>NW_025765170.1:1475000-2114722 GCF_003918875.1 Haliotis rubra | reverse complement strand
CTGTATAAAGCGTCTCGTTATTATTTGAACATGTTGGCTTACACGCCTGTCGCTGTCTACTCTGGTTTTCATCCGGCTTACTGCCTAGCCAATTATGTTAATTATGGTGTTTCTTTGTTACATTGTTACATCCGGTATATATACTTCCACCATCTTCATGTTCCTTTAATGTGACAGCAGTAAAAGTCTGTATCGAAACGTCGCACTCACGAATAAAGAAGTTGTTATCCATAAAGAAGTTTGTTCTATAATCATGCTTCTAACTTCTAAAATGCCACTGAAAGAAGTCAGCCCAACATTGTTTTATTTTGTTTTTAAATGAGTTTATCGATGTAATTAAAGCAGTCAGACTGTAGAGGTATTTATATTGGTAATCTGCTCGAAAATTTCACAACATGATGACATGGTAAATGCGGATAGTGTGTTAGATTACCTATTATCCAGATAGATATTGTATGTACATTCTGTAACTATGGTATGAAGGTAAATAAAAAGCACAATTTTTGGTTTTTCAGAAGAGATGGGATAATAAAACAATAGAAAAATGGAGATTATAGAAGGGCACGTTTTAGAATCAAGTTTCTAATTATGAATATTTAGGCATTTATTTTACATCTGCTTTTACGTTGGGAAAAGCCTGACAACAACATTTATCCTCAACAAAGCAAAGAGAACCTTTTCTCTTTGAAGTTTATTTAGCGTTATAACATCAACATTTCCAAATCATTGTTTTATTTTATGAATCATTTACCCATCCTCGTATACGGCTCTGAAATTTGGGGATATCAAAATATGTTATGTAATGAAGGTTTCAACTGTTATTTACAGAAACAATTACTAGGTCTTTTATGTAATACTTGTAATGCCGCAGTACTTGGTGAGTCAGGAAGGTATCCATTATATGTAACGTAATATCAAAATGTATTAAACAATGGTTGAAGTATTGTCCATGCCAGGTGTAGATAATCCGCAATTTGTTATAAAATGATGTACTCTCTTGATAATGTTGGTGAACAAACATGGGTTAGTTTGTTAGAGACATTTTTGTTTTGAGTGTGGCTTTAGTTTTGTGACTAAATCAAGGTGTTGGAAATGTATATGTTTTTAAATTCTTTTTTGTACAAAGACTCAAAGATGTCTCTTTTTCAAAATATGGTTATGTAAATGAAATGTTGAAGTTAAGTTTTCTATATGAAAAGTTCTGAAGTTCTCTTCAGCCTGAACAATATTTGATTCATGTAAAACGTAACTTTTTGGAAATGTTTTTAACTAAATTCCGCCGTGGAAACCATGAATTTAAGTATTGTTAGTCGGGACGTTGGGAGATATCTCAGTTGAAAATAAGTGTTTATATTGTGAAAAGATTTATTCAATAGGGTGCTTGAGGATGAAGAACATTTTTTCTTTTAATTTGTCCATTATTATGAAAACTTAGAAATGAATACATACATATTGCAAAATATTATTATAATGTTACTGTATTATGTCAATTTGTAACAAACAGCACACTTGGAACAGGAGCTTTTTATATTATACAGCTTTAAATTAAGACAAAACTGGATTGAAAACAATTGAACATGATTTAATGTATGTGACATATTTAAACGTTGTTAACCGTCAAATAAAATATAGTCATATGTCTGAATTTATATGGCAGGGTGCTCTGTCCAAGAGTATATTGAGGACTGTATTCAATGTGAATTATGGGCCGGATGGCTACAGCTCTCGAAATAAAAATCAATCAATCAATCAATACTATCTAAATATAAGGTTTTAACCAATCCGGCTTACACGAAAAATTGGTTTTGCTACGCCTGGAGTTGGAAATTGGGATCTTCGGTATCCCATGTTGTCGTAGAGGCGACTAACGGGATCGGGTGGTCCAGGCTCGCTGACTTGGCTGGCACACATGTCATCGTATCCCAACTGCTTGGATCGATGCTCATGCTGTTGATCACTGGATTGTCTGGCCCAGACTCGATTGTTACAGACGGCCGCTATATAGCTTGGAATATTGCTGAGTGCGTTAATAAACCAAACTCTCACTCACTAGAAAGCACATTACTATGCAGTGGCAGAAACGATCAGCACAAATTATTCATCGTCTGTAAGCTATGATCTGTAGCTATGATCCTTTAATTTCAGAAGTTTCAAAGTACTGTAAGGAAAGCTCTGTAGTAACATAAATCATAATGAACCACTATTTGTGAATTATAATTTCTGAGGCTTTGATCAACACTCATGATACAGCGTCTTTGCCTAAAGTCATCGGTAGCAGAATCATCTCCAGAATCTCCACTTTCACCTGGGAACAGTAGGGTAACCTAGTGGATTAAAGCGTCCGATCGTCACGCCGAACCGGTTTTGATTCCCCACATAGGTACAATGTGTGAAGCCAATTTCTGGTGTCCACGCCATGATATTGCTGGAGAATATTACTAAAAGCAGCGTAAATATACTCCTCACCTTTCACCTGTATTTGTAAATATTTCACAATGTTCAAGTTTCAGGAAATAAGGCAATCAAATGTTGGAGAGACGCATTTGCAAGAATTGTATTCTGCTGATAATGTGATCACTGATGTCACTGATTCTGATCACATTCTGGACAATTCAAATGGTACGTTTATTTCTTCAACCAGAGGCCACAGGTCCATATGACATACATTTGAAATACATATAACAATAAGTATAAATATGTATGTAATAAAACCTACATAGTTGACAGAACATACATGTACATACGTGCATACATTAATAACATACATACATGTTCATACATACATGTACATGCATACACACATACACACGTGATACCCCCTCTGCTCATTAACTGTCGGGTGTTTCCGTAATTGGCGGAAATACGAGTACGTTTTTGTGTTTTTATTGCTATTTTACAAACTTTTTGTTCAATTTTAATCACGGAATGTGAGATTTTAGAATATCCTTTACAATATATCAAAAGTTTTGTTTTCGTTCGTATTCTCCTTTAAGACTTCCGCCTGTATCCCCCCTAAATTTTAACGATGAAGAGAAATTTCTTTCAGTAGCATTTTTGGAATGTGGACATGTATGGAACTATGTTCAGATGCAAGTAAAGAAACATGTTAACTCATGCTGATAGTTTTCAGGTCAAGTTTTGTCGTTGTATTGACGTTTTGCAATCGGAAGTCTGGCACTAGATGTCTGAATATCACACTTTTAAACCTGCAGTGTATTTTCATTGTATATGTACTCAAATCTCTATCGTATTAAGCCGATTAGGCTGCTTTCATGTAATTCAGACCCGTGAAGGTCCGGGTTAGAATGAGCCTTCAGTAACCCATGCTTGTCGTAAGATGCGACTAACGGGATCGGGTGGTCAGACTCGCTGACTTGGTTGACACATGTCGTCGGTTCCCAATTGCGCAGATTGATGCTCATGCTGTTGATCTCGATTATTTACAGAGCGCCACCATATAGCTGGAATATTGCTGAGTGCAGCGTATAACTAAATTCACTCACTCACTCACTCATGTAATTCAGTACGGCCGGGAGCTGATGCGGTGCGCGAAATTTCGTCGTGAATTTTGTCTGATATTTTTGTATGATGGTGACTTTATTCAGTAGTATCTATTAAATTCGTAAAAATATAAATAAATGCATATACATATCTACATGGAATAATTGTAGGGTTAAATTCCAATTTATGTCATCAGAGACATATTTGATTTTAAACACATTTTCTATGTTAATTCCTAACATAACGCTAAAGTTTTCTGCGAGAAGTGTTGGATGAAAATCAGAATATAAAGCTATAGCTAGATTGTATATGGTCTGTATATGAAATATATGTCAACATAATGTTACCAAAAGAAGATACATATGCAATGTAATTCTATCATGCACGTCCTCTTGGGTGGTCAGAATGATCTGTTGTTTGTTGAGACAAATCTCTGTAAATGACTACTTACGTTTAGAGGTTGAATGGTGTTAAACTTTTGTAAGAAATGGATCAATAAATTAACATACATAATGACTCACAGCACTGACTGATGGACACATTTTATAAGGGCTAAATCTTAAATTTCAAACTATGATGACTGGTATTTACGCTGCAACCGACTAAGTGGATAATAGGTGTTTTATACATTATGTATGCATAGTGTCAGAATTTAAAAACAAAATGAAATCACAAAATACTTGTAAGGCCCCGTCTTTGAACTGCGGAGGTAGCTGTTTTCGGTGAAACGTGTGGTATAACTTTTGTAACAATGATCCGAATGTGACCATTTATAGCTCATTTTGTAGGGAAATCATCTAGCTTTTGATCCGTAGGCCTCGGCGGGGCCTTACAAGTATTTTAGGTGGTGAGATCTAACTTTGATTGAGGAGCGGGTGGTTTCGTCGTTACATCCCTTTCCCTTCATATAGTAATAGAGTTTATATACCTGTATGTCTTTCTAACGCTGTTTCTAAGTGAGACACGACCCTATGGTTGTATAGTTCAGATACAATGGACAGTTCAGTTGCTAAAAATGTATTTTCTCGTAAAACTAAACCGGAAATTGCAAACAGCTGTGTACTAACTTCCCCCAAATCTCCCGGTGATTCGGTTAAAACGTACCTACTAAAAAATCTCCAAATATCTCCAAACGCTTTTTCTTCAAACGCTATGTGAAATCAAATGTAAAATGCGTTAATGATCTGTTGAAAAATGATGGTTCACTTCTCTATTTCTCAGAGCTCGTCACGCTGAAGGCCTGGGTTCGATTCCCCACATGGGTACAATATGTGAAGCCCATTTCTGGTGTCCCCCGTCGTGATATTGCTGGAATATTGCTAAATGCGGCGTAAAACTAAACTCACTCACTCAATTTCTCAGGAATTATAGCAACTGAAAACTTACTTCTTGGAATATACGGGCTTGATTCACTGCATAAAAGAATACATTAAAAACAATTCTTTAACAATTCACAAGCAATTCAATATTGCTTTTCTGCCCGATAATCTGAAAATAGTATCCCATACTACCAAAGGATGTAAAGAATTCTACAAGAGCCTAACGAAACAAGATTTCTCATGGGTTGACAGTGTAAAGTTTGGACAACACTCATTGGTGATCCGATTCATGATTATCAGAGCCTAGTGGTTAAAGCGTTGGCTCGTCACGCCGAAGACCCGGGTTCGATTCCCCACATGGGCACAATGTGTGAAGCCCATTTCTGGTGTCCCCCGTCGTGATATTGCTGGAATATTGCTAAAAGCGGCGTAAAACTAAACTCAGTCAGTCAGATTATTAGACGGCATTGTCAATATCCCAGCCAGCTTTACCAAGGTACCATGTGACTTGGGATGCGTATGCTGTTGAGCAGTATTTGAGTGACGTTGTAGATGCCAACTTGAAAAGTTTGACTTTTAAACTTGATATGCATATATGGTTTGTTATCAGCACAACACCTTCAATCGCTTTCTTTGATTGACTGTAGGAATGTAGATGTGTTAGAAAACAGTCTTTATATACTATTCACACTTTGCTAAGGGTCAAAGCATTGATTCAACAGAAAACTATGATGTTTGGTCAAATTTGGTTTAAATATCTAAGCTTATTTTAAGCATGGATCCTAGGTCTCAGTATGTCAGTCCAAAAGTGAACATTAATGTTTATCAGTCTTTCATTTGAGTGTTTGGTTGATAATTAGAGTTGAAAACCGCTTGGAAATGATATATTTACTCACTCAATAGCATGTCATCCAATATGTCTCCGATATGAAAATCATGGCATCCACATAACCCATTTGAAGTAGCACAAAATGATTGCAATCAGTTGATATTTTTCACATAGAAGGGTATTTTTTACAACATATTCCCCCATGTATTTCAATAATCCTCACAGTATTTTCATTGATAAAGGACATCAGTGTGGACCATTCATAAGGGCATAACTTATTCTATTGTTTTCACTTATTCATACATGATGCCAAGGGTTTAAACTAAACACTGAATGGTCACCCAAATGTCAGCTCACAATATATTGTAAACAGTGCCAGCTTGAATATCGGGACACAATGTTTTTGAAAGATTAAAATGGGGGTGTCCTTAAAAGAAAGACCCCGTCTAAATATAAATCAATGTTGATTATGATGGGAAGTCATCCAATACTCTACTGAACATATTTTATATGATATTATCTTCAGGGCATACCGTTATCCAAGAGGTACCAAATGACAGATCGTTTTTCATTTTCTGCATTTAATAAAATAGTATACCCCAATGTGTTGTGATGACGAATATCTCGTTAACCACATTACCCACATATGTGAAAAATTTGGATGGCTTTGCTTATGATTCCTTCAAAATGAAATCGAGAATACAGTTAGGCTGCCTACTTTTTGAACGCCCCTCGAGAGACGTTCGTGTTACAATTGTTTACAACCCGTGAAGATCCGGGTTAGAATTGATCTTCAGCAACCCATGCTTGTCGTCAGAGGCGACTAACGGGATCGGGTGGTCAGGCTCGCTGACTTGGTTGACACATGTCGTCGTATCCCAAATGTGTAGATCGATGGTTATGCAGTTGATAACAAAAGTTGCTGATGCGGCGCTAGGTAATATTTACACACTCATTCACTTTAGAAAAGGGGCAGAAGGGTAGCCTAGTAGTTAAAGCGTTCGCTCGTCACGCCGAAAACCCGGGTTCGATTCCCTACATGGGTACAATGTGTGAAGCCCATTTCTTGTGTCCCCCGCCGTGATATTGCTAGAACATTGCTACCCAGCCACCAATTGCTTAGACCGTTACTCATGATGTCAATCACTGGATTATCTGCTTCAGACTCAGGATTGTTTATAGACCGATATTCTGTATCTGCAATATTGCTGATTGTTGTGTCGAACAAAGCGGTCATCAACTGACAATTTTACAGTACCAATGAAATATGCACACTACGCACTAACTCGTCTTCGTTCAGAAGAGGGGCGGTGGGGAAGCCTAGTGGTTAAAGCGTCCGCTCGTTACGCCGAAGACCCGGGTTTGATGCCCCACATGGGTGTAATGTGTGAAGCCCATTTCTGCTGTCCCCGACGTGATATTGCTGGAATATTGCTAAAAGCGGCGAAAGACCATACTGACTCACTCACTGATTTTGACTGAGCATCTCTTTTAACGACTGCGCACAGGACACCAGCTGACCTGCAGCTTCTACAGCATATATAAGTACAGGGTTTCAGGCTCACTTACTGGCTCCAATATACAACAGCAACTTTGGAAAAGATCTCGGCAGCTTTGAGTGAGATTTTACGCCGCTTTTAGCAATATTCCAGCAATATCACGGCGGGGGACACCAGAAATTGGCTTCACTCATTGTTATTATCAAGGTGCACGGAACAGGAGATATGTCTGTACATATTGGTTTCATAATATACTGAACCACAAAAGAAAGGTCGCACTGATAGGGGTTTCTTAAAGCACACACTTTAATTCACTCTAATTAAAAATCAAATAGGAGGACTAAGTTCAAACTTGGCCATTATGGTTAACACATTTTCGGTAAATCACATTAAAAGTTCACACAAACGAATCACCAAAAATGGAACCATTAAGATATCCCAAAGTCAGTATCGTGTGTGGCCTCTATGGGCATCGATGAAATCGTTGCATCGTCTGTACATGGAATGAATTAGCCGGTCGATGAAAGCCTTAGGCACTTGGGTCCATACTCTGCGAAATTCCTGATCGAGTCCAGCCGCAGTTGTCGGCCTTGGTAGGAGGCCATTCAGTCTTCTTTGAATCTCGTCCCAAAGGTGTTCTACTGGACTTAAATTCGGACTGAGTGCAGGCTATTGTAGGGTTTGGATGCCATGTTGTCTTAGGAAGTCAAATGTAGCTCTGGCAGTGTGGGCACGACCGTTGTCTTGCTGGAAGATGTGATTTCTGTAACGTCCAAAATGTGGTACAACGTGGGGTCTTATGACTTGGTCAATATAGCGAGCAGCTGTCACGTCATTTCCTCATCGTGGACCAAGATTCTGGAACAAGACGGTGTCAACTAACTGTTCATACCGATTGCACCCCACTATGATGCTTGGACCACCCCACGAGTCTCTTTCAACAATACACTCATTGGAAAACATTTCACCACGACCTCGCCATACTCTCACTTTGTCATCGACTGTCGAAACACAATATCGGCTTTCATGAGATAACAGCACAGTTGTCCATTGTCGATAACCTCAATTTCGATGCTGAGTTGCCCATTTTGGTCGGTTTTGGCGGTGATGAGCGGTGAGGACAGGACTACGATATGATCTGTGACAGCAGAGGTTTCTTCCGCGCAACGTCGACGCACTGTATCGGTACTGATGGTTCTGTTTTGAGTCAGAAATGGTCTGGCGTGCTGTTTCAGTCGCTCTGTGGAAGCGATCCTGCAGATGGTTGCGTACAACCAGTCATTCTTGACGTTGTGATGTTACTGAAGGTCGCCCACTGCGTTGACGGTCATGAATGCTCATAGTGACCTGATACCACTCCTGCTGTCCTAACAAGAACATTAAAATGATTAGCTACCCTCCGTGCAGTCTGGACAACTTGCAATCGTCCCACGACTTGGTTCCTCTGATCTCTCGTAAGACGTGGCATGGTGGTTGTGTCAAAACAAAAATGATTTCAGGCGAGCTTGGGACCGGCTTTCATTGGTAGGCTTGTCACGACATGCACGTGCATTTTCATTTTCATGAATGTCATACGGAACCTTTTACCATGTGTGCCTTTTTCGGTGCGTTTGGTCGATATACGTTTTCATCAGAAAACACACTGATGTTGGTAATAACTGTCAATTTGGATTGAAAAACATGTTAAGAAAACTGTACAAACATAATAAAAACACCACCTTGCAAGAACAAAATTTTGCCTTTGGTTTTGCAAAGCGACGTTTCTTTTGTGGGTTCAGTATATTTCCCTACATTATGGAAATAGCCTTGGTTCCAATCTAGAAAACATGAAAACGAATAAAATCCGAACATTTTACCCATTTCTGCCGTACCTAATACCCCACAACGAACACATATTTGAACGACAAAGTTTCATCCTGAATTCTAAATCATGATTCATTGCAACTTCAAAAACAATGTTATCAATATTTTAGTGACATATATCTGGCATATATGCATAAAAAAATTATCGAGTTTCCACCTAATTAAACAAATTTACTTGAAACACTCTGTTACTTTGCCCGAAGGTAGAAATGCTCAAGCGTATGTCAATAACGAACAATAACATTTACTTTGCCTTGAGGTATAAATGCGTATAAACTTATCTGTAACGTGACAATTGCCTCAGCTAAACGTTCATCCAACTCCAACTGGTATGTTTTATAAACCTAGTGGGGTGTTTAGACATTTTTTTCTC
This sequence comes from Haliotis rubra, assembly GCF_003918875.1. Lineage (NCBI taxonomy): Eukaryota > Metazoa > Mollusca > Gastropoda > Lepetellida > Haliotidae > Haliotis > Haliotis rubra. Next base: position 2,105,338 of record NW_025765170.1, on the reverse strand, counting down.
ATTTAAGATCTGGTTAATAATTGTTTTTCAGTAACCCATGCTTGTCAAAAGGAGCGACGAACGGGATCGGGTGGTCAAGCTTAGTGACTTGGTTGACACGTGTCATCGTATCCCATTTGCCTAGTTTGATATGCTTATGATGTCAATCAATGGATTGTCAGGTCCATATTCGATTATTAACATATCGCCACCATGTAGGTGCTGCGTTAAACAACAAACAAACAACATCTATTTTTGTAATTGCATATCCCAAGTATCTTTATATTTGTCTATGCGTCTGTCACTGTCTCTACTACCTGTTCGCACCCTGTTAAGAGAACCGAGTTAGTATGTCGCAGTCATAAAGCTGGAATCTTACTGACTGCGACGTAAAACAAACCCGCCATTGAATATTATTTTTTACTACCCAGCCACCAATTGCTTAGACCATTACTCATGATGTCAATCACTGGATTATCTGCTTCAGACTGTATTGTTTATAGACCGATACTCTGTATCTGTAAGATTGCTGATTGTTTGGTCGAACAAAGCGTTCATCAACTGACAATTTTCCAACACCAATGAAATATCCACACTACGTACTAACGGGTCTTTTTTTCCGAAGAGGGGCGGTGGGGTAGCCTAGTGGTTAAAACGTTCGCTCATCACGCCGAAAGCCTGTGTTCGATTCCCCACATTGGTATGCGTGAAGCGTTTTTCTGGTGTCTCCCGCCGTGTTATTGCTGGAAACTTTCTAAAAGCGACGTAAAGCCCAACTCACTCACTCACACGCTCACTCGTTCTTCAATATTCAGAAGAATATATAACAAAACATCTCAAAGTAGAATCTGACATAACGATACGTCTTGATCTGACCGCCAGATTGGGTTTTATGGACAATACATTCATTCAAACATGTGACAACAGACTTCATTGAATACGTTCTCTTTGTATAATGTGTACAACAACGAATACAATCAAAAATCTAAACACGTCACTCCGACGTGACATTTTTGTGTGTAATGAACTGTAAATTGCCAAAAGGGAACCTTATCTATTTTTCTGTACCAGTGAATGCACACTAAATAAAATACTTACCGTTGTCAGGGGGCGGTGGGGTAGCCTAGTGGTTAAAGCGTTCGCTCGTCACGCCGAAGACTCGGCCGAGTTCGATTCCCCACATGGGTACAATGTGTGAAGCCCGCCGTGATATTGCTGGAATATTGCTAAAAGCGGCGTAAAACCATACTCACTCACTCACTTACCGTTGTCGTGAAGATCCGGGTTACAGCGGTGTAGCTAACATTATGAAAAAAACCCCGGACTTCCACATGATTGTTGCTAAAAAGGTTAGGCCAGCCCTCAAGACTATCTTGACAAAGTAACCTCCCTTTGATGGCGGGAAACGTTTGCACTGCATGGGGAAAAAGTGATATTTCCTGCAATTTACGAAGTCCCCCAAAGTCTAAAAGTGGTGTATATATTCCAAACAGATATAGACAACAATGGGTATCCCAACTGAAACATGGAGAGTGCGAATTGGAACTTTTTGTCAACCGAGAAAGTCAATGCGACGAAAACTGCATACACTCGTGGTGTCACGGTTTTCGGTGAGTGTCTGCATTCGGATTCTGGCATTTGCTTCACTACTATTGATACTATCGGGGGATGAAGAGTTGAATTCCGGTCCTGACACCACAGGCCCTCGTGTCTTTGCTAGGTTAAATGATTAAAAACACTTTTCTTTGAGATGACCCTCGACTCGAAATGCTTCACAGTACAATATGTCATGACATATTGTACTGTGAAGCATTTCGAGTCGGGGGTCATCTCAAAAAATGTTTTAATCATTTATCCTCGAAACGACATGAGGGCCTGTGCCTGACACTCGACGTATAGAATGTTTAAAAGTGTGTATGGTTGCGAAAGCTATGTAAGTATGCAAATGCCGCGCTCCTATCGATCTGCCCTTTCCACGTTTAGATCCGGTACAGCACCTCTAAAGTTGGAAACAGGCAGATATTCAAATATGAATGTAAATGAAAGGGTGTGTTTTCAATGTAGTGATACGATTGAGGATGAACGTCATGTACTGTTGGAATGTCCGCTATACGATGATCTACGTGAAAGTTTATATGGCCATATGTGTTTCAGCTATCCCAACTTCCTAGATTTATGTGATAATGAAAAAATTATTTTACTATTTAAAGAACATGTTTATTTTACAGCCCAAACCTGCTTTTATATACTTCAAAAAAGAAAACATCTTTTATACGGCTAATTTCATATTGTTCCTTTTATCATATATGTAACAGTCTCTCATAACCCTTAAAGGGTGGCTCATTTTATGTATATGTGTGTATATATCTGTACTTTTACATGAGGTGAGACTTAAAGGTCACAATCAAAAGTGCAATATTGTGTACTTGGGTTTACTTCCCAAGAAACGAAGCAGCCGGGATACCGAACCCAGTCAGAGCGGGTGGGTGTGCACTCAAGTGTAACGGCTGGTTCATTTGCAGATGCCCTCACGGCTCATTGTGTGTGTATATATACAGATGTTGGGTTTTGTAAATACATGCTCATTTTTTGTGTATAACATTTTGCAATCAACAGACATCATAACATGTCATGTGTTCAGGTATCACACCTGCCTGTCTGTGTAATTACATAATGTGACAGAGACCGAACTCGGGCCATAAATCAATGCGTTTTGTTTATGGTGTATAGCTTGATTGGTGTTAAGTTCAAATTGCATGTGGTCAGTGATCACAGTTGTGTATTGAATATTGTCATTAGCAGACAGGCAGGCAGACACACAGGTGTCAATAAAACAAGACATTGAGTTTTGTCTGTGACAACAACAAACAACAAGCTCGCGCCTGTGAGATATCAACAAAACATTAGGAAAATAGCTCACACCAAAGCCTTCACCGAGTATTCACCGGACAGCCCGCTTCCAAGTTGCGCGAAGCCATTTCACTGCGCACGTGCTATGAGCGCAGCCCAGCTGTTGAAACCAGTTTTCCCCCGAAACGTCGGGGGAAAATTAGTGAATCGTTTGAACTCCGATTTCGCGCGGTTTTTTTCATCGCGTTATTTTTCAACTTTATAAGTTGAATTTGCATTTTTTATGATTTGTTTTGGTAAGTCCATACCGAAAGGTATCAGAATCTGCAAAGTTGTGTTTTACGTTGCATGTCACCTTTAAATAAAATATCTGTCTGTCTCGACAAACAAAGCTCAGTGATAACAGATATTCAGAACAGGAGGTAAAGGAACTGAAACAACATATGAAAGAACTCCAAACGGAAGTGGAAAAATGTAAACAAAGCATACAGTTGTTGATAAGTGAAAACAAAAAGGCAAAGTTGCAAAGTGACAGTTTAAAGAATCACAGTCGTCCTGATAATTTAGTTTTTTATGGGCTTTCTGGAGAGGATGGTGAAACATGGACTGGTTGTGAAAGTACAGTGAGAGATGATATGGAGACACGACTCGGGATGGAAGCAGACGACGCCCACATAATCCGTATCGAGCGTGCACACAGGATGGGACAAAAAAATGTCAGGAAAGACCCGGCCCGTTGTTGTGAGATTCGCTAGTTGGAAGGACAAACAACGTGTTTTATCATGTGCACGTGACAGAGCACACGCGGAGCGTAGCAACAACACCAAATCAAATAAACGTGTATCGGAAGATTTCAGTGTGCGTGTAAGAGACATCCGGAGGAAACTTGTATCCTTAATGATAGAGACAGAGAAAAGGAACAATAGAATGTCTTTCCGATTTGACAAACTTTTCGTTGGAGATAAGAGATACACTTTTGACATTTACACTTACACTATCGTGCAGCTAGGGGACCGTTCATAATTTATGGCTGATGATGATTTTCATGGAGAAGCATGTACAATGTGAATGACACACCCCCCCACCCCTAAAATTTATGTACAGAGTGAGGGACCCCCCTGCATGTCATGTACAAAGTCAATGACCCCCCTCCCCTTTCCATATTTTTAAAGCATAATTTTAAAATATTTTTATGTACAAAATTGCTGACCCCCCTAGAAACATGTGTACAAATTGATGACCCCCGCTACCTCCCCAGAACAAAATGGGTGACCCCCCTTAAAATCATCACACACACTCACACACACACACACTCTCTCTCTCTTTCTCTCTCTCACACATCACACACACACACCATAAATTATGAACGGTCCCCAGGAAAACACCCCAGTGAATAGGGAGACGGCCCCGGCCCTGTACCTATCAGTGTCACATCATGGAACGTACATGGATTACTGAGAACGTTGTCTTTAGATAGTGACAAGATTATACGTCTATCACAATATGATATTATGTCTCACAGAAATTTGAATGAAGAGTGAAGATGATTTCTCGAACATTTTTAATGAACACGTCTGTTTTTGAATTTGTCATAAAAAGAAAAGTAACTTTGGCAGAAGCCCAGGTGGGATATGCGTTTACATAAAGAGATAAATACAACATATGTTTCAAAGAGTTGTAAAGGAGTCTACAAACTCAGTCTGATTTTAAACAGCAAGTTCACATCTATAGATGAGGATTTACTGCTCTGTTTTTCCTATGTTTTCCCAGAAGGTTCAAATCACTATTCGGCAGAAAACGAGACAGATGGTATTTTACAGTTACTCAATACAATACTACATTTATTGGCTAAATTCGGTGACATGCATTTATTCCTTACAGGGGGATTTTAATGCACGAACTGGTGACGAGAGTGATTTCATAGCAGACGACACTGTGACTTACCTCCCTTGTTGAGATGACTACCCAAGTGACACTTTCAGCCTGATTAGGAACTCCAAGGACAACACAGTGAACAACTTTGGAAGATCCTTATTAGATATGTGCAAAACTCTGGAGGTTAATATTATCATGTTTGGACAGTGAAGGTGAATATACCTATATTTCTCATCTTGGAAAAAATGTTACAGATTATCTGATTGCTTTCATCAAACATTTTCCACTTTGTAAAGAACTTTCAGGTATTACCTACAGGTTCATCTGATCACTTCCCAATGTCATGTGAACTTGATGTGCTGTCGCCTGTCAGCTTAAACCAGATTACTGACACGCATAACTGAAACAGACTAAAGTGGAACCATTCCATTACATCAATATACTTGAGGCGTCTACATAGTGAGTGGTGTAAAGATAAGCTGGATTGTGTGGTAGATCTGATTCATTCTGATATAAATGAAGCTATGGCTTTATAAATTGAAGTGTTACAGGATTGTAGAAGTTGTTTCGCTGTCCTCCAGCCTTAACAACATTCACCAAGCCAATGGAAGAAAACCAGCCACCGTCAAGAACAACAACCCAAAATGTGTCATCTACAACATACGCTGTGATTGTGGGCAAAGCTACATAGGTGAAACGCCCCGACCCATCAGCACACGAGTCAAAGAACATCAGACCCCTGTTACCAATTCCGACAGCAAATCAGCCATTTCCGACCACATCAAAGCAAGCCCCAATCATCAAATAGAGTGGTCTGACATCACCATTCTCGCTAACAAACAAACAGACTTCACTAAACGCAAGCTTACCGAAGCCTTCCACGTCAAACGCCAAAAGCCCACCATCAACCGAGACCAAGGATACTTCATTCCATCCGCTTATGATGCACTCATCCACCAAGCCCAATCTACTGTATAAACTCTGCTGTATAAACATCTCATTATTATTTGAACATCATTGGCTTACACGCCTGTCCTTTGTCTACTCTCTGGTTTCATCAGCTTACTGCCTAGCCAATTATGTTAATTATGGTGTTTTCTTTGTTACATTGTTACATCCAGTATATATATATACTTCCACCATCTTCATGTTCCTTTAATGCTTGACAACAGTAAAAGAATCTGTATCGAAACGTCGCACTCACGAATAAAAAGAAGTTGTTATCCATAAAGTTTGTTCTATATCATACTTCCCAACTTCTAAAATGCCACTGAAAGAAGTCAGCCCAACATTGTTTATTTTGTTTTTAAATGAGTTTATCGATATGATAAAGCAGTCAGACTGTAGAGGTATTTATATTGGTAATCTGCTCGAAAATTTCACAACATGATGACATGGTAAATGCGGCGGATAGTGTATTTAGATTGCAACAGCAGATAGATATTGTATGTACATTCTGCAATAACTATGGTATGAAGGTAAACAAAAAAACAAAGATTTTGGTTTTCAGAAGAGGTGGGATAATAAAACAATCAGAAAAATGGAATTATGAAGGGCACGTTTTAGAATCAGTTTCTAATTATGAATATTTAGGCATTTATTTTACATCTGCTTTACGTTGGGGAAAAGCCTGACAACATTTATCTCAACAAGCAAAGAAGGGAACCTTTTCTCTTTTGAAGTTTATTTAGCGTTATAACATCAACATTTCCAAATCATTGTTTTTATTTTATGGAATCATTTTACCCATCCTCGTATACGGCTCTGAAATTTGGGGATATCAAAATATGTTATGTAATGAAAGAGTTCAACTTTATTTTTGCAAACAATTACTAGGTCTTTTATGTAATACTTGTAATGCCGCAGTACTTGGTGAGTCAGGAAGGTATCCATTATATGTAACGTATGTATCAAAATGTATTAAACAATGGTTGAAAGTATTGTCCATGCCAGATTGTAGATATCCACTTAATTTGTTATAAAATGATGTACTCTCTTGATAATGTTGGTAGACAAACATGGGTTGGATTTGTTAGAGACATTTTGTTTGAGTGTGGTTTTGGTTTTGCTTGACTAAATCAAGGTGTTGGAAATGCGCATATGTTTTTAAATTCTTTTGTACAAAGACTCAAAGATGTCTCTTTTCAAAAATGGTTATGTAATATAAATGAAAATGTTAAGTTAAGTTTCTATGAAAAATTTAAGTTCTCACTTCAACCTGAACAATATTTGATTCATATAAAAACACAACTTTTTAAAATGTTTTTAACTAAATTTCGCCGTGGAAACCATAATTTAAGTATTGAGTCAGGACGTTGGGAGAAGTATCTCAGTTGAAAATAGAGTGTTTATATTGTGAAAAGATTTATTCAATAAGATTGCTTGAGGATGAAGAACATTTTCTTTTAATTTGTCCATTGTATGAAAACTTAAGAAATGAATACATACATATTGCAAAATATTATTATAATGTTACTAATATTATGTCAATTTGTAACAAGCAGCACACTTGGAACTTAGGAGCTTTTATATTTTACAGCTTTAAATTAAGACAAAACTGGATTGAAAACAATTGAACATGATTTAAATGTATCATGTAAGCATATTTAAACGTTGTTGGCAAATCAATCAAATATAGTCATATGTCATAATTTATATAACGAGGTACTCTGTCAAGTATATTAAAGGACTATGTATGTGAATTATGGGCCGGATGGCCTACATTTCTGAAATAAAATCAATCAATCAATCAATACTATCTAAATATAAAGTTTTGCAACCAATCCGGCTTACACGAAAAAATTGGTTTGCTACGCGCCTGGGTTAGAATTGATCTTCAGTATCCCATGTTGTCGTAAGAGGCGACTAACGGGATCGGGTGGTCAGGCTCGCTGACTTGGCTAACACATGTCATCGTATCCCAACTGCTTGGATCGATGCTCATGCTGTTGATCACTGGATTGTCTGGCCCAGACTCGATTATTTACAGACGGCCGCCATATAGCTTGAATATTGCTGAGTGCGGTGTAAAACCAAACTCACTCACTAGAAAGCACATTACTATTACGGTGGCAGAAACGATCAGCACAAATTATTCATCGTCTGTAAGCTATGATCTGTAAGCTATGATCCTTTAATTTCAGAAGTTTCAAAATTACTGTAAGAGAAAGCTCTGTAGTAACATAAATCATAATGAACCACTATTTGTCGAATTATAATTTCTGAGGCTTTGATCAACACTCATGATACAGCGTCTTTGCCTAAAGTCATCGGTAGCAGAATCATCTCCAGAATCTCCACTTTCACCTGGGGCTGTGGGGTAACCTAGTGGTTAAAGCGTCCGATCGTCACGCCGAAGACCCGGTTTTGATTCCCCACATAGGTACAATGTGTGAAGCCAATTTCTGGTGTCCCACGCCATGATATTGCTGGAATATTGCTAAAAGCGGCGTAAAACCATACTCACTCACCTTTCACCTGTGTTGTAAATATTTCACAATGTTTGGGAAATGAGTAGCTTTCATCCTTCCTGGTGCGAAGCTAAAACCATTTCTATCCTAAGACCAGTTGAGGATTATGCCAATCCTTGTCACTGCCCAGTGACAATCTCCAGCTATGTCTATAAAACTATGAGTAAGTGAGTGTGAGTGAGCGTGAGTGGGTGAGTGAGTGTGTGAGTGTGGTTTTACACCAGCATTCCCACTATGGGCTTTTAAGAAATGGGCTTCGCACAACGTACCCATACGGGGAATCGAACTCGGGTCTTCAGCGTGACGAGCGAACGCTTTAACCACTGGGTTACCCCACCTCCCCTATAAATCTGATAACGGATATTAAGTCTGGATTTGAAAATAAGATCAGCACTTTTGATCATCTTGTGCGATTGGAATCCTTTGTTCTATTCTGTCACTAAGCGTGTATCCATATTGTATGGTATTGTGCAAGATGTTCATGATAAGAGTCTTCGAGGCCATATACCTGCTTAATAGACAAAGAATTGTGGTCTGAGTGGGGCCGACATTATCGGGATTTGATCGGGAAATGAGTGAGTGAGTGAGTTTAGTTTTACTCCGCTTTTTGCAATATTCCAGCAGTATCACGGCGGGCGACACCAGAAATGGGCTTCACAACCCTGGAAATGAGAACCGTTCAAGATCAGTTGTCTTTTAAGTGTAAAAAAAATAGCCTTGCAACGGTTTTAAAGAAAATATTGAGTTTTCATTGTTTAACTTTAATATTCCATGAGGTGTTACAAAGCGGAAAACTATTGATAGACGATTCCAAAATCAATTACATACTAGATTCACGTTTGTAATACATGCAAAATAAACCTTGACCCAGTGGCATTCCCGGGCAAACTCCAGTCAAATTAATCACGGCTGTTACCAACCCCATATCATATCAACAAGCTTTCATGGAAATTCAATATTTAAAATACGGGTTAAAAACGTGGATATTCCTAACGTGTAATTAGGGCTCCTTGCCTCTAGGCAGGAGACCTATTGTAATCGTTCGGATTATTATCATTATTATTTATTATTATTCCGCCGATTTTTGTACCAAACATACCCCCTAAACCAATGCTCCGAATCGCTTACAAAGAATCACACAGATGCCCACCGAGGTGAAGATATTCCCCTTAAAAATCTCTAGGCTCTAGGCCCAATAGCAAAGGGGAGATAATTCAAAATTAATTCTAAAATTTCAAAGTTTGACAGCAAATATCTCAAGAACTAATTGTTCCAACACTTCCAAATCTCTTGTACAGATGCAGAATCGAATTCCCAACAATTTTGACTGGACGGGTCAAGTCGCTAAAATGTACCGTTTGGCAGTTATTTTGTTTTCAGTTTTTGGCCATGTCTTTCAGCAGTTTTTTCTGAGTAGTTTGCTCCCAAAATGTGCTGAGCTCGAACCATCAGCTCTAGACCATCAGCCCAAACTTTCCATAACTGATGTCCAGTAACCAATGTGCAAATTCTGCACAAAAAGTGCCAGTATGGTAGATGAAGTCTTGGTGATTCCAGAACACTAATTGTTTTGACCGTAGACCCAAGGACAACTGAGATACAGCCTTTTAAAGAGGGAACTATTTCTTCTCCAGAACTTCTTAAAAGGAACATGACCCCCGCGACCCCGGCTGTATTTGGAAGATCCGCTCGCCTGTCAAAAACGTGTTCTGGCTCCGTTTTGGACGATTTCTAGCCCTCAAATACAATTCAAACACCCGTAACTCTCAAAACAACCGTTCGATTTCGACCAAAATGTACCTGTACAAGTGAGCTATTAGTGTCGATTATAACTACCGATCGCAGTAATGTATCTCCAAAGACAACAGAGGGACAAGTGAAATTATATTTTCCACACTTTAGTTGCTATCTTCATCGGTTCTCTAGAGAACACAATGAAAGTTAACCGTATGTATCTCAAACGTTCGCTGATCAGTTTCTGTTCTACGGTTCATGTGAAAAGTATCACCGTTTGGTCCATATCTTCTTCATGGTTGTTAGAGGTAATTAAGATAGCTGTTTGAACAAAGGGTTCTTCTGTTTTGAGATTCATGATACCCAAGTGATATTTTTTAACCTAAGAAAAAAGGTTTTGTGATGAATTTATCTAAACTTAAAGACCTTCTAGTACTTCCAGTCGAAGAGCATTCGACTTGCAGTGATATGATTCATATTAACTAAAACTATTACAACTTTCATCAAATATGTGACAGACACAATAGGCTAGATAGAACTAATGCCAAGGACCCGACATCGTTGCTTGCAACTATATTTTGTTTTGCGTTTTGTCAACTTTTACTGTGATGATGGACGGAAGTTTCAGTGATCTTGTGTTTTACTTTTATTCATATGCTCAGTTTATTTACATGCAATGCGGTAGGTGTTGCGTTACTTTAAACCGTTCTCTGAAGGTATGACTGGAGCGAGTCTTCCCAGAATGAACCAGCTGCGCGACGTTCCACGTGACATTAATGTTTAATCACATTCGATCTCAACTTCGTGCACAGTTGTGCTTTGGGCGACAGAGCAGTAACTTGGCTCAGTTGGTTGTGTTTGTTCGTTCACGGTGGAGAATATGGCCATACCAAGGTAGGTACTTTTAATATTTCTCGCCACGGACTCTTACTAACAATTTCAATGATAATAAACCAAGGTTCTTACCTATTCAAACCATGACTTCTTTCAGAGAGCATTCAAACTAAGATGTTTCAATCGCCACTGCGTGATGCACGTAGAATATGCTCCCAGTGCTTCTTGCCTGGTGGCCCCTTTGCCAAGTCCTTTGAGGCATGTACATCTCTCGATCTGTGACTGGGGCGGTGGGGTAGCCTATTGGTTAAAGCGTTCGCTAGGTTCGATTCCACACATGGGTACAATGTGTGAAGCCCATTTCCGGTGTCCCCAGCCGGCCCGCCGTGATATTGCTGGAATATGGCTAAAAGTGGCGTAAAACTTCACCCACTCACTCACTCACTCTCTGAGCAAGTGTTCAACTCATACTGGACCAACTGTAGCACATTTAAGTACGGTCTCTACCTATGTTGGTGATGGGGAAGTATCATGTGGTGTAAGTCACAACAGCGTTCGAAATAGCTACTGGTTCGCTAGCCAAATGCTAGTTGATTGTGAATCGGGGCAGTAATATGTTGTTAAACTATCCCGACTGGCTACTAGCTAAAAATCTCAGATAATTTGGTCTTCATTTAATGCACATGAATATGATGAAATCAATTATTAAGGTGTTAATAGTCCGTCCGCAAAGGTTTCTTGAAAACCTTATTTTTTGTGTTTGTTTGATTTATATTGTTTCCAAGGGGTGACAATAACTTACCATCTTCAATTACCAAACATCACACCAATTCTGACCGATGTGCATTTTATGATCCTGATATTTTGCAGGGCCAGTGAAGTATGATGTGGGCTAGCAACATTGTTACTTAACTGGCCCTCCTAACTAGTAACTTTTCAAAATTAATTCATACACTGAGTCACGATTACCCCATTCGTCAACGGATTTAACATCCGCCTTGATATCATTGTTATTATAATTCCACATGGTTTCTTCAAACTATGGCAAAAGACTCCATTCGTCAGCACTGACTTCTGGCGAAACACTCTACATGCGCAATGGTTCCACGATCAAGGGAAATTACAAATAGCTTCCGTTCTTTTTAATCGGGTCTTAAGTATAATTAATGTCAAATAAACATATGGGATAAAGAATCAAATTTTTATGAAACTTGAGTTGATTACTCTTTTTAAATGTTATTTATCTCTCGAGTGTACATCTATGTGAAGAGTTTTGAGAGCGATGCAGCTTAGTGTGAATGAATCCCTTGAATTACTGATGTATTTCATTTTTCATTTGACTTGCAAGGGATCAGTCAACAGATTTTTTTCTAAAATAATAGATTATTGAAAACAACAAACAGTATTTAGTCATGTGCTTGTGGATGTCTGTGTTTGTGACTTTTGTAATTCTTTCTGAAATAAATCCAGATCAGTATAATATAACATTGTGCTATAAGGGATCCGTTGTTAACCTGGGCACGGACATCTAAATGTAAAGTTTTTTTTCTGGAAGTTAAGTTACGAAAGCATGCCATTTTGCCATATATATTGTTTTTGAATTCCTGTATCGCGCAAAACGGCATTTTTTCATAACTTTGTTTTACTTAAGCATAGTTGTCTGGAAATACGTCACGTAGAAAATAAAATCTTTTAGCCAGAAAGCTGATAATAAGATGTTTACAAGATCTGTGATTCTAAAGGTGACCTAAAAAGCCATTCAATTGAATCGGATCACTAACACAGTTACAATGTCAAAGGAAATTTCCAAAGATGCACATTCAGCTGATCGATCGATGTTAAGTGTTAGTCTCCAGATGTTAAGTGTTAGTCTCCAGATGTTAAGTGTTAGTCTCCAGATGTTAAGTTAGTCTTCAAATGTTAAGTGCTAGTCTCCAGATGTTAAGATTAGTCTCCAGATGTTAAGTGTTAGTCTTCAAATGTTAAGTGTTAGTCTTCAAATGTGAAGTGTCAGTCTCCAGATGTTAAGATTTAGTCTCCTCATGTTAAGTGTTAGTCTCCAGATGGTAAGTGTTAGTCTCCAGATGGTAAGTGTTAGTCTTCAAATGTTAAGCGTTAGTTTCCAGATGTCGTGTTAGTCTCCAGATGTTAAGTTGATCTTCAAATGTTAAGCGTTAGTCTTCAAATGTTAAGTGGTAGTCTCCAGATGTTAAGTGTTAATCTTCAAATGTTAAGCGTTAGTCTCCGATGTTAAATGTCAGTCTCCAGATGTTAAGTTGATCTTCAAATGTTAACGTTAGTCTTCAAATGTTAAGGGGCGGTGGGGTAGCCTAGTGGTTAAAGCTTTGGCTCGTCACGCCAAAGACCCGGGTTCGATTCCCCACATGGGCACAATGTGTTAAGCCCATTTCTGGTGTCCCCCGCCGTGATATTGCTGGAATATTGCTAAAAGCGGCGTAAAACTAAACTCAGTCAGTCAATCAGTCAAATGTTAAGTGTTAGTCTCCAGATGTTAAGTGTTAGTCACCAAATGTTAAGTGTTAGTCTCCAGATGTTAAGTGTAAGTCTCCAGATGTTAAGTGTTAGTCTTCAAATGTTAACCGTTAGTCTCCAGATCTTAACCGTTAGTCTCCAGTTTCCAGATAGTGAATCCAGAAAACAAACCGATACTTGATCTGCAGTTTCATATCAATATGAAGGCTGCAATCAAATTAATTGAGACAAATGACAGTTTTAGCCTCCAGATGTTAAGTGTTAGTCTCCAGGTGTTAAGTGTTAGTCTTCAAATGTTAAGTGTTAGTCTCCAGATAATAAGTGTTAGTATCCAGATGTTAAGAGTTAGTCTCCTCATGTTAAGTGTTAATCTCCAGATGTTAAGTGTGAGTCTCCAGATGGTAAGTGTTAGTCTTCAAATGTTAAGCGTTAGTCTCCAGATGTTAAGTGTTAGTCTCCAGATGTTAAGTGTTAGTCTTCAAATGTTAAGTGTTAGTCTTCAAATGTGAAGTGTCAGTCTCCAGATGTTAAGATTTAGTCTCCTCATGTTAAGTGCTAGTCTTCAGATGTTAAGTGTTAGTCTCCAGATGTTAAGTGTGAGTCTCCAGATAAGTGTTAGTCTTCAATGTTTAAGTCTCCAGATGTTAAGTGTTAGTCTTAGTCTCCAGATGTTAAGATGTTAGTCTTCAAATGTTAAGTGTTATCTCCAGATGTTAAGTGTTAGTCTCAAATGTTAAGTGTTAGTCTCCAGATGTTAAGTGTTAGTCTCCAGATGTTAAGTGTTAGTCTCCAGATGTTAAGTGTTAGTCTCCAGATGTTAAGTGTTAGTCTCCAGATGTTAAGTGTTAGTCTTCAAATGTTAAGCGTTAGTCTCCAGATGTTAAGTGTTAGTCTCCAGATGTTAAGTTGATCTTCAAATGTTAGCGTTAGTCTTCAAATGTTAACTGTAAGTCACCAGATGTTAACCGTTAGTCTCCAGTTTCCAGATAGTCAATCCAGGAAACAAACCGACACTAGATCTGCAGTTTCATTTCAATGATGACTATGGATTTCATTCTCTTCATGAAAGTTGGGTCAATTCTAGTGGTCACGCCACAAGGGCAGAAATCTATCATTATGTTCTACCTTACTGACGAGCGAACCCAATGACCATTATACAAAAAATAGGTGAACCATAGTGCCCCAATAATACCAACAGCCGGAGAAATGGGCGGGTCGGTGAATGAGTGAGATTAAAAAGTGAACTTTCCGCTACGTTAGCCAATACTCCATCAACATACCTGAGGACTAAAACGAACGATACTGCTTCCTTAGCCTGAAGGTGATGTGCGTACGCGGTCAGGCAATATAACATTAACCATTTGTTGTTTGATGTCGACTGCAGTGAGAAGCATGGAAACCTGATACGCCGAAGGAACTTGAATAGAGCATATTCTTCCATCTTTATCGACTGGGCCATGTTTAGACCGTGAATGACACCGAGGCGTGAATCTAATGACTTCATTTTAAACGAACGAACGAATGAATGAACGAATGAATAAGTATTAATTTGTATCATTTTGCATATTAGGGTGTATTCGGTGTTTCATGTTATATTGGAAATAATATGTTTTTAAATTAATTAAAACGTACTTACATCACCTCAACAATTTATACACCCAAAGTCGAAGAGTGGCATTTGGGAAATATTCTAACACTTTGAATAAGAAGGGCACTAAGAAATAGAACTGAACCCTGATACGCTGCCTGATGAGCAGTTGCTTCACCCATTGGGCTACACCACCGGCTCATAAATGACAAAGCAAAGCAAGTCAAGACATTGATTACACAGCAGTCTCATTTCCTGTTGACTGGGTTCCGCCCTATTGCTCAACTAAGTACAATAACTAGTCCAGAAATTTGAGACCAACTCATTCAACTGGAAATATAAATATTAATCAATATTATTTGATACATCTAATCACTTGTATATTGCAACACTACGCTCCTTCTAGTCCTTGCACACACGTCGTGGAAATCGTAGAAATCGCAAAACGAGGCTCGGCCGCTAGAAAAGTTTGGCGGTCTGGTATAGACTGTTATTATATCAATCACACTGTACGTTACAAAAATACACTTAATAAGCGCAAAGAACACACAGGAGGTGTAACCAGTGAATTGTGAATTATTGTACGACCTCTTTAAACAGGGGCAGTCTGTGACGTCTTAGTTAACGACATGCTGTCTAAACCTCGACATAAAATATAGAAATACGATTGTTTAAAACATTAAAATGAAAATTAATTTGTAAATACCATTTTCTTTTGAAACAAGGAATTGGAATTTAGTGTAACCATAGTCGTTTTTAGTGTATCTTTTTCACTTTTCACACGAGAAAATTCTGATTGGCTGAAAAGTAGGTCATTGTCTGAATTGGTTAATGAGAATCATGTTCCGGTTTGCATGTGCTTGGCCCATCCAGTTTCGGATTATGTACTGGCTAGTCGTGCCCAATGGGGCGTACAACACGTAAACACGATTTCTTTAGAGGCTTAGTTTAATGTATCTTTTAAGTACACCATTAGGACTTCACTCCCCCTTTCTGATTCTTACCTTTGAGTTTTCCCCAAATAAGAATATTCTCCGTTTGTAAGCAATGCCGAGACGTACGCATTCGATAAATATTAGATGGATGTCGATGCGCCTGAAGGTGTGTTTTCACAAAAAGAAGTTGACTTACGCATGAGTGAAGGTTCGTAAATGAATGTGTGGATTACGAATCGGAGGGACCCAGTGAGGTGTATAAAACCTAAATAAGAATTTAAGGTAAACAGAACTGGAATTGACAAAAGAACTACTAAGACTGATAACGGACGATGGAGAGTTACTGAAGTCTAGATAAAGTACCAACGAGGGTTGAACTTGTTAGTATTTTAGTGTCTAATCGTCGAACTGGTCATGGTCTATCAATCAATTAAGTTTATTTCGTAACAAGGCCTTAGGCCCACGTACAATACAAATAAGCATGTGTAATTATAAAATAGTGGCATTTGAACATTTGTGCATTTCTGAAAATATGAATTGCTTCTGACAATCACCAACTCTTGCATGAAAATCTTTCAAAAATTGTTCCTCGTTGCCAACTCCTTGAGCTTCCCACACAAAACCAAAACCATAATTAAACAAAGTATTTCGGACAAAATATACCCACGTTTTCCTACCAACTTTGTCTAAATTGTGCAACATAATATAGCACTGCTTTGGATTTCTATCCTTTGGTAAGCGTAAAAGTTTGAACCAATACTTCATAACACGTAATAAACTATCAACATAAATATAATTTCTACCACATTCCGCCAATACAGCAGCATTAGAGCATGTATAACTTACGCCCAACATAATCTGATGTGAAACTGTTCAATAACATGCCATTTCCGAAAACCCCATATTTCCGAAGCGTACAAAATTATCGGCTTTATCTGAACGTCAAAGATTTTGAACAAAATAATTGGAGAAATATTTTTAAGTCTCCTACCAAAAACCTTAACTGAACACAAGGCGTTATTCGCTTTATTTACCAGATTTTGAACCGATTTAGACCATGAAAGTCTATTTGAAAACAATAAACCCAAATAATTATAATATGTAGAAACGTTTAGCTTATGATCATCAAAGTACCATGATTCATACCGCCTTAATTTACCACCATTTCTAAACACTAGCACCTCTGTTTTCTCAAAATTTACAGACAAGCCCCATTTTTTCCAAAACTGTAGTAATACATTGATCTTCCTCTGAAGACTAATGGCAGAATCTGCAAACAAACATAAATCATCTGCATACAGTAGCATATACAATTCCATAAACTCTGGATCAATAAATACGCCCCTGTTACCACAAGTAATTATTTCCGTATACAACTGGTTAACAAACAACGCAAATAGAAGAGGACTTAAAATACAACCTTGCCGAACCCCACTCAAAGAATCAAAATATTCCGAAACATTTAAATTGTTTAGCTTAACACTAGCCTTTGTCTTTGAATACATATCTCTAATGATATTGAACATAGGACCATGGACACTATTAGATAACAGAACAAACCAAAGAAGATCTCTATTAACTGAATCAAACGCCTTACGAAAATCAACAAATAAACAATAAAATCTACCTCCTGTTTTTGACAAATATTTCTGTATAACACTTTGGAGTGTAAAAATGTTATCGACCGTAGAATAGCCCTTACGGAAGCCACCTTGACACTCAGGGTACAGATCTAACACGTCAACAACCTCTTTCAAACGCCTGTTCAAAATGGAAGTAAAAACTTTGCCACAAATATCCATAAGAGAGATAGCACGATAATTATTTACTTCATGAATGCTTCCTTTTTTATGCAATGGAAAT
The DNA here is from genome assembly GCF_003918875.1 of Haliotis rubra. Classification (NCBI taxonomy): domain Eukaryota; kingdom Metazoa; phylum Mollusca; class Gastropoda; order Lepetellida; family Haliotidae; genus Haliotis; species Haliotis rubra. Next base: position 2,087,717 of record NW_025765170.1, on the reverse strand, counting down.
ATAATACTAAGTGACCACTGATCTGGAAATTTACCTGACCTAAAAACGCCATTAAACAAAGTACATAAATATGACTGCAAAACAATTTTGTTAACTTTAAACATCTCAGGTGGAATACCATCTGGACCAGGACTTTTATTAGGTCGTAAACTAACATGGTCTAAATAACCATTGAACGACAAGTCAAACATTTTAAAAACCCACAACCCAAAGAGACGTGCAATTTTATTTTCTTTCGTGAGTATGGGTAGGGGTGTGGGAACGGTTGATCAGTGTTTCGGTTTGAGATCAGAACTTCAGTTTTTAATGATTATTGCTCTTTTTGACACACAGAAAAAATGGGCACGTGTCTGCAAGATAAGGACACATTAAATTTTTCGTATATTTTCGTACGCACAATTGCAAGCACCTCGTTCTTGTATGGTATGACCAGATTTTCAGGTATTTTCAAGCATGAATTAAAACAGAGATACCCCGGCAAATACGTGATCATAGAATATTTCCAATGCATTTCTTTTAGTTGCAATGGGTGCTTAAATTGCCAATTTCGTTCCAAGTTTACTGGGGTTGGAAAAGCTGGAAATTTCTTTAGGCGAGGAAAATATTCTTATGTCTACACAGTTTAGATATTTATTATCATGCCGGATATCTACATCATCAATGTAGTTATGTTGGTTATGTGTAAAATAACGTGTTTCACAAAAGACAAAAGAGGAAAATGAAAAGTGAAACGTATATTCGAGAAATTTATTTTCCTGTTACAAGACTGACTGACTGACTGAGTTTAGTTTTACGCCGCTTTTAGCAATATTCCAGCAATATCACGGCGGGGGGGACACCAGAAATGGGCTTAACACATTGTGCCCATGTGGGGAATCGAACCCGGGTCTTTAACCACTAGGCTACCCCACCGCCCCTCCTGTTACAAGAAAGAATGATGCCCCTATGAAGACCGTTTGCGTTCCAGACACAATATTATTGTATTGAAACGCATTAGTTATGGCACTGAAACATACGTAACTGCGACTATGCCTAAACTCTGCAGAAGTGCATTAGCTACAACTTGAGTGAGTGAGTTCAGTTTTACGCCGCTTTTAACAATATTCCAGCTATGTCACGGCGGGGGGACACCAGAAATGGGCTTCACACATTGTACCCATGTGGGGAATCGAACCCGGGTCTTCGGCGTGACGAGCGAACGCTTTAACCACTAGGCTACCCCACCGCCCCTTCCTACAACTTGAGCAGCGCACCTGCCCTATGTATACACATTACTGTGTAGAGGGTGAACTGCACGTCTTAATCAATTGCCCTTTGTAGTCAGATCTGCGTTTAGACCTTGAATGTTGGCTTGTTTTACAAACACTCACTTTCCACTATTACCTGATGTACAGAAAGGCAGCTTTTAATGTTGAATAAAGATATGTGTTTTAACATTGCCAAAGCCCTTTAGTATATTCTATCTCGACGTCGGGCTTCATTGTATACGTATCAGTGATGGAATTTTGTGTAGCCTACTCTGTGCCCTATATCTAGTCTTTATATACTTGCATATTTTAAAGATATAATATATATTTCTACTTTCATGTGAAGAAAGGTATTGTTATATAAATGTATGTACCATAGTCTCCCATAATTCTACAAGAATGGCTTGTGTACATGCTTTTACTTGTTCGTAATATTGCTGTACATAAGGTGAGACTTAAATAAACTATCTATCTATCTGTCTGTATCTATCTCAGGCAATTGTGGTCAATGAAAGCAGAGTTACTCTAAAGACTGAAAAGTTTCAGGGCACGCAGGTGACGTATGTATAAATGACACAAAGAAAAACAGCTGGTAACCCAATTTGAATGTCAACGAGAATGTCAATTTTCTCAATGAAATTCTGATTGTCAAAGACACACGATATGAAAGCATCCATCAATATACCGATTATATTACGCCTTATAAAGGAGATAAACATCATGTGTTGGCCAGTTTCCGGGTGTTATTGAGTATTTGAAGCACGGGAATTCATTTGGAACCGACGGCATTAGCCGGAGGTTTCAAATGAAATATTCTCATCCATATTTAGCTCAGCCATGCTTTTTAAACGTAAAATATTTGTTATTTCAAATTATGGCTAAATTCCCCTTCCATCGCCAGCGGCTGAGGGGGTGGTGTAAATCCAGCTAGGGCCCATGCAGGAAGCAAATGTACTGTAAGTCCCATGGTCCCTAGTATGGTGATCTCAATTTCAGTTGTTGGCGATCTATAGCCCGATTTTATATTGTGTTGTTTGAAATGATTTAACATTTTACACTGAACTCAAACTAGTTTTAATCGATTTGTGATATTCTAGTCGTTATACTGTCCTTCGCTGGCAGCTTTTTAAATAAGAATACAATTTTTTATTCTTAGTACATAACTTTTTGTCGTCACGGTGTGGCTGAAATATTGCTGATGTGACGTTAAATATTAACTCACCCACTCACTCAACGTGTTCTGCTTGTAAAAGGAAATATATAAATGTGAGTCCCTAACTGAATTAATATGCATAACAGTAGCTTTCTGAACACCTGTAATAACCATGCTTGTGTTTTCTAAAGCAATTCTTTTCTTATCTTGATTTTGAAGCACTGCCCTTGGTGTCTGGTTTTGAATATTAACAGGGACTCGGAAATGTAAATTAAAAAGAAATCATTTAGAAGACAGGTATTTAGATTTTATGGATCCAGAGCATGTAATTGTCACAATGCCTGTGTCTATCTGTGTTACGTATTGCAAGAGTTGGATACCAGTGTTATTTTACTATTGTTATTTTAGTGTTATTTTGTAGTGTACTCACCGTGTACTGCACATATCTGAATGTTGTTAAGCAGCAAATATTTTTTTCATTCTACCCGGAGCAGAAAATGGACGCTTTCCCTTCTAATTGGAACCTTTCTAGCCGTTTTTATCTGGAAAAACTATACATTGACCCTTACGCAACATAAGACACAGCGTGAACAGGACACTACTGGAAAGTCTATTGCTACCTCTTCTGGAAATTTCCCCATCCACCAGGTAAGCCATATCACAGCAATATGCATGGGGTTAAATAAGCAGTAATTACATATAGGAACTCTCAAGTTTTCAGGAACGCTCAGATATTTTACTTTTAGTCCCAATAGTGCTTTAAGCGGTTTGACCCATGAAGATCCGGGTTAGAATTGATCTTCAGTAAACCATGCTTGTTGTAAGATGCGACAAACGGGATCGGGTGGTCATGCTCGCTGACTTTGTTGACACATGTCACCGCATCCCAGTTGCGCAGATCAATGCTCATGCTGTTGATCACCGGATTGTCTGTTCCAGACTAGATTATTTACAGAGCGCCGCCATATAGCTGGAATACTGCTGAGTGCGACGTAAAACTTAACTCACTCACTCACTTTAAACGATGTAAACAATACTCTCGCAGCCACTTGTTTAATTTCAGGAGCGAATAGAGGCGTTGTGTATGGTCTGCTAGACCTAAGGAATTGAATTGAATGCGCGCGATTGGATTATTTAATAAATGTATACATTCTCTGGAGCATGCTGTCTATGGTGCTATGGTGTATTGGTGTGCGGTCCAGGAGACGTAGCCTAGTGGTTAAAGCGTTCTTTAACCCGAAGACCCGGGTTCGATTCCCCACATGGGTACAATGTGTAAAGCTCATTTCTGGTGTCCCCCGCCGTGATATTGCTTGAATGTTGCTAAAAGCGGCATAAAACCATATTCACTCTCTCACTCCAGGGTTCGGACCGCCTTGATTATTTTCCTTGATTTGTTGTTTCTGGGATCTTTAGATTGTAAAAGTCTGCTTGACTTTGGGCTTCCTTCCACATCAAGCCAACACACAGGCTTTTTGGTCAGACATTCTCTAATAAGGAAACAAAATAAACTACCAGGCAAAGGAAAGTTATCACTTTTAAAGTTATTGTATCAAAAACAAAAACGATGGTACCGGTTTGAACCCAAGCAGAAAACATTCGCCAAACACAACATGGTCCCGAAAACAACGCAGCTGTCCGGAAACATCGCACAAATCATGCATTTTTCAAAACTTGAAAAACGTAATTGTGGGACAATGGCCCAAATGGTTGTGGAATAAATGCCGATGTTGGACAAAGCAAGCATGCACTAACCAAAAGACCACAACGAATATACCAAGACAGGGCGATCTTTGTGGCCAATGTGGTAGCTTCACAACGTCAGCTTGCAAGGACCTTCAACTGCAGCCAGGCCACCATCAGCAAATTGATAAATACCAGCAAACAAGCGAGACCCAGGACCGCCCAAGATCGGGAAGACCAAACGTCACAACATCGGCCGCAGAGCGCTACATCCGGCAGATCCACCTCCGGAACAGATTCGTGACGGCGACGTCAACGGCGGTGTCAGCACTAGGACACGCCATCGGCAGACGAACAGTCCTTGGACGACTTGGTATGGCTGGTATACGAGATAACCGCCCCTTCCGTGGAATGGCCTTAACCCGGCTACACCGTCAACGCAGACTGCAATGGCCACGAACTTACGTCGGTGGTGGCGATGTGACTGGGAGAGAGTTCTCTTTACAGATGAAACGATGGTAGAGTTCGGCACTTTAGACGGGGAGGAGGGCGAAACTGCGTTCGAGAAGTTCATCCATTCGATGGAGAAGGCGTCATGGTACGGAGCGGCATTTGTGACCAGAGAGCAAGAAGACTAGTTATCATCAGAGGAAATATAAATGCCCAGCGATATAGAGATGTGGTGTTGAGACATTTTGTGGTGCCCTTTATACGACAACAGCCAAGAGGAGTCATTTTTCAGCACGACAAAGCAAGGCCTCGCACCGCCAGAATTGTTCGAGAATACCTGCATAACGTTAACGTCAACGTATTGCCTTGGCCAGCGCGTTCTTCAGACATGAACCCCATTGAACATCTCTGGGATCATCTTGATCGTCAGCTGAGACAGCGTGTACCACCTCCAGCGAACCGTCAGGAACTTGAACAGACTCTCGTGGACTTATGGAACAGGATTCCTGCTGACGTCATCCGCCGACTGACGACGTCAATGAGGAGACGTGTGTTGACGTGTATGGATGCCCGGGGTGGTCACGCTCGCTATTGATGACGTGTCCCCTGACTCCTGTATCATTATGTGACTCTTTATGCACTCTTTGAATGAACTTTGATTTGTGTAAAAAAAATATTTTTAACCCTTAACTCTTTTTTAATAAATTACGACAAATACAAGACCAGCATTTCAATGGATTTTTAGTCAAATTATTGGAAAATGATTTCGGTAAAATAATTATAAACTACAGTTACACCGAACATGCTTATAACGAACGGATATGACAAACTGATTTTTGTACCCGCCACTTGCTGTATATTTCAATCGAAATGTGTATAACGAACTACGGCTATAACGAATAATAATTAGTGGTCCTTTTGACTTCGTGATAATCTAAGTTCACTGTACTTACCATCTAACATTAGTGCATACTTTCTTTTGTCCGTCAGTATTTTACGAACATGTTGAATGGATTACATAATTCCTCGTATGTCATGCCTACAGTGTAATTCAACAAACTTATTAAACATTCTTGAAATATTTATACAAACGGATAACATATATATGACAGTATGTGTACAAACGAGATTAATCATCAGTTCGACCCTCCACATTCACCGTAAAGCCCTTCCTGAAGTTGTCTAGTTTTTTCTTTCGGGCAAAACCTTCACATTTACCGGAGAACCCTTTAAGCAAGTGTGGAAGTGTGAACCCTTGACTCTTTTTTTAATAAATTGCGACAAATCCAAGACCAGCATTACAATGGATTTGATGTGGCATTTAGAAGTTAGTTTGATGAAGAGGAACACATTTTATGGATAGACACCTTCTTTATTGCAATAGATGCCACATTTCGGTGTTAGACAGTATGTGTACAAACGAGATGAGTCTCTCAGTTCGACTTAAATTGAATTAATGATCAAGCAGGTTACAAATGTACAATGAACATACAATATTGTTCATTCAGATATAGGGCTGTGGTGTAGTCTAGTGGTTAAAGCGTTTGCTCGTCACGCCGAAGACTCGGGTTCGATCCCCCACATGGTACTATGTGTGTCTATCACATATAAAATATGTCTTCATTATTTCAGAGGTAATTCTAAATAATTGTATGTGTTTCCGTATAAGAAAAGAAAGATTTATGGGTGTCAACTTCTTTATTGTGAATAACACGACGTTTCGGAGTGTATGATTGGCTCCTTGCTCCTTTATCACCTGATGAAGGAGCAAGCATACACTCCGAAACGTCGTGTTATTCTCAATAAAGAAGTTGACATCCATAAATCTTATGCATTCCACTTCTAAATTCCCTTCAAAGATTTGAGTTTTCAAAGTTTATTTCTTCTCTCTTCAGCGAGAACAAAACAAGATATTTCTTGCACAAGACTGCTTGAATGAACAATCAAAGAACAAAGATGGATTCATAGACATACCACCGGATTCTGTTCTAAAGACGTTAACATATCAACAAATAACGTGTCTGTATCACAGGTAAATATTCCCCATCATTTCACTGTACCCCTCACCTGCACCTATCACAGGTAACCCTCCTCTCTCACCTGTTACAGGTTACTGGCTGTCGTATCTGTTTGCATGAAAGGTACTCTTTCACCTGCCTTTGCCACACGAAACCATCGTCCCTGCCTTGTCTGTGTCACATATACTGAGGGAAATAAATAAGGGAACACCACTTCATTGCAGTGTTCCTCCATTATTCTCAGATTCGCACCCACAGTGCGATACAAAGCTTATGAAGAAACCTGGAAAAGAATAAAGGAACACTTGTGCTTTCATGTGATACCTTTTTTGTTTCCCTCAGTGTATAATACCTGTCTTGCCTGTCTATATCACAGGTAACCATTGTCTGTACCGGTGACCCTCCCCTTTCACATGTCAGTGCCCGAGGTAAACCTGTTCTCTCAAAGTCTGAATCACAGATAACCATTCTCTCTCACCTGTCCACATCACAGGTAATCCTCCTTTATAATGTGTGTAGGTATACGTTAGCATCAAGGGTGATATGGATTTCAACGCGCGAGCCGTCAGGTGTGTGTGTTGTGTGTGTGTGTGTGTGTGTGTGTGTGTGTGTGTGTGTGTGTGTGTGTGTGTGTGTGTGTGTGTGTGTGTGTGTGTGTGTGTGTGTGTGTGTGTGTGTGTGTGTGTGTGTGTGTGTGTGTGTGTGTGTGCTAACCTACTTATACCACGTGGGCGCCGGATGGACTCGTACATTTCTTGTTGCACGTTCGTTTCTAGACTAAGGCTTAGTCTCTGAATATATATAATTTTGATAGTAACAAACAAGCCCATTTATATTGAAAAGGAGCCCTAGGGAGACCAGAGATTCAGAACCTGAGGAAATCTAGACTTGCTTTATTTAGGGGTTTAGCACTGCAGAGAGGGCTTGGCAGTAGGGAAAATAATGTGGTTCAGGGACTGTGAGACAGACTAGTTTGTTTCCTGCACCGCCAAGGTTGTTATCCACATATCAACCTCTGCACGTGCAGATAGAAGGTTGATACACAGAAAATCAACCTGCCAGAACAATGGACATAACATACCCTAGTGGTATAACAGAGTTAATCTACTTTGTACACTGTGTGTTCCACAGGGAGCACTCCTCTCTCACCCGTCACAGTAATATATCTATCTCTCCCCTGTCCATATCACAGGTAATCCTCCTTTATAATGTGTGTAGCAGAGTTAATCTACTTTGTACACTGTGTGTATTCCACAGGGAGCACTCCTCTCTCACCCGTCACAGTATATATCTATCTCTCCCCTGTCTGTATCACAGGTAAAACCTATCTCTCATCTGTCTGTATCATATGTATCACTCCTCTATCAACTTTCTGTATCACCGGTGGGGCGGTGGGGTAGCCTAGTGGTTAAAGCGTTGGCTCGTCACGCCGAAGACCCGGGTTCGAATCCCCACATGGGTACAATGTGTGAAGCCCATTTCTGGTGTCCCCCGCCGTGACGTTGCTGGAATATTGCTAAAAGCGGCGTAAAACCAAACTCAATCAGTCAGTCAGTCTGTATCACCGGTAGCCTTGTTTTCTCACCTGCCATTGCTGAGTACTGCGTTAAACAACAAACCAACCAATCCCTCACCTGTCTGTACCACAGGTAGCCCTCTTCTCTCACCTGTCTGTAACCCTCCATCCGAACAAGTCTGTATCAAAAGTTACATCTCTCTCACCTTTCTTAATCACGGGTAATCCCCTCCCACATGTCTGTATCACAGGTAACCGTCCTCTATGATGTGTCAGTATCACAGGTAACCCTTCTTCATGTCTGCTGTCTGTCACAGTTGTCTCCCATTTCACCTGTCAAAATCACAGGTAACCATCATCTCATTCTTCTCCTTATCACCATTCACAATCACCTCTCTTGATAACAGGAACCCTTCTTCCTCTCTTCTGTCTATTGCCGATGACCTTCGTCTAGTACTTGTTTTTATCGCAGAAAATCACCCTCCCTGTCTAGTCTGTAGCCCTCCAATGCAACCTCATCCTATCACAGGTAACCTTCTTTATCACCTGTCTGTATCACATATAACTGGGGCGGTGGGGTAGCCTAGTGGTTAAAGCGTTCGCTCGTCAAGCCGAAGTGAGTGAGTGAGTTTGGTTTTACGCCGCTTTTAGCTATAGTCCAGCAATATCACGGCGGGGGACACCAGAAATGGGCTTCACACATTGTACCAATGTAGGGAATCGAACTCGGGTCTTCTGCATGACGAGTGAACGCTTTAACCGAAAACCCGAGTTCGATTCCCCAGTTGGGTCCAGTGTGTGAAGCCCATTTCTGGTGTCCCCCGCAGTGATATTGCTGGAATATTGCTAAAAGCGGTGTAAAAACCCATATAACTATGTGACGAGTGTGTGTGATTTATGAAAAACAATGTATATCCGTTTTTTAGATATAGGCATTCGACGATATCTTTAAAATTGATGCTACTTCTGTTGTTGGAAAAGTTAAATCTTTTCCTCGAACTGCGAACCCCAGCCTTGGCTGAACCATTGTGTTGATGTCACTCTAGGTTTGTGAACAATGTCGGTGCGTTGTGTAAAGACATCAACAGAATGGGACATCTGTCTGACGGTGGATGGGAAGTGTGCAACGACCGCCAATACAGTCCCCCCAGCAATTGTCTGGTCTATTCTGTAGGGTAAGTCTTTCACATTTTGTATACATATCCTTCTACAAGTTTCTGGTCTGTTCGTCCTATCGCGTCAACCCTTTTCATTACCACATACAGTCTGTAGTCATGCAGCAAGTGTTTTGTCTACTTCAAATTTACCGTAGAGCCCCCTCCTGCACGTGTCAAATGCACTATTTCGGGTGAACCCTTTACATTTACCTGAGAAACAATCATGCAAGTGGCTTGTTCAATCTTACGGATAAACCCTTCAGATTCACCAAAGAGCCTATCCTTAAAGTGTCTAAGTAACTCTTTCGGATAAACCCTTCACATATCACCGAAGAGCCTACCCTTAAAGTGTCTAAGTAGCTCTTTCGGATAAACCCTTTACATTCACCGAAGAGCCTATCCTTAAAGTGTCTAAGTAACTCTTTCGGATAAACCCTTCACATTCACCGAAGAGCCTATCCTTAAAGTGTCTAAGTAACTCTTTCGGATAAACCCTTCACATTCACCGAAGAGCCTATCCTTAAGGTGTCTAAGTAACTCTTTCGGATAAACCCTTCACATTCACCGAAGAGCCTATCCTTAAAGTGTCTAAGTAACTCTTTCGGATAAACCCTTCACATTCACCGAAGACCCTATCCTTAAAGTGTCTCACCGAAGAGCCTAAGTAACTCTTTCGGATAAACCCTTCACATTCACCGAAGAGCCTATCCTTAAAGTGTCTAAGTAAGTAACTCTTTCGGATAAACCCTTCACATTCACCAGTGGTGACTTAAGCTCTTTGGGAAAAACACATGAAAATCATGAAAATGGCAGTTAATCCTTAAAGTGTCTAAGTAACCTTTGTGCTTTCGTATTACATTCATTCAAGAGCCTATCCTTAAAGCTGTGTCTAAGTAACTCTTTCGGATAAACCCTTCACATTCACCGTCGTATCCAAGCCTATCCTTAAACTGTTGCACGGAGCCTATCCTAAAGCTTATCCTGACCAACGAAAGTGGTGTACGACCCCCTTCAAGATCGGTACATCCGGGTCCATCACCTTGCATTCACCGAAGAGCCTATCCCTACCAACTCCGTGACCCTGCCACACAAATACCAGGTCTGAGTAACTCTTTTCGCTAAACCCTTCACATTCAGCCGACCAGTTGTTGGACCTGTACTACGCCCCTTCACATCTCCGCCGACGACTCAGGTGGTGCAACAACGTAAGGATATGGACTTTACAAAGTGGAGGCGCATCTGGTTTTCTGATGAATCCCGTTTTCTTTGCAACGTCACGACGGAAGAAAACGTGTGTATAGGAGACGTCATGAACGTTTTGCGCCCATCTGCGTCCGACAGGGGACAGATTTGGCGGAGAAAGCGTTATGGTTTGGGGATCCATCCTCATACAACCAGAAATCAGACTTGGTGATCGTTGAAGGAACCTAAGTAACTCTTTCGGATAAATCGTTACATCAACCACGTATTACAGCCTCACCTTCTCCCGATAAATTCACATTGACCAACAGACACTTCAACTAGACAACGCCTATCCTCATAGTGTCTAAGTAACTCAACAATGAACTTTCTGCAGAATTCCAACGTCAATGTCTTGCGGATAAGCCCTTCTAAATCACCAGACCTCAACCCTATTGAACACCTGTGGGATACTCTGGGTCGACGCGTACGTCAACGTCAGCCGCCGCCACAGACGCTGCAACAGCTCGGTCATATATATGTTATCCGTTTGTATAAATATTTCAAGAATGTTTATTGCAATAGGTGCCACATTTCGGTGTAACACAGCTAACACTGTTATCTAGCAAAATTAATGACGAGTTTTCATTTTGTCTGGTCAACCGGTTTTATTAACTCAAAAAAAGAACATAACCGTAGAGGACGCAAACAGTTGTTCGGATACCCGTGAAGATCCGGGTTAGAATTGATCTTCAGTAACCCATGCTTGTCCATCCTCGATAATCTCCAGGGTATACGTTCCGATAAATCTCCACTATACCCTGGATGCATCTACGGCTCGGCCCCATGATTTTATTACCTCCCTTGGCTGTTTTTATTCAATCAGGTGTCTGGGAAGTTGAGCGTACCAATCACAACTCACTTTCGCTTCTTTTTATATAACCGATTTAACTTGGCAACATAATTGTTGCAGAGGTACTCTGAAAGAGGTAGAAAGAGTTCTTGCATATATTTTCTAAGGTTTCAGACCTCTCAATTTGTCTGTATCAGAGACCATATATCGGTATATGGTCTCTGTCTGTATGACTTCCCCCAAATTCAGAGTCGCACTGCGACCGCTATTTTTGTTGACACTGGCAAGCTCGGTTGTAACGGCAGCTTAGCTGATTGCCTGCTGTGAGAATGCGGAGCCAACAAAAGTAGGTAATAAAATTATCGGGCCGAGCCATAGATGCATCCAGGGTACTAGTGGAGATTTATGAGAACGTATACCCTGGAGATTATCGAGGATGATGCTTGTCGTAAGAGCCGACTAACGGGATCAGGTGGTCAGGCTCGCGGACTCGGTTGACACGTCATCGCATCCCAATAGATCGATGCTCATGCTGATGATCACTGGATTGTCTGGTCCAGACTCGATTATTTACAGACCACAGCCATATAGCTGGAATATTGCTGAGTGCGTCGTAAAACTAAACTCCTAAACTCCAATCCGGGTATCAGGCTAACTGCCCCCAGGACAACTGCCCCCTGGCTATCTTTCTTTTTTTTTCTCCCCCCCACCCCCCCCCACCCACCCCCGTCCATTGTGCCCCGACAACTGCCGCCTAGGCTAAGTGCCCCTAGGACAAGTGCCCCCCATCAAAACTAAAAGTGACACACCCACCCCCACCCCTTCCCCATCTTGATAGGATTTATTAAACTCAATTATACATTATATCAACAAACAGTGCCTTAGTAAGAAACTGGCTATCTCATTTGATCCTGGAGGAAGTTAATCTTGGAGAAGTTTATAAAATAATGTGGCCTTTGCTAGATAGGCTGATGGACACAGTGATAGTGCCAAAAGACTGGCACGTGTTGTTGAGAAATATAACTCTATGGAATTTTTAAGAGCCATCTCCCACAATCTGTCCTTTTAAGTGAATTGATATTTATGAACTTTCTGGAAAATGAGCTCTAAGTGAATCTGAAGATTGATATGTTGTGTTGTATTACATAGTGCTATAAATACAATTTTAAAACTATTACTTTTAGTTGGTGTGTTTTTTGTTCTGATGGGGGGCAGTTGTCCGGGGGGCAATATTTGGTGCGTAAAAATGGTAGTTTTTATTTCAGGATAAATAATGACTTCAGTTTTGACGACGAGATATCAAGGCAGTACGGATGCGAAGTTCATTCATTTGATCCAAGGTAGGTAACCCGTTTGTGTTACTTTCAGTGTAGAGTTGCTAAAATATCGTGATCGATTGATTTATATAGCAATAATAGTTTTAGTATCATCACAATATTTTGCCGTTTTATTTTAAGTGAGTGAGAGAATGAGTTGAGTGTTAGGCCGCTGTTAGCAATATTCCAGCAACAACACGGCGAGGGACACAAGAAATGGGTTTCACACATTGTATCCATGCGGGGAATCGAACCCGGCTTTCGGCGTGGCGAGCGAACGCTTTAACCACTAGGCTTCCCTCCTTGTGTTTATGGTTAAAGAGTTTGCTCACCTCGGATTCAGATCCCCATATGGGCTGGGTGCATTGTGCGAGTCCAGTTTGGGGTTTCCCGGGCTGTGCCATTGCTGGAATGTTGCAGGAATGTTGCTGGAATGTTGCTGCATGCGGCGTTAAACCATAATCAATCACACCAAATATTTTAACTGATAAATTCGATTTTCATTATGACGATTTCAGTCAGTACTGCTTCATGCTTAACTTTTTCACTAATTCACATTTCAGCATGAACCAGAAGAGCTATAAGCGACGTGAAAAGTTGTTTTTCCATAATATAGGAATGTCGGATAAGAATGTTCACATCCCAGCCGGCCAGAAAGGATGGGAAATGCGAACACTCGGGGCGATGAAGCAGGAGCTCGGTCACGCCAAGGTAAGACAACTCTCTTCTTTACCCTGGCAATTATAATACTAGTATGCTATTTTGGACTGACCCCATTACATATTTATATAATTTTGCCTTTCATATCTATTGGAGACGATGGGGAAGCCTAATGGCTTTCGCTCTTCACGCCGAAGACCCGAGTTTGAGTCCCCACATGGGTACAGTATGTGAAGCCCATTTCTGGTGTCCCTCGCCGTGATATTGCTGAAATATTGCTGAAGCGGTGTAAATCCATACTCACTCGTATTTATAGGGACACAATATTTAATATTCTGAGGAAAGGAAGTGGGGTTGGTAATTGGATAAACTTCGAAATTTGGAATCAAGGTCATGAGGCAAAATAAATTAATGTCTTCAAGAAAACACAAAATTAAGTAAAGCATATCCTGAGCACACAAAAGTTATGGCACAGAATAAACATAAAAATGTGCCGAGATCGTTCAAAAACACGGGAAGTGCACAATAATATTTCCAAGTAGTTTGTTTGCCCTCGGCAAAGTTCAATCTTTATGACGGTGAAAAACACTCTCGAGAAAACAATCCTGAATGGACTGATCAACATACGGTGATTTTACAATCTCCAGTGGGGCGGTGGAGTAGCCTTGTGGTAAAAGCATTTGTTCGTCACGCCGAAGATTCAGGTTCGATCCCCCACATGGGTACAATGTCTGAAGCCCATTTCTGGTGTCCCCCCACCATGATATTGCTGCAATATTGCAATCTCCAGTTATAATAGCTACCATTACACGAATAGAAGGACTGTTACATTGTGACACCACAACGCAATACACCTAATGACTGGGTGGTTTCGCTATCTTGTAAACAAGGCGAACAAGCATGGGTTACTGAAGGTTCATTCTAACACGTACTTTCACAGGTAAGATATTCGTAAAGAGCGCTCCAAGGGACATAACTCTATGGGTTTCGCTTGAAATACTATTCAGGTCGGTAGAGGACGCGAGAGTTGATTTAATGCAACATTGCATTAATTCATTCGAACTTATTAATTTAATATTGTAATCTAAATACGTAAAAATATTCCCTGAGGGCTGACAGTTAGTATCAATGAGAGAAATGCTTTATTTACTTTTAGAGAAGTGTGGTGTGCTATAGTGCCTTTAAAATACCATGACCTACTTAACGTTTGTTACAATTTAATGCGCCAACACCAATCGGCGTTAGTATCTATATATGTGCATATGTATTCAGTGTTGTATTTCTTTCAGCGGCATGTTGATGTCTTAAAAATGGATATTGAACATTGGGAATGGAAAGTTCTCCCAGAAGCCATTGCGAGCGGTTTCCTGAATGACGTCACAACTCTCGATCTGGAGCTTCACAGCTGGATCATAGAAAAGGGCACTTATATCCTTGAGCCCCCGGCTGAAATCTATTTGGGTTATTTGAAAACTCTTAGACAATTACACCAACTTGGATTCCGTATTTTCTTAACTCACAAAAATCTTGGATCCTGTCAATTCAAATCTAAGTTTGGCATGATGAGGACCAGCTGTCAGGAGATCGCCATGGTGCAAACAGAGAAGAGGGGTTCGTAATACAGGGTGCGATCTGGGATGTGGGATCTGGGATAATTTTTTCTACGTTATATTAAATCCGTTGTATTTAAATCCCTTCAATCCTATGTATTGTATCATATGGCACACTTGTTGAGAGAATATGGGAGTATTTGTTCTGTGATTTCTTCATATGATAATTGGTAATGATCATAACAGATTTTTTAAGTGCCTAGTATCCATCCACATATGCTGACTATCTAAAGTTAAAGCCAAGTCCATTCACATATACACCTGACAAAATGGTAAGCCCCCCAGTGTTGACCGCTAAAGGTCTCTGTTCAAGTTGACTATGTGTGTGATGACACGTATGTAACAAGTGCAGAATATGCAAATTATAAAAACATCCGGAAAATAAACTATTTAAATATGCCTTTTTTTATTTCCTTGCTTGACATTAATTTATAACACCTTAAACATCAATATACAATTGTCCGTGAAAAGGTTTATCTCTTGATAAGTCCATGATTTATCATAACAAAGAGTCAGTGAGTGAGTGAGTTTTGTTTAACGACGCTTTTAGCAATTTTCCAGCAATATCACGGCGGGGGATACCAGAAATGGGCTTCACACATTGTACCAATGTGGAGAATCGAACCCGGGTCTTTGGCGTGACGAGCGAACGCTTTGACCACTAGGCTACCCCACCGCCCCCTCTATAACAAGACCGCCTCCGTGGTGTAGTGGTTAGAGCTTCCGCCCGGAGAGCGGAAGGTCGCGGGTTCGATCCCCGACCGCGTCATACCAAAAGACGTTAAAATATGGTATTTGTTGGTCCCTGCCTGGCGCTCAGCATTAATGGGTACAACAAGGACTGGTCGGTTCGGAGTCAGTATACTGTGTCTGAGTGGGATATTCATGCTTCACTGCGGCATGGTATCTCAGTGAGCTGGCACTATAAAATCAGCTTAAGTCTGGGCTAGTACAAGCAGCCGCACATACACATACACACGCATGCAAGCACGTCGTCATATGAGCGAAATATTCTCAAGCACGACTCTCTTCCTCCCAACCCTGCATGGGCGGTGGGGTAGCCTCGTGGTTAAAGCGTTCGCTCCTCATGCCGAAGACCTGGGTTCGATTCCCCACATGGGTGCAATGTGAGAAGCCCATTTCTGGTGTCCTCCGCCGTGATATTGCTGGAATATTGCTAAAAGTGGCGTAGACCTAAACTCACTCACTCACTCACTCAACCCTGCAACCCGTGTAAAGGTGATGAGAGTAAGGTGTTGAATTGGTGAATTGCAGGTTAGTTACCCTTGGTTTTATATAAAAGGAATACACTGCAAAAATATGTTTAATTGTTGAAAGTTTAACTCTGAATTAATTATAGCTGAAATAATGCATTTGGTGGAAGTGTAATTTTGACTTATGGTTAGAAGGTGTTGGTGACAAATTATTTCATTTGCAATTACATTAGGAAGTAAGACAACACACGATGATGGATGTTTAAACATCTTATTCAATTTCAAGTTATACCTGTGGTTCAGACACAAGTTTCAGGAAATAAGGCAATCAAGTGTTGGAGAGACGCATTTGCAAGAATTGTATTCTGCTGATAATGTGATCACTGATGTCACTGATTCTGATCACATTCTGGACAATTCAAATGGTACGTTTATTTCTTCAGCCAGAGGCCACAGGTCCATATGACATACATTTGAAATACATATAACAATAAGTATAAATATGTATGTAATAAAACCTACATAGTTGACAGAACATACATGTACATACGTGCATACATTAATAACATACATACATGTTCATACATACATGTACATGCATACACACATACACACGTGATACCCCCTCTGCTCATTAACTGTCGGGTGTTTCCGTAATTGGCGGAAATACGAGTACGTTTTTGTGTTTTTATTGCTATTTTACAAACTTTTTGTTCAATTTTAATCACGGAATGTGAGATTTTAGAATATCCTTTACAATATATCAAAAGTTTTGTTTTCGTTCGTATTCTCCTTTAAGACTTCCGCCTGTATCCCCCCTAAATTTTAACGATGAAGAGAAATTTCTTTCAGTAGCATTTTTGGAATGTGGACATGTATGGAACTATGTTCAGATGCAAGTAAAGAAACATGTTAACTCATGCTGATAGTTTTCAGGTCAAGTTTTGTCGTTGTATTGACGTTTTGCAATCGGAAGTCTGGCACCAGATGTCTGAATATCACACTTTTAAACCTGCAGTGTATTTTCATTGTATATGTACTCAAATCTCTATCGTATTAAGCCGATTAGGCTGCTTTCATGTAATTCAGACCCGTGAAGGTCCGGGTTAGAATGAGCCTTCAGTAACCCATGCTTGTCGTAAGAGGCGACTAACGGGATCGGGTGGTCAGACTCGCTGACTTGGTTGACACATGTCGTCGGTTCCCAATTGCGCAGATTGATGCTCATGCTGTTGATCTCGATTATTTACAGAGCGCCACCATATAGCTGGAATATTGCTGAGTGCAGCGTATAACTAAATTCACTCACTCACTCACTCATGTAATTCAGTACGGCCGGGAGCTGATGCGGTGCGCGAAATGTGAAAGTCTTGTTATGCAACGTGATAATTTCGTCGTGAATTTTGTCTGATATTTTTGTATGATGGTGACTTTATTCAGTAGTATCTATTAAATTCGTAAAAAATATAAATAAATGCATATACATATCTACATGGAATAATTGTGGGGTTAAATTCCAATTTATGTCATCAAAGACATATATGACTTTAAACACATTTTCTATGTTAATTCTTAACATAACGCTAAAGTTTTCTGCGAGAAGTGTTGGATGAAAATCAGAATATAAAGCTATAGCTAGATTGTATATGGTCTGTATATGAAATATATGTCAACATAATGTTACCAAAAGAAGATACATATGCAATGTAATTCTATCATGCACGTCCTCTTGGGTGGTCAGAATGATCTGTTGTTTGTTGAGACAAATCTCTGTAAATGACTACTTACGTTTAGAGGTTGAATGGTGTTAAACTTTTGTAAGAAATGGATCAATAAATTAACATACATAATGACTCACAGCACTGACTGATGGACACATTTTATAAGGGCTAAATCTTAAATTTCAAACTATGATGACTGGTATTTACGCTGCAACCGACTAAGTGGATAATAGGTGTTTTATACATTATGTATGCATAGTGTCAGAATTTAAAAACAAAATGAAATCACAAAATACTTGTAAGGCCCCGTCTTTGAACTGCGGAGGTAGCTGTTTTCGGTGAAACGTGTGGTATAACTTTTGTAACAATGATCCGAATGTGACCATTTATAGCTCATTTTGTAGGGAAATCATCTAGCTTTTGATCCGTAGGCCTCGGCGGGGCCTTACAAGTATTTTAGGTGGTGAGATCTAACTTTGATTGAGGAGCGGGTGGTTTCGTCGTTACATCCCTTTCCCTTCATATAGTAATAGAGTTTATATACCTGTATGTCTTTCTAACGCTGTTTCTAAGTGAGACACGACCCTATGGTTGTATAGTTCAGATACAATGGACAGTTCAGTTGCTAAAAATGTATTTTCTCGTAAAACTAAACCGGAAATTGCAAACAGCTGTGTACCAACTTCCCCAAATCTCCCGGTGATTCGGTTAAAACGTACCTACTAAAAAATCTCCAAATATCTCCAAACGCTTTTTCTTCAAACGCTATGTGAAAGCAAATGTAAAATGCGTTAATGATCTGTTGAAAAATGATGGTTCACTTCTCTATTTCTCAGAGCTCGTCACGCTGAAGGCCTGGGTTCGATTCCCCACATGGGTACAATATGTGAAGCCCATTTCTGGTGTCCCCCGTCGTGATATTGCTGGAATATTGCTAAATGCGGCGTAAAACTAAACTCAGTGAGCGGAGTACCTGCTCAACCACAGGGCGTTTCCTATGAGCGGCATTATCCTGCTCGTGGTCGTCCCAACAGACAGTCGGAAGACTCGTACCCTTTTTGTGTCTAGATGTGAGCTAATAGGTATATATATACAGTTTTTGACAACAATGGACAGACAGAAAAACAATAGCACTTCCTTGACCAGTTGATGTGATGGCAGACACGGCCAAGGGGGATTACCGATGAAGGTTATAAATGTCTTATACAATAATTAATGGGCTGTCAAATCAATTTACAATGCGGTAGTGATAAGGATGTACAGTAGTGATTAAAAATACAGCTTAGCGTCATATATATTTTACAATAAAGTCTCACATGTCTTGACAACAAAGTTTTGGACTTTTAAAATATTTGGATGATGGCTGTCCTGAAGTAGTGTGGAGGCTAAAGTGGTGTCTGTGGGTGGTGGGGGTTTGTCGTGGATGTAGCTTGTAATGGGAGGTGTGTGAGGTATGGTGTTTAACTGTTGGGTATGTAGCAGACTGGTGAGGTGGGTAAGGCATGGAGCGATACTTGGTTTTATTTTGAATTTTTTAAGCGTTGATTTTTTTATGTTGTTGTATTTGTTTGTAATTAGTTTGAAGATGGGGTTGTGTTGGGCCCCAGCCCAGTAGGTGAGTGTGGTTTGGTTGATTCTGTGGGTGATTGAAGAGGTGCCTGTGATAAGGAGCAGTGTATTAAGGGAGGTACCACTCCTCGAGCCTGTGGCTAGTTTGAGGGCCTTATATTGGACTGAGTTTAGTTTTTGGAGGTTGCAGGGGGATAGGTTGTGGAGAACCGGAGCGGCGTAGTCCATTCTCGACAGTATAAGAGTTTTGTATATGTTGATGAGTGTGTGTTTGTCGGCACCCCAGTTTGTGCCGCTGATGGCTCGCATTAAGTTTAAATCTTTTTGACATGAGTTGACCAAGTTATGAATGTGGGGTGTCCATGTCATATGGTGGTCGAAGGTTACTCCTAGGAATTTGGCTTCATTTTTTAACTCAATTTTTTGATTATTTAAGTGTAGATTGGGTGTTTTTTTGACATTTATATGGAACCCCCATTTTTGGGCCCAATTTTGAATGTAATTTAGCATTCTTTGTATTTTAGTAGATGCCTGTTTTACAGAAGTGGATGAAGTCCAAAATGAAATGTCGTCGGCAAATTTGGCAGTTGAGATTTCAGGCCATTTTTCTGGAAATATGTCGTTAATCATAAAGTTGAATAAAGTTGGGGATAGTATACTCCCCTGTGGGGTGCCATTTTCTATGGGGTAGGGATCCGAAATGGTGTTGTGAGATTTGATTGTTATTTGTCTATCGTTTAGGAAAGAGTGAATGAAATTTAGAATTCGACCGTGTATGGCATGTTTTTGAAGTTTTTGTAGGAGGCCGTTATGCCAAACCATGTCGAATGCTTTACTGAAATCTATAAAAATGGCCATTGTGTATTGTTTTGGGGCTTGGGCTACTCTGATGTCTTGTTCCAGATGTAAAATGTGATCTAAAGTTTGTCGATTAGGAGTGAAGCCACTCTGGTCCTCTTTCATAAGATTTTTATTTAAGATTTGGTGTTTTAGCCTATTGTTAATGATAGTTTCAAGAGTTTTGCATAAGTGAGAGGTGAGTGAAATGGGGCGGAAAGAATCTGGATCGTTATTTGGTTTGCCAGGTTTGAGGATTGGTACCACCCTGGCTGTTTTCCATGCAGTAGGTATGTTGCCCGAAGTCCAGATGTTGTTGAAGAGTGTAAGTGTAAGGTTTTGCATGTTTGGTGTGAGTTTGTTTAGTATGGTGTAAGTGATGGCATCTGGACCTGGGGCTGAGGCTGTGTTTTTGTTTCTTAGTGCAGATTTAAGCTCGTGTATGTTAATGGATTTGTTTATTGGGAGGTCTGTATGGGGGAGGGGGTTGGGGAGAAGTGGGTTTGTTTTTTTTATTATATTTTGGAATTGTGGTGGGTAGTTGGTGGAGCTACTAGTGGTCGAGAAATGGGCAGCAATAGCGTTAGCCTTATCTTGTTTGTGGGGAGGTCTGGGAGGTTAGGTGAAATGGGTTTTTTGGAAATGCCCTTTATGGCTTTAAATGTGTTCCACATTTGTCGAGTGTTAGCTTTATTTAGCCTAAGGGTTGAACAAAAGTTTCTCCAATGTTGGATTTTTGCTGCCTTTATAAGTTGTTTAGTGTTATTTCTTAGTTTTTTTGCCAAATGTAATTTTGAACGGTCCCTTTTTGATTGGTTAAGGGTCTTTTTTCTTGCCTTTCTGGCGTTTATGATGTCTGAGCTCCACCTGGGGACTGTTTTTAGTGCTGGGTTGTGACCGAATGGTGGGAATGCATTTTTTTGTGATGTTTATAATGGCGTTTGTGTAGTTGTTGTTGAATGTGTATATGTCGTGGTTGTAGATGCTAGTAGTGTCTAGTTGTTTGCAGAGTGTGGTAAATTTATGCCAGTCTCCTTTTTTTAGGTTGAATTTGAGTTCAGGAGGTGTGGATTGGATGTTGTTGGTGGTGTTTGTAGGTGTGGGGTGTGTATGTGATGAGATTGTTATTTTGATGGGGCAGTGGTCACTGCCCCAGGTGTCATTGTGGACCTCCCATATACAAGATTGTGTAAGTTTAGGTGTAGTGAGTGTGATGTCTATTGCTGTGGGTGAATGTAGGTGGGAGAGTGGGTATCTTGTAGGTTGGTTGTCGTTTAGTGTGCTTAGGTTGTGTTTGTCTAGCCAGTCGGAAAGTCGAGTCCCATTAATGTCGGTGAAAGATCTTGTTCCCCACAGTGGATGGTGTGCATTGAAATCTCCGAGGATAATGGTATATGGACTTATGAATTTGGATAGTATTTCTAAATCATTAGTAGTGATTTTGTGGGTGGGTCTTCTATATACGTTTATGATGGTAAATTCTTTATTATTAAGTTTTGTTTTAATAGCCAGGACTTCAAGATCTTGGGTGGGGATGTCGAAAGTGGTATAATTTAATTGCTCTGTAATAAAGAAGCCCAGGCCTCCGGCAGGGGGGCCTGGGATATTTACTCGGCCGAGGTCTATCTTCCATGAATGAAAATATAGCCTGGTATTTTTGAAGGCATTTTAGGTGATAATTTGGTTTCTTGTAGAGCGATTATTTGGGGGGAGATTTTATTTTGGGCGATGAGTGCCTTGAGTTCATGCCCGTGTACTCGGAGTCCATTGCAATTCCACTGTAATAAAGCCATGGTTGCAGTAATTTGTAGCAGTAGATTAATAAAGACCATGGGTTGGGGCATAATTAGCAATAGGTTGTTGGTGGCTATGGCAGGTTAATGGTTGGAGAGGTTTAAGAGAGGTTTTTGATGGCGATAAGGAGGCTGGCTAGACCCTTGTGGTAGAGTTTGAGTTTGTGGGCGAGGGTATGTAGTTTTTTAGCTGTGGGATCTTTGAGTAGAATGGCTGCAGACATGAATTCTATGAGCTTGTTGAGGTTTTGATTTAATTTTTGTTGTGTGAGCGTGAGGTTGGGTTTGTGTGGGGGGCAGTGTGTTTGTTGGCTTTATGGAGGTGGGGCTGGATAGCTTGGGTGGTGGGTGGTTTAGGGGAGAGTAGTATTGGTAGGTGGGGGTTGGTTTGTGGGCTTGGAAGGTAGTGGGGCAGTGTTAGGGCGTGGGGTTTGGGTGGGTGGGGTGGGGTGGGTGTGGGTAGGAGTGGTTGTTTAGGTTTGATGGGAGTTTGTGCGTGGTTGGGTGGGTGCAGGGGGTAGTTTAGTGGGTGGTGGGTGGGTAGGTTTGGGAGGGTTGGATGGAACCTGGTTTGGGGGTTTAGAGGGGAGGGGGCTGAGGATGGAGCTGGATGTAGTATTAGCAGATGGAGTGGAGGAAGACACTGAGAGGAGAGAGTGATATGCGAGTGGTATGCGTGCTGGTTTCGGCAGGTCGGTGTGTTTTATGTGTTTGTTTAGTTTGAGGATGTGGTTTTGCTTGATGGGACATGTATTTTGTGTTGAAGTGTGTCCGTATGTGTCGCAGTGAATGCAGTATTTTTGCCATGAACATTCTTCTACTGTGTGGCTGTCCGACCCGCATTTGGGACATAACATTGGTGATTTGCAAGTGTTGGTTGTGTGTGTGTAAGAGAAACAGTATCTGCATTGTTGTGGGGTTTTCCTGATGGGGTGTACTTTGTATGATAGCGCTCCAAATGTGATATGAGTGGGGAGTGTGGTGGTGTCAAAGGTGAGAAAAGTTGTTTGGGTGTTTGAGTTGTACATGGTGGGTTGCTTGTTATTGATTGTGCAGTATTGGGTGATTTTAGGTTGTGTTGGGATAATATTTGCAATGTCTATGTAGTTTTCTATATCTGTTTGTGATTCCCTGGCGTCAATGTGGATTAACCCCTGTATAGATGATTGCCATCGTGGCAGCTGCCAGCTTATTTGTTTTCCATCGATGAGTGCGTGTTTGGATTGGGTGTTGTCGTTTGGTGAGATATGTGGTCTTTTGGCTGTTTTGGAGGGTTTGGTTTGAGTGTTTGGAGATTGGGGGTTGGGAGGGATTGGTTGTGGTTTGGAGGTCAGGAAGGATGGTTTCTAGGTCGATTCCGAAGTTTATTGGTATTGAATCAACTAGGTGGGGGGATGTGAGTGGCGGAAAATCTTTGGTAGGGGTGGAGAATAGGGATGAGTTGGGGTAGGGGAGGCCATGATGCGTGGGGAGGGGCGGGGGAGGGAGGGTGTAGAGTTGTTTTGTGGGCTGTGGTGGGTGTACACAATATATAGATATAATAGAAACAAATTACAAATGAAAGGTGAACAAAATAAACTGGAAGAAGTGTGAGGAATTGTTTTTGAATTATTTGATTGTCTATTTACAGATTGTCTATTTACACAGATTCACAAGGAAAAAATGGCGCACACTTGCGATTGTTAGTCCCAGCTTGGGTGGCCGCGGCCAGCGGCCGGTGGGGTAGGGGTGACCGGTCGCTTTGCTGATGTGGGTGTCTGAGGTTGAGAGGAGGAGGGTAGATTGGGTGTAGGATTGATGAATTTGGATGAAGGGTATCGATGATCGGTGTGGGGCGTACCAGGCGAGACCAGTACGTCCAGCTCCAATGACATATGATAAGTGTATGAATGAATGGACCTGCCAAACAACACTCATATACACACCAAATTAAATATTATAAACAACCATATTCAAACAGACTACCTTGCATACACCCACATCTACACAGATGCATCCATCAACAAAAACAATTAAACAGGCATAGGTATACATGTAGATCAAACCCCCCCACTAACAACAAACCTGCACTACTCAAACTACACCACTATTAACACCGCCGAACTAACTGCAATCCTCTCAGCACTACACCTAATACCATCAATTCAACAAACAAACTTTCTCATACTCTCCGACTCTCTCAGCTCTATCTAACAAATACAAAATATGCACTCAAAATCAGGCCCTGACTTAATGCATAATATTATAATACAAACAGACTCACTCAAACGCTTAAACAAAAACATAACATTCACATGGATACCCAGCCACACCAACATTCCAGGAAATAACACTGCAGACACAGCCGCCAAGCTAGCAACCACACACAACTCACCTAGCATCAATTTCCACACATCCAAAACAGAACTCAAACAACTTATTGAAACAAATATATCCAAATTAAACTTCCAGCACAACATAAATAATAATAAATCAACATGGGTTATAAACATCATCAAAACACCTATCAGCAAACTTCCTACATTCTCCAATATCAAAAACATTGACATTTGCATAAACCGACTAATCACAGGCATCACAAATCTCAATTATCCACTCTATAAACAAAACAGACACCCAGATGGACTCTGCTCCCACTGCAACACACCAGAAGACATTAACCATATATTCACACAATGCCACCTACAACAAACAAACAAACATCACACAACTACACAGCAGTATACCATCTAAATACCACAATAATATACATTTACTTTTTAATCCCCTCAACCCGCCCACTATCTTCCACGCCATAGCCACATTCCTACAAAACTCCAACCTAACGATAAAATTTAGAACCTCCCAAACAAATCTCCATTACACTACCCCTCAATAGCTTATATATTTAGACTAGGCTTCAAAACTTCATTTATACATACTATTACTCTATTACCAACATAAGCCTACCTATTTAGACTTGGGAATCAATTTCACTTATCCAGAGTGCCTTATTTCTGCTACGACGTCCGCGCCCTCTCTCAGCCAATCAGTAGCCATTAAATTGTAAACAAACCAGTTCAACCTCTCCAGTACAAG
The DNA here is from genome assembly GCF_003918875.1 of Haliotis rubra. Classification (NCBI taxonomy): domain Eukaryota; kingdom Metazoa; phylum Mollusca; class Gastropoda; order Lepetellida; family Haliotidae; genus Haliotis; species Haliotis rubra. The sequence goes on along the minus strand of NW_025765170.1, from coordinate 2,062,663 downwards.
GTCACGGCCTCTCAACCCAGCCAGCTCACCCACAGCCTTTCAACCCACAGCCACGGCCTTTGCCTCACCGCCTCCCTCACCCCCACCCCCCCACCCGTCCCCACCCCTTTTTAACCCCTATTTCTTTCCTTTTTAAGCCCCTTATTTAAATCATGCAGCATATCTGCATCACTTTATATGCCCAATATGCTATACTCATTTTATACCACCACCACCACCACCACCACCACCAAATTATCACGAGACTGCTGTTGTTTTAATACATTTAGTTACACGGGAGTCTGTACATTCTGTAACAGCCGAATGCTTGCACGTGAAATACATGTCAGTGTGATCATTCATGCAAAGGAATTTACCGTATATGATGGCATTCAAGTGCACACACCTTAAAAGGAACATCGATTGGTAGATATCAAATATATTTTGAATTAATATAATAAATTGTTGACGAATTGTACTTGTAACTCCTTGTAATTAGGAATTCATCGGTACGATTTTGGAGCAAAGAGACTCCACTGTCATTATGTATATACGATTTCAAGGTTTTCCGCTCAAAATCTAATTCTAAAGCATCTCACTGACGTTAATACCAACTTCTGTACGTGTATTGAATCGATGATATAGTGATTAAATGTAACTTGATAATTCCCTCTCTGAGGTACGACTTCTGTAGAGACCAGTTAATATTGGCGACATACGTTGTGTTGTCTATAATAGCATTTGGAATGACCTACAATCCATATCATGAGACTGACTATTATCTTCATTAACCATTCTCACAGGTTCAACATACGTTGGATGTGTAAAACAATCGGGATCAAAATTGATCTTCAGCAACACCTGCTGGTAGTGTCACGGCCATCTCAATCTCTATTTGTTCCGACCCGTAGTACAATATTACTTCATACAGCCAGCAAACAGCTTGTACGCAGCTCATTCCCATAAAATAGATACATAGCTAGATTTCGTAGCACAGTGGAATTGTCAACGGACATCAAAGTATTAAATTTGCATAATGATGGAGATGTATAATAGTTCACAGGAATATATGATGTACGTAGATGCTCATAGGCAAAACATATTAGGAGAAAATGATATTCATTTTCAATGTAAGCACCCGAACCCATATGACATAATCTTAGATTCCTTGGCTTGTTGATATGTCTACCCGTCTCAATATTTAATTGATGAGAGCTGCAACGAAACTGTGCACGAGCAATGCGGAATTTGTTCACATTTATACAACTTAAATATGTCTCGGGGGCAAATATATGTGTATACTGTGAATAGGAATAAGCTTTAGAAGTAGATGTTAATGATTCATGCCAACCCTGTACATACATATTCTGTGCCCTAGTCGTGAATTCAAAAAGAAATGAGTCTAAATTGTTAATACACTGGCTCTCCCATACATAACCAAATCCCATGCTATTGAATAAAAACCTAAGGTTTGAGTTCTGGAGCCCAATTAATTTTACCATGGGAAACATCTAGCAACATTAAGTTATAACACTTTTTAGGAAAACGTAATGCAGGCAATTTCAACAACTTATACCAATATTTGACACAGCGTTTTTACGCATAAGTATATATGGGATTTCTGCCACATTACCCACGACCATGTTATGTGTTTATCATTAGATATTATTACTAAAACTGAGGCTGCATATAACGTTATAGTAGAGGCAAAATGTTTATATAAATATTATTTAGGAATATCTTTGAGTTGTGCATAAAAGTAGGCATTTAACGTTTTATATTTAAAGCAATACGTTTCTGTTGTAATATACTCGGCGTCATTAATGAAGGGTCAAGCTATTGGTAGCACTATTTCTTAAACATCTTCGTTTGAAATATACTAGCCACATAAAGAAACTGTGCATTGTCAAAATATTATCCCAGTTGATAAGTACGATAACAATGTCAAAGGTACATATAAACTTTAATGGAGGGATCATGAGACCATAACAAGTTGGGAGAATTTCAATTGAAAAGTCAATCACAATGACGTCACGAGTCCACAAGCGGGACAGGGGTCAAACGACCATGCCACAAGCTCAATAACTGGTATGTCCACCATCGGCATTGAGAACAGCAGTGCATCGACGACGCATAGAGCCTATCAAACGTGCAAGGAAGGCTTGTGGGATGTCACGCAAGATTCTCTCAAGTTCTGTTGCAAGGTCAAGGACGTTATCTGGCGGATGAGGAAGACGGCGTAGACGTCGATCCATCTCGTCCCAAACATGCTCTATCGGGGAGAGATCCGGTGAATTTGCAGGCCAAGGCAGTAAGTCAACGTTGTGGTGTTACAAGAAATCCATAGCAACCCTTGCCGTATGAGGGCGGGCATAATTGTCCTGTTGGAATGTTAACCCAGGGCCATGACGTTGCAGAAAAGGAATTGCCACAGGTCGAAGAATCAGATCCCTGTAGCCCACACCAGTTAAGTTGCCCTGAACAATCACCAAAGGAGTTCTTTGGCGTGCTGTTATTCCACCCCAAATCATCACGGAACCACCACCAAAGACACAGGCCTGTGCATAACGTTCTCCCACGCGTCTATAGGCACGTTGACGTCCATCACTATGGGACATGTTAAACCTTGACTCATCTGTAATAACAACATTTCTCCACCAGAACAAGGGTCTGCGGACATGATTTCGGCACCACATTCGGCGAGCTTGTCGATGACGTTATGTCAGGATAGGCCGTATGGCGGGACGTCGTGGTCTGATCCCGTGATGACGTAAACGTTGTCGAACTGTGTTGGGGTGGATACGGCGAAGTCCTGGGAAGGTTCGGGCAGTCATCACTGCAGTATGAAACCTGTGGCGAAGATTGGTCACCCTTATCCATCTGTCCTGTCTTGGCGTTGTAACACGTGGACGTCCAGAACGTGGCCGATCGATGACGTCATTTGTGTTCTGGTAGCGTCTCACCAGTGCAGAAATGGTGTTCCGGTGGCAGTGGAAATGTGCAGCCACTTGTCGTTGAGACATTGCCCCACGGACCATCCCAATGGCCTCATGACGTTGTGCAGACGTGAGCCTTGGCATGCTATGCGTTTCAATAGCCGTTTAATGTTTTGAACGATCGCAAGGGCAGGGGTTGATCTTTCCAAAGTGACAGTATTGTGTGGCATTCATTTGCTCTGTTTCTCTTTCCCGGAATGCACGTGCAAAAATGTATTGCACGTCTCAAGGACGAACCCACTGACGTCACGGAACGTGGCACGTGCATGCATGTTGGATACATGTCACTAATCTCTGAGTTTAAATCCTTATGTGTCTACACAGGTTTGATAAATTTAGATTTTAAATTTTTGTATGCACAGTTTCTTTATGTGCCTAGTATATATACAACTGAATGTTTTACAAACTTTCTTAACAGTATGGAAAAACACATCAGGCCGTTGAAATGTCATTTTACGTTCTTTAACGTCCGATACATTCTGTTACAAATGGCACATCTTTAATTCAAATTATCAAGATGGAAATCCACCTGTCACTTAATGTCAATGATTTGCACGTGCAAGTCGCTCTATCCATGGAAAGTGGAGGACAATACACATGCATTGATGCTTTTCACTGTTGTTCACTGTTCAGGTACCTGTTTGAAATCACAGCTTAAAATGAGACCTTCTTTTTGTACTTTTTGAAAGGGGTCAGGTTATAGGCCTTTTTGAATCTGGTTGCTGTCCGCTTTAATGAGAGTCAGAATGATATTGGTAGACTGGCAGAAATTTCAAGCCAATGGGTCCGTGGAATATGCACGTCAACCAGGTCGCCATAGAGTCACAACAGTCCGAGATGATAGGCACATGATTAACACTGCGTTAATTAGGAGATTCCTTAACGCAGCAGATCTTCAGACAGAACACTTCAATGTTAACAATGTAAGGATATCCAGGAGCACCGTTCGTCGACGTTTAAGGCAGCCGGACTCCGCGGTAGGCGACCTGCAGTTTGTCCACCAGATTCAGTTTGTCCTTCAATGATGGTCGGCAGAGGCTTTATCGTCGCAATGGAGAGCAAATCACAGATGCAACTGTGGCCACGCATAACCGATTTGGCGGTGGGTCGGTCATAGTTTGGGCAGGTATAACTCCTACTGGACGTACTCCACTACACGTGGTCGACGGTAATCGTACCGGACAGTGTTATCGGGACGAGATTCTGGCTCCTATAGTTGTACTATTCCTGCAAGCTATACATGGCTTATATGGTCGACCCTCCTTACTGCAAGACGACAACGCTAGGCCTCCTAGGGCCAGGATTGTCACGGAATTCCTCAGGCAGCATGGGTGTAGAGCGGATGGAGTGGCCGGCATGCTCGGCCAGACCTCAACCCAATTCAGCATCACTGGGATGAACTCGGTCGACATGTGTACATACGTCACCCAGCACCAGTGGATCTCCCAGGACTACGCAGAGCTCTAGTAGAGGAATGGAATGTGATTCCGCAAGCTTTTTATGAACTTGATAAGGAGCATGAGAACAAGGTGTACCAGTCCTGTGTCTTGGACGCGCGAGGAGGGCACACAAGATGTTGAATGACCGAGTGCTTCATGTTTCTCATTTTCATTTTGGGGTTGGTCTATACAACTGATGTTTGCTTGTGCCGTTTGAACTTTTTGTCTGTATGTCACGATGTGTCACATTTGGCAACACATTAAACATTATGATGACACTCTTAGCTCTATTATTTCTGAGAAACTTTTCTTTACATGTGCTATATATCATTTGACACTTTATTAATGACGCCTAATGATCTTCATCAAATATTCCTCTGTGATAAAGTTGCAAATAAGATTAGTCTAAATCACCCCTGTGGACCTTCTTCAGCTTCATATCTGTGCATGTAAAAGTCCATGTAGGGGGAGATGTAGCTGTAAGAGGTTGAACCTGTTGTGTACTTCAGCATGTGGATGTGGACATGAAACGTGTTCCGGTGATCTTGGCATGTTCGACATTGTCTAACATGTCAACTGGGAATACACTATGACTGTTAAGAGTGAGTGAGTGAGTTCAGTTTTACGCCACACTCAGCAATATTCCAGCTATATGGACCCCGGATCTTCACGGGTCGACTATTAAGAAGAATAGATATGAATTGATGTGGAGGAAATGTTCCTTGCATTAGGACTGACTCATCATTCTTTGATGAGCAAAGAAAGACATCTGGAATAATACAATTATACATTTTAGAGCTTTCTGTTATGTTGTGTGTTGTTAATGATTGTCCAACATTATCATATTTGGTATCGTTGATACTATGTGAAGCATGGAGCTGTTACTATTGAACAGACGTTATGTACTATTTTGCTGATCTAAATACAAAGTATTTCATGCATACAATGCCAACTAAACGTCTATATGATCTTCAAATGGTACAGCTGAATTAGACAAACAGAATTTTGGTAAAATTACCTTTCATTTGTAAAGTTTAATTCATATTTTTCTTATCAAATGCACTTTCTAGTTGACATTTAACCTTACCACAATATCGAATAGCATATATATATTATTTGCTACAATTTTAAACCATAATCTGAGCATTCCAGAACTACTATTTTGATGAAAATCGGTCAATCCAAACCAGAGTTATCAAGTCAAAGTCAAATATATTTATTGTACTTAAGGCCTCCGGCCCATGTACAACTAATACAAGTACATGTATATATACAGCCCATGTTGCAGACATTTTACCAAAGAAATTACAGTTCAGATAAGATATTGCTTCTAAGGAAACAGCATGTTTTACACAGAGCGCCAGATTACGTATTACATTTTCATTTTTGGAGGATAGAATGGAAGCAAAGGCAGTTGAAGGATATTTTAACAGGTAATTATTTGGGATATATTTGTTCCTTAAATCAGCATATGTGGGCATACAAAAGAGAAGTGAATTTCATCTTCTATAGCCGAGTTACATAATGGACATATCCTTGAACCTCTCGCTATTGAAAATCGTCTGCGTTTATTTACTGATAAGTCTAACAAGCCCAATCGAAGATTGACAAATGTGCGTCTGATATTTCTAGATGTCAATACAGATAGATATAGTTTATGTCTAGACAGGAATGCAATTATTGATAATACATGCTAACAGATTGTTCTCGAAATTGCTTAAGAAATAGGTTAGCATTACCAACTGTTTGGTTTAGCCACACAAATCCAAAGCCATGAGAAAATAAAAGATTTCTAATATAAGACGCCCATGTTGTCTTACCCCTATCATCTAAATGTACAAGCATGTTATAAGCTAGTTTTGGGATTCTTTGTTCGTGCATTCCAAGGATCATTAACCAATATTTCAAACATCTGATTTGTGAATTTATATACTTCGGATATCTACCGCATTCTCCATAAACCATAGAAGTTGGTGTTGCTGGCGCTACATTTAAACATCTTTTACATGCTTAAAGGTGTAGTTTCTCTAGACATTCATGACGTTGACATCCCCAAATTTCAGATCCATAAAGCATAATTAGATTTGTGAATCAAACAATTTGAAATATATCTTCGGGGTTAAAATTCCAAAATTCTTGGAAACTGACATAACATTAACAAGAGCCTTCTTAGCACGTGATTTCAGATCTATAACACACTTTTTAAAGTTCATGGTATGGGAAAACAATAGTCCGAGATAGGTATACTGATTAACAATAGATAGTTGTTTGCTATTCAAAAAACATTTTTCTTTAGAGGTGACAGGCCCATCTCTTCTAAAGATAACTATGTTGGATAGTTTTCAAAATTAACAAATAATTTCCATTCATTTGTATAACGTTCCAAAATATTCAGTTGTTTTTGTAGACCGACGATAGTATCTGACACTAAAATTACATCATCGGCAAAAAGGAGGATAAAAAAATCAATCATATCTGGAAACATTTGCACACCATGTTTACCTGAATTGGAAATAACAAATTAAACCGTCCAGTTATCGGTTAAAATATTGCCATAACTGAAATGACATGTTGCACCTTAAAAGGGCCCCTGCACGGTAGTCACGCACGGTAGCTGATGACAACCGGCTTTAAATCAAAGCTAATCATACCTGATTGTGAAAAATCACGTCCCATTCGGTCGTCAGAACTGTACCACATTTTCACTATTTTGGGGGTCTGGCTTTTTGACCATATATCAAACTTCAACTTACCGGTAAGTCTCGTCTATTTTTTAAAATGACACTGGTTGTATATGCTGTTACTATTTTCCACATACTAAGATGCTAAGAGTAAATATTACTGTTCTGATAACAGCAAACTCAAAAAAAGGTTGCATAGTAAGGCATTCTTTGATCTTTTATACAATTTACAGATTGTAAAGTATACTGTTTTGCTGGTCAATAAAAAGTTAAACAGACTTGTGAATGAGTGAGTGAGTGAGTAAGGTTTTACGCCGCTTTTAGCAATATTCCAGCAATATCACCAGAAATAGGCTTCACAAATTGTACCAATGTGGGGAATCAAACCCGGGTCTTCGGCGTGACGAGCGAACGCTTTAACCACTCGGCTAGCCCCACCACCGCCACTTGTGAATGAACGTCTGTGTAAGTAGCAGAGTTTTTCCCAGTTCCGGGCACAATAGCATTCCTCGGAGAACAAAGACATTCCAGGGGAGAACAAAGACATTCCAGGGGAGAACAAAGACATTCCTGAAGAGTAGCTCCACACATTCATGTGGAGCAGCCTTACATACCTGTGGAGCTAGTGGAGCACATTCCATAAATTTCAGCAGTTGTCCTGTTAACCTATTCCATAACATCTTTATTTAACAAGATCACTCACGGACATCGGAATGTGCATTGAAATGGTTTTAAAAGAAGTACAAACATAGGTATATGGATGTGAAGTTGAATAGGCTATTGCTATTAAATTTGGAATGTTGGCCACCTGCATGTTTTAAATATTTGTGTTGTTTGATATTCCATTTATCGTGTCTTGTTAAACAACCAATCAGACAGCATGCTATTGTGTCCGGAACTGGGTAAAAATCTACTACTTGTGTAGAGGTTAACGTAAATCATGTAGATACTCACTAAACATCATACATATTTTTAACTCAAAATACCAGATCTCAGGAAATATCCTACATTGTAAACCAAAAGTCATTTATCTGATTGGTTGAAAAACGTGATCAAATGGTATTTGATTCCCAGAAATTCTCTGCGTATTTTAAAATACATACAAACATCGCTCACACCATTGTATTGTTACGTCGTCAGCTGTGATGACGTCATTAAAATCATATTGTGACGTAAAGTCCGAATGACGTCACAAATGAGCAGTTCCAAATGCTACCATGGAAGACAGCCGAAACGGCCGGCTGATGACATTTCACTGATGTACCCGTACTCGATGTCAGTGAGAGCAGACACAAAAAACGTGTGTGGACCTTTCGGTTTACTTTTGTGTTTACAATGTCGATATGTTCCAAATGAATTCCCGTGCTTCAAATACTCAATAACACCCGGAAATTCGCCAACACATGATGTTTATCTCCTAAATACGTATCGTTGAAAAGCATATTGCGGTATGCTGATAATAACGCGCAGTCCTTGTACCTAGCGTATTTAAGCAACAAGTATGCACATGTATCGAACCTGTTAAAAGGCTTTCAGTTATATATTCCGATTAAATAACCGATTGGCATTTGTGTCCTTGAGTTGAAACTCGAAGGAAGCCTAGTGGTTAAAGCGTTCGCTCTTTATGCCGAAGACCCAGGGGCCCGTTTCACAAAGCCCTCTTACCGGTACCTCGCAAAGCAGGTCGTAGACCACCTCTTACTTTTTTACCCTGTTTCACAAAGACGTCGTATATTTTTATTTACACTGTGCCGTAAACAGCCCAAAACTTAGGACCCCGATTGACCTGTCGTAAATGCTTTAGGAGGTCGTAAACACTCCAAAGATGGCGTGAACGCTTATGGCACTGCAAGTGATTAAAACGCGCTAACAAAGAAGACCTGAGAAATTTTGAGACAGGTCGAACGTGCTCGACACTCATGTTGTTTTCTAACTGTGCAGAAAGTTAGAGCCCCAACTGAACAAACCTACAAGGCGTTCACATGCTATTCCGACCTCCCTGCAAGTGTTGTGTACACAGAGCTATTTGGCAAAAGGGGTTTTCCTCAGTGAAATCGGGGATCTCCATGGAGTATCCCGAGCTAGTGTGTCAAGAATACTCCGCGACACCGCTAGTGCTCTGGCCGTGTATCTGGACTTGATTAAAAAACCCTGGGTGCCACAGGGACATATGTCCTTCCTCTTCAACCCTCACTTTGAAGTCCAATAAAATTCTTTAATATGTCACGCACACAAATATACTTCAAAGTTTTGTATTCTGCGGGAAATTCCCTGTTTCTTGATACCATCCACTAAAATCTCAGACAAAGCTAAAGTGCTTAAATAACCTTTCAAAATAGGCTTCATCGTAAATGTCGCCATTTTATACACAATACGAAATCACGATTCACAGCATTATTTGCTGTTCAGTGTAGACAGTATGTTTTCAAATGTGAAAATCGGATAATTACTGGGAGTACTGAATTTCAAAAATAACATATTAATGATCACTGAAATCAGTTTTTCATAATATCACTAATGATAATCTGAAACGCTGCCGATGAACCTAGAATCGGTTTGGATGTTTTCAAAAATATATTTTCACGAACGCCGAAGTGCGCTTTCCGCCATATTGGATAGTGTTTACAAAATCACGTCTCGCAAAGGCCGGTATTGAGTATATTTCATAGTCAGCTGCGACAAATGCATCACTGAATTCCCATACTTTTTAAAATCAAATAACAGTTGGTCTTTGTTACCAATACCAACTGGATATTGGGTGTGAAAACAAACGCTGTGCTCGGAAGACTGCGCTACTGTAGTTTGAAATGTAAAGAAAGAAAAATTCCGATTAATACTGCGTAGCAGCCGGCTATTCATTGCTTGCAATGGCTCAATACCTTTAGAATATGTATGGAAAGAGTATCGATCATAGCAAAACGAAGGCGTCGACGAGTAGTTGATAAAGGGAAATCACTCTAAATGAATTTGAAAATTAACGATCTGAAGGACATGTCCAAATAGTTGACTAGGCTCTACCAGATGTTTATGTAACTTAACCACTGCAATTAGGGCTATGATAAATATAGCCTTCTGTTAGAAATATAGATCTAGTTATTATTATGAATAGTTGTTCCGTTGAATTTTAATGTATGTTCGAATGTGCGCAGGTTTTCGGACGCTTACGAATTTTTGTGTTATCTTTCATCACACGAACAACTGTAAAACATCTTATCAACTTTTTAAAGACAAATTTATGTTAAGAATCCGCATCCAGACTATTTACAATGTGTTTTAGAGGAAAGTTATCTCATTATACATGAAACATTGCCATAATCTCTAACCCTATAATCGATCATAAAATTAATTTAAAATTGATTTGGGGGCATGGGGAAGTAAATATTTGTTTATTGGAGAGACATGTCCGTAGATTTCAAATATGGAATTTTTTCATTGTTTTCATCAAAAGATCCCAATGATGTGGACTATATTCCAAGTCTGTTTTCCTTCACCAAAGACAGTAAGGTCACTACATCTCAGAAGATTGACCGAAGGAAGTGACTTGAGCACAGACATGAGAATTTCAATCGTGGCCTGGCTGCAACTGCTCTACTGTCTCTATCTAGTGTAAGTAAAGAATTACTATAACCTAAATTTCTATATGGGATTATCTTATTATTTGGTCTCTGATTTCTATTAACATATGTAATCATGAATCAGACCAACTGCATCCACATACATTATATGTAAAATGGCCTACAATTTTTGCACAGGGTTTAAACTTGCCCTACATAACTAGGGGTCAAAAAGACACCTTAGCCATTTCAAAGGTCCTGAAAAGTAATCAGGTAGAGTACTGCACTGTATTGTACAGTGTAAACATTATGTTTATGACAGGAACATTATATTGCTTGTAGAGAATTTAGTTTCATTATATTGTGCAAAATATATAAATTGTTTTCTGTGTCCATTCTATGCACATGATACACAGGTGTGTACTGGTATTGGAGACATTTCTGTGTCATGTAAAACCCTGTTCGTAGTTATGAAAGGTTGATATTTTAACCATTTACACACATCAAAACTTGAATGTAAATTCTCCACACCCAAATCTATTGAACTTGCCTGGGTAGGCTAATTTGTTTTGATTTTAAACTTATTACATTTTAAATTTTTATAACTGGACTTTTTTTTATATATGTAATTTTTCATAAACTGATAATGATATATGATTCAGACTGACGACAATAGTCATGCTGATGCATGTGTACAGACGGATCCTATGATGACGCTCCGACATTGCTATTCCAATGCCTGCCAGACTGAACTACATGATCTGCACATTGACAGTCTGCATAAAGAAAGGGAGTACTGGAAAGAATATGCCCTTAGCTTAGAGAAGACCAATGCCATACAACAAAAGTATGTTGAAACGTTAGAAATGCAAGTCACCCTTGTCCAGACACATGTGGATTCCTTACACTCAAAATTACGACAGTTGGAAGCAGAAGTATCTCATCTACAAAAACAAAATAACAGAGTATGCTGTTTCACTAACATGGTAAAAAATCCAAAGCAGTTGTCCTTTTACACTGGTCTTCAAAGTTGTGAAGTCTTTAAAGACATTTTAAGTGAAACGTCACATCATGTCAACAGAAAAAAAAGTAAGCTTACTTCGGAAGATGAACTGCTACTAACTCTGATGAAACTCAGGAGTAACTTGTGTATGCAAGATTTAGCTTTCAGATTTGGAATAGCAAAATCATCAGCCACCAAAATCTTTCATGCTTGGTTGGACGTCTTGTACATTCAACTGGGAGGACTTGTCAAGTGGCCAGAATCAATGGACATGCAGCTGCCGACAGCATTTCGCAACAAGACATTTCGAAGAGTCAAGTGTATTATTGACTGTACTGAAATCTTCATAGAAAGGCCAAGAAACAACAAAGCAAGGTTACAGACATACTCCCGGTACAAGCAACACAACACAGTAAAGTTTCTACTTGGGATCAGCCCCTCTGGAGCCATCATCTTCCTCTCCCCTGTGTGGGGTGGACGAGCCAGTGACAAGGTCATTACTCTCCAGAGTGGCATCATTGAGAAGTTTGTTCCAGGTAATATGAATAACCATCATATTATTTATATTTTAAGTTACTAGTGTTCTGTACAATACACAATTACAGTAACAACAGTCACAGCTTGTTCACATTTAACTTCTTGACTCCACGAATAGACAACATGGATAAGGATAGCTCAGTGGACAACATATTGGCCCAATATGACAGCTGCTTAGTTAGCCTTCTGTGATCAGAACATTTGTGTGAGGTCAAGTAAGAATCACAAGCAGACAGCAAAGGTTCCAAATGCAAATCACTGCTTGAAGTATAAAATACTTCATTACAGTTCATGCAGTGATTTTTCTTTTATAATTCCTCTGAACTTGAAACTAGTTGCATAGCATACCAACCATGAATTTTATATTATCATGTTTACATTAATCAATTATCCAATGTATTTGCAGGTGATGTAGTTTTGGCTGACTGAGGCTTTTTCATCGACACTGAATTGGCAACCAGGGGTGCAAAGTTGACAGTACCTGCATACACCAAAGGCAAGAACCAAATCTCAAGACAAGAAGTTGAAACATCTAGGGTGTACTCAAATGTGAGGATTCATGTGGAGCGCGTTATCAACCGCCTCAAAGACTGGGCTGTCATAAAGGGTCCCCTGCCTATCACTCTTGTCAAAAGAGGGAAGACCTCTGAGAAATGTACCGTTGGCAAGATGGTACAAGTGTGTGCTGCCTTGGTGAACTTGTGTCCTCCAATCCTGGAATAATTTGATGTAGTTCATTGATTGACTTGGAATATATCCATTGTCCATTAGCTACAGTTTACACTCCATTTTAAAGTTGTACAATTCAACAAAGTCATTGTCCTTCATATAAATTGTATTTATTAATATCTTCAGTAGATAAGTGCAAAGAAATATCTAATAGAATGTTAATACTTTTATCTGACAATGATGTTATTATTTGACCAGAATCAGTTGTTGGGCTTCCGACACAATTGTATATGTTAGAATGTTATACAAAGACATGGAACTCAAGTGTATGTGTAACACATATAATCATTTTCAGAAAATGGTGGGCAAGTTGCAGCAAGATATAGATGGTGTTTTGTAAATCAACCTGTAACTGTAAGAAATCTGCACACATATCTTGGTTTTATGTTTCATACAACCATTAATTTGAAAAAAATTGGTTGCTGAACTAGCCTTGAGAACCAGGAAAGCATTAATTAGTTTATAGTTTATGATGCATAACTTTGGCCTGTTGACGCTCAAAATATTTTGAAGCTATTTGATTCACAAATAGAGCCTATCTTACTCAACGTATCCAAGATGTGAGGATTCCAGCATTTTGAAATTATCAAAAGAGTACATCTAGTGGTGTGTAAAAGTTTCTTGGCGTGGGACAGTCAACGCCAACATATATGGTATATGGAGGCTGTGGGAGATATCCCTTGTATGTCAATTCCTATATTAGATGCATAAAATACTGGCTAAAAATTGTATATATGCATGAAAATAGACTACCCAAATGCTTACAATAAGCTTGTTCATCTAGATGATTTGGCTAAAGTAACATGGGCATCTCATGTAAGAAACATATTTTCTCATGGTGATGGTTTCATCTGGCTAAACCACTCATCTGGCAATGTGAAACTTTTTGTATCAATTCTGAGAAAACACCTATCAATATATTTAATCAAGATTGGTACTCAGTGTGAGATAAAAGCCTACAATATGATTCCTATAGTTTAATGAAGGACGGTGTATGTCCATCGACATGTATGAGAATTAGCCCATTGTGTAAAGTATATATTTCAATTTTTTTTGTCTGTCCATCTTAGATTAGATTTGCGTAAACAATATATTCCTGAATGGTAGTTTGGTACATCTCCAAGTCACCTACTGTAGCATTTAAACAATTCCTGCCTTCTAATGATAACTGTATCAACTTAAAACTATCACGATACATTTACAATGCAATTTCTAAGCGTGATACTCTGTTAAAATCGTCTGTGTATTCAATCTGTATATGATTGTATAAGGCCTGAAATACAAACATATTTTGACTTCAACATTGGTCAAAATTGTAAAATTATAGAATAACTGCATTATAGAATTTGACAAGACAATTGCAATCTTACCTCCCTTGGCCAGATGTTCATGTAAATACAATTGTCAACTACCCACGTGTTATAGTGTTTTCCTCATACTTTACGTGGCCGTTTTTTTTCTTGGGGTTGGACAAGCGTGTTCCATTTTGGGGTCATTCTTTCTGGTGAGAAGTTCTGGTAGAACTACATGTAAGAAGTAAAAGTCCAGTTTCCAGTTTGACTTTCAAAGTATCCTATATTGACTTATTCTTAAATATTCGTTCTACATGACTGACTGACTGAGTTTAGTTTTACGCCGCTTTTAGCAATATTCCAGCAATATCACGGCGGGGGACACCAGAAATGGGCTTAACACATTGTGCCCATGTGGGGAATCGAACCCGGCTCTTTGGCGTGACGAGCCAACGCTTTAACCACTAGGCTACCCCACCGCCCCCGTTCTACATTGAAGACCTTTAGATGACCACACCACAAAGTCACAAAATTCAAGATTACATACATGTAACTGTCCTTGAATTTGATAGTAATGATTGTGTGAAAGCTTAAGTGCATTGCTACAGAATGGGTTTGACATAGTGTGGGGATTCAGGAAGAACTGTTGGTCTGCTAACTTGCATGGATGTTCATCTTTATATTTATAGAGACATTTCACCCCAACTAGTCCTCGCCCGCAGCAATCACATGACACATAAGAATCAGGAGTTGCACCTAAGTGAAGAAAATCTTGGTTCACAACTAAACCTGAATTACTTAAGGCAAGATTGAAATGAGATGACATCATAAGGCACTGGTAGTGTTTAAGAGCATCTTTCTCATGCTTTAGACCCCATTCACAAGAAACTGGCACCCCAGTTCGGCAATAATTGTTTTCAGTGTCTGTAGTCTGGTCGTATTGCATGATCTTTTCCAATAAGGAAAACTGATCTGGTTTACATCTACAATGAAAAATACTACCAAAGTTGGAGGCTGTTAAACGTCCCACTCGGTGCTCAAACGAGGTTGACGATTTACTCTGACCAACTGTTACCTTCTCTAGTGCTGCAACCATGTCAACGGTTACCATAAGCTGATCTGAAAACACATTCTCACACATAATTTGTAGACTTTGTTCAGACAAATACTTATTTGTTTCATCATAGAGAACAGTTAATGGTGAAGGCAGAACTTCGTTTTGTATCTTAGTCCAGTCGGTAATGACTGGGTGAGTAATGCTAAAAAGTACAGCATTTGGAACACTGTTTCTCAGTTTTAATCTTAGGTTTGAAGTGTCGGCAAAGGTAACTTCTGGTATTGCAGGCAATGGTGCAGGTATCTGATCTTTCTTGGCTTTAGAGAAACAAATGTCATCAACAAGTGCTGGCTGAACCTGAAACAAAAATAAGTTGACTTCAAGAAATCAATGGGAATTTGATTACGTTCTACTCACATTATGGCTTGTTTTAATTAATAATTGTAGAAAAGCATTTTACTTCATCTGTTTATTAATTAATATAAATATAACATGGAAATAAATATTAGTAATAAACAAATTTAATTCTAAATTAACAATTTGGGATGATATTGGACAAATTTGTTGAAATAATAAATATGGTTGAACAAAACAAGACGAAATATAATTCAGTTCTAATTCACACATTGTTTATTACCTTTTGAGTAAAGTTCTGATTCCATTTAAAGGGCATTGATGTGCAAGCAACTTTATTGAACTCAAGACGAACACAGGCCTCTATCTTGAACAAAATCCCAGCACAATGAGAACATACTTCTCCAAGTCTGAAATAAATTGTACCTGTACAATTATCATGACAAATTTTATTAAATTTAAAATTGAATGACTTCAATGTGATTGCAAAATACAACTGATATTCCATATCCATTACAACATTGTCCACTGCTTGCATTTACAATGTTAAAACATAACTCTCATTGATTAATTCACTCATTTTCCACACAAAATTAATGTGAATTTTGTACAAATGCATCTCGAATAGAGATACATAAGGCTCCATAAATTAAATAATAACTTTCACTCACCCTGCCATGCATGTGCAATGCGCACTTTCAATTTTGCCACACACATCAAGTCCAACCCTGGCGTCATGTGGTTTTTCATTTACAGACTGTGACCTTTGAACTTTAGCCTATAAAAGAAAATAGTTTGGAATAAATACATGCAGACATTTATTCATCCGCAAATGCGTTGTTCTACAGGGGTATTGACTTTGTTTAAAAACAAACATAAGGACAATGGTTGTTCAATTGGGGTTTGTTTTTTTTGTTGGTTTATTCAGAGACCATATACCGGTATATGGTCTCTGGTTTATTTGGGGTTTTGTATCTGTAACTACAATAACAAAATAGTTCACATTTTAATACAATTAACACGAAATAACGACATTACAGCTTAAATGATGCGGTGAACGAAATGATGAATTGCCATGCTGTGTGGCGCAGTTGCACTAAAAAAATAGAGGTGATTTTACACTATCAATTGACACAAGCACTGAACATACCTTCAAAATACACTTGGTCTTTGCAGCATTGTGCCTGATAAAAGTCGTTTGAACCCATCCACTTTCGAATAAAATATACGCCTACAGAGAACGGAAAGATCGCAGGCTGGTCCTTGTGTAAGGCCCCGGTGTATCAATGAGGTAAGTGTACAGATCGCCGTACTGTAGATCTGGCCATTGCGTCACATCATCACTCCATCGTTTATTAATTACGTATGGGTCGTCATCCAAACAAAAGCCTAGAAAGTTCAGTTTTTCTTCGTAGCGAAGTTTGTCTGTGGTGGACAGACTTTTGTAGTAGGTACTCATCGGTAGTTTGAAGTCTTTGCGCAGCTTAACTTCCAGTTAGATATCGGTTATTGCAGACGTCACTACTACTTCCTCGTTCTTTTGCCCTACGCTCGTTGCGCATGAGCGTATATACACGGAAGTACTCGTCTGCTGAAACTCATGTATAACAATACACAGATAGTCAGAGTCACTCTGATTAAGTACATTTCATATTTATGTACAAACGATCCCTGAATCAAGGGAATAAGAGTCCTCGCAAAATCCTGTGTACCCTTGTCAGCGAGCCGCCATTTTGTAAAAAATCTCTCATCGGTTGTGATGTCACACGTCAACATTGTGGTAGTACTACATATTATTACCCACGAGGTCAACGTATGGGTAGTTGCATACTAATCTCGTACGTCACACGAGTGTCATATCGCGTTGACCTGTGTCGTAACGACATGACCTGAGATTCTAACCATTTGATTGGATAACCGATGACCTCTCAATTAGGTCACATTCTGACGTAACTATTTTTTCATTCATAACAAACACGTGAATTCATTCATTCTACAACTTAAATGCATTGTGGGAATGTAAACATTTTGCGAACGTTGCCGTGTCGCTGTTTAATTGTGAGTCGAACTGAGACATTATATCCTTCTAAAAACATAAACGCAATGTTTCCACCAGTGATGTTAGCCGAATGAAGCAACTGGAAACCAGGAAACGAGGTGCTATGGAGTAGTTTACTGTAGGAGGCTGTACGAGGCGATGACAACTGACATGCATCGTGACGTTGGTTACCAAGGCAGTGACGTCATTACAGTGTGACGTCATGCAAATATTGTACTACAGTACAAAACTCTACCGCAACCTCTTTATGAAACCGGTTTCGGTTTGAAACCAAAAACATAACAAAAATACGCTATTTTGTCAATTTCATGCATGTAAGACGTGGGTAATAAATAAAATATCACACTCGGTCTCATTACAAACGAATTATACTTTCGCTCGGTCAGATACCACAGGAAGGACACTCGTTTCGTATAATTCGTATGTAATGAGACCTCGTGTAGTATTCTCTATTTAGGCAATATCTTTGAGCTGAAGGTCGGATGAAAAAACACAATCGTCCTATCCTTCTGATTACACTTTCAGTACTATGATGTATATTTTGCGTATCATTCAGATATTTTTTTCATGAAACCAACTTCAGTACCTACATTTAGCCTTGTTCAATATCATATCATACGTGGATATAGGGTATACGTTTCTATTCTTTGAAAGATTTTGATGGTTTGAATAAAAGTTACAAAAGAAATTGACACATTTAGAGTATCACACCATATTTTGAACCTTTACACAAGTGTTAGTAGATCAAGCGTAGCCATAACTGCAACATTGACTTTAGGTCCTATAGTGTGCAATATTCAATACATTGGGACTAATATTGCAGTTTCATATGAACAAGTTAATGGACAGCGACTTAATTCAAACCTTATAAGTACAACTGATAATAAATGGAAATGATTTATACATTTTATCTTGTAATTTTCAATGGAAAATCCAAAATAATTCATTTATTGATATTTTTTACGATAAGATAACCTGTACATTGAATTAAAAACATAACATTTGTATTGTTATTCAAACTGTATTTCTATTTTGAAATACTTTGGGAATAACAAGATAAGCAGGTGCCCGTTCGGTCTCGCTTAATGCGTTGCTATGCAACAAAGTATCTCTTATACAATGTACAACATGCATTTAGGACCGCGTCGTACGACATGGATATGACGTCTTTGTGAAACGGTCGTAAAGGAGGTCGGAAGAGGGTCGTAAACAAGGTCGTATGGGCTACGACCTCCTAAATTTAGGAGGCTTTTGTGAAACGCGGGCCAGGTTCGATTCTGTACATAGATACAATGTGTGAAGCCCATTCCTGGTGTCCCCCGCTGTGATATTGCTACACGCCGCGTAAAACTAAACTCACCCACTCCTACGAATGTGGAGGCAAAAGAAAGGAATTTTATGTGCGCCTCAGTTGATTGTGACTATGTGTGTTTCTCAAGAGGCAATGCTTATTAGAGAAAGGCCGGGAATAATTATGTCCACGTATGTACCCACATCACACATCCATACTTTCAGACTTTGTAAAAGCACTCTTTGAGAACAATGCTTGACTAATAATGATCACTTTGTTGTATTTTCAACATTGTTCGATCTGTACCATTTCAAGAGGCAAGGAGGAAAAGGTTCGCCTGTATTCAATAAATAGATGCATACAGCTCAGCTCACAGGGCGCGGTGAGTCCTTGGATGGGTGACCGTGTCTGGCAGCTTGGGTTTTTAGGACTTCAGTCCTGCCCCGCAACGAGGTGAGGTGAGGTGAAAGTGGGTTTTACGTCGTACTTGAGAATATTTCGCTCATATGACGACGTGCATGTGTGTGTATGTGTATGTGCGACTGCTTGTACTAGCCCAGACTTAAATTGGTTTTATAGTGCTAGCCCACTGAGATACCATGCCGCAGTGAAGCATGAATACCCCACTCAGACACATTATACTGACTCCGAGCCGACCAGTCCTTGTTGTACCCATTAATGCCGAGCGCCAGGCAGGGACCAACAAGTACCATATTTTAACGTCTTTGGTATGACGCGGTCGGGGATCGAACCCACGACCTTCCGCTCTCCGGGCGGACGCTCTAACCACTACACCACGGAGGTGGTTTGCCCCACAACGAAGCGTGTGTGATACATGTGGTCTCACCTTAGGTAAGTGGGTTATTGTTCAAAATTGCCCGTGTTCACTCAGCAGAATATGGGTACCCGGTGGGATAAGTCATGTGACTATAACCTTCTACCGCCTAACAGGCAACTTGGATTATCCGGGGTAAACTTTGTGATGCGCCGTTGAACAGCTTCGAGTTGGATAGATACTAGGTTCCTTAGAAATCCATTATTTGAAGAATAAAAAACAAGCAAAACAAAACAAAACAAAAAAACGTGCAACCAATAAAAAAAAATGTCATAAGTCTAACACCACACATTATCTCACTTCCAATTATATTTGTTGTTTGATTTCTGAGCGAATTATGTATGAAATGGAAACTTGTTAATGACTGACTGACTGAGTTTGGCAATATTCCAGCAACATCACGGCGGGGAACACCAGAAATGGGCTTCAAACATTGTACCCATGTGGGGATTCGAACCCGGGTCTTCGGCGTGACGAGCCAACGCTTTAACCATTAGGCTACCCCACCGCCCCCACTTGTTAATGAAACACATCAACCTGAAAACAGTGCATGAGGCTAAAAATACCAACATGCATATTAAGCAGTGTCTTGTCAGTTTCATGAAGATTCGTCAAAGATCTTTTGTAACTTTGGGGGTGAGTCAGCAAATCAGTGTTGTGAAACCCTGCAAATATTGGGACAGTGAGTGAGTGAGTTTGGTTTTACGCCGCTTTTAGCAATATTCCAGCAACATCACGTCACCAAAAAATGGGCTTCACACATTGTGCCCATAGGCTACCCGCCATCCCCATGGGACAGTGAGAGTCCTACGCTGACACTAAGTCTCTGAAAATGTATATTTTGGTTAGAAACAAGTAACTCCATCTTCAGTGAATGAAATGGGAGATCCTGAAACAATTTTGGGGGTCCAACGTATTCATATCATGAAGGTCAAAGGCTGCATACTTCGGTTCAATTCCAAAATATCTACTATGTCATGTCAGTGTATATAATCAGCACCATTTAGTCCAGTTTGTGCAAAAGACTTTCGAGCCTACTAACACAAACATGGTTCTTAAAGTGTTCAGTAGTCTCTCACAGTCACTGAACCACATAATTTCCCCTGTTGCCAAGCCCTCCCTGCAATGGTAAAGCCCTAAATGAAGCAAGCCTACATTTCCTCAATCTCCAAACTCACTTGTGCTCCTTTCCAATTTAAAATGGGTTTATTTGTTACCATCAATATTTTATATATTTAAGGACTAAGCGTTAGTCTACGTTTTCAGTGAATCTCAGTTACTCCAAGTTCACTTTAGGCTGCACTAACAAGATAGATCACAATTTTACAAGACACAGGCTCCGGACTATTGGCTGAAGTCTCAAACTGCTTAATCACGTTTGACTGGCAATCTAACAAATGGTCGTTAAGTAGGAAAATATGCTCATTCATCATCGCAACTTCTTGTTTACTGAATGAAGCAACATTTCAGTTACATTATTACTCAGTTACATTGATATCAAGCTGGACATATTTCAACATTGAACATACATTTCAATCTCCGACTGAAACCATGAGTCAATGAGGTGAAACGGGGTTTAACATCGTATTTGAGAATATTTCGCTGATATGACGATGTGCATGCGTGTGTATGTGTGGCTGCTTGTACTAGTCCAGAATTTACAGTGCTAGTTCACTGACATACCATGGCGCAGATTGGCCGCAGTTAAGCATGAATACCCCACTCAGACACATTATACTGACTCCGAGCCGACCAGTCGTCGTTTTACCCCTATTACCAAAAGACAATCCAACAGAGAAACTATAGGCTGCCTTGTCTAGCATGGCACCAGTAGACAGTACAACAGAGAAACTATCAGCTGTCTTGTCTAGCATGGCACCAGTAGACAATCCAACAGAGAAACTATCAGCTGTCTTGTCTAGCACGGCACCAGTAGACAATCCAACAGAGAAACTATCAGCTGTCTTGTCTAGCACGGCACCAGTAGACAATCCAACAGAGAAACTATCAGCTGTCTGGTCTAGCATGGCACCAGTAGACAGTGCAACAGAGAAACTATAGGTTGTCTTGTCTAGTATGGGACCAGTAGACAGTACAACAGAGAAACTATAGGTTGTCTTGTCTAGTATGGGACCAGTAGACAGTACAACAGAGAAACTATAGGTTGTCTTGTCTACCATGGCACCAGTAGACAATCCAACAGAGAAACTATAGGTTCTCTTGTCTAGCATGGCACCAGTAGACAGAACAACAGAGAAACTATATGATGTCTTGTCTAGCATGGCACCAGTAGACAATCCAACAGAGAAACTATAGGTTGTCTTGTCTAGCATGGCACCAGAAGACAGTACAACAGAGAAACTATAGGCTGTCTTGTCTAGCACTGCACCCGTAGACAGTACAACAGAGAATTGGTTGTCTTGTCTACCATGGCACCAGTAGACAATCCAACAGAGAAAATATAGGTTGTCTTGTCTAGCATGGCACCAGTAGACAGAACAACAGAGAAACTATAGGTTCTCTTGTCTAGCATGGCTACAGTAGACAGAACAACAGAGAAACTATATGATGTCTTGTCTAGCATGGCACCAGTAGACAATCCAACAGAGAAACTATAGGTTGTCTTGTCTAGCATGGCACCAGAAGACAGTACAACAGAGAAACTATAGGCTGTCTTGTCTAGCACTGCACCCGTAGACAGTACAACAGAGAATTGGTTGTCTTGTCTACCATGGCACCAGTAGACAATCCAACAGAGAAACTATAGGTTGTCTTGTCTAGCACTGCACCCGTAGACAGTACAACAGAGAAACTATAGGTTGTCTTGTCTAGCGTGGCACCAGTAGACAGTACAACAGAGAAACTATAGGTTGTCTTGTCTAGCATGGCCCAGTAGACAATACAACAGAGAAACTATACGTTGTCTTGTCTAGCATGGCACCAGTAGACAATACAACAGAGAAACTATCAGCTGCCTTGTCTAGCATGGCATGGCACCAGTAAACAGTACAACAGAGAAACTATAGGTTGTCTTGTCTAGCACGGCACCAGTAGACAATCCAACAGAGAAACTATAGGTTGTCTTGTCTAGCACGGCACCCGTGGACAGTACAACAGAGAAACTATAGGTTGTCTTGTCTAGCATGGCACCAGTAGACAATGCAACAGAGAAACTATAGGTTGTCTTGTCTAGCATGGCACCAGTAGACAATCCAACGGAGAAACTATAGGTTGTCTTGTCTAGCATGGCACCAGTAGACAGTACAACAGAGAAACTATAGGTTGTCTTGTCTAGCATGGCACCAGTAGACAATCCAACAGAGAAACTATAGGTTGTCTTGTCTAGCATGGCACCAGTAGACAGAACAACAGAGAAACTATATGATGTCTTGTGTAGCATGGCACCAGTAGAAAATCCAACAGAGAAACTATAGGTTGTCTTGTCTAGCATGGCACCAGAAGACAGTACAACAGAGAAACTATAGGCTGTCTTGTCTAGCACTGCACCCGTAGACAGTACAACAGAGAATTGGTTGTCTTGTCTACCATGGCACCAGTAGACAATCCAACAGAGAAACTATAGGTTGTCTTGTCTAGCGTGGCACCAGCAGACAGTACAACAGAGAAACTATCAGCTGCCTTGTCTAGCATGGCACCAGAAGACAGTACAACAGATAAACTATAGGTTGTCTTGTCTAGCATGGCCCAGTAGACAATACAACAGAGAAACTATACGTTGTCTTGTCTAGCATGGCACCAGTAGACAATACAACAGAGAAACTATCAGCTGCCTTGTCTAGCATGGCATGGCACCAGTAAACAGTACAACAGAGAAACTATAGGTTGTCTTGTCTAGCACGGCACCAGTAGACAATCCAACAGAGAAACTATAGGTTGTCTTGTCTAGCATGGCACCAGTAGACAATACAACAGAGAAACTATCAGCTGTCTGGTCTAGCATGGCACCAGTAGACAGAACAACAGAGAAACTATATGATGTCTTGTCTAGCATGGCACCAGTAGACAATCCAACAGAGAAACTATAGGTTGTCTTGTCTAGCATGGCACCAGTAGACAGTACAACAGAGAAACTATAGGCTGTCTTGTCTAGCACGGCACCAGTAGACAATGCAGGAGAGAAACTATAGGTTGTCTTGTCTAGCGTGGCACCCGTAGATAGTACAACAGAGAAACTATTGGTTGCTTGTCTGATTAACAGGGGGAGATAACTCTTACCTACATCGCTACTAGCAGTGTTCCAATTAACTGAAATAATGGAAGATTGGTCGCAGTGACTAAACAACCAAGCAATCGATCACATTTTCTCATAATCAAATGCAAACGATTTTGGAACTACTGTTTAAGTGTTTGAAAAACTTGCCCAGGGAACATATCTTACAAGCTGTCAGGGCCTGAAAATGTGTTTAATTCTTTGTAAACTCATTTCACTTAATGAAAAGTCATGATTGAATATTTTTTGAAGACTCCAGGAAGTTGATGTTCATGACAATTTATATAAGTCATCACTTTAAAGTAGCAAGATGTATCATTTTAAATTGGATGTGACATTTGCAAATGAAACTTTAGGGTTCCAGATAAAAATTTTTTTGGGAGTACATACTCCTTATGTTTTCAACAGAGGAGTACTGGAAAACCATATAGAGTACTAATTGGACTTACAGGAGTATCAGTAATCTTGTGTTTCGTTTCTTATATGCACCACAACATTGCTACTCTTATCTAAACAGGTCAATAAACAATAAAACAATACTGTAAAAACAATATGTCTGTAAATGATTCTAAGACCGTACACCGTGCAACCAATTCCAAGCACCAATTGCTACACTGGGTAAGTTTCTTTACAATGCAGATTAGTCAACACCCACTGTCATTGCCAGGTAGTTTTATTGTGTTTCAGTACCCTGTAAAATCATAAAAAGCTCTGCTAAATATGGGGCCTTTCAGGGAAAGCCACTGGCAATTAGGGCCTCTTGGGGGAAATTAACACAGGCCTTTCATGCCCATGCAAACCCTAGTTACAATATATAAATCATGGGCGGATCCAGAAAGTTTGAAAAGGGGTTGGGGGTTGTTTTCGACCCCCCTGAACAAAATACGTATCTTCAATGTGGTCTCCAGTCATTTTCAAATGAATCCGCCAATACATAAATTTACCTTTATCATGAGCCACACATTTTAAAAGTTCTACTGGGGGGCATGTTTTTCATTACTATGGAATAGGTGGGAAGATATTTCAAATGAACAGTTTGTTTAACAGAACAACAAAATGAATAGTTTGTTGGCGTGAAATCAATAACATGTTTGTGGAAAATATCCAACAGTTGGATACAGTTGGAGAGAAAATAGGTTGGTCTAAAAAATAGATTGGTCTCTACTACCCTCCTCCCCAGCCCCCCCAAGTCAAATGGATGACTGCTTAGTGTAAGACGTGCATGATAACAAATGATTGAACAAATGTTTGGTTCAACTTAAAAAAAATAATACATACTGTTTTTTGTATCGAAATGTTGCCTTATTACATCCAGACTTTCACGCACAGCAAAATGTTCCAATCCCAGAAGGCAAATATTATTTAAATCATCAAAAATTGGCAGTTAAAAGAAGTAATATTTTCAAAAAGAATGAGTGTTCATTAGATGGACAGGTTTTTTGGTAAAAACAGGGTCAAGACTTATAAGGTATTTCACTGTTCTGTGAAAATCCAGGTTAGAATTGGTAAGAGGCAACTAACGGGATCTGGTTGTCAGGCTCGTTGACTTGTTGACACATGATATCGTATCCCAATTGTGTAGATCGATGTTCATGCTGTTGATCAATGGATTGTGTGGTCAAGACTCGATTATTTACAGACCTCAGCCATGTAGATGGAGTATTGGTGAATGCTGCATTAAACAACAAACAAAACAACAACAAAAACTGCTCTCTTGAAAACTTCTTCTTTCAACATTTATCCTGGTACACATTGACTGTTGAGGCAGATGACAAGAAACACATCATCTCATGAGAATCAACTAACATCACATGTCCATTCATGACGTACTTTAACACACATCTCCACTGTTATAGTTCATAAAGTCAAACACACACACAAATATGAAAATGTAAATCAGTAAATGCTTATCACGATCGTTCCCCTTCAATTTTCAGTTTCTGTAGTTCTCGTTCTGCTTCATCAATGAACTGTTGTCCTCGGCACCTGGTCCCAGTAATGGGGTCAACCACAGATCCCAGTTTGTAAACAATCTCCTTCACTTCATGACCCACTTTAGTTGTCATCCTCTCTGGGAGTCTCTGTAGCATCACAATGTCGCCAACATCTGTGGTCACTGACGTCTCAATGGCCCAGTGGTGAGTCCTCTTGTTGAAGTACTGAAATATAAACATGTGGAACTGAAACAGTGATGATCTGTTTGATTGGAATGTTTGAGTGAGTGAGTGAGTGAGCTGGCTTTTACGCCTCTTTTAGCAATATTCCAGCAATATCATGGAGGGGGACTCCAGAAATGGGCTTCACATATTGTGCCCATGTCAGGAATCAAACCCCAGTCTTCAGCAAGATGAGAGGAAGCTTTAGCCATGAGGCTAACCCATCACCCTGTCTGTTTAGAAGCTGGTGAGAAACAAAAAAGGCCAGTTACTTCATGGATGACAACTTTATTTTTATAGTGCGACATTTTGAAATAGATGCTTTCCAAAATGCCGCATTGTAACAGAATAAAGACATTGTCATCCATGAAAGTGACTTGCCTTTACTGAAACAGTAATTTAGATTAAACAGGGTTATGAATGATCACTGTCCTCACTAGTCTGCAAAAATGATTCCCTGAGTTGCCATCTTCTTCAGTGCTAGCAGTGGTGCTCCAAAAGGATATTTCATCAGTCCTTTTTCTTGCCATATATACAGCCAGCCTTATGTTCATTTTTAACGTGGGGTTGGGGTGGGGTGGTCAGGCTCGCTGCCTTGGTTGAAGCATGTCATTGTATACCAACTGTGTAGACTGATGCTCATGCTGTTGATCACCGGATTGTCTAGGCCAGACTTGATTATTTACATTTATTATGCCATATAGCTGGAATATTTGTTTAAATGATATGAATACCTATCAACAATGAACAGTAAAATAACTGACTATCACAGAGTTAGATTTTAAACAAGCAAGTAACCATAAAATGATATTTCTCTTAATGACAAAATATAAAAACAGCTATATAGTTCGCCAACAACTGGAGGTAGATCCCCATTTAAGAGACCATGAGGACTTTTGCAACCTACATTGCTACCTACCTGCTAGTTCATATGAATAAACTCGTATTCCAGCACACCTCGGTATAGTGCAAAGTCTAGTTATATGCTGGACTACCTACCTGCATGTTTTCATTTAGGATCTTACTTTTTATTCTAGAAACCAATCAGGGAGACTATATAACGTTGTTGTAGATTATCCCTGCTTATCGCAATCAGTTGAACAGGAACAACTACAGGGATACGGTGATTTCGTAGACTGAACCAGTTCGTAGATGCGGTGGATTCGTAACCCAGACTGGTTCGTAGACGGTGATTTTGTAGACGTGTATTAATAATTGAATAATAGTATATATTAAGTTTGATTTTTACTTAGAATGTGTATAACGAAGTTGTTATGCTTTGTTTTCAGTGATACGAGGCTAAGGGTAGATAAGGACAAGAAAGTGTGATAGAAGAATGATTTCTTCTTACCTTCTTGAGGTTTATATACCATAAGTGTTTGTACAGGTAAACTTTGTCGGCGGATCAGACAAAATTAGTCTACTCATCATAATTTCCCGACTGTTTTCATTGTTGTGGGAGGATTAACAGGTTTCACTGAGTTGTTGTGAATGTTAATTAGGAAGTGGTGAGTTGTTTTGATTGCGAAATACTCTGTGTAGGAGATGTAAGTGTTTTCTGCTACTTCTCTGCTGGTCTGCGTAGTTGAACGTTGAATGACGATACTTACCTAATACATATCTTTTAATTTTACACAACTGAATTTAATATATTAGGGGCCTATGATTTGTCGGAATTTGTCGGACGTGGACCGCTGTGAAGCATATTTTATTATTTTAAGCATATTTTCACCGCCGATCATACTTACCTGATATATTTTATTTATTTCACAAAATGCAAACACTTTTCGTCGATTTTCATCATCATTGAGGTTGAACTTTTCCCATTTTAATAACGTCTACGAATCCACCGCTCAATCCGTCTACGAATACACCGGATTTCCACGTCTACGAACCAGTCTGGTCTACGAATTCACCTACAGCCAAACTACATACGGTTTCGGTTTTTGGATTGCGGAATATGGACTCGTCCGTCTTTTAGGGTACCGGGTACGTTTCTGTATTTTGACTTTGTTTAGGGTACATATCTGAATACAGAAACGTACCTGGGGGTACGTATCTGTAGTACCTGTGCCGACAACGACCCCTTCAGCATTACTATCATGGTGTTGCCATTGAACAGTGATATGTTGTTAGCAAGAAATCTACTCACCTTGAGAAGATAACGGTCAAGTGACATTTTCAAACATCGCACTTTGACTGTGTCGGGTCGTCCGATGCCTCTTTTGATCACCTGTCCTATGACAATTGCTCTAGCGGAAGCCATTTTCCTTGAATCAACGTTCACACATGTATCAAATCTGCCGTTGATTCCTCTGCATGTGCTCCTCACCAAAACCGGAAGTTGTTTAAACAAGGGACGCTACTCTTGTCGGCTTATTTTATTTGCCAAACAAATTTGCGGTAGCGCGCATGTTCAATCTGTGCATTGGGTTAAAAGGTATTTTATTCAGCACATAAATCTGGATTGGTGAACAAACTGTTAAAATAAATGTTCGTGTTATTTCGATATCGATTCTGGTTAATGGTATGAAACAATATTCTTTAGTGTGAACAGAAATCCGATTTAGTCTTTTATGTTTTACGTAAATCATTGTTTTGCATAATTCATATGTCGTAGGCCAGCCGATCATGATTCTGAATCACTAAATATGCCTTCAAACTGCACCAATTCGTAAAAAACCGCGGACCTTCACAAAATGTTTGTATCCCATAACACTTAATGGTAAAAAACAATATTGTCAAGCTGCCGGCCCGGATTCAAGTTAGTTAGTGAGTGAGTTTTAGCTTTCCGACGCTTTTAGCGTTATTCAAGAAATATCAGGGCGAGGGACACCAGAAATGGGCTTCACACATTGTACCCATGTGGGGAATCGAACCCGAGTCTTCGGCGTGACGAGCGAAATCTTTAACCACTGGGCTACCCCACCGCCCCGCCCAGATTCAACACCGTTCCCCAGATAGCATTCGACGTTGGCCCAAAGTTGGCAATGTTGGCAAAACCATTGCCAACGTTGGGCCAACGTCTGAATGCTATCTGGGTCACTGTATATATTGCGTTTCAGCATACCAAACCTGTTCTGAAAATAGACACTTTTTGGACACATCTTAGTAGCTACGCATGAACACACGTGTTCAACACGTCGCCAATTACAGCACTTGCTAATGCCTATATATAACATATGACATTTGCTAGAAATATATATATACAACCTTGAACGTTATATATAGGTACGTACTGTTGTAATAGAGTAGATATACGAGCTCCTGTACACATTAACTACAAAAGACCTATAATATTCACGATCGAGACTTTTCATTTAAACAGTTATCTCTGCAGTATTCCATAAAAGGCGGTACTGAATTAAAAACAACAATAATAGATCCGTACTTACCAAATGATATGGCCTTCCTGAATGAATTGACCCATTTTGGTTTATTTAAAATTCGTCAGTAACATACGTGCAGCACGTGAATTTCATGACAACAAAGTCTGGCAGACGACAGATATTCACAATACGTGATCATGCTGCGTTGATGCGCGTTAAGTCGCAACATTCGGTCGGGCCACATTTCCAGGCAGGTTTAACTGCCAGAGTAAATGCCTCATTCCCATTGTACATGCTTCTCCATAAAAATCATCACTCCCAAAGCCATAAATTATATAAATTATGGCCAATACAATTCACCATGGCATTGTATGCACAGGGGTGTGTCACGCTTAGAGTTGAGTTGAGTTGGGTTTTGCGTCACATCGGCATTATTCCAGCCATATAGTGACGAGAACAAGCTTAGAAACAACGTTAGAAAGCAATATAGGTATATAGACCCTACACTAGTACTATATCCTTTTATATAATGATCTATATACCTATATGGCTTTCTAACGCTGTTTCTAAGCGTGACGCGCCCCTGTGATAGTTTGTTGATCCATTTTGATCATCTCCCATTTTGATCATCTCCCACTTCTGCAGGAGATATTGTTTGGGTTAAATTTACAATGACAATATTTTGCTGACCATTGCAAAGTCATCATTTATCAGTTTTCACCCTCAGCCATTGACATTCATTGTCAAGACAAGTTTTCAAACAGAATACCCATGTTGATAATTTAAAATCAAAGGACTGAAAAGCTTATCGGCGTGCTTCCTCTTGAAATCCAATAGACCCGTGAAGACCCGGGTTAGAATGAACCTTCAGTAACCCTTGCTTGTCATAAGAGGCGAATAACGGATCGGTGGTCAGGCTCGCTGGCTTGGTTGACACATGTCTTCGGTTCCCAATTGCGCACGTAGATACTCATGCTGTTGATCACTGGATTGTTTGGTCCAGACTCGATTATTTACAGACCGCCGCCATATAGCTGGAATATTGCTGAGTGCAGCGTAAAACTAAACTAAACTCACTCACTTGAAATCCAATGGCTATTGCTTGTCATAAATACAAACTTCATTCTACTCTGGTTCCTGTCATAAGATCTCCAATTGCGTAGACCCATGCTCATGACGTCAGTCTTTGGATTGTCTGGTCAAGACAGCTTCATGTTTCTTGAATGCAATGAGTGGCATTAGACAGCACACACAAGATCACCTCTGCATGCATCTCTGCTCCTCCACATGTGATGTGATGATACATATCACTGGCTGATACACCCGTGAAGATCCAGGTTAGAATTGATCTTCAGCAACCCATGAATGCTTGTCCTAAGAGACGACGAACGGGATTGGGTGGCCAGGCTCGCTGACTTGGTTGACACATGTCATCGTATCCTAATTGCGAAGATCGATGCTCATGCTGTTGATCACTGTATTGTCTGGTCCAGACTAGATTATTTACAGACTTCCGCCATGAGGCCATAATATTGCAGGGTGCGGCATTAAACAACGAACCAACTAACCCTGGGTGATAATATATTATTATAGAGCTGATGTGACACAGACGGATGCTTCTGAAAATATGTTTCATTCAGCAGACTCAAATCATTTCACTTCTATATTCACTTGCTTTTAGCAATATTCCAGCAATGTCATCATCATCATCATCATCATAATAATAATGCATTTGTTTAAGCGCATAATGTCCAACCAGTGCTGTTCAGTGGCGCTGTGCAGAGAAAGTGGAGAAACTAGTAGGTAGCTAGAAAGAGATGAGTTTGTAGTTGGCTCCCAAATGCTTCCAGGGAAGATACTGATCTCAGTTCAACTGGTAGAGAGTTCCACAAAGCTGGCGCGGTACTTAGCTCTGAAAGCCCTGTCTACCATGGATGTTTTTGTTGCTGGCATTTTCAGGCTGACCTCAAGACACGAGTTGGATGATACATTTCTATGATGTCTTTGAGGTAAGCTGGTGAATTGATGTCATAGAGGGTTGAGTAGGGGATGCAAATTATTTTGTACTGTATTTTCTTTACTGGGAGCCAGTGCAGCAACCTCAGCACAGGGGTGATGTGTTCCTGACATTTTGTCCTGGTAATGATCCCGGCAGCTCTGTTTTATACAAGCTGGAGATGTTGGATTGCTGCTGCTCCTGACACAAGGGAGTTACGGCAGTCTAGGCGTGAGATGACGTATGACTGAACTAAAAGTTTGGATGTGTCAATGTCCAAATAGCGGCGGATGTTACCTATTCGGCGGAGATGAAAGGTTGCTGATCTTGCTGCTGTTAAGGCTTGTGATTCTGGTGACATTGAAGAACGGAAAACAACACCAAGATTCTTCACCTGGGGCACAGGGCAGATAGACCGATCTCCTCTCCAACTGTGGGACTACAATCGCCTATTTTGCGAAGCTGCAAATATCATGGTGGGGGAAAACCAGAAATGGACTTCACACATTGTACCCATGTGAGGAATCGAACCCATGACAAGCTAACACTATAACCATTAGGCTACCCCACTGCCCCATAACACAAGACAGACATGATATTAATACAATGAATGTTTATTCACAATGATAAAAATAACATGGCTATGTTTGAAATTGACAATGGAAAGCTCTGTGCAGAGGTAACCCGTTTGATTTGAAAATCATATATGTACAGTTCACTGAACAAGATCAAAATATAACCTTTAATAGATTTCAGTGTGTGGGATGCCATTTGGTTTCAACAGCTCGTTGTTAGCAATAGATATCCTTAGTAATATTCAATTGAGATCATGGTCTAAAAATATTCAAATAGCATCTGGAAAATCGGAGGAAATAGTGAAACAGGGTTGTTTATTCTTCAGAATTCAAATGTGAAACCAATGGATGTACCTTCAAACAGACACCCCTGTACAAAGGAATACCAGCATGGAATCAAAATCATGTTTGCTATTATTTATATTACAAATGTCACCATCACATTAGCGGTTACTATGACAATGCAAGGCATGCTTCACTTCCCAATTGCACCCATTCCCCTCAAGATTCCCCTCTTCAAATTTTGGGCCCATTGGTAAGTTACTCTTTTGGAATGAATTCAGGATACTCATATATTTTTATCACAACACAAATTTGAAGAGACCGAATCGGAGCACCTTGACTAGATCATAACTGACACTCAACCCAAACCAATGGTTTTGGGACAACATATCACATATATATATATTCTTAAATAATCTTAACCATATAACCGATTTTATATTGCTACGATTATTATTACAATATATATTAGTAATTCTGGTTCCCTCAAACGAACAAAACACCTTTGCACCACCAAACCAAAGCCTGATGGAAAATACCCATTCAAAATATGGATCTTTGCAATAAGCTGTATGGCATTTCATCTAAAGAGCTGAATTCAAACACCCAAGCTCATTCAGTTTTGTTAATTCCTCTGAGGTATGAAGTGGTCCCTAAGCTTATCCCACTGTTTTTCTTTCAAAGCTGATGGTACAAAGATGAGGAAGACATTTGATTCTCAAGACATCACCCACGATATGAAGCTGGTATGACAGCAAACGTAGGTCACATCCACATACGAAAGACTGTGGTACAGTGACACAAACATCATCTCCTTGATGTGTGTCCTGCATGATAATTCCACTATGTTACAATAAATACAGAATATGGAAAATAAGTTACAGAAAATCAAAGCTGTGCACAAACCTATGGCACATTTGCACATTCACCTGACACAATTACATCATGCCATTTGCAATTCACTTTTATATGTGTATCTTAATGTTATACTTATCAACATCTGCCAAGGGCCACAGGTGTAAATAAAGATTACTATTTTGGTCCTAAGCCTATGTTGAAAGTTATAATATAGCCTCTTTACAATTGGCTTGATAAGAACAAGTTGTGCAAGGCAATCTTGGCTACAACTTGTTTCAAGCCTTTGTGTAAACTATATTGTAATAATTTTAGCACTAATATAACTTTAAGTGTGTAAGTGTTGACAATTTTTGGGGTAAATACGACAGCTAGAGCACTGCTGTTTTCACTGATGACCTTAAATAAATACCCCACCAAATCTGAAGTATGGCATTTATCACTCACACCTAGTGTGCAAAATAGCCACTGGCCCGCTATTCCATGGCGAGTAAAATCCACTCGGGCCAGTATATCTGGCCCCACTGTCTAGTGAATTTTTATGATGGTATTTTACCTTTTCGTTATCTTTTGCTTAGTTTCTACATTCAAATTTCGGGCTAGTTTGTTTGCTAGTAACTTTCAGGCATAGCTAGCCCGACTGGCAAACAAAATTTGGAAACTACTTCGCACACTGCTCACACCAAAATTGATTTCAACATTTACTACAGTACTAAAATTTTAGACTAAAAGAAGGATCTTGTGTCTTCAAAAAAGTGAACATACCTCAAATTTCACTGATCACAAAACCTTGCTGCAAAACTGCTATCACAAATGCAGCCTTTTTATGCAGTTGATGGAACACCCCTATCACAATCTATAGCTTTGCATGCAGCTCCACATGATAAAATAACATTTCCTTTAGACAGACCAACTTAATTGGATGTTTTACAGGTTCTTCATACCACTTTATCTGTTTACTATGACTTAAATCCCAAAATTTCCAGTTTTCCAGAACTCTACTCCTCATCCCCAAATTTGAATATATAACATGCAACTATACTGCAGAGGCCAATCTTGACAATTCAAGTCCCACCAGTTAATTCTAAATGTTCAAGAGTCATGCTCATGATAGGAACTTGAACTCAGCTACTATAAATTTCAAAATATATACATGTATTTAACATGCCTCTGTTAGCTTCTATGAAATACAATCATACATCCGAGATTTAAAAAAAATAATTCATTTTTAAAATATGTGGGGTAAGAACTATGTAATTAAACAAGTAATTAATTTGGTCTGGCTTTACAATCTTTGTGAATTGTTAAAATCTATCTCTATCATTCAAAGATATAAAAGTTAAGTACAGTTAAAGAGTATTCCTGAGATGCACTGGCTTAAAACCAGTGCAAGAACGGTAACGTGTATAATGGAATGTTAACAGTTAACATAACTCAACACTGATAGCTTAAATATCACGTGTACATGTTAAAACAGTCTGCTGTTAAAAAGATTTTTGTTTCTAATAATCTATAAAATAACAGTAATATCTACAGTTCATAAACGCTGTAACGCATGGATCAATAAACATACATTTATCCAGTAAACAATGCCATAAATTTATTGTTTTGAAACTGAAATTTAACAACAGAATAGAGTTAAAAATATATCAGTCAAATGCCAGTAGCTTCATTTCCACTGGTATAACTTTGGATAAAGAAAATCTTTGAAATACTTTCCTTATTAAGCTTCATATTGTGAAATAAATTAGCATCATGGACAAGTACTGAATGGTTATCAAATTGATCCATACTGCTCCAAAAGGAAAGGATTTGATTCTCTTTGACTAGATTTTAACAAGGTAACATCAAGATAATATATGCTGCGAAACCTGTTACCATGGATACACATCCCCGGTGAACTACAAGGCCCCGCAAAGGATGTTTCAGGAATAAGCACATTGTAATAATTCCGTCATATTCAATAGAAAAATATTTAACCATTTTGTGACATGACAGTTTCATGGTTATGGTAAGCAGGGCTTCAGAGCACCAATTCCCAAACAAATTTTTGGAGTTACCCTCATTCCCATTATTGGACCTCAAGACCATAATTATTCACATCATCCTGAAGCTATTCTTACTCAGTCCTGCTACAGCTATTTTTGGCTTTGTGTTAACGTGGAATTTCTTATGTATCACAGATATGTATGGTTTTATGAAATGAAGCGCTAGTCTACCAATGATGCAATGATCTACAAGGGTTGTTAATGTAGTAATGAAGTCAGATCTGTACAATTCCAGACAATTTACAAAACGATCCAGTATCATCCACTGGATTCTGTACCAAGGATGACACCTACGGAAATTCACATTGAAGCTGTTCGTCATTTGTACGAAGGAACAGACTGGATATGTTTCCATCCTGCTTAAAGCAGGGAAGGCAAGTTTGTGCATAATGTCGAAATGTAATCACATGGTCCATTTCCACTGCTGTTATCCAAGAACGAACTCCAACGTTCGCACATCCTCGATGTCGACAAAAACATTTGATAAAACATTACCCGAAGAACCAGCTCCGAGAACAATATCACCGGGTTGTTGCATTGGCAGGCTGTCCCACACGTCCAGGCACTATTGGCGGGAGTTTTTCTCACTACAGGTGAGAGCACTGAGGCTCCAAGTGAAGGCCTGGAATGAAAATCCTTTGCACTTTGTCTATGGACGTGCGACACACTGGGCACTCTGTTATGTGTTGTGTACACTCGGAACAACAGATCACGTGACCACACGGACAAAATGTTGTTGAGATTTGTCTGTCCATGCACACTACACAGCGGAGGGAATCTTCAATACTAGCTAGCCGGGCTCGCAGCTCCTGAAACAAGATTCAATATTCCTGAATGTCTTGGATAGGTGACATTTAGTCTTTCGAGAATTCACTCATAAGTTATCATGAAATCAAAATAATAACAGCCAGCAACAAATTCAGAACAATTGTTAAAAATTTCATCAGCATTCTAGAAGTTGGTGAGTCAATAAACGATGTTAGCATCTATTTAAAAACATCACACTTTGTAATAAACAAAAGTTTGTTATCCATATGCTTTATTAATTTCAGACCACTACTCTTTTCACAGTCCGAATCACTAGTATTCCATCTTACCTGGCACTCAGTTCTAACAATGGCATTCTCATTGTTATCACAGACAATGCTTTCACGACTACGCCGAAGAGGTTCGGCTCCATTCATCTTTTCACCATCTTGGTTTGCAGTCCACAGTTTCCTTCTTGCGTGGTCATAAGCCTCTCGACATGTACGTCGAATGTCAAAGATGTACTTCTTACCTGAAAAAAGCACAACACAATGAAACTTGATATTATTCTTAACTTTGTGTTCTAAAAAATCAGGTGTTTTTTCTGTAGTGTCCTCAACATATATCTCAAAAAGTATACAACTCAGCATCTCACCCCATCCCAAATATATCTAAAAATATTTACTTTTTATTGACTAGTCATAGTGACTGGTGGCCTCAAAAAGATCTACAAAGTTTTACTAAGTGTTACAATGGAGTAATATCCCATGGGATGCATTTCTTGACATCACCCAAGCAATCTCTCCTGTGGAAGCCAGGTTTGGACGATAAATATGAATATAAAATCAGTTGGACCAAGGATCCACAAATCTAACGTCAAAATACCCCAAAAATTCAATGCGTTTCATGTGTGTTAACTTAATGATTATCACTAAGACAGCTACATTGCTCTTGCAACAAGCAATCGATTCTGGGGGACCTATCCTAACCCAGTGTACATCTGTACTTACCCAGTGAAGTATTTTCATTGAATATCGAGCAGATTGTTCCTTTGAGGTCTCTGCAGAACTGTGTGGACACATCTTCCCGGACTGTGTCGCAGCGGTAGAAGGAATGCATCTCCGTCACACAGCGGTACAAGGCATTGGCAGCTTTGCAGGTTTTGAACCGAAACACAAGATGGATACTTGGCTCTCCCTTCTCATCGAACACTCGGAGGATAACTTTCTGATCCATATGGGTTGCCATTTGGATTAAGGCATAAGCAATCCTGAAATGGAACAGACTTGGTTAGAGGTGATTTCTATGATAATATAACAGAACGTCTGTTAGAGGACGAAACGTGAGACTTTGAACAGTACCATATTCATCATGTAAGTTGGACCACTTGCATCCCACTTGTAAACTGATTATTTCCTTCAAAGTTGTTTTAGCATTTTGAATTTATTAAAATGTTTTCTAGGGATGGGATGGACATTGTGTGAAAGAGAATAACACTTTCAAAAAAGTCTTCTTTCATTTGGAAGAGTTGTCACTTTCAACAGGAAGTGATTTACAGAGCTATCAAACCTGAACCACACCATGAACAGCCAAAGCTTCAACCACTGTGCTATCCACCAGGCCCAACTCCCCTCTTTCATTCAGAACTAAGAGTCTACTAGTTGTGATTCATTAGTGTTTAACCATGCATCAACCATCACCTACCTATCCATCTTGTTTGTCTCGACATTATACATGGACAATCCTTCAGGTCCAACTCCAATCTTGGTTGGCTCTCCAGATGTTCTCTTGGCATCATGGAACTCTGTACCATATGTAGGCAGCTCGGACACCTCCTGAAGTAAGTGATATTCTGCGTTCACCGCCGTCATTCCCCGGAGTTCACAATGTTCCTCATACACCATATTGAGGATATCCTCCGTGGGTTCACAGAGTCCTTGCATCATCTGCGTGTACACATTCTGCTGGAAGGAGTTGGTTGTTGCATCCCCGTGCTCTGCCTGACACAGCAGGGCCAACATCTTCACAGCCTGAGGTGTATCTGTTAATTCATATTTCTTGGACTGCAGTTCTTGTTTCACTTGTAGGTAAAAGTGGTGCCTACAAAAGACAAGTCATGACTTAAAATCTTGAACAAATGACATAGTTGACTAAATCTTGACTGGCTCTGAATGAGATACCAGCTGCGCAATGTACTAGCAGTGAATTCACAAAACAAATTTCAGACACACACAATGTAAAAATATCAAGCTTTCTTTCCCAATCTCTACCCTTACTTACAAGGACAAACTATCTAAGAAGAAATTTATCAACACCAAAATGGTTATTTAGTTTAGTCTAGCACCTAGTTTCTTCAGAAGCATAACAATAGTGGATGAACTTCTTATTATTAGAGCGACCCTTCAGTGTAGGCTTCACACCATTATCAAGCAAGTGATTCACAGAGTACTTCAGGATAGCAATCAGAACTAGTTTGTATTTCATGAAAGGAGTACATCGTGTGCACATAGTATTCCAGTCATGGTATTGCGTAATAGCTGAATGCTATAAATGGCAAAAGTGACTGAATCCAGGACAATATGGATGACCCAAAAGCACAGACCAAAGGCTAGCACACACTATGGATCCTGGCTTAAGGGCAACCAAAACATACCCCCTTGTCTGGACTAAAGAGTGCAACTGTGCTCACGGCAAATACTATTCCCCTACCAACCAGGTGACCTGCCGTAAGAGTAGGACTCTGTATTGACTTACTTTGTTTCATCCTGAAGTAAGTAGTGGGGTTCCACAAAGAACTTCACCCGGAACATGAAGCGATAAGGAGGGGCTCCTCCAATCTGATCGTCGATCCGATTCCGTCAGGTTCAGCCATAACGTCTCCCCTTTACTGCCTCGGTACTGGAGCCCAAAGTAGTCCTGCTCGATGATGTGAAGTTGTTCACTGACCTGTAGAGGATAACACACTTTAATATTGTTGGCATGCTGCAGGATTCAGTCAGTAGAAATGTATCTTTCAAAATTGTTCACTTACCTAAATTCATATACATAATCTTAAATGTTATTTACCCAATCTACACAAACAAGATCAGCAGTTCCCATACTCACAATTACCTTCTCAAAAACTGTTTTTAACATTACAATAATGTCAACTTGGTCCAGGGTGCAAACCCTTCTCAAATAAGGGCTTTTCCTTGTGCCCAAAATGAATAAAATATGAACAATTCATATGAACATCAGCTAAATTTAACTCTGACCTGTGGTCTTCTTTAAGCTAACACAGTTCATGAAATACAGTTTCCACACATAAAATGATGTATTCTACATGATCACACTCAAAAACTGAGCAACCCACAAATTTCAGGAGCTTGAGAATCCATTAGTGTTGAGGGGGGTGAAGTAGCCCAGCTGAAGACCCGGGTTCGATTCCCCACATGGCTACAATGTGTGAAACCCATTTCTGATGTCCCCCGCCATGATATTACTGAAATATTGCTAAATGCGGCGTAAAACTAAACTTACTCATGAATATTGACTACTGGAGCAGAAAATGGACAGGGTGAATGCAGTGTTCAAAATAAGCACCTTCCCATTAGGTAGAGTTCAAACTTTCAAATTTCAAACTTGTACCAT
This sequence comes from Haliotis rubra, assembly GCF_003918875.1. NCBI lineage: Eukaryota > Metazoa > Mollusca > Gastropoda > Lepetellida > Haliotidae > Haliotis > Haliotis rubra. The sequence goes on along the minus strand of NW_025765170.1, from coordinate 2,023,008 downwards.
TCTTAATGTCTCACAGTATTGCATGTCACATTAACCTGCAGTCTTGTTACCTGAGGGCCTAAAGAACTTATTCAGGGCCTGCAACTACTAAAGTCCATGGATCTTGAAAGCCAGCCATGGCAAGTCTTACAATAAAACACAGTGTGACTGACTACGCCATGTATACTCTAGGTTTTGTGAGATGAATTATGTCTTCTTGTCCAAGGCCAAATTGTACTTGTATGATAATTTTTTTTTGATACAACAATCTGAAATAGCCACACAGGTAGGAAGTCAAAGAATTTAAAGACATAACCATGACAATTTACCTCTACTTACACCCATGCCCAGCTGGTGACCTCACAATTTTGTTCCAGTAGAAAGACAAATCAATTGACCCATAACTGTACGATGACTAAGTTTACTATTACTGTAATTTCAACTAACTGATCAGGTTCACTGTCAGTTCACCTGTAGTAACAGAGACAAATAAAGGTGTCTCAAACCACGATACTTTCTGTTCCGCATGATGTACGCCTTGCGCTCTCTGCTGAATATCAATAAACGGTAATGAAACACACACTACAGTCAGTTGTATAACTCACAGTCATGGAATGAAATCTCTGACCTACTTTTGGAAATGATAACACAAGCTCGGACAATGATGTCGAGAATGCAGCTGTCAGACTTTGCTCAGTGCTCTCGCGGGTCGGTCAACAAGTCTTTCCTCTAATCTAGATATAGGATAACTTACTTCCTCCGTACTTCAGACACTCAGTGCTGTTTAATGGTGTTAAATTCTGATCCTTCAGGTTCTGATGGGACAAAACGAGCCCACATCTAATGAGATCTGTATACTTAAATCATATAAAAGACCTCCTTTCCCCACTTTCTACAAATCTTTGATCTTCATAGACACTTCTTACAGTGAGTGAGTGAAAAACTGCTTTTAGCAATATTCCAGTAATATAATGGCTGGCAACACCAGATAAGGGTTTCACACACTGTATCATTTGGGAAATTACAACCCAGGTCAGGTGGTGACTACTATTTATTTTACATACGACAAAAGCCCTCTCTGTATGAGAGCTAGTGCGAGACCATGAACCACATTATTTCCCCTACTGTAATCATGGGGTTCTAGTCAAAAGGGCCGAGGTTAAAAGTCAAATGGACCGAAATGAAAGTCAAAAAGGCCCTCAAAAAGGCCGAAAATAAAATTTTCATAAATTACATAGTAAAAAAGTGTAAATAGTGTTTAGTTTGTCGTTGTTATTTTAAATTGAATTTGAACATGAGACGCAAATGTTTTCATTGTGAAGTGTCTTGACTCAGTTTCACGACTAATCCACGTGGGAGGTTTGTTTTTGTTGTAAGTTTTTAATCCAAATCTAATCAAAACATGCGAGTCTAACGTTTTTATTGTAAAGTATCTCGACTCAGTGTCTTAACTAATGAAATCTCCAGAGTGAATGCCCCAAGTGTGTTTGAATTAACGTGTGTGAATTATTAAAGAATGAACTAGTGTAAATTATGAACGAATGAACTTGTGTAAATTGTGAACAAATGAACTTGTGTAAATTACTATTACATTATTTTTGTTAATTATGTGAACTATATTTATTGCCATTACATGAAAACTTGGCTACATGCTTGGCTATTACCATGCCATTACCATTTTATTAATGTTATGATGATATTATGTTTCAATGCCATATGTGTCAACAAATAATGTAAAACCTTTCTCAACTTTTTTCTGTTCAGGCCATATGACTAGGAATAAGGCCCTTTTGACTTTTTGTCACGGCCCATTTGACTTTCACCTCGGCCCTTTTGACTTTTTCCATCGGCCCTTTTGACTTGGCACTTCTCGGCCCTTTTGTCCTTCGGACCATTTGACTAGTTCCCGTAATCATGGCCCTAAAGCAAGTCTAGATTTCCTCAGGTTCAGTCTGAATTTCCTATCTGACTGGGGCTCCTTTTCAGTTTAAATATTACTATCACAATTACTAGTATATATATTCAGAGACTAACCAATAGTCTATATGAGAGAGAGCATGTTGTACTCCAACAATATAATCACTGAATAATACATAGGTCTAGTATCCACTGTACATCCTTAGTGTACTGTATGGGACTGAAGAATGGGCAGTACTTTGTGGCATTAATTTAGTAAAAGAGACCATGTAAAATAATCCACTTAACCACAACCAATATAAGAATCTCACATCAAGGTAACTATCTAACACATGTTAGAATATATCATTATCAATACAGTATATGTATATCTGTATAATGGTCATCCCCAATGGAGAGTCAAGTTACATCACATCTTTTATCAAAACATATCAATATTATTAGAATTCATAATATACTATTTATATTCATTAGCATTTTTCATTAATAGTAAATTGACAACATGGATCTTGACACGTCTAAAGAGTTTCACATATGGGGTGTGAACTTGGTAGATTATAAACATGTTATCCATACAACTCTAATCTTCCTTTCACTATTCTATGTTGAACCAATATTCCAACTAACTTAAATCAGGTGTCCAGAAATAACATCAACTAAAGATCTTTCATCATTTCAAGTAGCTTTTATCTGACATTTTGCATACTGATGACATGTACTTCGTGAGGATGGGCACACTACCACTTAACAGACAAAGCAATTTCTCCAGGTTCAATCCAGAGTGGACTTTGACCCTGCAACGGCGGCCATTTTCGCTCGCCGACCAGCTGATGGCAAACAGCTGATGGTTGTCAACATTGCCGGCGAACGAATATGACGGCAAAATTTATTGAGAGATACTGAATAAAATATTTTACTATCAATAATCAAAGTCGAATGGTAATGAAATTGAGAGCTCTTCTCTACTCATATGAATATAAAAGCGAGGAGAAATCATCAAGTGGTTGCGCTTCTGCCCGTGACTCATTGAAGCGTGACGGATTGTGATTCTCTAACAACTACAAAAACCCTCTTTAGCTGATTTGACGAGAAATCTGTGGACGTCAAGTTATCCAACGTCAAAAAAGTTGTATATGCGATTTTGAACAGTATTTGGGATACGTCATTTGTTGCCGGGAAACTAACTTACTTTATCGAGACAGTCTTGGCCGTCGGCGCGCGGATCCACTTCAACTTCCAAAACAACGGAGTTTGGTTGTGAGACAAAGCACAACATGGTGAACTAATTCCTTTCCACGCTAACTTCGATCTCTTCTGGCTGGCATGGTTCTGCCAGGGTCCCTAAATATCCCATAGTCTTACTGTGAGCCTTGCAATAAACACTCAACAAAGTGTCGGCCCAAGGCATGTGAGAGTCACGTGCCAATCAACCAATGAAAACGCCGTTAACAAATTTGATCCAATGGTAGCATTCGTTACAAAACGGGCGGAGCTTGAAACAATGTCAACAAAACAGGTTGACACTGCAGTGAAACTGCACCGAAGAGGAACCACGTGAAGCATGACGAATTGCCTGGGGGTATTAAGTAATTTAACCTCTTTGTGTGATTTTACGGGCTGTACCTATGTTATGGACAAAATATATTCAACCCTACGTCCATTGTTTGACCAAGACCTCCCTTGAAGGCACTTTGGGTGGAGTAATATTCTGCTCAATGCTTACCGTCAGCAAATCTTTGTTGTCAGTGTTGCTGATGTCATCGATAAACACAGTCTCTTCACTTCTGACAGCCATCCCGGTAAACAAAGGATACAGTGAAAACTTATAAAGTTATGTAAACACATCCGGGTGTTACTTTCATAGACCCTGTAGAAAACTGAAGTTGTTTAGTTATCGAGCAAAGGTCCTTTTAAAAGGACAGGCGTTTTTTCACTACATAGCTTTTTTTAAGATGTGAGTGAGTTTAGTTTTACGCCGCACCCAGCAATATTCCAGCTATATGGCAGCGGTCTGTAAATAATCGAGTCTGGACCAGACAATCAAGTGATCAACAGCATGAGCATCGATCTGCGCAATTGGGAACCGATGATATTAGTCAACCAAGTCAGCAAGCTTGACCACCCGATCCCGTTATAGTCGCCTCTTACGACAAGCATGGGTTACTGAAGATCGATATTCTAACCTATTTTTAAAAATTATAATGAAAGAAAGAACCGCTTAAAGCTCACATATATATTTTCAAGAAGCGAGTTTCATTCGTGAATAATGTATTGTTATGGGGTTTTTGTATTTATGTACCCGGGCCCGGTTGTTCAATACTCGGTTATCTTAACCGCCGGTTAACTCCTAACGGCCGGTTAAATCCTTAACCGGCCGTTAGGTAACAGAACGTTAAATATGCGTTGTTCAAAACATGATTAGTAATGCCGTTAGCTAACGTCGCCGTCAAGGTTTAACAGTGTGGTTAACGTCACTGGTTAGCTTCCATATATCCCACAATTCCGTTTTCTGTTTACTTCCGGATTACCAAAAATGGAATCGCGAAATGTCGCCTGCACCCCAAGGAAAAAGAGAAGTCGAAATTTCTCTGCTGACGATGAGAATGTAATCCAGTCAATGGTTGAGACCAACTCTATAGTTTATCATAGGCAGGCGAATGTCGTAGCGCTACGAACGCTTGTATTGGAACACAAGGTTCCAGACGTTTGCATATATATTTCAAAGACATGATCCCAGCTATGTGTGGGACTTACTTCAATTCCGACAACAGAAAAGACATTTTAATGAGAAACTATAGCACAGCTATAGATAAAACATGATGAATCCATGAAAATACATGTAATATTAATAGTAGAAGCATGTTTACAGTGGATAGAATATTTACAAATATTACACACAGGAGTTACGCTTAGACGGCTCAAGTTTTAATGAATCTTTGAATTCCCACAAGACCTATCGCTCACTTTTCACTCCTTAAATTGTCATGACTGTATGGCCAAGTCATTAAGATGGTATCAATATCATTTATTAATTATTTGCCAAGTCTGTCAAAAATTGTAATGTATGAACACACATTGCCAAATCTTTTAACATCAAACAATATAGATGTTGTGACAATAATATCATTAGCTTTTAACTGAAATATGCATTCAATGTCAATAGAAACTTAATATGTTACTAGCACCACGTGCAAGTAACCAACATGTAATTGTACTATAGGCCCCAGGACCAACACTGCTGAATTTAATCGATCTATTACTGGACCTTACTGTTGACATGAATCTCATGAATAAAACTGTGCAATATCATCATTATCTGAACGTCTTCACAGACGTATATTCCGGAAAGATGTCTTGAAAAACATGAAGCTGCGTCTAATTTATAGATGAACATAATTTCCTCGATACTCATTAATCAGATGAACCTTCATTTAGTTCAATTCACAAGTGACTGCAGAAAATGCATAATTCTGTTTAATGACTTCAAGGTCGGAAAACATATAGTATATTTCATAAGTGCTGAACAACATTGTGGGAGTCTTTCTCAAGTACAGCCGCCTAACCTAACCCTAACATCGCGGCTTCGTGTGCTGGCGATTAGGTTCATGACTCTGAGGGTGTGGGTTTGAATCTCGGATTGGGCTCAACCCAACAAAAGTACAAGAAATCTGTACTTTACTAAGAAAGTGTAATCCCCAATATGAATTTCTACATGGCAGTGTGTATTCACCTATTTTGGAATGTTCAAGTGCATCCGGTTGCTTTAATATTTCTTGTGCATATTTACCGTATCATAATCAGATAAGCCTAAAGAATCCGGACATTTAAGGTTCCAATTCAAGTTCCAGATAACCAGATTTCCAAGTTTACAAGTCGCGTGGGTTAAGATATGTCACCAAGATAAACGGTTCCGCTTAACCAGGACCCGTTGTAACGAAATTCCATACTGACTAACATGTGTCCGGTTTAATGAGGTTTCACTTTATTCTAAAGTGAGTGAGTGACTTTCGTTCCACGACGCATTTAGCAATGATAAGCAATATCACGGCCGGGTCATTGTACCCATGTGGGGAATCGAACTCGGGTCTTCAGTGTGATGAGCAAACGCTTTAACCACAAGGCTACCACACCGTCCCTTTATTCCAAAGCGAAGAAGAATCCTGGAAAGTCGAATTTAGTCAAGTATTAGCTTCTGTTCTGGTGAATTCATGATCTCACCAACATCTATTGTCCAATGCCATCATAATTTCGGCGTCATTCGCCATAACGGATGATCTTCGAAGCGATACAGCCAATGACGAAATGTTTATTTGTGTCAAGGCCTTCATAGAAAGTGTCCATATAAAACATAGCGGGAAAGAACAAAAAGCATAAGTTAATTGTGTGTAAGGCGTAAGTTTAGCCCACAACAACTGCATTATCTTACACCTGGGAAAAAACAGTTAAAATATAAACGTTTCAGATCTGCTCTGATAAAGTGAGTGATTGAGTGAGTGAGTTGGGTTTTACGCCGCTTTTAGCAATATTCCAGCGGGGGGACACAAGAAATGGGCTTCACACATTGTACCCATGTGGGGAATCGAACCCGGGTCTTCGGCGTGACGAGCGAACGCTTTAACCACTAGGCTACCCCGCCGCCCCGCTCTGATAAAGGAGCATTAGTGTGTGAGTATGGTTTTACGCCGCTTTTAGGAACATTCCAGCAATATCACGGCGGGGGGACACCAGAAATGGGCTTCACAAATTGTACCCATGTGGGGAATCGAACCCGGGCCTTCGGCGTGAGGAGCGAACGCTGTAACCACTAGGCTACCCCACCGCCCCTGACTCTATTTAGAGATACACATATATTATTAGACAACATCACTAAATGTCTACACAAAACATGCTGCAACTGTAACGGGTTGGCCTGTTTTGTTTTAAAATGTCATTTAGTTGTTTTTGTTTGTATAGGCTGCTTTCATCTTGGGTTTTATCTCTAAACTGTCTTTATACAAATTGTCTCAATCTGTGTCACATTTTTAAAAAAAAATCCCGTCCTAGCTCACATTTCCGAATACAATATTTCGTTTTGTGTTGTGCATGTTATTACGTAATTCACTGTGTTCAGTGGCTAAACATAAACAGTAATTCCTTGTGTACATATCGTAATATCTCAGGTTATAATCTTAAAACATTTCTCATCCATCACTGCTGGTATGTCCACGCCAAAAGAATAGGAAATTCTTTACAAAGGTCTTTCATTCGCTCCTTGTTGCATCCTTTTATTTCCTTTCTTCTCAAACAACGATTTTTGCTGATTATACAAACACTGAGAGAAAGGACAGATAACCATGCACATCGAATGTAATGTGTAAACAACTCGAACAATTAAACACAAACAAACAAACATTTAGCTCTGACACACTTTTAAAGGAAAACTAACGATCTTAACGATAAAACCCGGGAGATTTGTATTAAACTTCACGTTTTTATTGTTAATTAAACACACCTGTCTCTATTTGGTATTTGGCATTGAGGCCACACATCAAAGGGATAATTACTAACAATAATATTTATGGGTAATTTAACCACCCATGCAGAATGAACGCTGGTCAAGCGGAGGAGATCTAAGGTCATAAGATGAGGGTAATTGATACGAACCAGACGTGCAATTAGCGTAAATGTCAACATATGGCAGTTGGATGATTACAGGTAACAATGTGTAATAAATTGTAACTATTAATCAACTGTGTTCGTTCTTTGTTGAACAGGGCAGTCTTGTCTGATTCTGTTTTGGTTTATTTTGCGCATTAATTATAAACGTCCCGAGATTAAAATTATGATAGTTAGTGGAATTTCTGTGACGTGTAGCACACTACAGAAATACTGTGTCCAAATTCAGAACATCCGACGAGGTGTTTCCGGCATGTCCGTGTCGTGACATTGAGGGGAGAGGGGGCTTGTGGGACATAGAGGGCCATTAGATTGGGGATTGTCAATCAAATATTCCGCGACTATGGCGCATTGTAACCACCGGACCTAATTTCCGATTCTCACAGACCAGTAATTATTGACTCCAAACTTCCAGAAATTAACAACTCGAAACCTACCTCTATTCTCTCCCCGCCTCTCTACCTCCTCTCCCCGCCCCCCTCCTCCTCTCCCTCCCTCCGCCTATCTCTCTCTCTCTCTCTCTCTCTCTCTCTCTCTCTCTCTCTCTCTCTCTCTCTCTCTCTCTCTCTCTTGACAGCATTGCATAACGGTTTCCTTATATTTTGTCACATCGACGCTATTATTACAGTATTTAAGTTGACATTTAAGCATCGAGTGATTACTATCTCCGTTTCCTCTGTCCTCCTACGCAGTGTACTTTAAAAGGGATTGTTTCAACGCCGCTTTGAACTGAACTTCGGCTTGATCAGGGCATGTCAGCTTGACCTGCGAGTGAGGTGTGTTAACGCCGCTTGATGATGATGATGATGATGATGATGATGATGATGATTTGCTCTCTCTTTTTTTAAACACGGTTTGAAACAGTACTATAGTTATGTCACGGCAAATTAGCCTGACGTGGGAAGAGTGAGTGAGTGTGTTTAGATTTACGCCGTACTGAGCAATATTCCAGCAATATGGCGGCGGTCTGTAAATAATCGAGTCTGGACAAGACAATCCAGTGATCGACATCATGAGCATTGATCTACACAATTGGGAACCGATGACATGTGTCAACCAAGTCAGTGAGTCTGACCACCCCATCCCATCCCGTTAGTCGCCTCTTACGACAAGCATGGGCTACTGAAGAGCAATTCTAACCCGGACCTTCATGGGTGCCGTGGGAAGAAGGCCCGAAGTAATTCTAATCTTTGGCGTTCAGCATTTACAACCCACGGATGATCATTGGACGAATCTGTGAAACAAAACCAAGACTAGCAGATCCTTTGAGAGCTAAGGGACACGACTCTACAAACCGAATAGAGTTTAGTGAGAATTGTGGGTTCAACCAGTGTGTTGCGAAGTGTGAATTCAGGTCCGACATTTTCACAAACATAGCTTCAGGAAGACAAAGCGGCACTTTTAAAACTCAACTCTCTCTTTTTATTTTGAAAACTAAACCTGTACTGATTTGTACGACGGAAAATACAAGGCCGTTTTTCCTATATAGTTATTGTGGTATAACATCACGACAAGAGACACAGCTGACAGGAAGCCACAGAACTAAAGGTACTACGTGACTAAAACCGATATTTTGTCTGTGGACTTTGATACATAGATTTGGACTTTGTTCTCTAGGTAACTAACCCCGTTTTTTTAAAGCAACTCGCATATCTTATCAATAACCGAGTTGAAGAAGGAGAGTGGACGGACCTCGTTGTTAGTGGTTCTATGATACTGTGGAATCGTACTCTGTGACACACTGCATTGCTGGGTACATATATCAATCTCTACACACGTGATGGTTCGTCACGATATGGCTGAGATATTGCCAATGTGACGTTACATATTAACTCACTCACTCACTCACACGTGATGGGACAGGGTGCTATCTGCCGGGTTAGAGTGACTGCTGCCAATCGAGAAATTACATTAAAGCCACTTGTCCATAAAATGTCAGTTTTGAACGCTGCCAGCAGGTAACTCAATTAAGTGTTTTGGGTGCGGCTGTACAAAACAACCTTAGCGCCACGCCAGTCGTAAGTCTATGATAAGGCATGGGAGTTACGATCATCTAGCGCTGAGATCGCTTTGTCAACGGCATCCTGAACAGTTAATGAGTGCGTTTAGTTTTACGCCGCTTTTAGCAATATTCCAGCAATATCACAGTGGGGCTTCACACAGTGTACCCATGTGGGGAATCGAACCTGGGTCTTCGGCGTGACAAGCGAACTCTTTAACCACTTGGCTACCCCCACCGCCCCTAAATTTGGTAAGGTATTAATGTCATGAACTCTTTGACCATTAGGTTGCCGCACTGCCCCTGCAGGGTTAGAATTGGTCTTCATGCAGCAATTGCAAGAGGCGCCTAACGGGATCGGGTGGTCTGGCTCGCAGACCTGGTTGATGCATGCCATCGATATCGTATCTCACTGGCGTAGATCGATGCTCATAATTGATCAGTGTCTGGATTACTTACAGACCGCCGTCATATAGCTGGAATATTGCCAAGTACGTGCGACGTAGTACGTGCGACGTTAAATAAAACGAAAGAAAGAAAACAAACAACGTATGGTGCAATATGTTTACTCGTACAAAAACTCACTCTTAACAAAAATACGTACAAGGAATATGGAAAATTGGCAAAAGATTTTGATCATAGTTCCACGTTGCTGGTCAACTGGAATGTGACGATATAGTGGACTAGGGCCGATTCCATAATGCGACCGTAGAGCAACGACCATCGTAAGTTAATGCTAAAGCAGAGGAGCAAGGAATACTTCTGTGTGTTTGTTCATGGAATAAAGGAATTGAGTCCATTTGTTCCTAGTGGACTCTTGTTGCTCCAACGACACGTCTGCCGACGCTTGGCCATCTTCGTTTCGTTCATTGTTGTGCAGCGCTTTGTGTATACGGGCCGTAGGTAGCCTAGTGGGTAAAGCGTTCGCTCGCGGCGAAGACCCGTGTTCGATTCCCTACATGTGTACAGTTAGACTAAAATCTCTGAATATATATAACTTTGATGGTAACAAATAAACCCATTTAAATTGAAACTCGGGAGCTCTAGTGAGATGGGAGATTCAGAACCTGAGGGAATCTAGACTTGCTTCATGTAGGGCTTTACCATTGCAGGGAGGGTTAGACAGTCGGGAACATAATGAGGTTAAGGGACTGTGAGACAGACTAGGGTACTCTGTGTGAACCCCATTTCTGGTGTCCCCCGTCGAGATATTGTTGGAATAATGCTAACAGCGGCGTAAATGTAAACTCACTCACTCACTTTGTGTATACGTTGCATTCCAAGCAGATTGTTCCCCCTCCCCTATAAACACAAAATATAAAAATAAAACAAATGGTGTTGAGTATTGTTTTTAGGGCCATATTTTCCGGCAGGGAACTGATATTTGGGGTGTTGACCTTGTGGGGATATGCCCGCGTTGGTGATGCTAGATCCGATACTAGTTAGGCTCAGAACATTTCAGTCACGAATGGTGTAAGGCCATTTCTTCGAGAACACAGAATATCGGTCAGATAGTTCGATACGGACACTCTTAACCTGATTTCATCTGGGGGTGGGGTGAGGTGGGTTGTGTGGGAGAGGATTGGCGGCGAAAGCAGACATTTTAATTTTAATATTATTTTATCTCTCGATCATCTCTACTTGAAACTGTCTGATCCCTCGGCAGTCATAATAAATCCTAATTGTTTTCCTGTTTAGAATGAACATGGAGATAATATCTCTAATATTATCATACATCTCTCACATAATCACTGGATTAGACACTACATTGTTTCCCGTGTCGGAGCGATGCGTAGTAAATTACTATATTTATCATTTCGTTCAGGATTAATCCTTTATACATCCGGATCACGCTGACAGCTGAAGCAGGGGACGTTTGGTCGACATTAATCCCTCCCGGTGGGAATTGATCTCACTGACCGGTGGCCGGTTGGTCAACGCCCCAGCGGTTCTTCAACGCGCACCTGACACCCCGGTCACTCGGCCTTTCTGGACAATGGCCAGTGTTAACTGCGCGTGTGGCAGGTGTTCTTGCCACGCGCTGTGATCTATTTGCGGTGAAGTCAAGCACAAAGTGTCATTTGGACTAAAGCCTGCTTCAGATACCATTGATCTTTACTATGTGGCGACGGAAGTCTCTTAATAGCCTAGTGGTTAAAGCCTTCGCTCGCCACGCCGAAGATCCGGGTTCGATTCCCCACATGGGTACAATGTGTGAAGCCCATTTCTGGTGTCCTCCGCCGAGATATTGCTGGAATATTGCTAAAAGCGGCGTAAAAATAAACTCACTCACTTACTCTCAATTGCAGTGAGAGGTACTGTTGTTTTATGCACAAATGAATGTCATGGCGGATGTTTGTAGGGGTGCACCCAGTACCAACGTTACAATTTGACTTGGCCGAGTATACACGTGTACTTATAACTTGGTGATTGTCTGTAAAACATGGATACAGCATCTTTGTATCCCACCTTATCACGTACCTGAATATCTTAAACTCTGTCTCAAAGTCCCTGAACCACATTATTTTCTACTCCTCCCAACCCTTTCCGCAATGCTAAAGCCCTTAATGAAGCAAGTCTAGGTTTACTCAGTTTCCCAAATTCCCTTCTCACTGGGGCTCCTTTTCAGTTTAAAAGGAATTATTTGTTGCTATAAAAATTATATTGATTCAGAGAATCAGCGTTAGTCTAGGTCGACACCTGCATAATTTCGGGATTCCCTCCCACATGAAACTGACCCTCCGTGATATAACCGATGTACTGTCCTCAATGGCGTTAAACCTCTTTATCATCATCGCCACGCCTTGCAACGCCTTACCCGTGAATGTCCGGGTTAGAATTGATCTTCAGTAACCCATGCTTGTCGTAAGAGGCGACTAACGGGATCAGGTGGTCAGGCTCGTTGACTTGGTTGACACATGTCATCGGTTCCTAATTGCGCAGGTAGATGCTCATGCTGTTGATCACTGGATTGTCTGGGCCAGACTCGATTATTTACAGACCGCCGCCATATAGCTGGAATATTGCTGAGTGTGGCGTAAAACTCAACTCAATCACTCACTCCTTGCAATGCCTGAGCTAACTGACTCACTCATTCACTCACTCACTCATATGTGTCATGGTAGACTAAGGGCGCCATCGTATCTCCCTGCTGTATACGAAAAACTGTGTTCCTGCGTCATCAGCAAGATAACGCTTCCTGGTGCATGGTCAACTAGATTCATGTGTACTCCTTAATGATTCGAGTTTAAGATTGGTCACCTGCAATGTACGCAATGCATAATAGGTCAGACTCCATGACTTTGCTGATTACGCGTCATCTCATCCCGTTGCTCTTTACATCAATCACTAGTTTGTCCGCTTAAACCTTTGCACACGTCACCATCACTGAGCTGGAACATTGCTAAACGCAGAGTTAAAAACCCATCTGCCATCGACCAGTATACGGTGTTTGTTACAACCAGTTGTGCTCTGCTTGCATGTACGTTATTGCAATTGCCGAGTAGGCGAAAAATATCTAATTACCTGAGAATGTTATTTTACAACAGGTGTCTGTTAGGAGACAATCTTATCATTACGCCATTATGCAAACTGTTCACAGTTCTGAATTAATTAACGTTAATATAAAACGTGTGCTCGACAACAAAGTTTGTTTCATGTGCCCATATCGACTCAACGTTTTCACGTCTTCGCATTTCCAAGGATGTTGCATTGTACAGGAGAAAGTGTTAAAACCTCTTCTTCGTCACGCCACGCTAGAGGTCATGTCATAGATGTAAATCTATTTACTCACTCACTCGTGGTCAGACTCGCTGACTTGGTTGACAAATGTCACCGTATCCCAATTGCGTATATCGATGCTCATTCTGTTGATCACTGGATTGTCTGGTCCAGACTCGATTATTTACAGACGGCCCCCGCCATATGGCTGGAATATTGCTATGTGCGGCGTAAAACTCTTCTCACTCACTCACACTGCGTCTGTCAGCATCAAATGACATTCAGTTTGTAAAGGAGAAATATGTCTGCAAAAATTGATTTAGAACAAGGCCCTGAAAACTGTATACATAAGGTTATTGGAGACAGCTGTTTCGTCACCTGGTGCTCGTATGCAAAGATATTCATCACGATTTTCCACTACTAAATCAAATCGAAAAATACTGGGTGGATGCTGTTTGTATTCATGTACATCGATAACATACATATCTTTAACTGGACGTGCAAGATACTTATATTCTCTGACACAGTTAGGTATATATTTTGTTCAGATGAACAATAGGTTTTTAGATCGTTCACATTTAAGGGTTTAGGAGTGCTTCAAGAGAAACATTTCATCTCAGAAGTGTTTTTTTAGAAATGATATATGTATATATAGTTTAAATGGAACCGGGAATAATGTTAATTTCAAGCACAGAAATCTTGAACTGTCAAATATTTACAGGATTCATATTTGAATGTATCCTTGGTTCCGAGAGACGGAGTAAAGTGTGCCAGTGTTTGCCATTTTTAACGGCTGAGAGATGTTGTCTAATATTCTTCCAGACAAATTATAACATTATGGAACCGTTCTTTTGTATACTATATTTAATGGGCTGTTCCTGTCTTGATTAACAATAATTAATTTATTAATTAATATTTAAAAGATGCGAGTTTGAATTAACAAATAATAAGGTATATTTACACTCAAGAATAGTCAGATTCGGACAAAGGACACGAGTGATAGAAATATATACATGTATATTCATGCTGAGATTTCGGTTATGTAGGAAAGTTATTACTAAACACAATAGACATGAACTATTTCCTGGCTCGCCTAAGTTATTACCTATGGGCAAGAGGTTAAAACATTTCAAATACTGCATGTTCTCCAATAAAGTGTGTTGAACTAACTCGGGGCGTCTTCGTTTCGGCACGCAGATTCAACAGCTATTTTAACGAAGAGGTCATAGCTTTTGTACCTTGTTACATGACTGATGACCCCATGACCCGTCAGTGACACACATTAACACGCTATGAACAACAACTTGTTTATCTTTCACTGATAACAGAGGGGCCGTCTCAAAAGGATTTTAGGTTAGGTTAGGTTGTTGTTTAACGCCGCACTCAGCAGTATTCCAGCTATGTGGCGGCGGTCTGTAAATAATCGAGTCTGGACCAGACAATCCATTGATCAACAGCATGACCATCGATCTACGCAATTGGGATACGATGACATGTGTCAACTAAGTCAGCGAGCCTGACCACCCGATCCCGTTAGTCGCCTCTTACGACAGACATGGGTTACTGAAGATCGATTCTAACTGGGATCTGCACGGGTGTCTTAAAGGAAAAAGAAAACATTGAATTTACTCTATTTTGATCCTTGACAAAAATCCGTGTACGTGTGTGACATAACGGTTATAGTCATGTGCTACTAATCAAGTGCTCAAATTGTTGATCAAAGTATATACTCAGGTTTGTGATGCTCATTTCTGTCAAGGATGTGCCTTCTCGTCATGCGTCTGGACTATATATGTCGTGGATTCAGATTATGAATTGTTTGATCAGCACGTACTCAGGATTGTACCGGTCATTTCTGTCAAGGATGTCCATGTCTGTCGTTCAGATGGATTTATCACATCATGCATTCAAATACAAATTAAGTACTTGATGGATTCAAATTATTAATTCACCTTGATCAAAGTATATAGTCTGGTTTGTGACGCTCATTTCTGTCAAGGATGTGCCTTCCCGTCATATGTCTGGTCTGAGTCCGTCATATATTCAACTCAGTAATAGATACATTGATCCAAGAGTATTCTTAAGTTTGTGGCTCTCGTTTGTGTGTCATGGATACGCTCCCTCGTCTTACGTCCAGACTAAACATGTTGTGTATTCACATCAGAAATTAAATCCTTTATCAAAGTTACTCCTCAAGTTTGTGACGGTCAGTTCCGTTTGATAGACGTGTCTGTTTGTCAAACAACTGGACTGAGAGTGGACACGTATTCCAATAATCGATTAAATCCTTCATCAAAGTACATGTTCATGCTTGTATAAGGTTAATATCCGTGTAATGGGTTTTCCCCTTGTCATAGGGCTGGAGATTTGAACTCGGTGTTATACTACACACCTCCCTCTATCATAGCAACCCGTGTAGGTACGGTTAGAATTGGCCTTCAACAAGAAGAGGCGACTAACGGGATCGGGTGGTCAGACTCGCTGACTTGGTTGACACATGTCGTTGTATAGCATTTACGTAGATCGATGCTCATGTTGTTGAGCACTGGATTGTCTGGTCCAGAATCGACTATTTACAGACCACCGCCATATAACTGGAATATTGCTGAGAACGGCACCAAACAAGAAACAAACACACATAGCACATCGGCTCCTATCCAAACTCTCACTTTTGTCTCCTTTTTACTTACTACATTTTTTACTTTCAAATTTAGTGAAACAAGGCTGAAAAATTGCCGACGTGATTTTACTCTCTAACTGGATTGAAAATGGATTCCGACCCTTGAAGATCCGGGGTAGAATAGGTCTTCAGCAACCCATTCTTGTCATAAAAGGCGACTATGCTTGTCGTAAAAGGCGACTAACGGGATCGGGTGGTCAGGCTGGCTGACTTGGTTGACACATGTCATCGGTTCCCAATTGCGCAGATCGATGCTCATGCTGTTGATCACTGGATTGTCTGGTCCAGACTCGATTATTTACAGACCGCCGCCATATAGCTGGAATATTGCTGAGTGCGGCGTAAAACTAAACTCACAAAATGAAACTTTTTCGTCAGCATACATACATGTTGTTTTGCATTCATTGCTATTTTTATTTACATACGTTTATAGTCATGTGTGAATCAGTTTCATAAACAATAGCCGCCCCATGTGATGTTTAACTGCGCGGTGGCGCAGCTAAGTAGGTAAAGCTTTCGCTCGTCATGCCGAAGGCCCATTTCTGGTGTCTTCCGCCGTGATATTGCAGGAGCATCCTAAAAGCGGCGTAAAACCGTACTCATTCATTCATTCTAATTGCGCAGTATTATAAATGGCAATGTTATGACGTACTTGGATAAGGAAATTTAACAAAGCAAGTTAACAGAAGATAGGGGTACTGACCCACTGACTTGGTGTTGCTTTCTAAACGCGTCTGTTGGTTTTCCCAACACGCAGTCAGTGGACCTTTCCCAGGTAACCACGACAGCTATTCAGATGTATCATCATCACAATGCACAAGGAAATCGAAATCGAAACGTTGCACTGAGGATGTTGTTAAACTTAATTCATCACTCTAAATGCGTTCCAGCAACTGGTTATTTCAATGCATAAACGGTAATTAGGTTATGAATAATTCTTCCTTGTCACTTCCTAACCTTCATAAATATAATATGGCGTAGCTTCTAAAATATGTAATTTTCGTAAAAACCAAGAATCCCTTTAAAATTGGGAAGGAGCCACAGCGAGACGAAAGATTCTTAGATCCGGGTTAGAATTGGTCTTCAGCAACCCGTGCTTGTCGTAAGAGGCGACTAACGGGATCGGGTGGTCAGACTCGCTGACTTGGTTGACACATGTCATCGTAACCCAGTTGCGTAGATTGATGCTCATGCTGTTGATCACTGGGTTGTCTGATGCAAACACGATTATTTACACACCGCCGTCATACAGCTGGAATGTTGCTGTGTTAGGCATTAAACAACAAATAAACAAATCATTTAGAGCTAAATCTTCAGCTTACGGACAAAGCCTGACGGACGGGGAACTGATGTATAATAGAGACTGTGAAACTACAATGCCATAACAACAGGCGATCTCGACGCCACCATCTGTCTGAGATCTAGGTGCAGTAAAGGTATGGACGGCAGGTCTTGACAGTCATGCTCTATCTCCCCTGTAATAGATATTACGACCTCGACAAAACTCGGTTAATGTAGTCTCTTCCGCAGCGAGTCAAATCCCGCGAAAATGGGGTGTTTTGTCAACAAGAAAATCGATCGCCGTATGTGAGAAATGAGAGCGAAGGCACCTAACAGGATTGACGCAAGACGTCTTCAATAAACAAGGCCAGTTCTTAAACTTAAATAATAATAAGCAGGTAATATCGAGTCGGAAATGAATCACACCGTCAAATATAGATAAACACACACCGAGCGTGATAATATGCAGGTAAATCACACGGACAAGTGGTATATATGTAATATTTTTTGTAAACAATTGCATCTCGCTGCAAGCCGCCAATGAACATCCGTGTCACGAGATCACGGGGTCAGGCCGACTTCGCGGAGAAGTGTTTGTAAACACTCTCTCGGTCAAGGTCAGGCTGAGCTCGGGTCCTTGCCTGAAAACACTGATCGACTCGACTTGAATAAACGATTACGTGATGGGGGGTATAAATAATGAATTATATTTGACACCGCTGTGTGTAAAAATGGCAAGGGGATGTATTTATCGGCGGATTTAACGTTCGGGATTTGTTGAATTTATCACGTCCAGGTGTGCAAATGTGGGCGATGCTAGTGGATTCGAATTTTAAAAAATACTTTGTTCTGCACGATGAACGAGTAAACTGGAAACAGTCATTTGAGAATTACGTTACATGTCTTCACAAGAATCACGGTCTTTCCAAAACAGCGATTAATGCGTCACGTAAACAAGCTCAGTAATCTTGATCTAATGAGTACAGCCATTCTTGACTACTTAAATTTATGTTTTGTGGTGCTTGTGTTAAACCTTTTTATGGTTTAGGGAAGAATGCGAGTGAATCTGAGTGTGAATGGGTGCCAGAGTTATTTTTTTGTTTTTCAAATATCTGAGCCTATAACATCATACCTTAATATGAGCCTCAGTAACAGAACTATGTATAACAATTGCCTTTTCAACACTGATATAATCTTGCTTCTTTTCTTTTAAATAAGTGAGTTTAGTTTTACGCCGCACACAGCAATATTCCAGCTATATGGCGACAGTCTGTAAATAATCGGATCTGGACCAGACAATCCATGATTAACAGCATGAAGAGGCCACCCGATCCCGTTTGTCGCCTCTTACAAGCATGGGTTACTGAAGATCAGTGTAACAGGGACTCAGAAATAAACTATTAATTACCGAAAAAAACTCAAAGAGGTTAGGGACAGATGATTCTCTGTGTGACAGTGTGCTCCACCATCTATCATCTGGCATGATAATCATAATCCTACTGGTGGGCTACCTCCCGAAATTTCAGAATTTCTGAAATTCAGAATGATAATCTACAAAGGCAACTGCGTTCGAATATCAAGGCTAAATGTGGGCCAATATTCTTAGTTGACACATGCCATCATATCCCAATTACGTATGATGTCACTGGATTGTCTGGTCTAGACTCAATTATTTACACACTGCCGTAATATAGCTGGAATATTGCTGAGTAGGCGTTAAACAACAAACCAACAAAAACCCATTGTTATGCACCTGACGTGAATCAGTGATGGGTATTGAATTACGAGGAAAAAGTTGAAATAAATGAAACCGTGTTAATGATATCAAATATCACTTCACATACCACTCTACCTTGACGAGGAAGGTCTGACTGTCTAGGTGTGGAGGAGTGTGCTTAATATTTGGTGAAACCACTGGAATTGCGCTTCATATACAAGCACATTTAAATTAATATGCAAACACATTTAAATTAATATGCAAGCATATTTTCAGCTTAAGATCGAGTTTAAATAAATGAAAATACAAATGTTTTGGGTTGAGATTTGAAACGTATCTTATTACCCTTATCCAAATTTATACAGTGTATTGTGATGTGTTTATGATATATGAGTACCAATAAACGTATTCATGAAACCTGACCTGACAAATGTGGCATAAACACTCATGATTGCACTACTCATGAAAACATAATCTTTGCCAGCTCACGCGTTGCCATAGATATGTCCTATGACCAAAAAAAAAACACACAAAAAATATTAAAAAAAATATATATATATATTTTCTCCAGATACGAACACACTTTATAACTTCAGGCGTCTCAAGTGAAATTTTAGAGTTAGAAAAACGCATTGTATCTGGTCTGAACAGTAACGTAAAAGTGGTTTTGAGAATGCACCCAATGCAGACATTTTCCGCGATTTATTCAACGCATTTGTTTAAGATTAAACGCTTTCGTGCAATTTGCAGAAAGGCTTCGAATCGCGATACCTGGTATTTCCGTCTGTGTGTGGGCTAGGTGGTGAACGGTAGCCCCTTTCTGTACAGGGAAACACGTTTAATGCGGTATGCTGACTGACATGAAAGCCACGTTGTTGGCCTGTATGAATTCACCAAAACCCTTGAACGTCCTACGTGAAAATCAAAGACGTATTGTCGGGGTGCATTATATGTAAATATGAAAATAGATGAAAATTGTTTACCGAGTATGCTTAAGTTTGCAAATGCAAGCTAAACAACGAAACAATATATTTCTGTTTACAGTATATTTTTAAAAAAATGTCACCCTTTCGTACAACATGTTTCAAGGAATAATAGAATTGAAAATATTTCAACGGAATTCTTTTGTAGATGTAAATTTGGCAAATAATAAACACGTGGACATATGAGAATTTGTTTTGGGAATCTTTCCTACAGTATTACTGTGTTTTAATTTGCTATTTACGTACCAAAATCAACCACTGCTAAGAAAATGTATTTCAAAACAATATCGACCCGTGAAGATACGGGTTAGAACCAATCAATGCTTGTAGAGGCGACTAAATGGATCGGGTGGTCAGGTTCGCTGACTTGGTTGACACATGCCATCGTATCCCAATCGTCTGGTCCAGACTCGATATTTACAGACCGCCGTCATATAGCTGGAATATTGCTGAGTGAGGCATAAAACCAACCAACCAACCAACCAAAACATAATCCCACGGCAGTTATGCTGAAATTTAGATTCCATAATAGTACCCCATGGTAGCAATGTCTGATTATAGATAGGGGTGGGTATTGCCGAAAATTTTCATATTGCGATATATTGCGATGCGAAAGCATATATTGCGATATGTATTGCAATATATTGCAAGAATTCTTTTAAAAAACTACTTATAATCGAGTTAATGCTTGATTTACAAAGCAAAAACACAACAAAATCACTATGCTTGATTAGGCTTTATTAAAAACTTTAAATCATGACAAAATAAAAATGCAAATAATGTTTGGAACAAATGAAACAAGGAAAGGAACAAATAAAAAAAACGGAAATATCCGAAGATTTCCGAGTGTTCTGAAGTTTTCCGAATGCATGTCAAAATACCGGTTTTCGATCAGCGTATCGCAATACGTATCGTTCTCATGCCTAAACCGGTATATACCGGTAAACCGGTTATATTGTGCAGCCCTAATTATAGATATCAAAATATAACCAGTTATAAGTAATACGTAATTGGTAGCTGTATTCGCCAACATATAGGTTTCAAAACAAAACCTCAAAGCACTAATGCCTGCATATAGATTTCATAGCATAACCTCATATCGAAATGCCTGCATATAAATTTCAAAATATAACCTAACAAATAATGCCTGTAAATAGTCTTCATAACAAAACCTCATGCTTGCTTATAGATTGCAAAGCATATCATCACACCTGTAAGACATATTTCATAACCTCATACAAATAATGCTGAAATGTAGATACCTTCACAAAAAAACTACCAGTCATCCCTGCAAACAGACCACCTCCTCCATTTCTCAGCAAATGTACTGCTAAAATGTAGATTTCAAAGTTTCAACCTTCACTAAGATTATACGCCTGAGAAATATTCATTTTATTCTCCTTCACTTCAGAGTACGTGGATGGAAAGAACAAAGTAATCAGTAATGTGAACTTCAACACCTTCCTATAAGTAAACTATACAACCCAGCAATGTCAACCTAGACACCTTCCTGCAAGAAAACTATACAACCCAGCAATGTCAACCTAGACACCTTCCTGTAAGTAAACTATACAACCCAGCAATGTCAACCTAGACACCTTCCTGTAGGAACATTATACAACCACCAATATCAACTTGAACATCTTCCTATAAGTAAACTATACAACCCAGCAATGTCAACCTAGACACCTTCCTGTAGGAACATTATACAACCACCAATATCAACTTGAACATCTTCCTATAAGTAAACTATACAACCCAGCAATGTCAACTTAAACACCTTCCTATAAGTAAACTATACAACCCAGCAATGTCAACTTAAACACCTTCCTGTAGGTAAACTATACAACCCAGCAATGTCAACTTAAACACCTTCCTATAAGTAAACTATACAACCCAGCAATGTCAACCTAGACACCTTCCTATAAGTAAACTATACAACCCAGCAATGTCAACCTAAACACCTTCCTGTAGGAACATTATACAACCACAAATAGCAACTTAAACACCTCCCTTTAAGTAAACTATACAACCCAGCAATAACAACTTAAACACCTTCCTAGAACTAAACTATACAATCCAGCAATATCAACTTAAACACCTTCCTATAAGTAAACTATACAACCCAGCAATGTCAACTTAAACACCTTCCTTTAAGTAAACTATACAACCCAGCAATGTCAACCTAGACACCTTCCTGTAAGTAAACTATACAACCCAGCAATGTCAGCCTAAACACCTTCCTGTAGGAACATTATACAACCACCAATATCAACTTGAACACCTTCCTTTAAGTAAACTATACAACCCAGCAATAACAACTTAAACACCTTCCTATAAGTAAACTATACAACCCAGCAATATCAACTTAAACACCTTCCTATAAGTAAACTATACAACAACCAGCAATAGCAACTTAAACACCTCCCTTTAAGTAAACTATACAACCCAGCAATAACAACTTAAACACCTTCCTATAAGTAAACTATACAACCCAGCAATGTCAACCTAAACACCTTCCTGTAGGAACATTATACAACCACCAATATCAACTTGAACATCTTCCTATAAGTAAACTATACAACCCAGCAATGTCAACCTAGACACCTTCCTGTAAGTAAACTATACAACCCAGCAATGTCAACCTAAACACCTTCCTGTAAGTAAACTATACAACCCAGCAATATCAACTTAAACACCTTCCTGTAAGTAAACTATACAATCCAGCAATATCAACATAAACACCTTCCTTTAAGTAAACTATACAACCCAGCAATATCAACTTAAACACCTTCCTTTAAGTAAACTATACAACCCAGCCAATAGCAACTTAAACACCTTCCTTTAAGTAAACTATACAACCCAGCAATGTCAACATAAACACCTTCCTTTAAGTAAACTATACAACCCAGCAATGTCAACTTAAACACCTTCCTATAAGTAAACTATACAATCCAGCAATGTCAACTTAAACACCTTCCTATAAGTAAACTATACAACCCAGCAATGTCAACTTAAACACCTTCCTATAAGTAAACTATACAACCCAGCAATATCAACTTAAACACCTTCCTGTAAGTAAACTATACAACCCAGCAATGTCAACATAAACACCTTCCTGTAAGTAAACTATACAACCCAGCAATAGTCAACTTAAACACCTTCCTGTAAGTAAACTATACAACCCAGCAATATCAACATAAACACCTTCCTATAAGTAAACTATACAACCCAGCAATATCAACTTAAACACCTTCCTATTAAGTAAACTATACAACCTATAAGCAATATCAAGCCTTAAACACCTTCCTGTAAGTAAACTATACAACCCAGCAATGTCAACATATCAAACCCCCTTCCTATAAGTAAACTATACAACCCAGCAATGTCAACATAAACACCTTCCTATAAGTAAACTATACAACCCAGCAATGTCAACTTAAACACCTTCCTATTAGTAAACTGTACAACCCAGCAATATCAACCTAAGCACTTTCCTATAAGTAAACTATACAACCCAGCAATAGCAACTTAAACACCTTCCTGTACGAACACTATATAACCCAGGAATAGCAAACTTTAACACCTTCCTTTAAGTAAACTAAACTACCCAGCAATGTCAACCTAAACACCTTCCTATAAGTAAACTATACAACCAAGCAATAACAACTTAAACACCTTCCTGTAAGTAAACTATACAACCCAGCAATGTCATCAACAAACACCTTCCTATAAGTAAACTGTACAACCCAGCAATAGCAACTTAAACACCTTCCTTTAAGTAAACTATACAACCCAGCAATATCAACTTAAACACCTTCCTATTAGTAAACTGTACAACCCAGCAATATCAACCTATGCACTTTAATATAAGTAAACTATACAACCAAGCAATATCAACTTAAACACCTTCCTGTAGGAACACTATACAACCCAGCAATAGTCAACTTAAACACCTTCCTATTAATAAACTATACAACCCAGCAATATCAACTTAAACACCTTCCCATTAATAAACTATACAATCCAGCAATGTCAACATAAACACCTTCCTGTAGGAACACAATACAACCCAGCAATAGCAACTTAAACACCTTCCTGTAGGAACACAATATAACCCAGCAATAGCAACTTAAACACCTTCCTAAACTATAAACAACCCAGTAACCTTCCTATAAGTAACTGTAAGAAACTATACAACCCTAGCAATATCAACTTAAACACCTTCCTGTAAGGAAACTATACAACCCAGCAATATCAACTTAAACACCTTCCTTTAAGTAAACTATACAACCCAGCAATATCAACTTAAACACCTTCCTATAAGTAAACTATACAACCCAGCAATAGCAACTTAAACACCTTCCTATAAGTAAACTATACAACCCAGCAATATCAACTTAAACACCTTCCTTTAAGTAAATCTATACAACCCAGCAATATCAACATAAACACCTTCCTATAAGTAAACTATACGATCCAGCTATAGCAACTTAAACACCTTCCTATTAATAAACTATACAACCCAGCAATATCAACCTATGCACTTTAATATAAGTAAACTATACAACCCAGCAATATCAACTTAAACACCTTCCTATAAGTAAACTATACAACCAAGCAATGTCAACTTAAACACTTCCTTAAGTAAACTATACAACCTATATAAGTAAACTATACAACCCAGCAATATCAACTTAAACACCTTCCTGTAAGTAAACTATACAACCCAGCAATATCAACTTAAACACCTTCCTTTAAGTAAACTATACAACCCAGCAATATCAACTTAAACACCTTCCTATAAGTAAACTATACAACCCAGCAATATCAACTTAAACACCTTCCTTTAAGTAAACTATACAACCCAGCAATATCAACTTAAACACCTTCCTATAAGTAAACTATACAACCCAGCAATATCAACTTAAACACCTTCCTGTAAGTAAACTATACAACCCAGCAATATCAACTTAAACACTACCTTTAAGTAAACTATACAACCCAGCAATAGCAACTTGAACACCTTCCTTTAAGTAAACTATACAACCCAGCAATATCAACTTAAACACCTTCCTGTAAGTAAACTATACAACCCAGCAATGGCAACTTAAACACCTTATCGTATAGGAGGTAATGTAGCAATATTTACTTGAACACTTCTCTATTCAGATCAAATATACCACTCAGTATATGCACTCCTATGAAGTGAAAACCGGTCTCGTCATATAACAATTTCATTTGTATATCCACTGTTACAAATCAACATTGCCTCAACAGCTGCACGATATCATTTACAGCTGATTGTGTTACTCGTGATTGCAGGAGAATGACAATCGATACTTGACCGACTTGAAAAAGCTGGCTCGTCACGAAACGAACAGACCTTATCCACAAACCGGAATCAGTGCGGGTTTTCCCCTGCGTGTTATAAATAGATCTTGCCTCGGCAACTAAATTGAAAGCTGACGCACAGCACACAATCAATATCGTTTTTCTCGTGGCGTCTGCAGTGAAATGTGCTCAACTTTCTCGTGCATTCTGCGTGGGCCGTGCTGTGATTCATGTCAAATAACATGGGACAAGGGCTGTAAATGTCTGTGGTGTTTGATGAGGTGTTAAGTTGTATATAAGTTCGTATTTTATTATCTCAATTGTCAGAAATGTTTTCTGTCATACTTAACAGTTTGTTAGTGTATGGACGTTACGTAAATGGTGTAATTATTGCAGTGCTGTTAAAGGAGAATTTCCCAGTGTGGTGAAACATGAAACGTGTAGTAGGGTTTCCAAGTGTCACTTTCAAATGTCTGACACGTATTGGTTATAAATAGACTCTGAAATAACGCATTGCGACACATTTGTTCATGCGTATAACACAACTTCAACACGAAACTGTACATGATTGGTTGGTTGGATTATTCTTTAACGCTGCACTCAGCAATATTCCAGCTATATGGCGGCGGTCTGTAAATAATCGAGTCTGGACCAAACAATCCAGTGATCAACATCATGAGCATCGATCAACGCAATTTGTATACAATGACATGTGTCAACCAAGTCAACGAGCCTGACCACCCGATCCCGATAGTCGCCTCTTACGACGGTTGCTGGAGATCAATTCTAACCTGGATCTTCACGGGTAAACTTCACATGAGTGTGAGGGTGTACAAGGTATTACGCCGCTTTTAGCACCATCCAGCAATATCATGGCGGGGGACACCAGAAATGGGCATCATACATTGTACCCATGCGGGGAATCGGACCCGGGTCTTCGGCGTGACGAGCCGAAGCTTTAAGCACTAGGCTCCCCAACTACACTTGAGAGTATGTGTGGCGATGCGGCAATATGTTGTGGGTTGTACAACACACAAAGTGAGTACTGACTCAATACAATGGTATGCCATGCATTTTGTTACAGGCTCGGGACTGTGAATACACATGGGAACAAATAAAGCCCCACGCCTTTGTTTTATACATCCAGACTTTTCGGGAGTGTTTTGGAAATATCACGAGTGATACTGATCTAAGTATAATACCAAGGTACCATCTGTATGATACATTTTATTTGTATAAATTCTTTTCGTCACAATATGGCTGAGATATTGCCGGTGTGACGTTACATATTAACTCACTCACTCATCTATATGATACCAGTGATACCGTTTTCGAGATGACACTTTGTGATGGATGTTCGCATCTATCAGATCATACAGTATATAAGGGGAGTTGAATTTGTTTTGTTTGTTGTTTAACGTCGCATTCAGCAATATTCCAGCTATATGACGAATCCAGTGATCAACATCATGAGCATCAATCTACGCAATTGGTACACCATGACATGTGTCAACCATGTCAGCGAGCCTGACCACCTGATACCGTTAGCCGCCTCTTACGACAAGCATGGGTTACTGAAGATCAATTGTAACCGGGTTATGGTTGAAATTGTTTTGTCAAATTGCTGTTGCCGTGGACCAGTTTCAAACAATTTCAACAGATCATCTGTTTCTGTTTCACTTTGATATACTCATGGAAACGAATAAGGAACACAAGTACAAGTGTTCCTTTATTTATTTCCAGAATTTCACGCACAATGCAATAGATACCTCGTTAAGAAACCTGGGAAAAGAATGCAGGAACACTTCTAATTTTCATGTGTTGCCTTATTCGTTTCCATGAGTATAATAGCAAAGATCGTTGTGTATAAACATACATGTTACAACGGACGTATAAATACACGACCAAATCCATATATGTGTGTGTCTGTGGCTATATGAATGAGTGTGTTTTTAGTGTGAGCGCTTAAAAATTATCAAGTGTCTGTGCGATCAGCTGTGTGTGTGTTTCTATGTGTTGAAGTCTTAGCATGTTTGTGAGTCTGTTTGTGTTGGTGCTTCTCTGTTTGTGTGTGTGTTTATGTGTGTGAGAGTGAGTGAGTGAGTGTGTGTGTGTGTGTGTGTGCGTGCGCGTGCGTGTGTGTGTGAGAGAGAGAGAGCATGCGTGTGTGCGTGCATAGCCTTGTGTGTCTTTGTGCGTGGGTGGGTATTGTGTTCGCGTGCGCGTGGGCGTGTGTGAGAAATTACTGTTACTAAACACTTTCCGATATGCGCCATACAACTCAGAGATATATTCAGTGTTATAATTATATTACTTAATCTCCTCTCTCACCCGTCACAGTAAATATCTATCTCTCCCCTGTCCATATCACAGGTAATCCTCCTTTATAATGTGTGTAGCAGAGTTAATCTACTTTGTACACTGTGTGTACCACAGGGAGCACTCCTCTCTCACCCGTCACAGTAAATATCTATCTCTCCCCTGTCCATATCACAGGTAATCCTCCTTTATAATGTGTGTAGCAGAGTTAATCTACTTTGTACACTGTGTGTACCACAGGGAGCACTCCTCTCTCACCCGTCACAGTAAATATCTATCTCTCCCCTGTCCATATCACAGGTAATCCTCCTTTATAATGTGT
Source organism: Haliotis rubra (assembly GCF_003918875.1). Classification (NCBI taxonomy): domain Eukaryota; kingdom Metazoa; phylum Mollusca; class Gastropoda; order Lepetellida; family Haliotidae; genus Haliotis; species Haliotis rubra. The sequence goes on along the minus strand of NW_025765170.1, from coordinate 1,995,102 downwards.
GTAGCAGAGTTAATCTACTTTGTACACTGAGGAAATCTAGACTTGCTTTATTTAGGGCTTTAGCCTGCAGAGGGGGCTTGGCAGTAGGGAAATTAATGTGGTTCAGGGACTGTGAGACAGACTAATTGTACCCATGCGGGGAATCGAACCCGGGTCTTCGGCGTGACGAGCCTAAGCTTTAAGCACTAGGCTCCCCAACTACACTTGAGGGATGTGTGGTGATGCGGTAATATGTTGTGGGATGTACAACACACAAAGTGAGTACTGACTCAATACAATGGTATGCCATGCATTTTGTTACAGGCTCGGGACTGTGAATACACATGGGAACAAATAAAGCCCCACACCTTTGTTTTATACATCCAGACTTTTCGGGAGTGTTTTGGAAAAATCACGAGTGATACTGATCTAAGTGTGATACCAAGGTACCATCTGTATGATACATTTTATTTGTATAAATTCTTTTCGTCACGATATGGCTGAGATATTGCCGGTGTGACGTTAAATATTAACTCACTCACTCATCTGTATGATACCAGTGATACCGTTTTCGAGATGACACTTTGTAATGGATGTCAGCATCTATCAGATCATACAGTATAAGGGAGTTGAATTTGTTTGTTTGTTGTTTAACGTCGCATTCAGCAATATTCCAGCTATATGACGAGTCCAGTGATCAACATCATGAGCATCAATCTACGCAATTGGTACACCATGACATGTGTCAACCATGTCAGCGAGCCTGACCACCTGATACCGTTAGCCGCCTCTTACGACAAGCATGGGTTACTGAAGATCAATTCTAACCCGGGTTATGGTTGAAATTGTTTTGTCAAATTGCTGTTGCCGTGGACCAGTTTCAAACAATTTCAACAGATCATCTGTTTCTGTTTCACTTTAATATACTCATGGAAATGAATAAGGGAACACATATTACAAGTGTTCCTTTATTTATTTCCAGAATTTCACCCACAGTGCAATACATACCTCGTTAAGAAACCTGGAAAAGAATACAGGAACACTTGTACTTTAATGTGTTGCCTTATTCGTTTCCATGAGTATATTAGCAAAGATCGTTGTGTATAAACATACATGTTACAACGGACGTTTAAATACACGACCAAATCCATATATGTGTGTGTCTGTGGCTATATGAATGAGTGTGTTTGTGTGAGCGCTTAAAAATTATCCCAGTGTCTGTGCGATCAGCTATGTGTGTGTTTCTATGTGTTGAAGTCTTAGCATGTTTGTGAGTCTGTTTGTGTTGGTGCTTCTCTGGTTGTGTGTGTTTATGTGTGTGTGAGTGTGAGAGAGAGAGTGTGTGTGTGTGTGTGTGTGTGTGTGTGTGTGTGTGTGTGTGTGTGTGTGAGTGAGAGAGCATGCGTGTGTGCGTGCATAGCCTTGTGTGTCTTTGTGCGTGGGTGGGTGTGTGTTCGCGTGCGCGTGGGCGTGTGTGAGAGAAATTACTGTTACTAAACTTTTTCCGATATGCACAATACAACTCAGAGATATATTCAGTGTAATATATTACTTAATCGAAACACACAAAATATGGGCAGTTAAATCAGACACACGCCACTCCTGGTTGCTAAAAACAACATATTCTAACTCCACACACCACCCAGACTTATACATTCGAACCGTGAATAAATACAATGTCATTACAAAACAATAAAGTTTCTTTTCACAATAATTGTAAGGGAAACTTTGTTTTCACATTATATCTAAAGAGAATCTATCAACCCTTCCGAACCACTATTAAAAAATTTGAAACAAATTCTATATTCCCCGTGGCCTTGTTACTGTGTACAAACAACACGATCCATTACCATGCCAAACCATCATTGAATAGTTTAACGGTCAGAATTGCAGGTTAATTTGCCACACGGTCCATATCGGATAGCTATTGTCTGAATGAACCGATATGACCGAGACAAAAAATGACAAACGGGCCACTCTCCTCCTCATTATCATTTTGTCAAACCTGCAGCGTATCAATAACGATGTCTGCACTTGCATGGTGTCCACGTGATCGATGAATGACCGTCGCATGCCGCTTCGGCCCAGTGAATCAATTATAGAGATTCCATTATACACGCTTACTGGATATGTATAAATAGGTTATTGTAAATCTGCCGTGTACACAGAGACCTTTGGCTTTAACCTGAGCGCTTTCAGATCATGAAAGTCAGCTACTACACAATAGAAATGTTTCCCTAACTGCTCGCTGGCTGGAAATAGGGAAATGATGTACTTTATAATGCGGACCCTCTCTAAACCGCATTGTTTATTAATGGGAGCAACGATTTGAATTCAAAGGAGCAGAGGGGACTTTGTGATGATTAATAACGCCTATGAGCTCAAATATTTATTACTAAGTAAATGCGCCGTAATGTTTTATTTACATTTTTTGTTTGTTTTTGTGCATGATAAGAATTACAAACTGTATTTAATGCTCTTGCCTGTGAGAAAGGTTTGATATGTTTCCAGAAATATACATATTTTGTTGAAATATTTCCTTTTCTGGTTATGTTATTGATTATTACAAAATAACACCATTCATGGATTGATCACTAAATATGTCTTTTTCACAGTTAAATCTTAAAAAACATTTGAAAGGGGGGAAAACCGCCATGTCAACACCCAAAACAATATATTTCTAAACACTGACTGACTGAGTTTGGTTTTACGCCGCTTTTAGCAATATTCCAGCAACATCACGCGGCGGTGGACACCAGAAATGGGCTTCACACAGTGTACCCATGTGGGGATCCGAACCTGGGTCTTCGGCGTGACGAGTCAACGCTTTAACCACTAGGCTACCTCACCGCCCCTATTTCTAAACAGGTAAGATATATTATTGTGTAAGTAAAATATAACGTCCATACAAGGAAATAACTCTGGAAAATATTTGAATGGACCATCGAAAATAAGTGACGAAAACATGTGCTCGCGAAACCTGCAAGCATTTCTCGGCCTTCCGGCAGCACTGGGCGAACTCTTAGTCTCTGAATATATATAATTTTGATAGAAAAGGAGACCCAGCGAGATAGGAGAGTCACCTTATGAAATCTAGACTTGCTTTATTAAGAGCATTATCATTGCAGAAAGGGTTTGTCAGAAGGGAAAATAATGTGGTTCACTGACAGAGTGAGTGGGTTTAGTTTTACGCCGCACTCAGCAATATTCCAGCTATATGGCGGCGGTCTATAAATAATCGAGTCTGGACCTGACAATCCAGTGATCAACAGCATGAGCATCGATCTGCGCAATTGGGAACCGATGACATGTGTCAACCAAGTCAGCGAGCCTGACCACCCGATCCCGTTAGTCGCCTCTTACGACAAGCATGGGTTACTGAAGGTTCATTCCAACCCGGACCTTCACGGGTCTTCACTGACAGAACACCCACCATTCACACAAAGGCAGCACCCGCCATTCTAAGGGCAGATCCTTTCCCCCGGAAAAAAGTCCCCGAGGATTTTTCTCCCTAACCTTTGGACTTCATGATTTATGTGCACCCCCCAGTCTTAAAAATTCTGGATCCCCCCTGCATTCATATAACTTCGTCAAAAAAGCAAGCAGCCAGTAGCACTTCCACCACGACGGTTTATTAAATTTTCACTCACTCCACCACGACTGAAGTAAACAAACCAGACAATCAAGTGACTGATGACATGGCAAAGCATTCACCTACTCTGTCGAAAGTAATAAAAACATAGGTAAAGCATTTTTTAATTACGACTGCTGTGTAAAAGTGCAAAGAACATTTGAGCCTGAACATTCTGAATTAGACCTCAACTGTTGAAACAAAGTAAACAAAGTGTTTATCACAAGTTACAGACATCAACATCCCTAAATAAAATACGGAACCCAAACAAGTGGACCTTGACTCATGCTCAACGAAACAATGGCGCAGGATATTATGCCACTGAGATGTCTGCCTTCTGACCGAAATATCTAAATATAGCTGACCATGAAAGAACAGCGAGCACGCCGTCAATGACTAGATCAACAATAATGATTGACGCCCGTTTAGCTCGCTAATTGGCCACCCGTTCCAGACAAACCATAGATTGTCTAGATCTATACGTCCCTTCGTGAAACTCGCGTACCTGTCGAGGACACAGACAACTTCCAACAACCAGCCATGCGCGAGGCTTGCTGCCAGGTCATGACCCCTAGGGCCTGCCCTTATTTGTGATATTGTCTTGCACCTTTGAACCCGTCAAGTCCAGATGTAAACAATAGGACCTTTTCGTCCGGAGGTGTTATCTGAGAGCGCGCGAATACTATATATAATTATCTTCAGATATTTGACCATGATTCATAAATTTATTAATGAACAAAATAATCATATTTGATTGAGCACGTGCTCTGTAACGAGTTACTTGATTTTTCACGGTGTATATTCTTCAGTAAAGGTGTGATCTTCGTTTGAATATAATTATAATATAATGCATAGGCGGATCCGGTGTGGTGTGTGTGGTGGGTGTGTGTGTGTTGTTGTTGTTGTAGGGTGCGTTGCGTGCGTGCGCCGCGCAGCAGGTGTGCTCACCACCACCCTTTTGTCCGGAAAGTTCATTAAATGACCCTTGCAAATGAAGAGTGTGCAACGCAAACCCCGCCCCCACCCCTCCCACTTCTTAAAAGCTGCATCTGCCCTTATAATCGTAATAATATCATATACCCGTGAAGATCTGGGTTAAAATATTGATCTTCAGTAACCCATGCTTGTCGTAAGGGGCGACTAACGTGATCGGGTGGTCAGGCTCGCTGACTTGGTTGACACATGTCATCGGTTCCCAATTGCGCAGATCGATGGTCATGCTGTTGATCACTGGATTGTATGGTCCAGACTCGATTATTTACAGAGCGCCGCCATATAGCTGGAATATTGCTGAGTGCGGCGTAAAACTAAACTCACTCACTCACTAATAATATAATATATTTTCACCACCATACCCTCTCATGTTTGACAAGGTTGTAGCAGTCGGATGAACGTTAATGTTAATATTTAGTGAGTGAGTGAGTGAGTTTGGTTTTACGCCGCTTTTAGCAATATTCCAACAATATCACGGCGGGAGACACCAGAAATGGGCTTCACACATTGTACCCATGTGGGGAATCGAACCCGGGTCTTCGGCATGACGAGTGGACGCTTTAACCACTAGGCTACCCCACCGCCCTCTACTGTAGAAGTTGAGAAGTACAATACTGACAAAATTATGGATAACAGCTTCCTACATTTTGCGAGTGCGACGTTTTGACACAGATTCTAGTACTGTTGTCTTGTACCCTATTATCCATAACATTTCACAGTATCTAACATACATACCCCCATACATAAAATATACATATACTTTCGATATAGTATGGCGTCTTCGAACCGCCAGCTTTACCTCAAGAATCGAATTAACAATATCTGTTGGGGCTTGCGAAATTGATAACCAGAACCACCCATTCTGGTCCCAATAAAAATGGCAAATTCATAATCGATACCCGTACTCCTGAAAGGTTAGACTTGCACAAATTTATAAGGCGACGTTGAAAACATAATTTCCTACATTACAAAAGCAATCATAACACGTTGTCCCTATACAAGACCACCTGCACTCATGTCATGTCCGCTATCTAGCCATGCTTATCATAGGGATAGAATTTACTCTACGGCTTATTAGTCAGTATAGACTTTAAGCAGGGATAATCTACAGTCTTCTACTCTCTCTGCTTTAAGCAAGGCTATGTTGGTCTGCTGCAGGTGTAATTGCATCAATGAAAACGTACGCCATGTGTTGACCATGTTTAACGCCACTCATCTTCCATTTACGCCATCTGGGCATAACGGTTAAAGGGAACCGTTAAGATGGATGTCAGATGAGGTAACGGCGTATATTTCATGAATGAAATCCTCAATGCCACATGGAAGACCCTCGATAATGCTATGATGAGGTAACGCAAGACTATTCCTGGTTAAGCCGCGAAAATGACGTTAATTTGTAAGTAAAGGTTACGTGATTCGGTATTCTCGGACCCATTGTATGACGTTACGGGGTTCCAACACAGGGGGCAGCGTGGACTCCATTCATATATTCTTCCACTAATAACCTAACATCTTTGGAGTTACTCTTGGAGAGTTCCTGGATTGCGCTGTTCCATTCAATACCAGACACTATCTGGCAGGGCGTTACGTTCTCTGGACAGCTGCACATGTGAAATTAGACGTCTTAATTTGATCGCTCGTTCGTGTTTGACGATATACAGAGTATATATGGTTTAATAATAGAGAGTCACATAACATGCCTGCATAAAAGAAATTAAACGCTGGAAAATTGGATTTCGCCACCATTACCACAAGACCCGTAGTCTGGGTAGCCAAGCTCACTCTCTTGGTTGACACATGTCATTGTATCATAATTGCGTAGATTGTTGGTTATGGTTTTGGGCACTTGTTTGTCTGGTCTTGACTAGATTATTTACAGACCGCCGCCATATAGCTGAAATATTGCTGAGTGTGGCGTTAAACAACAAACAAACTCAAAACTACAAACATTATGAAACGCTTCATGGCCATGGCTGAAAACAGAGGTCAAAAGCGTTGTTGTGAGCTCTCGTTAGCCCAGGCAGTTTATATCCTGTCGCTCTGTCCGACCGATCGCGATATAAATACACCGACATTTGATGATATAGGTTTATTTCTTGTCAAGGAATTATTTTAATTTTCCAGATAAAAGTAATATATTTTAATATAGTTAACTACTGTTATACCGAACTAAAAGGGACCACTAATTTTAGATCGTTATAACCGTAGTTGGTTATAGGCATTTCGACCAAAAGATACAGAAAGTGACCGGGACAAAAAACAAACAAAAAAACAGTTCGATATATCTGTCAGTTCGTTATAAGCGTGTAGGTTATAAATGTAGTTTACTGTATTTAAGTTCAATGCATGTAAATTGTGAAAATAATGCGAGCATGTAATGAACAAATTTCGAATGTCCCTTGTTCGCATTAACAAAGGGATATACTACTTTCATTTTAGGTAAATTGTGATTGGCGGGTCCTACCGGTAGGGCTTACTCTTTTCGGGAACACCTGCGTGCCGTTGTACAAAGCGATCCTTGCGCTAAGGTGACCGTAACTCCCATACCTTCCTATATACTTACGACTGGCGTTGCTAGGTTGTTTTGTACAACGGCACCCGGTGTCATCACTGATTTTCAGTGACCCATTCATGTCATTTCCCAGCTATTTCCCCTTTACACCAAACGGAATTTGGTTCTAAGGATAGTCCAGTCAGGGTATTTTTTGGCACTTATCTATATTATGCTACGTATTTGAGTACAATGTATATTGTTACGAAAGGTTCACTGCGCATGACCGGAAACAGTGACCTATACAACCAGGCAATGGTCAGCGTAACTGAGCACTAGATAGATAGTGCATGTAACTAAATTCAGTGTCCGGTGTGGTCAGTCTGCATACACATTCATCATCAATGAGCTGTGAAAGACGCCAGCCGTGTATGGCAGCATATTTGGGCTTGGTCATTTGCCAGATAGTTACGAACCACTCAAGTAGTGAACAGGTTTAGTACTGTAACAGAAGGCTGGGTGAATGAATACATAACACTGCTCATTCCGTTCAAAGGAATCCGCCAACAGGAGTAAGAATACTTGTAACCTGGAAGCCTTTGTCATAAACTGGGTCCCATCCTACAAAGCGATCGTAGCGCTGCGACTGTGTGAAAGTATGGAAGTTACGATCGTCAAGGGCTGCGGATCGTTTTGTGTAGAACAGTGGCAAGACCTGTCTCACTTGAATATGCGTTTCATGGATCTTTCTGAAGTAAAGCAAGTTATGGATCATGCGTGATCAAGCAGTCACGCTTGTGGTGATAGTATACAATTAAACTGATACCCTCCCAAACCGGTATTCTAATTCTATAGTCATGGTGTTATCGCTGATTAGTTCAAAAGTAGGATTTCGTGATTTACAGTGACTGTGTGTACCCATCCTGGAGTTTACAGGGGATTTCCATTCTATTATATATGATGAATATCTTTGACGCATTCACTACCGCCGCAATATAGCTGAAATATTGAGTGCGGCGTAAAACTAAATATTACCGAAAAATGCGGCGTAAAAGTAAACTCACTAAAAACACTCATCCACTACCGAAGAATTCTGCAACCTGTTTAAATGTGAAGCTTTCCATGAAACCAGAGAGAGAAATACCTGACTGTATATGTGCGTGGAATCTGTACACCGGCTTGTTTATTTATGTGATCCTGTTTAAAGGTCAATGATTGTTGCAGTGTTTGTATGCATACGCGTGTCAGTCAAACGAGCGTTAGATATTATTATAGACATTCGCTCTAGACATTACTTGTTCTTAGACCAAGAAAACTAGCAAAATATTCCCTTTGACAATTTTCTAGATTTACAAACTGACTGAATCACTGACCACAATGGGCTGGTGCGGTTCACCACATGGCGGTGGTCAGTCTGTCAGATACTGAGGCCTGCTGTGTCGGACTACGTTACGTACTCCACACCTTGTTGCGAATATGTGAGCTGGGGTTATTTGTGTATTTGATGTGGAGGAGGCTGGCAAAACGTGCAGGGAGACACTGCGAGGAGCTTTGTAAGGTTGGGCAAGACATTAAGTGCTTCTAGTGCAAGAATTCAGCTTGAACATCTTTCTCCTTGGTCTCAAGGTCAATGAATATAAATACCCTCTGTCATCAACGTATTAATGTATATATAGTATTTATCATCCACGTGGGCCAGAAAATATGTTGCCAACTGAAATATGTGACGAATGCCAAGGTTTGGGGATTAACGTATAGACATTGCCCCATAACAAATCACGCATATATAAACTTATTGTAGTATAGAAGGTGTGTGATGCACTTTTAAGATATGTGGCCTCTGAAGGATCTACACAAAGGGTATTAGGTGAGGTGAAATTGGGTTTAACGTCGTACTTGAGAATATTTCGCTCATATGACGACGTGCATGCGTGTGTATGTGTATGTGCGGCTGCTTGTACTAGCCCAGACTGAAGCTGGTTTTATAGTGCTAGCCCGCTGACATACCATGCCGCAGTGAAGCATGAATACCCCACTCAGACACATTATACTGACTCCGAGCCGACCAGTCCTTGATGTACCCATTAATGCTGAGCGCAAGGCAGGGATCAACAAGTACCATATTTTAACGTCTTTTGGTATGACGCGGTCGGGGATCGAACCCGCGACCTTCCGCTCTCCGGGCGGACGCTCTAACCACTACACCACGGAGGCGGTCACACAAAGAGTATTAAAATATAAAGAGTATTAGCATATTTACATTACACTTTGTGAATACGCATTGCATCTACAAGTATCATTTGCAAGGACAGAGACATAAATGTAAGACCCGTGAAGATCCGGGGTAGAATAGGTCTTCAGTAACCCATGCTTGCCATAACAGGCGACTATGCTTGTCTTAAGAGGCGACTAACGGGATCGGGTGGTCAGGCTCGCTGACATGGTTGACACATGTCATCGGTTCCCAATTGCGCAGATCGATGCTCATGCTGTTGATCATTGGGTTGTCTGGTCCAGACTCGATTATTTACAGACCGCCACCATATAGCTAGAATATTGCTGAGTGCGGCGTAAAACTAAACTCACTCACTCACCCACATACATGTAAACATACAATATGGACAGAATCTGCACAAATAGCAATGTCAACATGTTTATACAGTCACTTATATGTATTTAATTCAAAAGTACATTCACCCAATTCAGCAGCACATGCATACAGAATTCCACAGAACATTCACATAATTCAACAGTAAATGCACACATAATTCAACAGTTCATTCACCCAGTTCAACAGTACGTGGACACACAATTCAACAGAATACAGTCACAGATCAATTGAATTCAACGTTACATTCACCCTGTTCCGCAGCATATGCACATGCAATTCTGCAGAACATTCACAAAGTTCAACAGTACATGTACGGATAAATCAACACTCTACGTACGAGATTCAGCACACGATATTCAACTATAGGGTGTTCAACACTAGATTCATACGAATCAGGACTAATTTGTTAGCAGTAATCACTATTTTCACTCAGTTGTTCTCACTCACCACTGTAACGAGTATATTACTTGAACAATTATTCACTCTAATTCAATGGTACATTCACAGATCTTCACTACATGCATCTGTTAAAGTCTGGTATTGTCATGCAGCTTTTTAACAATTCTATCCCAAAGGGATGTGTGTTTAAAATGTCCAGTCACTGAAGAATAATGACTACAAATCAAGGTGAATATCTGAGAATAAGAAATCAAGACAGTCAAACACATGTCATAGTCTGAGGCCATATCCACATCAAGTAAACTCGTTGTACAGTTAGAGAGTTTTTTGGCAATTTCTTTAGCAATATTCCAGCAATAACACGACAGGGGACCCCAGAAATGGGTTTCACACATTGTACCTATGTGGGGAATCGAACCTGGGCCTTCGGCGTGACGGGCGAACACTTTAACCAGTAGGCTATCCCACTGCCCCTGTAACAAAATGCATTGAATACAGAGAATATACGTCTTCCAGATTACCATCGTTGTTTATTTTATTGGTACAAAATGTTTATTTTCAAGTATTAACCAAACATTTTGTTGTTTGTTAAGTGAGTATATTTAGGTTCCAAAAGACGCTGTTTTGATGAATTTGCAGAAAGCGACCCTCCTGCTACTATCTGATGGTTTGTATTGTTTTAGGTCGGGGGTGGGGGGTGAGAGCAGCATTGCCCAATTCCAAAGAACCTTAAGACCGTTCCATTAAAAATACCCATAAAGGTTGGAATTACGATCACTAAGATTGCTTTCTAGAAGACATTGGAACAGAACCCTGGAAATGTTTTGAGAAAACATGATTTGTGGATTACAGTGAGTGTCAGATTATGAATTGTACAAGTTTAGTTTTAGCATATCAGTTTAATGTCAGAGTTAAACCCGAAATGATGCAGAGCAAAGTGGTTCATCAATTCGACATAAAATGTTTTTGAGTGGCAAAGGATTCTAAATTTCCTGGAATAAACCCGACAGTAATCGGATCCGGAATTCTGGTCGACCTTTTGCCCAATCGATGGAGATCCATACTGGACCCTGAAGGACCTATTTCATGGCAGGTAACCTCCACGCCTGCATCAAAATATCGCCATCAACTGGATCAAACGTATCTTGCTCCAGTAGATGACGTTCTTGCCGTCACCAATTTGAGGGTGAAACGGTGCACACAGACACGTACAACAGGCGTTTTTCTCCAGAAGACCCACGTTTCAAATGTTTCATCTTTCCCAACAAGGAAGGAAGCAATCTTATGTCATATGTGTTCCCGTCAACACATACATGTGAAACGATATTTCTCAGTTATTGTTTACCGTGAGTATCGACCTCTAACCCCAACCTCGCTACATATCTTCCCGCAGTGCATCTCGGGACGAGTCCCGCAGTGCATCTTGGGACGAGAGCTTTTACAAGAAAAGCCCACACTGGCTATTTAAAGCCCAGAAGGTGGAAACGTACAATATGGGTGTAAATTTTCTAATTCTAAAAATAAAACACATTCAAAGTCGTGTGAACTGCCCAACACCGCCCTGAAAACACCAAGAGATTTGCCACAGTAGCGTTACAAGGCGTAGCGACCCCATGCGAACGTAACAGTGTGACGTAAACCGGTTCATTGTTAACGACAACCGTAAAGGGGCTATGAAAGGTGAGTGGTCAGCACAAAGTCACAGCCTGAGACGCTGGTGAGAAGTGTCAATGCTCTGTGGTCAGGGTGTATCCTTCATAACGAACTTAAAGTGTAATCAATGACGTAACGTCATGAATGAAGGCCAAAATAAGTGTTGCCATGTACGTAGCGTTTGATGCTGTACTTTTATGTTTGCGTGCGGTCACGTCCGAACGTGACTTGCCCGCAACGCACAGTTTCACTGTTACCATGTAGCGTTAAAAATACTTACGTCAGCCTTCTATGCAGTATTCTATCTGTATTTGATTCTGTTGAATTCACATACAACTTTAAATGTCTAAAAGCGAGCGATAATACATTTGGTATGACTGGTGGTTAGGTGGTTCATTGCCTGTCGAACCTCGATGATGTGACGATGATTATAATATCAATCACGGGCTCGTCAGGCCAATACTACATTATTTCCATTCCGCCGTTATAGTGATTTTACTGAGATTGATTTTATACAACATACCAACAAATAGATAATAACACCATTACGAAGTCGGTATGTTGAATTAAACGCTCGTTGGTAGACCCAGGAAGCTTCAGTTAGTGAGATATAGGGAAATATTCCTATAAAAATACAACAATGGGGATGTGTGAGCCTCTGTAGGTGTGTCATTATTTATGATATACTCAAGTTAAGAAGAGTTTGAGTGAGTGAATGAGTTTGGTTTTACGCCGCTTTTAGCAATATTCCAGCGGGGGACACCAGAAATGTTGTTCACACATTGTACCCATCATGTGGGGACTCGAACCCGGTTCTTCGGCGTGACGAGCGAACGCTTTAACCACTAGGCTACCCCACTGAAGAGTTTGAGAAAAGTGATATTTTACTGCAGTGACAGCAATTTTATATGTTCACTGCACTGAAAATATCACTTTACAGGAACTACTTCATGGCTCAACACTTTCTGTCCAGTATCTAGTTGCACAATACAATAAATGGCAACATGTACATTTGTCCAAATGCATTACGTCAGCAATCCCGGGTATCGGATGACCAACCCCAAGCGAAGAAAACACGCACCGATCAGCTGATCGCCGAGTCATCCAGTGCACAAGCACTGAGCGAGTGCGTCTGTGTTGTGTTGTGTTGTGTGAGTGAGTAGTTGTGCTGCATCATGGTCCTAATCTCGCTTCCTGCGTGTTTACTTCTGTTCAGAACAGGAGGCGGTGGGGTAGCCCAGTGGTTAAAGCGTTGACAAGTCACGCCGAAGACCCGGGTTCGATTCTCCACATGAGTACAATGTGTGAAGCCCGTTTCTGGTGTCCCCCGCGGTTATATTTCTGGAATATTGCTAAAAGCGGCGTAAAACTAAACTCACTCACCCATGCACTGTTCAGGATGCCGTTGTACAAAGCGATCTCAGCGCTAAGGTGATCGTAACTCCCATACCTTAACATAGACTTACGACTGGCGTAGCGCTAAAGTTGCTTTGTACAGCCGCACCCAAAACACTTGAGTTACCTGCTGGCAGCGTTTAAAACTGATATTTTATGTACAAAAAGCTTTATTCTAATTTATCGATTGGCAGTAGTCATTACCTGTATGGAAGCATATAATAATTAGAACATTTTATGAGTCTTGTCTACGATGCTCATGACGTTGATCACTGGAGTTTCTGGTCCAGACTCGATTATTTACAGACCGCCGCCATATAGCTGGAATATTGCTGAGTGCGGCGTTAAACAACAAACAAACAAACAAACAAAAATGAGTCTCTTGAAATATGACGTGTCTGTCTTCGAGTGGCCATTCTATGTTCTCTTAAACCGAAACATGAGTCTCATTGACCAATTCAGACAATGACCTACTTTTTAGCCGATCCGAATTTTCTCGTGCGAAAGTGAAAAGAGCCACTACAAGCAACTATGGTTACACTAAATTCCAATTCCTTGTTTCATAAGAAAATTAATTTTAATTTTAAAGTGTAAAAAAAATCGTATTTCTATATTTTATGTCGAGGTTTAGGCAGCATGTCGTTAACTAAGACGTCACAGACTGACCCTGTTTAAAGAGGTCGCCCAATGATTCACAATTCATCTGGTTCACTGGTTACACCTGTTATGTGTTCTTTGCGCTTATTAAATGTATTTTTGTAACGTAAAATGTGATTGATATCACACCAAGTCCGTACCAGACCGCCAAACTTTCCTAGCGGCCGAGCCTCGTTTTGAGATTTCCACGATTTCCAGATTTCATTTTGTCAGAGGACGCTGTACGACAGAGCACGCTGAACGACGTGTTTGCAAGGATTAGAAGGAGCGTAGTGTTGCAATATACAAGTGCTTAGATGTATCAAATAATACTGATTAATATTTATATATCCAGGTGAATGAGTTGGTCTCAACATTCTGGACTGGTTATATTGTACTAAGTTGCGCAATAGGACGGAACCCAGTCAACAGGAAACGAGACTCTTGTGTAATCAATGTTTTGAGTTGTGTGTGTCAGTCTTCCAGCTAAATGGCGGCAAACCCAGTTATTGACATCACTCCGTCAACTGAAGAGACTTAACAGCCTTTGAAACAGTCATCGAGACTATAGCTCAGATAACAGAGGACAGGTGAAGATCCTAGTTAGAATTGGTACAGAACAGATAACACAGAGCATGTCCATATCAGAACACAACATGTCAGTCGCTAGTGATTGCCACCTGTGATATTGACATGACATGTACATATATCTCCAGGTTATCAATATCAAATGCTGTCATCACATACAGACTTCCTGGATAATGACAGGTGCTTGCAAGGCGACAACAGATACGAACGCCCGTATCAGAGCGTGCCAGTCACCTGTGATGTACAACTCAGACACAATTATCAATTTATAATATGGATGGACATACACGAAATAAAGTTGTTTTTTTTACAATGAGTGAATCAGTTAGCTATTAGAGTGAGAACATTTTTCATATGGCAGCTTAGTTTGGGAGAAAATTTGATGTTTAACGCCACACTGAAATTAGTAACACGATTCCCCTTATTTCAAGTTTTTCTTCTTCATTCAGTATACCTAATCACTTGTTCACATCAGATATTTGACAATGAGTGTTTGCTCTTTAACGCCGCAGGGACGGTGGGGTAGCCTAGCAGTTAAAGCGTTCGCTCTTCACACCGAAACCCGGGTTCGATTCCCCACATGGGTAGAATGCGTGAAACCCATTTCTGGTGTCCCCTGCCGTGATATTGCTGAAATATTGCTAAAAGATGCGTTAAACTCACTCACACACTCACTTTAACGCCGCACACTGCAATATTCCAGTTGCATGATAGTGGTGTTAAACGATCAGACAATCCAGTGATTGACAACATGAGCATTGATCTACGCAATAGGGAAACGATAACCTGTGTCAACCGAGTCAGCGAGCCTGGCCACCCGAGCCCGGGTCGGATCTTTACAGATAATCCCGACGTCAGACGCTTACTAGATTCTGACAAACAAAAAACCTAATACGGCCGAAGCGAGACTCGAACCTCCGATCATAGGTTTCCGACGTGCCCAAGGGAAGCTACTCTGCACATCTGTTGCATCCAGGCGGCTTGGCCATCCATGGTTTCAGGATGAGTAAAATGTGAGTGAGTGTGAGTGAGTGAGTGAGTATGGTTTTACGCCGCTTTTATTAATATTCCAGCAATATCACGGCGGGGGACACCATGTGGGGAATCGAACACGGGTCTTCGGCGTGACGAGCGAACGCTTTAACCACTGAGCTACCCCACCGCCCCAAGTAAAATGTGATCGAGCTTTAAAAAAAGGTGTTTCCATGGCGACGCAGACATAACAGAAAGAAAGGGAATTATATTAGTAATCATTTAAACATTTTGTACGAAATGAATGTCATTGGTAATCCATTTCTGAGATGGCTGGCTCTGTTTGTCATCGAATGCTTACAACACGTATCAGCGTGGAAAATGTTCTTAACCTAAACCCAAATAAACCTTACGAGAGGATTCAAGGGCATGTTAATTAGTATCGGGGTCATGGGTCATGTTTGGCAGGTATACCCAGTATCCCTAACTTTAACCCTAACTGTATATCCTTACCCGAATTGTTATAAACTGACGACACTTACAACGCTAAGGTGATGCTTTAAGAACGACTTACGGCTGTCGTAACGCTACGGTCGCTGCGTAGAGGAGCATTCGCTGATTGTGTGCCACCGTACTCGGATGCTCATGTTATCAACCACTGGTTTGTCTGGACTCGATCATCTGCCGAGAATTAAGGTACAGCTGAAATACTGCTGGCTGCGACACTCACTCATACACCACGAAAAACACCTTTTTCTCATGTTTACGATTCAGATGTCAACAGACAGATAAGTTGCATGTATGCACTAACGCCGTAAATACCTCTATTCTCAAGGGCGTGGTGTAGTGGTAGAGCGTCCGCCCGGAGAGCGGAAGGTCGCGGGTTCGATCCCCGACCGCGTCATACCAAAAGACGTTAAAATATGGTACTTGTTGGTCCCTGCCTGGCGCTCGGCATTAATGGGTACAACAAGGACTGGTCGGCTCGGAGTCAGTATAATGTGTCTGAGTGGGGTATTCATGCTTCACTGCGGCATGGTATCTCAGTGGGCTAGCACTATAAAACCAGCTTCAGTCTGGGCTAGTACAAGCAGTCGCACATACACATACACACGCATGCACGTCGTCATATGAGCGAAATATTCTCAAGCACGACGTAAAACCCAATTTCACCTCACCTCACCTCACCTCACCTCACGGGGCGATGGGGTAGCCTAGTGGTTAAAGCATTAGCTCGTCAGGCCGAATATTGGGGTTCGATTCTCCTCACGGGTACAATGTGTGAAGTCCATTTCTGATGTCCCCCGTCATGATATTGCTGGAATATTTCTAAAAGCGGCGTAAAACTAAACTCACTCACTCACTCACTCTAATCTCAAAGCCACTCGTCCAAGCACCTACTGACCCAAACCAGTACAAACCACATGGTAATTCCTACCGCGTTCCAACACGCTAGATATACCAGAATACACGTCTCTAGCCAAGACATCCTAGCCAGGTCATATTCATGAGCGTCCGCATGTCTCTCTTCCCGTGTATGTTTCCTACGATACTGTGGGCAAGTGATGGGCATGTCGATACATCCTTCCTCCTACGTGATACTATATACAATTATTGCTGTCATTATGACAATCCTTGGTTAATTTAACGTTGATGAAACGGACATGACAAGTCAGACTCGAGATGATTGACAGGAAGCACGCGTATTTCACCGAGTGTGTAACCAACGAGCACGAGGTTGATCCAAGACAGTGAGAGAGAGAGTGAGTGAGTGAGTGGGTGGGTGTGTGAGTGAATGTGAATGGGTGAGTGGTTGAGTGAGTGAGGGAATGGGTGACTGAGTCAGTGAGTATAGTTTTACGTCGCTTTTAGAATATACCAGAAATATTACGGTGGGAGCATCGCAAATGGTCTTCACACATTGTATCAATGTGAGTAGTGGAACCCAGGCCGTTGGTGTGACGAGCGAACGCTTCAACCACCAGACCACTGTCCCAACCAGGGTCAATGGCAGAGCATGGGTGTTCTTTTCAAAAGCGATCACTGACTGAACTACGTACGCCCCATGTATTGAGCAGAGGGGCGGATATAGATCTGGGTCCCGATCCACAAAACGTTCGTAAGGCTACGACAATTCGTAAAGCTACGATAAACTATACAGTTACGAAAGATCGTAACGTTACGAACTCATTTTGGATCAGGACCAAGTTGGAGTGTCATGAATAGAGTGAGTGAGTAAGTTTATGGTTTACGCCGCTTTTAGCAATATTCCAGCAATATCACGGCCGGGGACACCAAATATTGGCTTCACACATTGTACCCATGTGGGGAATCGAACCGGGTCTTCGGCGTGACGAGTGAACGCTGTAACCACTAGGCTACCCCTGCGGTCCCTCATGAATAGAAGGTGTCCGTCATGTGTATTGTATTTGAGGGTGTCCATCCGATCATTTTAAAGTCTTTCATAGCAACACATGCAGATACTGTTCGGGAGACGTTTGCGTCACTAGGCTGATGAAATTGTGGGATCATACTCAGTCATCGTTTATATGTGCTCATGCTTTCCACCACAGGTTTTTCTGGTTCAGACTTGATTATTTACATCTGATATAGTCTAAGCATTGATGGCTGTGGAGTAAAACACCACCACCACCTACTCACTGGTAAATTGCTAATTGTGTCCTCCGCTGTGTTTTTTAACATAACTAAATAAACTTTCTGTAAAAAAAATTTCTGTATGTAATAAAACACCACGTGAGACACTGACAGATCAAGGATACATATGACGTAAACAACATGTTTATTGCAAGCGTGGATCTATAAATAGAATCGACACGGGTGTTGTCACGTGTTCAGGAAAAACCTGAATCATGTGGGGGCAGTCACGTGATGAAGCTGACGTTTTTGTATATTCAAATACCTTTGCATTTGAATAATCCAAGGAGTTGACTATAAATACATTTGGTATTAATTATCTCTATCGATGACTGCGTTTGTTGTTGAAACAGTTCTTCGCCTCCTCAAATGGCATATCCAATACAAAGAAACCTTCTTAATCCGGACACCTTTCAACACTCCGCTGGGAAGACCACAGACACGGATCAAGGGGATTAACGGGGTTTATGTACTACCCATCAAAAGTTAAGACTCACTTGAAGCACTCACTACATGTTTTGTTGACTCACTTGAAGCACTCACTACATGTTTTGTTGACTCACTTAAAGCACTCACTACATGTTTTGTTGACTCACTTAAAGCACTCACTACATGTTTTGTTGACTCACTTAAAGCACTCACTACATGTTTTGTTGACTCACTTGAAGCACTCACTACATGTTTTGTTGACTCACTTAAAGCACTCACTACATGTTTTGTTGACTCACTTGAAGCACTCACTACATGTTTTGTTGACTCACTTAAAGCACTCACTACATGTTTTGTTGACTCACTTAAAGCACTCACTACATGTTTTGTTGACTCACTACAAAGACTCACTCACATGTTTTGTTGACTCTTAAAGCACTCACTACATGTTTTGTTGACTCACTTAAAGCACTCACTACATGTTTTGTTGACTCACTTGAAGCACTCCCTACATGTTTTGTTGACTCACTTGAAGCACTCACTACATGTTTTGTTTATATATATGGTTACATCGAAGATGAATTTCTCCACTAAATTGGGGGAAGCAACTGCAAACCTTATGCAGATGAAATGCACGAGGATTATGCATCAAATTGCTGTAAAACATGTGAAAATATCTTGTGTGTGAACAGATGCGTTTTGGTGTAAAGGTATGTTAAGAATTCGCCAGTTTTCACCGAGTTTCATCATTTATTGAACTCATGACAATAATTTTTCAACGTTACGAATTTGTTTTACAATACATCAGTTCATGTGTAAACAGTACCTTTAAACATTATGGAATATTATGCAAAATCTAGTTTAGAACAGTTGGCTGAAGTAAGTGGCTACATCTACACTAGTGAGTCTAAACTTTTGATGGGTAGTATAGTATTAAATGATGGATGTGTATCACTATATGTCAGACACTGTGCTCATTCATATGACACTGCCAGTGTCGTCGTGACAGTGTTAACGAGTACGGTGTATTATCAGTTTCGTTGAGAGGGATATGCCCAACATAGGTACAATGTGTGAAGCCATTTTCCCGTGACACCCTATGTGATATTGCTTGAATATTGCTAAAAACGGCGTAAATCCTTACTCACTCACTCACTCCACTCACTCATATGCTCGAAATAATTGGGGTAGCCTAGTGGTTAAAGCGTTTGCTTGTCACCCGAAGACCTGAGTTCGATTCCCCCACATGGGTGCAGTGTGTGATACCCATTTCTGGTGTCCACCGCTGTGATATTGCTGGAATATTGCTAAAAGCGGCGTAAATAATAACATGTCTGATGTGTAAGAGTGCAAGTGTGATGTTAGTGTTGTTGTGGATGTTGTTGTAAAGTGTCGACGACGTCGTCTTTACAGCCATTTGCATAATAATGTGATTCACAATCGGTTGCAATTAAATCGACACAAATGTTTTCACTTTGGATACAATCGAACAACGACCTTTTTAAACAGCTCGTGTCATATGGAGGAGGAGAAAACATTGATTGAGATTTGAAAAGGTTTCTAATAAGGTCTCGCTTTACACAGGAATTGTGTTATTAAGGTTTAGCGTTACATGGTTTTGGTTTTCATGGTTTTCGGTTTCGTGTTGTGATGTGTTCATGATATAAGATTTCGTGTTGCAAAGGGTTCGAGTTGAAAGGTTTCATATTGCAAAGGGTTCGAGTTAAAAGGTTTCGTATTGTAAATCGTTCATGTTGTAGGGTTTCGTGGTGTAAAGGGTTCCGTTATAATAAGGTTTCGTGATATAAAGGATTCAGGATATAAGTGTGGCGTGTTACGGAAGGTCGGTGTTATACGGTTGCATATCTCAAAGTTCATTAAAACATTCGCGCTACAAAGGGTCCACGATAGAAAGGGTTTATGTCATAACGGTTTCGTGTAATTCGTACACAACATGTCGGTAAATCCTTTATCCGGTTATTTCAAGTGTCATTTCTTGGTTTTACTTTATATCCTGCACATGACAGTTACAACAGGCTGCAACAATTTGGTCACTATTTGCCTGGGAGGATGTAGTGTGAAGTCAGATCCGGCCGATATTTACATATTTGACCGGAAGGAACGAGGACGAAAAATACTCTCGATCCACAGTATTTAATATGTATACTTAGAAGTTCACAAATAGTTTAGGTAACGTCATTATGCGCAGTATTTTTAGGGACTAAGGGACCGTTCATACTTTATGGATGGTTGTGTGTGAGTGTGTGTGGTGTCGGGGGTGTGTGTGTGTGTGTGTGTGTGGGGGTCCATTTTGTCCATGATGATTGGTGATTGATTTTGTTCTGGAGAGGTGTGGGGTGTGGTGTGGGGTGGGGTTGTTTGTCAGCAATTTGCACACGTAAATAAAGAAAAAATATGAGTGTAAATTTCGGGGAGGGGGTTGGGGTCATTGATTTTGTACATGACATGCAAAGGGGGGGGGGGATGTGTTACTTATTTTGTACATGCATAAATACGGGGGTCATTCACATTGTACATGCCGTTCCATGAAAATCAACATATCTCACACACACTCACACACTCTCTCTCTCACACACACACTCACACACACCCAGCCATAACTTATGAACGGTCCCTTAGGATGTTCCACTCGTCTAAGGCGGAACAAAATGCTGTGCAGATTTGCGTCGCTACACCACCCTTGCTATCCGTACCCTACACCACCCTTGCCATCCGTACCCTACGCTACCCTTGTACATCCGTACCCTACACCACCCTTGCACATCCTTACCCTACGCTACCCTTGTACATCCGTACCCTACACCACCCTTGCTATCCGTACCCTACACTACCCTCCCCTTGTACATCCGTACCCTACACTACCCTTGTACGTCCGGACCCTACTCCACCCTTGTACATCCGTACCCTACACCACCCTAGTACATCCGTACCCTACACCACCCTTTGCTATCCGTACCCTACACTACCCTTTGTACATCCGTACCCTGCTACACTCCTACCCACTTGCTATCCGTACCCTTGTACACTACCCCTTGTACACCCTGTACCCTTGTACACCCGTACATTCTACATTTACACACCTTTGTACATCCGTACCCTACACCACCCTTTGCTATCCGTACCCTACACTACTTCATTCCTTCCCTTATACATCCGTACCCTACATTACCTTGTACCCTTATACATCCGTATCCCTACACCACCCCTTGCTATCCGTACCCTACACTACCCTTGTACATCCGTACCCTACACTACCCTTGTACATCCGTACCCTACACAAGCCCTTGCCATCCGTACCCTACACCACCCTTGTACATCCGTACCTTACACTACCCTTGCACATCCGTACCCTACACCACCCTTGCCATCCGTACCCTACACCACCCTTGTACATCCGTACCCTACACTACCCTTGCCATCCGTACCCTACACTACCCTTACCATCCGTACCCTACACCACCCTTGTACATCCGTACCCTACACCACCATTGCTATCCGTACCCTACACCACCCTTGCCATCCGTACCCTACACTACCCTTGTACATCCGTACCCTACACCACCCTTGCTATCCGTACCCTACACCACAACCCATGCCCACCCGTACCCACATCACCACCACAGTCCATCGATACCATTCAAATAATCCCACCCATCTGTACCCACCACAACCACCCTTTACCATACACGCCACAAAACGCCTACCTGAATGTTTCAGTGCACTGTCACGGAAAGCACTTCCTTATTCGTGTCCTCAACACGCTTTAACCTGGGCTGTCCCGTTCCTATCGCCCACACGTGTCAGCTCAGGGCCAACACAATAACATAAGGCTTTTTAACCTTCACGTAACACAGCAGAATCATATGACTTGCGATGAGTAATATACTCATGTGACGAGATGGTGCGTGGGTGGATCTGATTGTTTTGTGTTTTTGCGATCGTATATGTCCAAACCTAATTTTCTACATTCACCGACACAAACAGGAGTTATTGTACAGTTTTCTCTTGTGAAAAACATGAATCTGATAGACTGACCACGTTACAGAAATGTTTTTTCTGGTCACACGATAATATGTAAGCTTGGACCTAGAGTTGCTTCCTGTATACGCTCCAGGATCCGCTAGTCTATCTGATTACGAACCATGGTTCGCAGCACCGCTTTCATACGTTTCAGCAATTGTAGACATCGCCTAGTTACATTAGGCTTCCCTCTCTTCTTTCACTGATCAAATAACCCGTGAAGATCCTGGTTAGAATTGATCTTCAGTAACCCATGTTTGTTCGTAAGAGGCGATTAACGGGATCGGGTGGTCAGGCTCGCTGACTTGGTTGACACATGTCATCGTATCCCAATTGAGTAGACCGCTGCTCATGATGTTGATCACTGGATTTTCTGGTTCAGACTCAGTTATTTACAGACCGCCGCCGCCATATACCTGGAATATTGCTGAGTGCGGCGTGAAACTAAACTCTCTCACTCACTGATCAAATAAATGTTACTGGAATTTAAAAGAATTTAGTTACGTTAAATACGCTACTTTCTAATCGTTAATGTAACCACTTTTATATTTCAAATTCTACCATTTGTTTTTTAAATCCGCATGCCCAATCCAGCCGTGTGAGGGTAGTCAACAAACAATCGAATCTGGATCAGACAATGTAGTGATTGCAGCTGACATTTTGAGTATCGATCTACGCAATTCGGGTACGAAAACATGCATCAACCAAACCAGCGAGCCTGACCACCCGATCCCCCTATTTGCTTCCTATGACAAGTATGGTTTGCTCAAGAGCACGGGTTATATGCATATGGTTTGTGGGAAAACAGGATTCGCTGTTGTTGAACGGACTTCAAATGTTTCCATCCATGAAGATCCGGGTGAGAATATTTGCCTTCAGTAACCCATGCTTGCCGTAAGAGGCGACTAACGGGATCGGGTGGTCAGGCTCGCTGACTTGGTTGACACATGTCATCGTATCCCAATTGCGCAGATCGATGCCCATGCTGTTGATCACTGGATTGTCTGGTCTAGACTCGAATATTTACAGACCGCCGCCATATACGTGGAGTATTGCTGAGTGCAGCGTTAAATAACAAACAAGCAATCAAGCAATCAATGGTTTCCGTTGGACGGTTCAATTAAAGCAGTGACACTAATTTTAAAAGGTTTATTACATTATTTTTTACTTATCAATGGTTCTGTTAACACTATATTTGTAACGTTTTAATTTCAAACTGTCAAATAAAATATAAGTTTCATGCTCAACGAAATACAAAGTTGAAAACAGACCCAATCTCACGTGGCAAAAACACCTCCACATTGACAAGTCAGCCCGTCATAAACACCTAGTTTCGAACAGCACAGCTACTTTGCGCCGGACTCTTTATTCTCGGAGACTTAAAACATGTCAACCGGGTACGCTATCTGCCAAATGATCGTTACATACCCGTCGGCTAAAAATACAGCTTAGAATTAACAAAGCCGGACGACCTTGAGTCGTCGACAATCTTGCGCGATTTGCCGTATTACATTACCAGGGCATCTTCTACAGCCCCTTTTACACACAGCCCACTATCGGCTCAAACAAAGTCGTGTCTTTAAGTTTGTACGAAAAATAAGAAAAGCAGCGCTATAATTAATATATGACTGTTTATTTTATAAACTATAGGAAAGGGCCACCAACAAATATGGACTGACATTTAAAGGTTTCTTTTGCAAGTAAACAATTAAATATGTTTATTCAAAGAATTCGAATTTTAAGTTAAACTGGTATTCGACACATTGAAACATCGTAAGCTTGGCTTGGTTTCTATCATGGTTAACTTGTTCCTAACTAAACATTTCTAATAATGTAACAACGCTCTGTTTTGCCCAATTTCTAAAGATCATTACGTAGAAGTCGTCTAATATAATTCATACATTCCATCTCCCTGATGCCACATCAATTAAAATTCTCAGTTTTCACTCATTCCCAGAAAAATAAGACTCTCAAATAATGCATATTCTCATGCAAACATATGTGTGGTCATATTTGTATTTGGAATTGTGCATCGCGAAGCGGCCAAGAATTGTTCTTGGTTCTTGATTTGTTCACATATAGCGCCCTTTTACCTCGTTTTATTGACGTGTTGTGTCGGCATGGTACCTCTGTGGTGAAGGGGTCGTCGCTGGGTCCGGGTTCTATTCTCCGTACGAATATAGAGGGCTATTATGTCTTTCGAGTCGTGACAATGCTGAACACTGAATGAAATCATAATTTTAAAAATTAATGGTCAAAAAGAATTTTAATTTAAACATTCACACACACAAACAAGCACACACACACACACACACACACGAACACACGCACGCACGCACGCACGCACGCACACGCACACACGCACACGCAAGCTTCTATTCTAAACATCTGATCCTAAGAACGTCCATGGTGCTGTTGTACAAAGCAACCTTAGCGCTACGCCAGTCGTAAGTCTATGTTATGGTATGGGAGTTACGATCACCTTAGCGCTACGCCAGTCGTAAGTCTATGTTATGGTATGGGAGTTACGATCACCTTAGCGCTACGCCAGTCGTAAGTCTATGTTATGGTATGGGAGGTACGATCTCCTAGGATTGCTTTGTTCAACGGTACCTAGGTGTAAATAGCGCCCTTGCTCCAGCGTTCAGAGCACAAAGAAGGATATATGTCGAGCGCGGTTGAATTTCAAAAGGACGAAACTAGTATGACGAGTGTGCCTGTTTTTCCGTCTTTCATGTTTGTTTGTTCATAATTGAAACGTTCGGTCGTAACAATGGTATAGTCACGCTCGGGCAGGGATCGAGTTGGGAATTATTCTTATCGGTTTTGAATGTTTGTTAATATTCTACTTGCAACAAAGAAAATAAACTAAAGTCCTTTAGCGATATCGTTATCTAGAAAACTACTTCACAGGCATGAATATACTCCGTTACGGTGACCTAAGAGCCCACGAGTCTTCAATTGCAGAAGTGTGTCAACTGTTAGGGCGAGTTCAAACCTAAGGGGATGGTTGGGTAGTCTAGCGGTAAATGCGTTCGCTCGATGTGACGTTCATTTCTGGAGGTCCCGTCGTGATATTACTGGAACATTAGTAAAAGCGGCTTAAAACCCAACTTACTCACTCAAACTAAGGCTATGCACGGGTGGCTCCGTCGACTAAGGCCCCTGCGTCTCTTTGGCAATGCTTATATTTGGTACTTGTCAAAATCATCAGATAAATGAGTGTTCAGGCTTATTTCGCCCGGTTCTAATTTCATAAGTTTCTCACAGCTTTTGTCACAAACACTGGAAAGGATACCTGGAAAGGGAGTGATCACCCTATTCTCCCACATCCCATCTTCCTACAACTTGGTCTAAATACTTTCATCCGCCATGGAGAGTAGGGAACTGTGAATGCCAGATTTGTTTGTTTGTTTGTTTGTTTGTTGTGTAACGCCGCACTCAACAACTATATGAAAGCGGTCTGTAAATCGAGTCTGGATCAGACTAACCACTGATTGACATCATGATCTGCTGAATTGGCTGACGGTTACGCCCATCAACCAAGTCAGAGATCTTGACCACCTGGTCCCGTTATTCGCCTCTTACGATAGCATGGGTTGCTGAAGGCCAATTCTAACATGGAGTTTCACGGGGGACAAGCATCAGTTGCCGAAGGCCAATTCTAACATGGATATTCGTGAATATATGAATACCCCAAAAGCGACAACCAAGGGAGCTGGGGAGATGCTCTGTCATGATATTTCTATAGAGTGACAAGAACAAATACATACTGCCGAGGAACTGAGGATAAGTGAAAGGGTACTGAGGCAGTCTGTGGGACTCATGGGATGCTTCATCCATCGAACCCTTAACTATCATGCCGTCGCATCCTTAACACACGGGGGTGGGGGTGGGGTGGGTTTAGCTAAAGTATTGTGGAACTGTGTTCACAATGGAATCCTTTGGGACGGTTGTCAATTTGCTTGGGAAATTTCCCGTCCTTGAATCCTCACCAGAGTGAGTGAGGTTGATTTTACGCCGCTTTATCAATATTACGGCAATGTAGGGGACACCAGAAATGGGCTTCGCACATTGTGCCCATGTGGGGAATCGAACCCGGACTTCGGTGTGACGACCGAACGCTTACGTCACAAGGTTACCCGGGGCCCTCACCAAGAGAGACGACAAATAAATACTTAACATTTCATTCCCGTTTCCGATGATCTAACCACGTGGTAGGTCAAGTACAATATAGAATCATAGGAACAATGCGTCACGAAGCCATGCTGTTTTCAACCGGAAGTGCCGTTTAGAGACAGCTATTCAGTGTCATTATCTAACTTGAGTCACGGCCAAGCACCATTGTATATGGAACACACGTGCAGATGACATTTGTATTTCGTGCACTGTCAGCAATATTTTTATAGCGTTGCAAAATGCCTATACACGTTATGTGATTGACTGCAGCTGATTAGGACTGTGTTTTGAATTATGTGATATCACGACTTCCTAGTGAATGTTCTGAGCACTCGCGGCTCCGGTCTCTCAAATAGCTCTATGAGTTCATGTGAGGCTTCTCAATACTATCGCCGGAAGTGAGTCTCAACTTCCGCCACTCCCGGTTACTCTTCAGTTGAGAAAACCACAAAGAGGTCATTGAAAGAAATCGTGAATGTTAAATCGAGATACGTCAAGTTGAGTGGAGTCCTGAGTGAAGCACAAGGTGAACCTTGTGTTATCAACTGCGTATATGAGCAAATACTTTAAAATGCTGCAGAAAGAGCCGGCGGTTTGGCTAGACCTTAAGTGGTCCGTGGCTGCGTGGCTGATGACGTCGAGGTGCATGTGTCAACCTAGTGTCTTTACACGTATCAGGAAACAACTGTGATGGTGTGGGTTGTGATAAACAGTGTTATCACCCTACACGTGTATGTGTGTGTGTGAGAGAGAGAGAGAGAAAGAGAGAGTGAGAGAGAGACAGATTGGGCGTGGGTGGAGTGAGAGAGAGCTGGTTGTGAAGAGAGAGGGTTGGGGGTATGTGTGTTTGTGTGAAGAGAGAGGGGGAAAGCTAGAGAGAGAGGGTGGTTATGGAGAGAGAATGGGTGTTTTGGTGTGGGCATGAGAGGGTGGGGGTGATGCTAGGTGGAAGAGAGAGAAGTGGGGTTGGAGAGAGTGAGGGGGGTTGGTGTGGTGGAGAAAAAGGGTTGGGGAGTAGTGTTAGTATGGAGAGACAGGGGGTGGTTTTAGAGTGAGGGTGGCTGTGGGTGTAGGGAAAGAGAGAGAACTAGAGAGAGAGAGTGGTTATGGAGTTGAGGGTGGTGGAGAGAGAACATGGTTAGTGGTCGTGTCATGAGAGGAGGTAAGGGGTTGTGGTTATGCTGGGTGAAAGAGAGTGAAGGAGGATGGGAGAGAGGGACGGTGGTGGAGAGAGGGATGGTGGTGGAGAGAGGGAGAGAGGGACGGTGGTGGGAGAGGGACGGTGGTGGAGAGAGGGGGACGGTGGTGGAGAGAGGGACGGTGGTGGAGAGGGATGGTGGTGGAGGGATGGACGGTGGTGGGAGAGGGGTGGTGAGTGGAGAGGGTGGTGGTGGTGGAGAGAGGGATGGTGGTGGAGAGAGGATGGTGGTGGTGGTGGAGAGGGATGGTGGTGGAGAGAGGGATGGTGGTGGTGGAGAGGGACGGTGGTGGGAGAGAGGGACGGTGGTGAGAGAGGGATGTGGTGGTGGAGAGAGGGACGGTGGTGGAGAGAGGGACGGTGGTGGAGAGAGGGAGGGTGGTGGAGAGAGGAGGGGTGGTGGGAGAGAGGGATGGTGGTGGAGAGAGGGAGGGTGGTGGAGAGAGGGATGGTGGTGGTGGAGAGAGAGGGACGGTGGTGGAGAGGTGGGGTGGTAGAGAGAGGGATGGTGGTGGAGAGAGGGAGGGTGGTGGAGAGGGATGGTGGTGAGAGAGGGACGGTGGTGGAGAGGGAGGGTGGTGGGAGAGGGATGGTGGTGGTGGGAGAGGGACGGTGGTGGAGAGAGGGACGGTGGTGGGAGAGGGAGGGTGGTAGAGAGGGATGGTGGTGGAGAGAGGGAGGGTGGTGGAGAGAGGGATGGTGGTGGAGAGAGAGGGACGGTGGTGGTGGAGAGAGGGACGGTGGTGGAGAGGGACGGTGGTGGAGAGAGGGATGGTGGTGGAGCGAGGGATGGTGGTGGAGAGAGGACGGTGGTGGAGAGAGATGGGGAGAGGGACGGTGATGGGAGAGAGGGACGGCGGTGGAGAGAGGGATGGTTGTTGAGAGAGGGATGGTGGTGGGTGGGAGAGAGGGATGGTGGTGGAGAGGGACGGTGGTGGAGAGAGGGATGGTGGTGGAGAGGGACGGTGGTGGGAGAGGGAGAGAGGGACGGTGGTGGAGAGAGGGACGGCGGTGGAGAGAGGGATGGTGGTTGAGAGAGGGATGGTGGTGGTGGAGAGAGGGATGGTGGTGGAGAGAGGGACGGTGGTGGAGAGAGTGAGCAGTGGGGGTGGGTTAAAAGAGAGACACGGGTGGTGGATAGACAGAGATGGGGGTGGAAAGAGAGAGACCGACGTGAGGTCCGGGGGATATTGATACAGAAGAGGTCAAGTGAGAGAGGTAAGATAGAGAAAGCATTTGGAGTAGTGTGAGACATGAGATAACAACAGGGTGCTTATATATCGATATCAGATAGAATTCCGGCTGAATAGGCAAACTTCGAATTAGAGGTACAGATAATGTTGAGTCGGATGTCGGTATTTTCTTGAAAATTCGACGGAGCAATATAAACATGTTGTCTATTGTCTGTTTGACGCAGTGACTCTTTACCTTGATTGAAAGGCGCATGAACGGGATGCTAAACACATTTCCAGTCATAATCGTCGAGAAATACGTATTGTTGGCAATATTAAAATCACCCCAAATTTATGGCGAAAAGCGGTTAATATTGTATTAGTTGTGATTTACACTCCAGGTAAGGGGGCAGTGGTGATTTCTTTGGGAGAATCATGACACGTTTTTATTTTGGCGACCCCCTTAACCAACAGAAAGTATGCAGGCTACCACTGATGATGGTGGTGGTGGTGGTGATGATGATGTTGATGATGATGTGATGATAATGACGACGACGATATTGATAACACTATCAATCTGTTTCCTCGTAGGAGGAGATGATTCAAGTGAATAATGTGTTCATCCGTCACCGGATTCAATTCCCCACATGGGTATGATTAGACAGAACTGCTAACAGTATCATAAATGATGGAAAGTATCAGATAGAACACATCTCCGTTGCCCACGGTACATCTTCACACATGTCTACACTACACTACACGACACCAACGACAATCGCGTCATACAGCGTGTTTAGTTACCGGTAATCAATTTCCTCTTGCAGATAAAGCAAATCCCCTTCTGTTGTCTATCTCATTACTGTCACAGTGACATGTGAAACACATCCCCTCCTTATTACAGCGACAGATTGCAGCGTAATCACCGGGACTCAAACGACGGTTCAAAGTTCACCGCGGTTGACGTCAAGGTTGTCCTTGCAGGTTGTCAAGGAGGAGCGATGATCTGCAGGGAGGACACGAAGCTATCTCACATCCATCATCCTGATACAGCGCCTCCGGCTCAAACATGTGAACATCTTCAGGTCAAACTAGTGTTTGGTTATTGTTTGTTCTTGCTAATCATTGTCCACCGACACCAGAGTTCCTGTGGTTTTCACATCACGGGCAAACCAAGTGTTTAAATGATTCAACCTGAGTTCACCAATAAAGGGTAACAATAGGGACAGTGCCCAAAGAGGAGGAGTGAGTGAGTCAATGGTTGCTGGGAGTTTGGAAAAAGGGGTGGTGGTGGAGAGTGAGTGTGTGAATTTAGTTTTACGCCGCAATCGGCAATATTCCAGCTATATGGCGACTGTCGGTAAATAGTCGATTGTGGACCTGATAATCCAGCGATCAAAAGGACGGGCATTGATCTATGCAATCGGGAACCGATGACGTGTGTCAACCAAGTCAGCGAGTCTGACCACCCGATCCCGTTAGTCGCCTCTTACGACAAGCATGGGTACATGGGTGAGTGAGTGAATGAGTGAGTTGGGTTTAACGCTGGTTTGAACAGTATTCACCTTATATCACGGCACGTCACCTTACTGTGGGATATGGGGAGATAGCGGTCCAGTGGTGGACATCATCAGCAAAGATCTAAGCAGTTTGGGGGATACGATGACGAGCACCATTCAACTCCGAACACTCGATCCCGTAGCAAGTATTGGGTAGACTGCACTTTGCGGGTCCCAGGAAGTTAACGCCATTCTTTGTTTGGTCTAGCGAGGGTTAGGGTTAGTTTAAGTTAGGGGTAGGGTTAAGGTCACCCGTAAAGTGCAGGTCTTCACAAGTGATGCAGCTCTCACATGTGTACCAGTAGGCGAACAAACACCCACCCGAACCCCCACCCGAACCCCCACCCGAACCCCCATGACTTTGACATTGTTAAGTACCGATGTTTTTACTGCGAAGGTTTCATGAAATAGACGGTGTCTGTTCTATGTCTCTGAATGCGAACCCGTGAAGGTCCAGGTTAGAATATTGATCTTCAGTAACCCATGCCTGTCGTAAGAGGCGACTAACGGGATCGGGTGGTCAGGCTCGCTGACTTGGTTGACACATGTCACCGGTTCCCAATTGCGCAGATCGATGCTCATGTTGATCACTGGATTGTCTGGTCCAGACTCGATTATTTACAGACCGCCGCCATATAGCTGGAATATTGCGGAGTGCGGCGTAAAACTAAACTCACTCATTCACTCTGAATGCGATGGCATTGTTAAGCACCAATATCTTTATTGTGACAGTTTCACGAAGCAGACAAATGTGTTATGGAGTGTCCATTTGTCGGAGTTCACCTTGACACCTATCTCCAACTCTGCTAGTGATGACGTCAACATACCTCGGTGCCGTAACAGATGTGGTTCGGGACATGACACTTGACAGCTGGGCTACATTCACTGGTATCATGGCTGGACGTGTTAGCTCATGGAATTTGACATTGACAGTGCATTTGTAAAATATGTCACACATCATGGCAATAAAATTCTGCACATCTGACTTCATTAATACATACCCAGTTCCATATTGACATAGTCATACACAACATATATAAATATATATATTTATTCATGTGAGAAGTAATTCTGTTCCGTCAATATGTGGCTACTGTTAAAACCATTGGAGGAAATAATGAAAGGGGAAAAAACCGGTATGCGCAAACATAAATGTAGAATGTAGGATGAAGGCTGGAGGTTTCATACTTACAGTAGCAATCGATGTTGCGGCCTAGCCTAGCTCTCCTCTCCAGAATATCAAAAGATCGGTGCGTAATGTATTTCTCGATGTTGTGAATCATTACATAACAATATATGATAAAATTAACGCAACAATACTTTAAATTCGTTAATTATATATCGATATCCTGTTTCTACTTAGCATTAACATTTGACGCTACCATATGGTACATACGCACACGCACACGCACACGCACACGCACAAACACGCACACGCGGAGTAGAACTGTGATTGTTTCATTCCGCATTTTACTTGTGTGACACATGTCATCGCATCCCAATTGCGTCGATCGATGCACATGCTAGCTGTTGATCACTGGATTGTCTGTTCCAGAAGATTACTTACAGTCCGCAGCCATATAGATGGAATATTGCTGAGTTTGGCGTAAAACTATACTCACTCACTCCTAGCCCTGGACCTGCATTGTAACAGTCTAAGCAAGACTGAGACTTAGTAGAAATCAGCACCGTATATATATAAAATGTTAGAAGCGAGAAATATATTATGATGAAATATTGCATGCACTATATGTTTATGCTTTTCTTAACAACATAAAATTACGCAGTAAATGCGCTGTGACCTAGTTGGCACAGCTGTTGGTATGGAAATCGATGCTCGAACCCGTCATGTGATGTAAGTAGATGATAAAAGGTCATAGGTTGCGGACCTGTAAATCTGTAGTGATATCGATCCCGTGTGTCACGTGCACATCGATCCACGGTACAATGTGCAAGGTTGGTGTTGAATTTCTTGTATTGTATGAGGCGAAATATGCTGTGTCTTACAGTACACCGAGAGGACTCTGCATGTAAGCTAAAGGCGCTAATGTAAGCTAAAGGCGCTAATGTAAGCTGAAGGCGCTAGTGTTGGTGTGCGAACCAACTGTGGATGAGGTTTTGTTTTGTTTTCTTTGTTTGTTGTTTAACGACGCATTATTTTCCAATTATATGACGGCCTGTAAATAATCAAGTCTGGACCAGACAATCCATTGACTGATATCATGAATATCGATCTACGCAATTGGGATATGATCACATGTGTCAATAGGTCAGCGAGCCTTACCATCCGATCTTGTTAGTCGCCTCTTACGAAAAGCATGGGTTGCTGAAGATCACTTCTAACCCGGATCTTCATGGGTATGATCGGGCTATGTAGCTCACAGCGGTATCTCTTTAACACAGGCATATTTCCTGATAAATCGGCTCCAAGTTAGGTTTAACTTTCTTGATGTAAATATGACGAAAATGCAGAGACTGTCAATGTCCGTTTTACCGAGGTGCAAAGTTTATACAGTAAGAGTGCATAGATTACCATATGCAACACCACGCACTGAATACAGATATTCCAGAGAGAGTTACTGTCCTGAAATATAGTCAAGGTATATTTTCTATACTGCAAATTGTTCTGAAGGGACATCGAATTCATTTGGCCAGTTATCAAATCACAATTATATTATCACTGTCAGCACTGTCAATTATGTTATCACTGTCTGTGATATAGCAGTTGACTGACACGCCCTGATACGCGTGTTCATATCAGTTGTCGTTCAGCAAGCACCTGCCATTAGCTGGGCTGTCTGCACGTGTTGACAGCATCTGAAATTGATTACCTGGAGATATGTACATGTCACTGGTGGTATCATTTGTGACTGACATGCTGTTTACTGATATGAACATCTCCGCTACCAACAAGAAGGAATGAAGCATGTTTCTTTCGAAAAGGGTGGGAAATTATGCAATTTGTCGAAATACATCGGTGTTGGGTGCGGCTTAAAATAACACTCACTCAATCACTCTGTACCCTTATAGGCAATACTTTGTAACAAAAGGGTGGTCCACGATTTTGAAAAATTGAGAAATGCACACAATATGTCAGCGCCCCACTATACGCCTCCCCGCCCCCTTTAACACACCATCCGTGAAGATCCGGGTTAGAATTGATCTTCAGTAACCCATACTTGTATGAGGCGACTAACGGGATCGGGTGATCAGACTCGCTGACTTGGTTGACATGTCATTGTATCCCAATTGAGTAGATCGAAGCTCGTGCTGTTGATCACGGGATTGTCTGGTCCAGACTCGATTATTTGCAGACCGCCGCCATATAGCTGGATTATTACTGAGTGCGGCGTAAAACAACAATCAAATAAACAAAACAAACTGCCAAAGCACACACACACAGACACACACACCGTGAGTAGTAACTAAATGTAGCATTTTGATCGTATAAATAGCTACATCTACTGAAATTCGATTCTATAAAAAAATTCGCTCTCCTTCAAAAATGTGATTGTGTAATCAGAAAAATCCACGTGTGCCATGACTAAGCTTCGTATGTATTTTGCACCTTCAACAAAAACAGGTTCTCGGGTAACAAACGTACATATACAAAGGCTTAACCCAGTCTAGCACGAACTTGCCACAAGGCAGGTTGCTGATCGCGGCGTTTAATCAATAAACTGTCCACTCCTCGTCTATCTGCCTGGAGTCCAAAGTCCACTGTCCGGTAAATGACCTTATACTTTCCGTACATGGCAACGCTTGCTTTCATGCTTGGAGTTTGGCGGGAGGTTTCACGAGGTCGTTTCATCAGGGTGTTTTTCCCACCACCCCCGTACAGGGTAATATCCTTACAGGGTCATTAAACGATATTTAAACCAGTAAAAGTGACATAGATTTCTCTTTTGTACCGGGTTTTCCAATAAATGCAACACTATTTTATGTATATACTATGCTTGAGACTTGACTACAAATTGATTCATCGGTATTTGCCCACATCATTTATTCGTGGTAAAAATATGTTGGTCGATATTCTCTAGCACGAGTTTCATTTCATATTTTCTGGCTTTTTGACATCGATGAGACTGATGTGTAATAGATCCTAGGGCAAGTATTGCACGAAAACTGATATACGATGCTTTAAAATCACGACTTGAAATAAACTGCTAAAAGTATGAATGATGGCAAGTATCAGAGAGAACTGCTAACAGTATCACGACTGAATGGTGGCAAGTATCAGATAGAACTTGTTCAGCATAACAAGAAGAGGTATTTCCGAGACGAAGATATGCGCAGCTTCAACATGTACCCGATATGAGGAAATATTCAGATTCCAGATGCCCCCCACCCCCACCGACAGGAGACGCTCACATTCAAGGTGTTTCAGAGGAGATGCTCAGATAGACCATGTTTTGTTTCCGACATGACGAGATGCTCAGATAGACCATGTTTTGTTTCCAGCATGACGAGATGCTCAGATAGACCATGTTTTGTTTCCGACATGACGAGATGCTCAGATGGAACGTGTTTTGTTTCCGACATGACGAGATGCTCAGATAGACCATGTTTTGTTTCCGACATGACGAGATGCTCAGATAGAACGTGTTTTGTTTCCGACATGACGAGATGCTCAGATGGAACGTGTTTTGTTTCCGACATGAGGAGATGCTCAGATGGAACGTGTTTTGTTTCCGACATGACGAGATGCTCAGATAGAACCATGTTTTGTTTACGACATGACGAGATGCTCAGATAGAACGTGTTTTGTTTCCAGCATGACGAGATGCTCAGATAGAACGTGTTTTGTTTACGACATGAGGAGATGCTCAGATAGAACGTGTTTTGTTTCCGACATGACGAGATGCTCAGATAGAACGTGTTTTGTTTCCAGCATGACGAGATGCTCAGATAGAACATGTTTTGTTTCCAGCCGATGCTCAGATAGAACCATGTTTTGTTTACGACATGACGAGATGCTCAGATAGAACGTGTTTTGAATTTTCCGACATGAGGAGATGCTCAGATACATGTTTTGTTCCTGACAGGTGGGGAAATGCTCAGATAGAGGGAGTTTTGTGACAAGGAGACGCTGTAGAGCATGTTTTGTTAGTAGCACTTGCAGACAAGCTCAGATAGGGTAATAATTGTTTAGTTAAATGATGATGCTCAGAAAGAATACTGTTTTGTTTCCTCCAACGGACTGACGTCATGTACTGGAGAGAACATGTTTTGTTTACGACAGGACAGAGATGCTCAGATACGTCCATGGGCTGAGCTTTCAGTACAGACTGACTTGGATCGTGGACAGATGGACCGTGTTTTGTTTAGGACATGAGGAGATGCTCAGATGGAACGTGTTTTGTTTCCAGCATGACGAGATGCTCAGATAGACCGTGTTTTGTTTACGACATGACGAGATGCTCAGATAGAACGTGTTTTGTTTCCGACATGACGAGATGCTCAGATAGAACGTGTTTTGTTTACGACATGAGGAGATGCTCAGATAGAACGTGTTTTGTTTCCGACATGAGGAGATGCTCAGATAGAACGTGTTTTGTTTAGGACATGACGAGATGCTCAGATAGACCATGTTTTGTTTCCGACATGACGAGATGCTCAGATAGAACGTGTTTTGTTTCCGACATGACGAGATGCTCAGATAGAACGTGTTTTGTTTCCGACATGAGGAGATGCTCAGATAGAACGTGTTTTGTTTAGGACATGACATGACGAGATGCTCAGATAGACCATGTTTTGTTTACGACATGACGAGATGCTCAGATAGAACGTGTTTTGTTTCCGACATGAGGAGATGCTCAGATAGAACGTGTTTTGTTTACGACATGACGAGATGCTCAGATAGAACATGTTTTGTTTCCAGCATGACGAGATGCTCAGATAGAACGTGTTTTGTTTCCGACATGAGGAGATGCTCAGATAGAACGTGTTTTGTTTCCAGGACATGAGGAGATGCTCAGATAGAATGTGTTATATTTACGGCAAGATGTTCCCAACATGAGGAGAGATTCAGATACATGTTCCCAACAGGAGGAGATGGTAAGATACAAGGTGTTCCCGACAGGAGGAGATGTAAGGTACAAGGTGTTCCCGACAGGAGGAGAGGGTAAGATACAAGGTGTTTCCGACAGGAGGAGATAGTAAGATACAAGGTGTTCCCGACAGGGAGATGTAAGATACAAAGTGTAAGATAGTAAGATACAAGGTGTTTCCGACAGGAGATGGTAAGATACAAGGTGTTCCCGACAGGAGGATGGTAAGATACAAGGTGTTCCCGACAGGAGGAGATGGTAAGATAGAAAGGCGTTCCCGACGTGTCAGGAGATGTACGATACAAGGTGTTCTGACGGCAGGATTCCATCACGGCGGTAAGATACAAGGTGTTCCCGACAGGTGGGATTTAATCTCAGATAGAGGGAGTTTGCTGAAAAATCACGTGTCAGCATTTTAGTAGACTTGCACAAGTCTCTGGGGTAATAATTAATAGTTTAATGATAACTTCTAAAAGAATACAAATATCCCTCCAACAGACTGACGTCATGTACTGCCCGCTTATCTAGACCTGCCTCTTTAAAGGACAGAGGTACTATACGTCCATGGGCTTAGCTTTCAGTACAGCCTTGGATCGAGGCTACATTTTTATGTGTGCCTGATAAATGTCACTACTTTCACAGTTGTAGCCTCTAACCCATTGTTGTTGAGTTAAAAGATACATCTGGGTGGAAACAACACAATTATCGCATCAATTCGTCTTGGTGTGAACTAATTAACTCTCCGAGTTCATCGTCAGTTCAAGCGTCTGGCCAGCGACGGAGGCGTCGGCTCAGATGTTGATGTAGATGAAGATAGCGGCAGGTCAGGTCGACATCTGCAACATGGACCCATCTGTGACTGTATACTTAACATTACTGTATGAACTTTTTTCAGTAAAATATGTTTATTTCAGAGACTAGTTGTTAGTCTATACTTAACATATTCATATACTCGGTAAGGGCTCGTATTAAATATCATGGGACCTTAAAGTGGTTACAAATGCATCAGCAAAATTCACAACTGGCGAACCGATTAAAAGACGTGTACATCCTTGATTAGACTAACAACTCGTGTGAAAAAAGTTCATCCTTCCTAGATGGCATTTTCTAGACTTGTGTGGGCTTTCTTGGATATATTTGCTTTTAATCCTTGATGGTATCACTTTCTTTCAGTTTGAGTTCTTTATTCTGTTAGGGTGCGCCATCGGCCCAAAACTGGGGGCGGTGGGGTAGTCAAGTGGTTAAAGCGTTCGCTCGTCACGCCGAAGACCAAGGTTCAATTCCCCATGGGTACAAGGTGTGAAGCAGGTTTCTGGTGTCCCTCGCCGTGGCATATTTGGGGAAATATTGCTGAAAGCGGCGTTAGTGTTCAAGTAAGTGACATCTCACGGAGTGTTCTACGGTTTGACATTGCATGGTAAATATACATTGCATGATCCTTAATTAGGATACAATCTTTGGTTGACATAATGATATCAAACTTAGATTTAGAAGGATATAGGTAATATTTTGTAAGTATATAAGTTTCACGTAACTGGCTATAAGAAGGGCACATTAAGAGAAGGTGGACCTTGTCTTCCACACATCCTTTGTGGCATACACAACACATTCTTTTATTTCTTTCAGTATTGAATCTATTGACATACCTTCCGGTATCAATACTTACCTGATGTGAGAAACATCGAAATTGGGCGAGAGCAACTATAATTTTTTTAATTTTACTTTTACACAACTAAGGTATCGCAAAAGGTATAGCAAAAGTGACTTTTAAAGAAGATTAGGATAAAGTTGTGTTACCTTTTTGAAGTAGACTATGCCAGTCTTGTTCATGAATAAATTTCAGACACGATAAGAATTCAGATATGAAATTTTATTTTTTATTTTTTTCATTGTGCAGATATGAAATATTTAGGGTGGCCTACGTGCTGCTTTTCCCAATATCACTTATGAGGATCTAAGTCTAGTAGAATTTATGTCCTCAAAAACTTCGATAGTGTGTTAACTACGTATGTATAATGAATACACAATGCCAAGTGTAGGTGTGTGTGTGTGTGTGTGTGTCTCTCTCTCTCTCTCTCTCTCTCTCTCTCTCTCTCTCTCTCTCTCTCTCTCTCTCTCTCTCTCTCTCTCTGTGTGTGTGTGTGTGTGTGTGTGTGTGATATTTGGGATTACACTTTTCCAGTAAAGTACATATTCTACTGAACCATGTCTTATCTTTAGAGATATAGTTTTCTCACAAAAAAGGTTAGAAATTAATTAAAATAAAATCCAATTCGAGCCCAGATAAGAGCAGGGGTACTTTAGACCTGTCAAATCATTTAAGATTTAAGTTTGATTTGATTTTAAATGAACTCTCTTGGATATAAGAGACGAACTACACTCAATCTTTAATTAAAATAAACGTATGACAGTCGTCTCCCAGATAGCGCTTTGTGGAACGTGACCCAGATGTTTAAACAGCGCCATTTGCAACAGTGATCAGGTGAGTGAGTGAGTTTAGTTTTACGCCGCTTTTAGCAAATATTCAGACTTCAGATATTGTACCTATGTAGGGAATCGAACCCGGGTCTTCGGCCTGACT
Source organism: Haliotis rubra (assembly GCF_003918875.1). Lineage (NCBI taxonomy): Eukaryota > Metazoa > Mollusca > Gastropoda > Lepetellida > Haliotidae > Haliotis > Haliotis rubra. The sequence continues at coordinate 1,955,893 of NW_025765170.1, read as the reverse complement.
GGCTAACGCTAACCACTAGGCTATCCCATCGCTCAGTTTCATATAGGAGACTCAAACAAAGCAGATTCTTACCTTATTTCAAGTGGAGTATTAGTTTCAACGAATGATGTCCGTTTCTATCACTTTACACTGATAATTATGTTTCGTTTATGTAATAATAATATGCATGTCTTTAATTACTTTCGTTTCCATTCAAGACTTTTTCATGTTCATTTCACAGTTCAACAGATCACGCAATTGTTGCCATAAAGGCGAAACAAGCAGCGAATAATGAACATATTTTCTATTGTATTCTTCAAACGGGCATACAAAAGAGGGTTTGAAAGTCTGATTCATGTTGTCCTCTTTAAACCGTTCCCATTTTGAACCTCAAAACTTACGCAAATCACTTACGTATATTGTATTAAATACCCCGTTTTCTCTGAACATGGTATACAGCTTTTCGGCCACATTTAGTCAGAATGAGTGAGTTGAGTTTTACGCCACACTCAGCAATATTCCAACTATATAGCGGCGGTCTGTAAATAATCGGACCAGCCAATCCAGTGATCAACAACATGAGCATCGATCTGCACAACTGGGAACCGATGACATGTGTCAACCAAGTCAGCGAGCCTGACCACCCGATCTCGTTAGTCGCCTCTTACGACAAGCATGGGTTACTGAAGGCCAATATTCTAACCCGGACCTTCACGGGTCATTCAGTCAGATGAATGCATAGGTGAATGCATATTTAAACGTGTCCCAAACAGCAGTATTTTGGAATGCTATTACCACTCCTTTGTTTCCCAATATTACAAACGTGCACAAAAGTAAAACCTGTCATAAAAATGCATCATACTGCAGCTAAATAACTCCACGAAAATATAATCCGGCATGACCGAATCCTGTTACGACCGCGACCGCGACCTTCCGCTCTCCGGGCGGACGCTCTAACCACTACACCACGGAGGCGGTCGAGTTGTTGAAGTACGCATGTTGATTGAAACACACCTTCCTCATTTTGACCACCGTAAAGTTTCACGTCGTAGCAATATGGAGCTGAACAATAGCATGTGGATCTAGGTCTGCCATTACATAGACTATTGTGTAACAGAATGTCACTACAAAAATGTTCATATGTCTGTTAATTGCTTTTAACGTAAAATTGAAATTATTATTTTCCACAGCAATCACCACTATTTCAATTCCATTTTGCACTGACACAATGTTGAAATTGTTTTGTTTTCTTTGTGAACTGCTTTGTCAGAAAAATGTCACATGCACGAACACTAGCATTCAATAACATTTTTCCTACATATTTGCATGGATATATTTTAATAAAGCACATGCTGCAGCAGTGATCAACATTTCCCAACACGACAAAAACAGTGATTTGTGCAACAGTCAATGAAACTCCGTTCGTGGCATGTTCATTGCTAATACGGACGGTGGGGTAGTCTAGTGGTTAAAGCGTTCGCTCGTTACGCCGAAGTCCCGGGTTCGATTCCCCATATGGGTACAATGCGTGAAGCCCATTCTGGTTTCCCCCGCCATGACATTGCTGGAATATTGCTAAAATCAACGTAACTCACTCACTCATTGCTAATAGATTGTTGATTTGATAATTAAAGTTTCAGAACGCAATATATTCCTGTCAAACTATATCATTTATTTACACACTCACAGGCAAATTGACCTGGATCATATGATAAAATATATATTTTGTGTAAGCACACAAATAAAAAATAAGAGCTAAAGATTTTCGGTGTTCAATGGGCCGCAGTTTTTGGATGAGAAAGGACTGCAAATAAATTTAAACTGACCCGTGAAGACTCAAGTTAGAATTGGTCTTCAGCAACCCATGATTGTCGAAAGAGGCGACGGAAGGGATCGGGTGGTCAGGCTCCGCTGACTTGGTATGCGAAGTTATGGGTGTGATCGTATCCGAATTTCGTAGATCGATGCTCATGATGTTGATCACTGGATTGTCTGGTCCAGATTCGATTAATTATAGACCGCCACCATATAGCTGGAATATTGCTGAGGGCGGCATTAACCAACCAACAAACAAAACAAACAGCAAATAAACTGATAACGTTAAACTTGTACATTAGTTTGTGACCGCCTCCGTGGTGTAGTGGTAGAGCGTCCGCCCGGAGAGCGGAAGGTCGCGGGTTCTATCCCCGACCCCGTCATACCAAAGACGTTAAAATATGGTACTTGTTGGTGCCTGCCTGGCGCTCGGCATTAATGGCTACAACAAGGACTGGTCGGCTCGGAGTCAGTATAATGTGTCTGAGTGGGGTATTCATGCTTCACTGCGGCATGGTATCTCAGTGGGCTAGCACTATAAAACCAGCTTCAGTCTGGGCTAGTACAAGCAGCCGCACATACACATACACACGCATGCACGTCGTCATATGAGCGAAATATTCTCAAGCACGACGTTAAACCCAATTCCACCACCACCACATTAGTTTGTGTGACCCCACATTCTATGGCGTGTTCATACGTTTTGAAAGGAAGAATAGTTTGAGAAGTAAGTTTCTCTTTGACAATACACGTCAACAATGGATTGAGCACCCCTGTCTGCCTGTCAAACTGTTTATTGTATCAAGATCAAAAGGCTGAGCAAGGTGTGACATTCTGATCATACAACTACCGGTATTTACTACAGTGATCAACAGTTGATATGAACACAGGGTCTTTTGCCCATGAGTGTATAGTTCTTACATTCGTGTACCAATTCAGAATACATCAATTCCATAATTCTGACAAAAATATTTCCTTGCTATACCAATACCGTACAAATTATATCTATGAATTAGTGAGTGAGTGAGTTTAGTTTTACGCCGCTTTTAGCAATATTCCAGCAATATCACGGCGGGGGACACCGGAAATGGGCTTCACACATTGTACCCAGTCGGGGGAATCGAACCCGGGCCTTCGGCGTGACGAGCGAACGCTTTAATTACTGGGCTACCCCACCGCCTCTTCTATGACTAAAATGGCATCATCATCATCATCATCATCAGTGCTAGTAGTAATAGTTGCCAGGACAAAAAAACACAAACAGTTCGTTTTATCCGTCAGTTCGCTATAAGCGTGCTAACGTAGTTTGTTGAAGTAGTAAAAAAATATAAAAAAGGAACTAGTAGGTCATGGCAACTTCGAAATACCAAACACACATTTAATCGGTCAAACTGACCTATATAGAAAAATAGACCAAGCGACCTTTGGACTCCAATTTATCTTTAGGTTATTTCGGAGTGTTGGGGGTATATATAGATCACTGATCAGCCAGGCGGAAAGGTATAACAAGAGATTACCACCCGGCGACACAAGGACACAAATACCGGGTGGACAACGGGTAGTCCGTAACTCGCCAAATATGGGCATATGTTTCCGTAGGCAGGTAATACCAAGTGCATGAGTGCTTGCATTCTTGTAACACACCTACACCTCAGTTTTTAAATCTGAAAATAGATCAATGATTTTATGACTGTGTTGTGAGCTGAATTTGTTCTGCTGTAACTGCAAGTGTGTTTGTGTTTAAACAATGTTAGAATTGACAGTTATATTGACTTTTTATGCAACATAATCGCGTCATGTGAGCATATGTCAAGTGGAAAACGAAATGTACAATAGTACTTAGATTTTACGAGTTTAGATTATTCTTGTTATAAAGTTGTCATGTTATGTTAACTGACTGACTGACTGAGTTTGGTTTTACCCCGCTTTTAGCAATATTCCAGCAACATCACGACGGGGGACACCAGAAATGGGCTTCACACATTGTACCCATGTGGGGATTCGAACCCGGGTCTTCGGCGTGACGAGCCAACGCTTTAACCATTAGGCTACCCCACCGCCCCGTTATGTTAACCCGTGAAGGTCCGGGTTAGAATGAACCGGTGGTCGGGTGGGATCGGGTGGTCAGGCTCGCTGGCTTGGTTGACACATGTCATCGGTTCCCAGTTGTGCAGATCGATGCTCATGCTGTTGATCACTGGATTGTCTGGTCCAGACTCGATTATTTACAGACCGCCGCCATATAGCTGGAATATTGCTGAGTGCGGCGTAAAACTAAACTCACTCATTCACTCACTCATGTTATGTTATGTACTGTATGGCGACTTCCAGAAATTGTATGCAGTCGGATGAACGAGAAATGTTTATATTTAGTGATGATAAACGCCGCTTTAGCACTCATCATTCACTCACTCATGTTATGTTATGTACATGGCGAAAGCGCTGTGCTATTTAGAGAAAAAAATAGATATGTAAATTAAAGTAAACACAAAGCGCTGTGCTATTTAACGATGAATGTAAAGTAAACACTCATGCGTGGCACGCTTACGAAACAACATCACGCATAGAACAGCGTTAGAACATATAGGTATATAGACCCTACCCTAAGTACTATATATAGTACTAGGGTAGGGTCTATATACCTATATGTCTTTCTAACGCTGTTTCTAAGCGTGACACGCCCCTGTGGTAGCCGAGTGGTTAAAGCGTTCGCTCGTCACGCCAAAGACCCGGGTTCGATTCCCCACATGGGTACAATGTGTGAAGCCCATTTCTGGTGTACCCCGTAGTGATATTGCCAGAATATTGCTAAAAGCGGCGTAAAACTAAAAACTCACTCACTCACTCATGTGTGATGGTGAACTAAAATGAAACAATGAAGAAACGGTTATTCGATAGTGGTGTATGTGATACGGTTACTGGTTTTCGGACCTAAAATTTGCAGAGTTTCGAATTTTAGCCAATACGTTTTCATGACCTTTGTAATTACTGTAGTCAATTCTCATATAAAATGTCTATGTTCCTTTTTGCCCGGTAGTTAAAGTAGTCTTGGTAATGCGGAGAGAAACGGTAGCCCAGTTGGTTTGTGGTAATTTGGCAGTGGGATTTGCGCCGCTCAGTGGAACCAAGATCCGCTAATCAAGGGTTTTAATCCCAGATCCACAGTGATTGTTTCCTGGTTGCGAAGCATACCATGCCCGTAGGTTTCATCTAAGAAGTCTACTAACTGCTTTCGTAAAATCGGTATGCACAGTAGGCAAGACAGAACAAACTCGTCCTGATAAAAAATACTCTCAAACTATTTGACATCTCTTGAAATCTAAAAAGTTTCAATTAAGCGTTTTACATGTAAGAACATAGCTTCAGACCAATCCAGTAAGAGAGCAATTTCATCTTTTATTTGTGTTTTTTTTCTGATGAGCTTCTTCAGTTACACGGGGGCGGTTTGGGTCACGCCGAAGAACCGGGTTCGATTCCCCACATGGTGTCCCTCGCCGTGATATTGCTGGAATATTGCTAAAATTGGCGTAAAACTGAAGTGTTGACATTCAAGTTAGTGTTCTACGGTTTGACATTGCATGGTAAATATACATTGCATGATCCTTAATTAGTATACAATCTTTGGTTGATATAATGATATCAAACTTAGATTTAGAAGGATATAGTTAATATTTTGTGAGTATATAAGTTTCACGTAACTGGCTATAAGAAAGGGCGCATTAAGAGAAAGTGGTCCTCGTCTTCCACACACCCTTTGTGGCATACACAACACATTCTTTTATTTCTTTCAGTATTGAATCTATTGATATACCTTCCGGTCTCAATACTAACCTGATGTAAAAGTAAACTAAACTCACTCACTCACTTAATCAGTTACACAACCCTTTAACCAATACACAAGACCCGACTGAGGGTCCAAGACCTCCAAGACCGAGGATGAGGAGAGTCGAAACTGCATTATCGGTGTTGTTTGTTTGTTTGTTTGTTTTAAGGCTGCAATAAGCAATATTCAAGCTACATGAATGACGTCTTTGAATAATCGACTCCGTTGTCTGGTCCGGATTCGATTATTTACATATACGTGCAAAATTCCTCAGTGCGGCGTTAAACAGCAAACTAATCAACAAACAAAATCATCAATCAAGTCTGGACCATACATTCCAGTGACTGACATCATTTTGGATTGATTTGCGCAATTTGGATCCGATGATATGCTACAGTCAAGTCAGCGATCCTGGTTCCCCGATCCCACTTGTGGTGTTGTTGGTGTTGGTGATAGATTGGTTGGTTTGTTGTTTTACGGCACACTCAGCAATATTCCACCTTTATGGTGGCGGTCTGAAGATAATCGAGCCTGGACCAGACAATCCAGTGATCAATGTTATAGTCGATCTACGCAACTGGGATACGATGACATGTGTCAACCAAATCAGCGAGCCTGACCACCCGATCCCGTTAGTCGCCTCTTACGACAGGCGTGGGTTACTGAAGATCAATTCTAACCTGGATCTTCACGGGAAGGTTGGTGATAGAAGGAAGGTCAAAGAGGAAGAATGTCTCTAATGTCAATCTCACAATACATGAAGACGTATTTATGAGTCGTGTGTTTGTTTGGGAAACCATACACTTAAACAGTAAGGAAGTCGTTTACCTTTTGAAATACAAAACAGAACGAATTGTTCATTTTCGAAAGTTATCGTCGAGAGCAGGATGTATTTCATTGGAGGAAAGAAGTATTGCTATATTGATATGAGACAGCTGCTCTACTTCTCCTTGTATAGGGCATGCCATACTAAACACAGTCGGCCACTTGCGTTAAAATTGGCCTTTGAGTTGACCGGTAAACTTGTTGTAAATCGAAACGTGATGTAAACACCTTCAACTGCATGTAGTTTACCACAGAACTGTAGTGGTTGGTGTGCATATATTACCAAGAATGGACAGTGTATTGCTTTCTTAATGGTTAAATGTTATATGATTTTTAATTACGTGGTCGTTAGGCCAAGGACAACACCTTTCGCGCGAGTTGTCGCGAGCCTGAGTTTATTCCCGTCAAACCTAAAATAATGCATTTGATCCCGTAAAATTTTGCACCCGAAAACAGTTATATAAGAAGGTGCATCCTACACCTGGATTGCACGTGTTGTCGATTTGTACGTGTTACAGTGCACGTGCTGGCGTATGGGGAGCAAGGGAGGGTTGAAGCGGAATGTAGGGTTTGTGTGAACGGGTAAAGCTGTTTTATTGCACCCCTTTCAGCAGTAATCATTTTCTTGGTCTACGAGAGATCGCTCGGTAAAGCTTCTTCTGTTTCTTTGTATTCAACCCGTGAAGATCCAGGCTAGAATTGGTCTTCATAACCCATGCTTCTCGTAAGAGGCGACTAACGGGATCGGGTGGAAGGGCTCGCTGATTTGATTGACAAATGTCATCGTATCACAATTGCGTAGATTAATGCTCATGCTGTTGATCACTGGATTGTCTGATCCAGACACGATTATTTTCAGAATGGGTTTGCTCATTGCCGTGCACCGCCTACTTCTCGTAAACGTGTGTTCTGCGCCGGTCCAACTTATCCTTGTTTGCCAGTATGTAAGGTCGCTTGTACCTGAAAGTAGGTCACTGATAAACGCGAATAGGTCGCCAGTATATAAAACTAGGTCGCTACAGTACTCGAAAGGCATGGGTCTAATTGAAGGATAATGTTGTGTGATGGACGCTCTAGGTTTTATCATAGTTCACATGGTTCTGTGTAGGCACCATTGTGCTTTTGTTTACTCTCACGATATCAGAACTATATGTCCAAAACGTTTTTGTGTAAGTACTTCCAAGCAACAAAGAGCTAAAGTACATAAAACTAACGCAAATTCACACTTGCATCTCGATAGAAAGGACATTGACAATCTGGACACGTATCAATTCAAATGAACGAACCAACAATCCGGCCGATTACATGAGATTGGAATGGATGACATTTTTCGACATATATCAAACAAGAAAGCTCAGCCTAACATGATTCATATGTATAAGGAATAATGTCTGTGTTAAAGAAATAAATGTGAATTACACAGCCCGATCATAATCGTGAAGATCCGGGTTAGAAGTGATCTTCAGTAACCCATGCTTGTCGTAAGAGGCGACTAACGGGATTGAGTGGTAAGGCTCGCTGACTTGGTTGACACATGTCATCGGTTCTCAATTACGCAGATCGATGGTCATGCTGTTGATCACTGGATTGTCGGTTCCAGACTCGATTGTTTCCACAGTGGCGGATACAGCTTTTTGAGAAAAGGAGTGTGTGGGGGGTTGTGGGGTGGGGGATGACCCCCGACTCGAAATGCTATACAGTACAACACATTATGTCATAATGTATTGTACTGTGAAGCGTTTCGGGTCGGGGGTCATCTCAAATGTATTATTTTTGTAACATCTTTAATCCTCGCAACGACACGAGTGCGGCGTTAAACACCAACCCAACCAACACCAAGACAACTAATGACACCGGGTGGCCAGGTTCGCTGACTTGGTTCAAGCACGTCATTTGATCCAAATTGCGCAAATCGATGACAATGGAATGTCTGGTCCAGACTCGTTTAATGTTTTTGTTTGTTGGTTAGGTTGTTGTTTAACTCCGCACTGAGCAATCTTCACAGTTTGTAAATAATCGTGCCTGGACCACACAATTGAGTCAATTATTCAAAGACATCATTCATATAGCTTGAATACAACCAAACTAATAGCAGTTAAGGTACTTCAGTAGTTTTGCATCAGTATCCATTACACTGTTACACTCGATCTGTTGCAACTGAATTCGTGAATCGAGAGCAGGTATATATACTGGAAATACACCTAAACTCGATACAGGTCACCTATGAAGTTTTAAAATCCATGCAAACAGCACCGAATTGTTAGCAAAAGCGTATTACTCTTCGGGCATTGCAAAGTCGGCGCCTGGTCGTTGTTGAACGATTTTACTAGCGCTTACTTCAGCTAGACCAGAGTTCCCCCCCTTAGACCACAGCTACAACTTTTACCCTGACCCGGAACGCTCAATCATTGACAATCTTTAAATACTGCCTAAAGACATAACCCTTACAAAAGATTGAATTACAATGAAGGGATAGCACCTGTACTGCAGTGTATTTTAATTTTGTGTAGCGCTAGCTCTCGTCATTGTCAATTGAAATTGACATCGTCTCCCATATCTGCACGTGGACCACGCTTTGCAGTGGTAGTCTCTTTATAGGAGATATCGTCCTTGCGCCTTCCTTCAGACTGTCGCATGTTTTGCACGGGTAATCTGCCATGCCGTAAATGTCGATGAAACTTATGACACATTCGGCAATGTATCCCTGGGCCGTCGGTGATATAAAGAAGTCCCTATTTCGTTAAATTTGTCCAAACTTACGGTTTTTGAATGTAAGCATTATTTATGATGACTGGTACGTTGTTGGAAGACTTTTTGCGTGACGTTTCGCGTGTTCTGCCTGGAGTTGAGGGTCAGTTTGTTTGGCACTCTTTTTCTTTCATTTGGGGCACGTCTCAAACAGTTTTTTTCCCTTTTAGCTCCCATACGTTTTATCCACATGGATAATGTTGAACAGATGTTTTTGATCAGTAAATTTTATGGCGCTCTTCAAAGTTTGAAAGCCGTAGCGCTTGCAGGGTCTTTGACATAGGACCAAGAACAGAAAATGTTCAACAACCAAAGGCAACTTCAGAACAAGGGGTTTAAAGTGTTGTATGTGGTAAGTTTCGTTTGGCAACAAAATAGCAAAGTAGCCCGTGAAAGTTTTGAAGACAACTTTTGCCCAAAAGTAGCGTCCAATATGGCGGCCATCATATAAACATAGGCACATTTGACGATGCTACTGTGTAGAAACATGCATAGACACAAAGTATGCAACGTTTTGAAAGCCGTAGCCCTTGTAGTTTTAGTGCAGCACATTTTGGGAGGTATGCAGTCAGGATTTTGCTGAAAACATCAACAAAAACTTCAATCCCAAATAGCGTCCAAACGGTGCATTTTAGCGACTTGAGCCGTCCAGGCGAAATTGTAGGCATTTTGATTGCGCATCTGCTCAAGAACTTTGGCACACATTGGAGCATTAGTTTTGGAGATATTTGAATTTGAAATTGAAATTTTGAATTAATTTTGAATTATCTGCCCTTTGCTATTGGGCCTACAGCCTAGAGATTTTAAAGCGCGATATCTACACCTCGGTGGGCATCTGGGTGAAAATAATCAACACAGATGGATAGGTAACGGGCAACAATAGGTGCATCTGCGAGCTTGTTTTGGAGGTTGGGTTTATCGTCGCGCTGGAGAATATTTCGCTCATATGACGACGTGCATGCGTGTGTATGAGTATGTGCGGCTGCTTGTACTAGCCCAGACGTTAGCTGGTTTTATAGTGCTAGCTCACTGAGATCCTATGTCGCAGTGAAGCATGAATACCCCACCCAGACACATTATACTGACTCCGAGCCGACCAGTCCTTGATGTACACATTAATGCCGAGCGCCAGGCAGGGACCAACAAGTACCATATTTTAACGTCTTTTGGTATGACGCGGCCGGGGATCGAACCCGCGACCTTCCGCTCTTCGGGCGGACGCTCTAACCACTACACCACGGAGGTGGTCTCTCATATAGTAAACTGAACGACGAAGTTGATATATATACTACTCATCAAAAGTTTAGACTCACCTAAAGCACTCACTATATGCTATGTATAATGGTTACATCGAAGATGAATTTCTCCACTAACTTGGGGGAACCAACTGCAAACTTTATACAGATGAATTGCACGAGGATCATGCATCAAATTGCTAAAAAGCATCCACAAATATCGTTCATGGGAACAGCTGCGTTTTTGTGTAAAGTTTTGTTAAGAATACGCCAATTTTCACTGATTTTCATCATTTACTGAACTCATGACAATGATGTTTTCAACGTTACGAATTTGTTTTACAATACATTAGTTCATGTGTAAACAGTACCTTTAAACTGAATGGAATATTTTGCAAAATCAAGTTTAGAACATTTGACTGTCCAGTAAGTGGCTATATTTACACTGGTGAGTCTAAACCTTTGATGGGTAGTATATATGTCTGGAAAAGTCGGTCAGCATTCTCCTGAGACCCCCTACTAGTATGTCCACATCCTCATCTGACCATCCATCCTTGAAATCACTACAGTGAACGTTAAGATTAAACCCGTGAAGATCCGGGTTAGAATTTGTCTTCTGCAACACATGCTTGTCGGAAGAAGCGACTAACGGGATTGGGTGGTGAGGCTTAAAGTGGTTAAAGTGTTCGCTTGTCACGCCGATTCCGCACGTGGGTAAAATGTGTGAGCCCAATTCTGGTGTTCCCCGCCATGATATTGCTTGAATATTGCTAAAACTGGCGTAAAACTAAACTCACTCACTCACCCTTAGCACTTAGGCTGGTGGATTAGGCTAGTGGTTTAAAGCGTTCGCTTGTCACGCCTAATTAAGACCCGAGTTCGATTCCCTATATATGGGTACAATGTGTAGAGCCAATTTCTGGTTTCCCCCACCGTGATATTGCTAAAACCTACGTAAAACTCAACTCACTCACCCCTTAGCAAATTTAAAAGTTGATCCTATAAAACATAGTCGTTGCATAGTTTAGTCGTTTATCAATACCGCATATTTACTTTATCAACAGCTAATACTTTGGAACTGACAACATGGTGGAGGTCCTTGTCAACAGATAACACGGGCTCGTTACAATTGGATTGAGTGACAGGTGCAATGTACTTGACACTTATTGTCGCACGTGCCGCACGAGATAAAGTGAATGACGACTGCTTTGACAGCAATGCATCATTCGGAACACACGTGATGTACTTGCTCGTGGAAAACGTAAATATGCAGGAATGCGGAGGTCTGCGCGTAAACAAGGTGAAGTGGTCAAGCTATGGTCATTGACCAGGGTCAGTTTGAAATTGACGATTGTTTGCTACGTCAGAATATGACATTTACTACAAGTAATATATTTCTTGTTTCTTGTGAGCAGCTTCCATCTCATGAATGGTTTTGCCCGGAGACATTCAAATTTATCATACAAAAATGGACTCCACAGGAGATAGTCATTTTGAACTTGGTATGATCAAGCCAGGGACGTATAGCTACCATTATAAAAAAAGCCCGGGCTTACACATGACTGTTGCTAAAAGGTTTGGACAAGCCCTCAATACTATCTAAATATAAAGCTTTGCAACCTATCAGGCTCACACGAAATAAATGGCTTGCTACGGGTCTGCAAACTTGTCCAAGGAGATAAAGCTGCTACGATAATGCATCACAATGCTGGTGTAGACGATTGTGGTATCACTGGTTACATTTTTGTCTGTTGTTTAACGCCATAATCAGTAATATTCCAGCTGTGTGAGGGCGTTTTGTAAATAATCGAAACTGGACAGGAGAATCTAGTGATTGACATAATGAGCATTAATGTGGGCAACAGGGATTGGCATGAGCCAAGTCAGCGAGCCTAACCACCAGAAGCCGTTAGTCGCCTCTTACGATTGGTTGTTGGTTATTTTACGCCCCACTCAGCAATATTCCAGCTATATGACGGCGGTCTGTAAATTATCGAGTCTGGGCCAGACAATACAGTGATCAACAGCATGAGCATCGATCTTCGCAATTGGGACACGATGACATGTGTCAACCAAGTCAGCGAGCCTGACCACTCGATCCCGTTAGTCGCCTCTTACGACAGGCATGGGTTACTGCGTGAAGATCGGGCCTAGCCTGGATCTTCACGGGTAATGACGGTGTAAGTATGTGTGAATTCTGCATTTATGTCCTTAAAGGACGAACAGTCATGAACAAAAGAAATCGACATTCGTCCGACAAGCGGAACCTTCCTTGTGACGTCAAATTACACTGACGCCGACCTTGACACCAAGCTGGTCGTGCTGCTTTGTGCTCTGAGGAAAACAACTGACTTGTGATAGGTCGTCCGGCTCTGTACCCGGCGATTTCAGTCCGTTCTGTTGGACAAACGACGATGCGGAAGCAACTCTACTTTTAACACGCCACTTGACATGACCGGAATAAGTTTTGTGATTCTAAGAAGGGCTATATCCACCTTAAGAGTTGCCTCTTGTGGTCGGCCTGAACGCTGACGGTTCTTAGCATCATTAGTTCGCTGGCCAATCGGCTGATATCGACGGATAACAACCTCAATAGCCCTCAATGACATGCCGACATTCCGCATTCCAAATACTTGCCGTCTTCTACGAGTTCTCATTTGAAGAGACCCCTTATTTGCTTATCAACAACGAAATCAACTGATTTTCCAAGTTACCGAATTGTAAGAACAGTTTAAATACTGAAACTTGATATTTGCTGAATAGCAAATGCACATATTCAAGTGCTCGCCTTTGATCGTAACACGTACATATCTAAGATCAACGTATGGTGCGAGCGAAGGGTAGACATAATCACACAGACAGACATAATTATGATATTATGTGAATTACTGTTGGGGGTTTAAATCATGTTGCGATACTTTTTTCCATGTGTATATATATTTCTGCAATTGTCTATATATGTTCATCATTCAGTGAGATACATGGAAAATTTGTGCAAACACAGTCAATACTACGAATGCTTGACAGTGTTTCTGATAATAACTTTGTATCCTTTATTGTGACGTTTTGAGAGCTACTTCTTGCTTCTTCATCATGTGACTGCTTAACCGTTTAACTAGTGCAGATTTAGATGTACAAACCCTCTCTCTCACACACACAGACACCCACATAATGTGTTCAGAAAAATACATAGATCATTGGGGTTTGAATGTTTAACGCAACCGGACAACAAACAAAGTTCATCTGTGGTTCGACAAGGGTCATTGCTGGGATAATGTTTATTTGGGCCATACATAGCTGTCCTCGTAACAGGACAAGAGGCTATGAAAGTGATCATTATCACTACAAGCATCATGTATCAGAGTGTATCATAAAACGAACAACGTATATAAACATGTCGAATATACAAATACAACTCACCTAAAAAAATCTATTCTTATAAATTTCGCAGAAACAACATGTCCTCCAATAATAATTGTAAATCAAATGATAAAACACTTGATACACTGATTGACGTTTTATATCCTGTGATTAGAAGTCGAGAAATTATGGTGTATATTTTTCTCAACCACGATTTACACAGGGCTAAGAGTCCGTTCATAATTTATTTTATTTTATTTTTTTAATTTTTTATTTCCATTTCTTTTCTTTTTCTTTGAGGAGAGAGAGGATGATGATGATTTTCAAAGGGGTCACCCATTTGGTTCTGGGGAGGTAGGAGGGTCGTTAATTTTATCCACATGTTTCGGGAGGGGGAAGGGCAGTTATTTTGTACATGAAATTATTTTTTAAAATATGCTTACAAATTACGGGAAGGGGGGAAGGGCATTGATTTGTACATGACATGCACTTACTTTGTACGTAAATCTTACGGGGGATCATTCACATTGTACATGCTTCTCCATAAAAATCATCATCACACCCCCATCCCCACCCACACACACCCTAGCCATAAATTATATATTATGAACAATCCCTAAATAGAGGTCACAATTTCACTGTTTTATTTATACGTTCTGATCCATCTTCAGTGGTATAAGTTATCTAATTGCTTCAGTTTATCGGGGACAATGTGTTGTATGCATGCAGTATATCGATTGTTAAGCAAAGATAATAATGGGAAGAATACCGTTCATATATTCGAAGCTTAGTGTTTACTCAAGGCCTGACTTATATTGTTTTCAGATACTTTGTACCCTAGCTTTCAGTCGAAGCCCTACGTTAATTGTTTTCAAATTCCACGTACACTAGCCTAGACTTGCACAAGTCACTAACGTAATATTTAATAGTTTAAGTGAAAATTTCTGAAAAAATATAAACGCCAGACTGGCGTCCTCCGCTTATCTAGACTTGGATTACTGTACATCCATGGACTTAGCATTCAGTACAGCCTTGGAGCAAGGCTACTCGAAGCCCATCGTTTATTGTTTTCAACATCCCCGTACCCCGGCGTTTACTCGACGCCCTGCGTTTTTTCTGTATTTTTATTCTCCTTTCCCGGTGTTTAACTGAATCCCGACGAATATCGTTTTTAGATACTGCGTACGTCCCCCAGCTTTCGATTGTAGCACTATGTTTATGGTCTTCAAGATCCAACATTAAATCAAATAATTACAATAAATACGACTTCATATAGGAAAATATGTTTACCATTACTGAGTACAAGTGCTATGTCAGTGTTACTGTCTCAATCAGTGATATAACTAAAGAGAGACAATGGTTATTCTTGTCAATAATAACAGCGTACAACAGGTCAGGCTATAGATCTTGAGTGAGTGAGTCTAGTTTTACGCCACATTCAGCAATATTCCAGCTATATGGCGGCGGTCTGTAAATAATCGAGTCTAGACCAGACAATCCAATGATCAACAACATGAGGATCAATCTACGCAATTGAAATACCATGACATGTGTCAACTAAGTCAGCGAGCCTGACCACCCGATCCCGTTAGTCGCCTTTTACGACAAGCATGGGCTACCGAAGATAAATTTTTACCCGGATCTTCACCGGTACAATAGATCTTGACTACTCGTTGCAAACTGACAACCGATGTTTACACAGTGTCGTCTCCTTGTATTGAAGTAAGTCTATGCTCGGTACAATGTTTAATTATTTCAGTGATATACCAAGTCACGACAAGAGCTGTCATCCATTAACTGTAGCATGCAACACTCCGATCGCGTTACAACGTCGTGTCGACAACAACTAAACACTTCTACGCAGTACACTGCTTTCATTCGATACGCAAGACGCTAAACGAGGCCAGTTCTTTCATTTCGCGCAACACGGTGATAGTTGATTATGTGTAAAGTGAGAATTATGTATTCCGGGGTCATGGGTTATCTCGAGGCGTATCGCGTAAAGAATGTAGGTCGATGTGCAGTCTATTACACAAGGTCATGGTCAGAAGAATAGTTGCCGACGTCAGGCTCTATGTATAGATACATGTATGTATCATCATTTGAAACGCCATGTAATGTCCTGTAATGTCAGATTGCTGTTCACGTGGGTAAGACAAGGTTGGCAGCTAGTTCCGTTTGTTTTTTATAGGATAGTGTTAAAAAGATAATAGGTCTTTGCTGGGTGGCGTGGTCGTTTCGGGAGGGGTTTTGCGGGTAGCTGTTGCAGTGTGGCGTTGCTGTTTTGTAATAAGGTGAGGTGTTGCTGTGTTGCATTTTGGGTTGGTGTTGCAGTACTGAGTGACTTTAGTATTCAGGCTATATGGCGGTGTTGCAGAACTACTTACGAATATGTATTACCGTGAAATGTTGCTTGCAGTGATGTGTTACGGGAAGTGTTGCAAGGGCATATGTTGCTGTTCGATGTCACAGGGTAGTTGTTATGTACAGAGTGATGTTGCGGGTAGGTGTTATAGAGTAATGTTGCGGGTAGGAATTACAAAGTGATGTTGAGAGTAATTGTTCCAGTGTGATGTTGTGGGTATGTGTTACAGAGTGATGTTGAGAGAGGGTGTTAAAGAGTGATGTTGAGTGTAGGTGTTAAAGAGTGATGTTGACAGTAAGTGCTACAGTGGGTTGTTGGGGGTAGGTGTTAAAGAGTGATGTTGACAGTAATTGCTACAGTGGGATGTTGAGGGTAGGTGTTAAAGAGTGATGTTGACAGTAATTGCTACAGTGGGATGTTGAGGGTAGGTGTTACAGAGTGTGATGTTGAGAGTAATTGTTCCAGTGTGATGTTCGGGTAGGTGTTAAAGAGTGATGTTCGGATAGGTGCTACAGAGCGTGATGTTGAGGGTAGGTGTTAAAGAGTGATGTTGACAGTAATTGCTACAGTGGGATGTTGAGGGTAGGTGTTATAGAGTGATGTTGAAGGTAGGTGTTCAAGAGTGATGTTGCGGGTAGGTGTTACAGAGTGTGATGTTGAGGGTAGGTGTTACAGAGTGATGTTGAGAGTAATTGTTCCAGTGTCATGTTTGGGTAGGTGTTAAAGAGTGATGTTCGGGTAGGTGCTACTGAGTGTGATGTTGAGGTAGGTGTTAAAGTGATGTTGAAGAGTGATGTTGCGGGTAGGTGTTACTGACTGAGTAATTGTTGTGTGTGTTCGGGTAGGTGTTTAGTGAGTGGTGACTGTGATGTTGAGGGTAGGTGTTAAAGAGTGATGTTGGAGTGTGGTGGGTAGGGTGTCACAGAGTGATGTTGCGGGTAGGTGTTAAAGAGTAGGTTGGTTCACAGAGTGATGTTGCGGGTAGGTGTTCAAGAGTGATGTTGCGGGTAGGTGTTAAAGAGTGATGTTCGGGTAGGTGTTACAGAGTGATGTTCGAGTAGGTGTTACAGAGTGATGTTGTGGGTGGGTTTTATTGAGTGATGATGCGGGTAGGTGTTACAGAGTGGTGTTGAGAGTAATTGCTACAGTGTGATGTTGCGGGTAGGTGTTACAGAGCGATGTTGCGGGTAGGTGTTACAGAGTGATGTTGAAAGTAATTGCTACAGTGTGATGTTCGGGTAGGTGTTAAAGAGTAATGTTCGGGTAGGTGTTAAAGAGTGATGTTGAGTGTAGGTGTTAAAGAGTGATGTTGACAGTAAGTGCTACAGTGGGATGTTGAGGGTAGGTGTTAAAGAGTGATGTTGCGGGTAGGTGTTACAGGGTGATGTTGAGAGTAATTGCTACAGTGTGATGTTCGGGTAGGTGTTACAGAGCGATGTTGCGGGTAGGTGTTACAGAGTGATGTTGAAAGTAATTGCTACAGTGTGATGTTCGGGTAGGTGTTAAAGAGTAATGTTCGGGTAGGTGTTACAGTGTGATGTTACGGGTAGGTGTTACAGGGTGATGTTGAGGGTAGATGTTACAGGGTGATGTTGAGGGTAGGTGTTCCACTGTGATGTTGCGGGTAGGTGTTACAGGGTGATGTTGAGAGTAATTGCTACAGTGTGATGTTGCGGGTAGGTGTTCAAGAGTGATGTTCGGGTAGATGTTCAGAGCTACAGATAACTTTTTGGGTCATTGAGTTATGTACTCGCGTGTATTCATCTCAATTGTGTATCCGAATTTTCCTTTGAGTAACCAAATAAACTGTACTCACCTGGGTCAAACTTAATTGCGAATTTTGCCATTTTCCATTAAGTGTAAAAATATATATAAGTTTAAATCTTGGTTTACGTGTTTGTTATCTAAATTTGATCCGTAATGTGAGAAACGACCAAAAAGACTGCAAGTTGCCAAGTTCATGTCCTGAAGTAGGGACTCTCAAAATACCTCTGTTCTTTTATCTAGTGTGTTACAGAGTGAAGTTGAGGGCAGGTGTTAAAGAGTGATGTTGCGGGCATGGGGTTGTCGTTGATTGATTTGTCTCTAGGTGTAACCGCGGTGGTGTTGTCTATGGATGTTGCAGAGGGGTGATGGTGACTGGTGCCGGTGGTGTTACAGGGCAATGTTGGGGGTAGATGTTGTAGGTGGTTTGCGGGTAGCTGATGTTACCTGTGGGTTGTGTTGCGGGTAGTTGATGTTAACCGTGGGTTGTGTTACGGCTAGTTGATGTTAACCGTAGGTTGTGTTACGGATAGTTGATGTTACCAGTGGGTTGTGTTGCGGGTAGTTGATGTTACCCTTGGGTTGTGTTACGGGTAGTTGATGTTACCCGTGGGTTGTGTTGCGGGTAGTTGTTACCCGTGTGTTGTGTGCGGGTAGTGTTAGGATAAGTTGGTCGTGTTGCGGGTAGTTGATGTTACCTGTGGGTTGTGTTGCGGGTAGTTGTTACCCGTGGGTTGTGTTGCGGGTAGTTGTTACCCGTGGGTTGTGTTGCGGGTAGTGTTAGGATAAGTTGGTTGTGTTGCGGGTAGTTGTTACCCGTGGGTTGTGTTGCGGGTAGTTGTTACCCGTGGGTTGTGTTGCGGGTAGTGTTAGGATAAGTTGGTTGTGTTGCGGGTAGGTGTTACCCGTGGGTTGCGTTGCGGGTAGGTGTTCAATGCTTGTGGTGTGGGTAGTGTTAGGATAAGTGGGTTGTGTTGCGGGTAGTGTTAGGATAAGTGTGATGTGTTGCGGGTAGTGTTAGGATAAGGGGGTTGTGTTACGGTAGGTGTTCAATGCTGGTGGTGTGTGTAGACAGTAAAGAGATGAGGTACTGGTAGCCCACATTTCTAGGGGGTGTGATTGTTGTGTAGCTGTTGCAATGTGATGACAGTTTGTATTAGAGATGGCGATGCGGGTAGGTGTTGCAGAGTTGTGTTGCGGGTAGATGTTGAGCGCTGGTGTTGAGGGTAGACGTACTGGATCTTGCCGCAGAAAGGTGTTGCTGGACTAGCGGCTAGGTATTTGGCAGAGTGAGCTGCCGACAGGTGTCACAAGGTGTTGTTGCCGGGAACTACTACAGGGTGCTGTTACGGGTGTAAGAAGCCGCGTCACTTCGTCCAAGTCCAAGACAAATTGCTATCAAACAGGCCACACTTATATAACCCCCACCATTCTCCACCAAGGCCTACTTTAGACAGTTGGACCTGTATTAAAGACACATCACAACCTTGTGGTAGATTTCCATAGTTAGAGGTCAGTACCCTTTTGCCCCCACATACCCGACTGTGTCTCCCGCGCTGTACTGACCCTAGAAACTTAACCCGATTACATGCTGTTATGACCATTGTCCAGTGTATCTCAACATATTGTGTATTTGTTTGTTTGTTTTACGCCACACTCAACAATATTTCAGCTATACGGCGGCGGTCTGTAACTAACAGAGTCTGGACCAGACAATCCAGTGATCAACCTCATGAGCATCGATCTCATATACGCGACGATGTACGATGACGTGTCAACAAGTCAGCGAGCCTGACCACCGCCGTTAGTCGCTTCTTACGACAAGCATGGGTTACTGAATGCCAGTTTTAACCCGGATCTTCTCGGGTTACTCTCAACAGACTGGCTATCATTTAAAACAGCCATATAAAAATATTCTTCTCTCCCAAATCAAAGTGAATAAAATAAAAGGGAGACGGATGACGACACGTCTAGATTCTGCAGATTCTAGAAAATATATTTTTTCTTGACCCTTTTTGATTATATAATTATATCATTAACAGACATATATATATTTATAAAAAGAGTGGATTATATTTTTTGGGACTGAATTTCAGAATAATATAATCCGTCAGACACCCTTCATCTATGACGTATCTGCTAATGTCAACCGCCTCGGTGACAGTGGGCCAACTTATGATCATTACAGGGGCGGTGGGGTAGCCCAGTGGATTTAAAGCGTTCGCTCGTCACACCAAAGAACACGGGTTCGATTCCCACATGGGCACAATGTGTGAAGCCCATTTCTAGTGTCCCTCGCCGCGAAATTGCTGGAATATTGCTAAAAAGCGGCGTAAAACTAAACTCTCGATCGCACACTATGATCGTTGCATATACAACAAATGCAAAACTGCCAGGTGCAGTTGAATGATTCCCAGGGAGCTGAGATTAAAATTTGGAGTTCATACTGATCCGTTGACCGGTGTGAGAATGCCCGGCGCTTTGTTCAAGGTATGCATACCATTTGTTTAATTGTTGTAAACGTCGCGCTACATATTCAGTATTTCCGTCTGCTCATTCGACAAGCAAAGGCTTTCCAGCACATCAGCTAAACGGCGGAGTAGCTGTTCCGTGTTCACCATGACATGATTGTTAACACGTTAACTGAAGATATCTGAATCTCTCTCAGATTTCAACCATCAACACATATAGGGCGATTTTAGTTAAATCAACGTTAATTAAGACCAAGAACGTACAAACAGACACAATACGTCAAAACTGCTGAATTGCAATCTTCATCAGGATCCATATGAAGAAACATTGAATGAAATCATATTTTTTTTAAAAAATTGTTAAAAAGGTAAGTTTAAAAATTATCTGTACACCCAGTCTCACTCTTTCCAACACCACCCCTCCCTCCCACCCTCTCTCTCTCTCCCTTTCACCCAGCATCACCCTCCTTCCCCCGCTACAACCTCTCTCTCTCTCTCTCTCTCTCTCTCACACACACACACACACACACACCTCCATTACAATAACACCCTCACCCCACAAAACCCCACCCCACCCATCGCCGCCGCCTACACCCCCACCCCCGTACAATACATAACTCAGACCTGGGTACTTGCAGTGAGGGGCATGACCTTGACTTGATTCAGGAGGGAGGGTCAAGCCAAGACGTTCACCTGCCCTTGTCGAGATGAGATAATGGGTGTCACAATTGCGGACACTTTGGTTAAAACATATCGATGGGGCTCAAAGTTCACTTAGATAACACATGTATATCTAAAACTGGTATACGCTGGGAATATTCCGCTGAGAGCATATGCGAAAATACATGAGCATGCACACCACACGTTTACGAAATATAACTAAATGTACAATATTTCTTTGTGTTATTTAAGAATTGACATTATCGATGCATGAATGTTATGTTCTTTTCTATGCAAGTTCGGATATTTGAGTATTCGTGATTGGAACTGGCTCCCCATATTTCAATCAGGTTATGCCAAAAACACGTTGGTGCCGACCGTCTGTTAAAAATGGTAAGTTTCGCGGATCCTGTTGCATAACCATTTTAATTTTTTTTTAAAGAATTGCAGGTCTGTGGTACCCTGCAGGATGTGACTCTGTGTCAGTGTGTTAGGGCAGGGACGGGTAACCCGGACACCCGGGTACCCGCCTCAATACCCTGAACCGTTATGGTCATGTGACTAATAGATTAAACAATGTAATATGTTATTCTTTCATGATTAAAAGGTTGTATTGTCTTTGAAGATTTAGACATTATTTACAGTCACCTGTTGTGAATACTGTACATGATTAAGATATTGAAAAACTCGAAATTTCAGCCTCCGAGCTGAAGAATATTGCCATTTCTTACAAATTTGATGTCAGGAATGAACATAACGGGTAGGGTAGGGCAGGGTAGGGACCAACAGACGTACATCACGTAGGTCACATTCGTTCGAATTGCATCATCCGACCATGACACGTTTGCACGTGCTGGGAACATTTCCAAGAATGTAACGACCCACCACAGGACTAAATCGCTGCACATTCTTCAAGTTTATCTAATTTATCTATTTTCCAGAGGTCACACAGCACACGTTATTGAGTTTTTGTCATGAAAATAATTTGGTCCATTGACTCCAGTTTTTCTTTTGATCTGTCTACATGACTTCATGCTATGTCCGTAGGATAAACAATTCACTGTTAAGGAATTCCAACTCTTGGAGGCTTGCAACAGATAAATCAGCGTTCATGTAAAGGACCCAGCTACGTTGCAGCTTAAATTGAGTGAGTTTGGTTTTACGCCGCTTTTAGAAATACTCCAGCAAGATGACGGCGGGACACCGGAAATGGGCTTCACACATTGTATCCATGTGGGAATCGAACCCGGATCTTTGGCGTGACGAACCATTTAACCACTAGGCTAATCCAACGCTCCTTATAACTTAAAGACAGCCGACACGTTTAGAATATACTATCTACGGCATAAAACAACACTCAACGTCTCGACAGCTTGAACTGCACTATATCGTAACTTTAGAAGTTTACTATGGTCGAAAAACTAATAAGTATTTACCACCCACAACTATGTTTGCAGAACTACCTAACACGTAGAATATCATCATTTTTCATTTACCTTCTTATGGTAATCGGATTATGTTAAAAATCCGGACAAAACGTTAAAAACGAGCATTTAAGCAAAGAAGTAATCCTATTTCAAGGTCTTATCCTCCTCCAATTCCCTGCCTACATGTTGAATCCAAGGTGAAGGTCGGGGGATTTACCACTCATATCTAGACCGTATATCTCCCTGTACGTGACTCGCCCGTGCTTCTCACTTATCATTGCATGCGTGTTGTACTTACTACTGGTCAAAGGACAGAACTGAGTGCACCGTCAGTGCAGCGATCCATGTGCACCAAGACGATGTCACACGTAAAAGTGCACGTAATTACCATCCTGGTATTTACATGTGTCTATATATTGTCGAGTGAGTTTACTTTTACGCCGCTTTTAGCAATATATTTCCAGAATTGGACTTCACTGAGTGTCAGATACCGCTGGAGTGTCAGGTACAAAGGTTCTTTATGCTACGGCGGATGTGAGTAAATTTAATTTAATCTCTGACAAAATAAACAGTTCAGTGCTTTGTGGATACAGATTTGTCACCATTACTGTGAACACTTGCATTGTGTATTTATAATGTTAAACTGCGCAGTGGCAAAATCGGAAAATCCCTAGTTGTAAACATAAGAGCACGTGTTCTATGACAGGCGTTTTATATTAATGAAATGAAAGAAATCGCTGTTGTCCTTAGAAAAAAACGTAAAGTACCAGCAATATTGATATTTTTGGAGAACATGAATTTTCATTGTCGCACTACCATATTTGGTGCCCGTGAAGATCCGGGTTAGAATCGCTAAGTTTATGAATATATATAATTTTGACAGTGACAAAGAGTCTGGAATAACCAGGTTCAACTATACCAACTGGTTTTTCGCTTGTTGTTTAACGACGCACTCAACAATATTCCAGCTATATGTCGGCGATCTGTAAATTATTGCGTTTGGACCAGACAATCCAATGATCAACAGCATGAGCATCAATCTACGCAATTTGGATACGATGACGTGTCAAGAAGGTCCGCGAGACTGACCACCCGATCCCGTTAGTCGCCTCGTACGACAAGCATGGGTTACTAACCCGGATCTATACCAACTGGAGGTTTCAGTATTCATAAAGAAATTCTGTGTGTATCTACTTGGTACCAGGAGGTAGTATACAACGAGAGACTGTCTGCAGATTAAAACAGAGTTCTTTCAGGCCATTAAGTTGCATATTGTTTAATGCCGCGAATCAACCATGGCTGCATCTACTGCTTACTTCCACTACTACTCCTTCTGCCACTACTACCACTGCTAATTACAACTCTTGCTGCTGTTGTCAATATTACTATCAGCTATTACTACTGCTGTTACTGCTTTAATACTACAACTACAGCTTTAACGACCACTACTTTACTACTACTACTACTACTACTACTACTACTACTACTACTACTACCACTACTACAATATCAACCATCACCACCACAGCTATCGCCGTTCCTAACAGATCCACCAAAATATCATGTCTTGTTTTACTGATCCTACACTTTCTGAAAAGACTAGTGCAAAGTACAAAAGTGTTAAGTGAGTTCCAGTTTCTCTTCAGTCTTATCAGCTCCTCGGGAAAACTACCTTTGTATGAGCTCCACGTAACAACAATTACACAACGGTTGTGCAGTACGGTGTAGTACAGTACTTGAGTGTGACAACGCCATTCATCTAGCATGTGTTGGACAAACATTGTGACAATAGAGTCTGGATTGCGTTATAAACGTGTCATACCGAGCTGTCTTACCGTTGTGACAGATACAGGGCAAGTGTACTGTAACTCCTTCACAGAGCACCCTGGACACATAAACACATATAGTTAGTGGGTTTAGTTTTACGCCGCTTTTAGCAATATTCCAGCAATATCACGGCGGTGGAAACCAGAAATAGGCTTCACACATTGTACCCATGTGGGGAATCGAACCCGGGTCTTCGGCGTGACGAGCAAACGCTTTAACCACTAGGCTACCCCCACCCTGAATCAAACAGATGACCAGCTGACGATGACGCGGGTATGGGGTCCATATGCACTAGTTGTGAAGTGCATTAATAAGATTGTTATTATCTAAATAATCCCTAAAAATCCCTTTTCTAACTCGACATTACAGTGTTCGACTTTTTGTGACCTTGTGTTGTATCAAAGCTACTGCCACTACTACTACTACTACAAGTACTACTACTACTACTACTACACAGACCGCGCAATATAGCCAGCTATTGCTGAGTGCAACGTTAAACAACCAACTAACCACCACCACCACCACCACCACCACCACCACCTACTACTACCTACTACTACTACTACACTTGCGGCGGGAAGAGCAACTAAACATTCAAGGTGAGGTGAGGTGAAATTGGGTTTAACGTCGTGCTTGAGAATATTTCGCTCATATGACGGCGTGCATGCGTGTGTATGTGTATTAGTCTGTCTCACAGTCCCTGAACCACATTATTTTCCCCACTGCCAAGCCCTCTCTGCAGTGCTAAAGCCCTAAATAAAGCAAGTCTAGATTTCCCCAGGTTCAGAATCTCTGGTCAACCTAGGGCTCCTTTTCAATTTAAATGGGCTTGTTTGTTACTTTCAAAATTATATATATTCAGAGACTAAGCCTTAGTCTAGTATGTGTATGTGCGGCTGCTTGTACTAGCCCAGACTGAAGCTGGTTTTATAGTGCTAGCCCACTGAGATACCATGCCGCAGTGAAGTATGAGTACCCCCACTCAGACACATTATACTGACTCCGAGCCGACTAGTCCTTGTTGTACCCAATAATGCCGAGCGCCAGGCAGGGAACATACAAGTACCATATTTTAACGTATTTTGGTATGACGTGGTCGGGGATCGAACCCGCGACCTTACGCTCTCCCGGGCGGACGCTCTAACCACTACACCACGGAGGCGGTTAAACATTCAAGTGTTGTTGCGAGACCTGAATGGGACTAGTACAAGAACCTGTACTTTCCTGAGAAAGTGTCATCTCAACTGTAACATATGTTACGTTAGACAACTTCAAAACGGCTTTGTGTATTCAAGGCGCTGTGCATTCATGACCAAACATTAAGCCTATACTTTATTCGTCGCTCACATATTTTCAGCCGCGCTATTCAACTATTACAGTTTTATATTATGTACAACAATAATAGCCCCATTTTAAAATTTAAAAGAAAGAAAGAAAGAAACATACATGACATAATACTACATAACTGTTATCAAACCCTTCAACTGCTTTAAACACACAATGGCAGTCTTGTGCGTCGATCGATCTGGATCACTCCCAACTATTCCGGGGAAAGTATTCGACATCGGTTAGGTATTTGAATTTTTATGATGAAGAACTTAAAATAACCTACTAGGGATTTCCGTGATGTCATCGTATTTTCGTTTTCATTACACACATTTGGGGCTTCCCAGCTTCATTAAGACGCAGCTTAGATCGCCATAATTTATAGTGCCTTGTTTGTGCCACGAGTGATCGAGAGAGATTTAGTTGGGATTGAGCAGAAGCAGTCGGTTTTGGTGTGAGACTGCTTTTGAACAGTATTCCATTCATATAATAGCGAGTTAGCTTAATGTGGGAGGGAAGCCTGGAGGGACACAGATGTCAGCGTTTGTAAAATGGGTATGGTGCAGATAAACCTAGAAACACAGGGGGCGTGTCACGCTTAGAAACAGCGTTAGAAAGGCATATACCGGTAGGTATATAGACCCTACCCTAGTACTATATAAAAGGAAAGGGATGTAACGACGGAACCACCCCTCCTCAATCTAAGTTAGATTTCACCACATAAACTATTTTAAGGCCCCGTCGAGACCTACGGATCAAAAGCGAGATGATTTCCCTACAAAAGAGCTATAACTGGTCACAATCGGATCATTATTTCAAAAGTTATTCGCCACGACTCACCGAAAACAGCTACCTCCGCAAGCCAAACTCATGGATCACCCAAGACAGCGAAAACTCACCTTTTAAATTCGTTTATTAATTCCAGCCACGTTGACAGCACCTACGTAGGGCTAGATTCGATCGGAAACGGCATTCCACGGGTCTAAAACTTATTGCAACATCTACAAATCATTTCCTCGACAGTAAGCAGGCATTTTCTCCAAAAACATCGGCAATCATATTACACTTGTCGGCCATAGATGGCCTTGACATTTAAATGACCTGAGCAGTAATTTTTAAGAATAATTTTAGAGGTTAAATATTTATAAATATAATTTCCTAAAATGAATCAATATCGAATGCATTTTTACAACCTCTAAAACTATTCTTAACAATTTACTGTTCCGTACACCATCCAAAATAAAGGATTATTGCAAAGTTCATATTTCGCGCCCATTAGCAAACCGTCAAAATCTTACAGTATATTATATTTTCCACCAATCGGATGGCCCAATTTCGTTTCTGCAGATCTGCTCAGATCACTTGAATGTCAAGGCCATCTATGGCCGACAAGTGTGTATGATTGCCAATGGTTTTGGAGAAAATGCCTTTGATCGCTTTTGATCCGTAGGCCTCGATAGTTTATGTGGTGAAATCTAACTTAGATTGAGGGAGGGGTGGTTCCGTCGTTACATCCCTTTCCTTTTATATAGTACTAGGGTAGGGTCTATATACCTAGAAATATAATCAGAGCTAACTGGGAATCGAACCCACAGTCATATTTTTTGGCTTGTCCAAGGGAGGCAACCCTTCAGAGTGACCCCCAATCAATAGCCCCGGCCATCCCGTGCCTCTCTTGTGTTATTACACACAAAGAGTGCGAAATATTGTTAAGTCTGTTCAGTGGTGTTTGTTTGTTTGTATTTTTAGCAGGCACTCAGCAATATACACATGCTAATAATCAACATAAACCCACCTTATAAATTTAAAATCAACATCAACCCACCTGATTAAAAGCTTATAAACAGATGAAAAATCAAAACTAAGAGGCTCTTTTTCGTACAGGGTATAGACAATACCTTTTGTCATAGAGACTGACACCAAATCCTTGTTTTAGTCAGAAAGGCTGTCAACAGATCCCCATATTAGTAATGGAGGCTGACATGTAATCTCAATTATCATACCAGAGTGAGTGAGTGAGTGTGAGTGAGTTGTTTTACGCTGCTTTCAACAATATTCCAGCTATATGGTGGCAATCTGTAAATAATCGAGTCTGGACCTTACAATCCAGTGATCAACAGCATGAGCATTGATCACGCAATTGGGATACAATGACGTGTGTCAACCAAGTCGGCGAGCCTGACCACCCAATCCCGTTAGTCGCCTCTTACGACAAGCAGGGGTTATTGAAGATCAGTTCTAACCCGGATCTTCACGGGTATCTCACACCATAGGCAGACACCCTATCTCACTTTTCAGTCAGAGAGGCTGACCCTAGAGTCCCATTTGTCACGGGCTATCATCCAATCCCCATTTCAGTCAGAGGTTGACCCTAGAGTCCCATTTGTCACTGGCTATCATCCAATCCCCATTTCAGTCAGAGGCTGACACTAGAGTCCCATTTGTCACGGGCTATCATCTAATCCCCATTTCAGTCACAGAGGCTGACACCCCTAATCCCCATTTTAATCAAAACGTCTGACATCCAATCCACATTCCAATAATCACGTTACTTAGTCATTATTTCATAGGTGTGTGGGTCTCTCCATCACATCAAAACAAGTATAACCCTGAAGAAATACAAGATCATTTCAACTAAAAACATGTATCTTTTCAGCTGACTAGCCCCTGACTTTGATCAAACCAGTGATTGATGTAATGAGCAACTCAATTCTCTGCAGGGTAAGATGTTCCCAATCAACCAAGTCACCACCAAACTCCTTCCATTGCAAGCCACAGACATCAGATAAATAACACAGATGACAATATGTTTTAGTTTTGTTTGCAGTCTTGCAAGTTTCTGATAAAAAGAAGAACAAATGCAAGTTTCAGTGAGTAAATGTATTTTCTCTAGATATCACAGACTGTACAATATGCCGGCCATATTGATATATACATGTTTTCTTACAGCTGGAGTTGTCAATTTCACTCAACATGATAGACATAGCAAAATACATGTCATACAATATACTGCCTTTGGACTTTAAAATATTGGACGGAAGAAAGTTAACAATATACTGACCAACAATATTACTAAAACATGTCAAAATTACATATGAGTTTGTTTTGTCCAATGAAAATACTAATCAAAGAAATAAACTTCTCAATGCTTGTAGTTATCCTAATGGTCAAATTTGGTAAAATAATATGCACCCTGCATAAAAACTTTACAACAAAACATTTCAGTTTCTTTAAAAACAGGCACATCTTTAAAATTGTTCTCTTAATATGACATTTATGAAATAAAACCGTTTTTACTTTGAAAGTTGATGCTTAGCTCCAGGCAATAAATAGATGGGCAGATGAGGATGCTAACATGCTAGGATGGAGCAGACACAAGTCCTGCTGGACCATGTCCAAGGGTCTGACCGCCGACTGTACTCTCTAGAGGCTTGAAGCCAAGTTCTTCTGTTGGAATGCCGAACTGTCGCAGCTTGGACTCGTAAGTCCTCAGGAGGTCGTTGTGAGCCTAATAGGAAAAGAATGTGTCATTACAAAGATTTAAATTAATTAAATTCATATCTATGAATATGCATTTTGTAAATTTGTAAGTAAAAGACAATCAATGTATGTAGGACGGTTGTTTTTCTCATAAAGATCTCAAGTTTATTTCTGCAGATTTACAGCAAAAGGGAGATAACTCATACAATACCCACACTGCAATTATTTTGTTGTATTGCATGTGAAAGTGAACTTGATCTAGGCCAGGAACAATAAGCCCTTAAGAGACCCATCAACTTCTGTTGTTATATAAGGAGTTTCAAACTCTTCCAAAGATGCAACTGTCAGATTTGTTGTTTGATATATACAGACGCTCTCAGCGATATTCAGGTTTGATCACATGGTCTGTATATATTTGAATTTGGACCAGACAGTCAGTACACTGACCACCTGATTCCGCCGGCTACCTCTTGCAACAAGCATGGGTTTTTGACCAATTCAAGGCTGGGTCTTCATGGGCCAAGAGCATATAATTGTATAAGAGCACATTAGCCTTCACTTTACCTTGCACACTCTGGCCAGTTCATACTGTAGATCCTTGATGGCACTGTTCTTGGAGTCAAGCACGTCCTGGAAATATCAACAAGAATATGAAACACTGGACATGCAGATCTTTTTCAATTTGAAAAATACACAAATTTCAGATTTGATTGTATGACAGCATGACTGTGGCAAATGATAAGATAGTATACAAATCAACAATTTAAAAACAAACAAAAACACTTATCGATCTTTGAACTTCATATATATCTTCATAAGGATTAAACTACTTCATCAAGTACCTATGCAAAAATGGAAACACTGTTTGGAAAAGAAGGAAATTTGCACAATGCCACTGCAATCACATAATTTTATTGAAAATATTATCAAACAAAATAGTAATAATAGTTCTATCATATATTTACTTTCAGAATACAAAATCAACTATAAAACTCCAAAGGTATAAATGTTGAGCATGACTAAGAAAAAAAGGGATTGACACCCATGAAACCACACTTTGAAAACACAAATGCTGTCTCAGTACGACATACCTCTAACTTTCGTGTGACAACGGTGAGCGCCGTGGGGTCAAGGTTAGATGCAGATAAGACTTCGTTCAGCTGGGCTTCCTTCTTCTCCAAGGTGTCGGCCAAGGCATTCAGCTTCTTCTCCAGAAGGAGATTCTTGAAGTTACTCTTCTGTTGAACCTCATGGATGGCTTTGACGAACTTGCGGTACAGATCATCTCTCTCCTCCTGTGTCTGCAACATCAGACAACAACGTAGACTTCCTCTCACAATCTCTAAACTAGTCACTAGGCATCCAACCCTTAGCATACAGTCACAAGCCAGACGAAAGATACCAGGCTAGCTATTCTCGAAACGTTCGTAGCCCTACGAACTTCGTAAGCCCATTCTTAACACATTGGCTACGATCAAAGTTAAGAAATGTTAGGGCTACGAACGTTTCGAGAATAAGGGCCCTGGTCATTTTTAATTGTTTTCTTAAATGATCACAGGAAGAAATAGTCATCAAAGATTCTGTAATTCAACTTGCAGATGTTCTTCACTTAGGCAAGCCAGATTGTAGGTTTGAATACTAGTTAGCCTTGATTAGGTTCTAGGTTTCTCAAAGTTTCTAGGTTTTACAAATGGAATTCACTAAAGTGGCACACATCTATGTTCTTCATTAATTCAGGTTTTCTTCCACATCAAGTTGATATGCCTTATTATACATAAAATACTCACAAAAGTGGTTTATCCAGACTCACTAAAACACCTATGGTCATGGACAAGTCCGGTTTTACAAAATATGGCATTTTATTGCACTTAAGAGTTAAGTATGTATTTTCTTTGGCTTTACCTTCTGGAATCTCTGTTCTAAGACTTCATGCTCCCATTTAAGTGCACGGAAATCATCCTCTGTCACTCGTAACCTGGCTTTGGTCATCTGCAGACAGAGATGTGTAGTTCATGATTAAAAGTAAACATGAATTAAACATGAAACAAACAACGAGTTTTACAATTAAACAATCATGATCTTATGACTCACATGGTTTCTGTTCAAAGGGACACAACTCCTACACAAATTACCTCCCCTTGATTATGTCACCTCCACAATCATAATGTTGGAAAAGGATATCTGTGAATCTTTATCCTTATAAAGGTATTGATACTGCAGCTTACATTCACAACAGAATGACATTCTAATACTGAATCTAAGAAGAGAAGGCAGTTACTTACTCCCATCCTGATAAACCAAAACAATATCCATTAGAATCCCACCAAGACTGAACCTAGAGAATCTACCCCACCTCTTTACCTCATGGATACAAGAATACTTACTCTGAGAGTTTCTTTATCCTTCTCATAGTTGGCCAGCTGTTTGCGGAGATCTTCCACTTCCTCACGAGCCTTCTGCAGTGGTTCTGTCAACCGCTTGTTCTCGGCGATCACCTCCGCCATCTGCTTCTCCATCCTCTCCTCTTTCTTCTTCATGTCCTCAACTTGTTCCTGCAAAATGCCACGCCAACTATCAGTCACAAGAATCAGTATTTTCAGACTTATTTAAACAACCAATGCTTTTCAGAGGTGGGTACAGGATTTTGAAAATGGTGTAGTGTACATAATACCCAAGACACAAAGTGACATGATCAAGGGCTTGCATAAGGTGCCTGGAATTAAAAATCCAGGTGGGCACCCCTGCCACCCCAATCTAGTTCTGTTAGTGTTTAATATCAAAAGAAAAATGGAAGGGAGAGCTTGGTTCTATCTATTTGTGCGTTCCAGGAACACTTGATAATAACATTTGGGGTAACAAGGCAACAAAATATGGACCCAAAGATTACCATGGTAACAAATATAACACAAAGTTCCAATAAAATCTTATGGTTACAATAGACTGGAACATTAATGTTGAATAACTCCCTGTCATAAATACCAGATTGTTGGCAAAAATATCCCACACCATTTCCACTGAAACCATGTCTCCACTTATCGCATAACATATACATTTTGTAGCTTTACATCTTCTTTCAGTCACTGATTTATACCATAGGAAAGTTGATTACCAGTAGTCTCCTGACAACCTACACCGTAGTGTTGGGAATTGGTTAAAATGTCCTAATTGATGATTGGTTCATTACCACCGATCAATCATCGAAAATAATTGGTTAGCGTAATTTATGAAATTTGTTAATGCATGAAAATATAAGGAAAAAACATGTACTTATTTTGGAGATTTTTTGGGCAAAATTTCACATCAATTAAAGGATAACTAGTATGTTAGGAACATAAATTTCTTGATGTCTTTAAAATAAATTCATTGATGACTTGGAACAAGCTTGTAGTGCCTATGAAAAGAAACAGACAAAACCAACCTTGTGAAAAATATTGTTGAT
The DNA here is from genome assembly GCF_003918875.1 of Haliotis rubra. Lineage (NCBI taxonomy): Eukaryota > Metazoa > Mollusca > Gastropoda > Lepetellida > Haliotidae > Haliotis > Haliotis rubra. Next base: position 1,923,349 of record NW_025765170.1, on the reverse strand, counting down.
GAAAACAAGTGTTCCAGAATTGTTTGTGTTCGATTATGAGAAAACATGATCGATTGCTTGGTCGTTTAGTCACTGCGACCAATCTTCGATTATTTCAATTAATCAAACCACCACTACTACACCGCATACAAAACTGATTCAGATGAACTTAGTAAAAATGTGACAACACCTACAATATTCTAAGGAAAATAAAAGATGCTAACTTGATGAAAACAACCTCATTTTAGGTTCCAGTCCTCAAGATGATAAATATCATTTTGGTTAAGACAGTAGAACTAGTGCCAGTTCTTATATGTTGTTTGGTCTTAATACTTAATGTTCTTTCCCTACCTTGAGTGTGTTGATGAGGGCAAGGTTGTTGAGTGTGATATCATTGTAATAGTTCTTGATATCACTGAAGGCCTTCTCATGATTCTTCATCAAGGTGTTGATCTGACCGTTCTTCCTCTCCTCGATCTCATGGATCTCTGTCTTCCTCCTCAGGTCCAGCTCATCTCGCAGTGCTCGCATCTTCTTCTCATACTTCGACTCGATTTCTCGTGCTTGGCGCTCAAAATCCCGCCTCAACTCTGTGATCTGCTCATCATTTTTCTGGGAGGAAAAAACAACATAGTCACAGAGATCTGTGTATTTCATAAGTTATACCGAAACACTTTAATTCATATTTTTCAATTTTGTAATATTTGGCAACACGATAACAAAACTTAAATTGTTCTGTGGTAGTAGACATGAGTTCATCAAACAACAATGTCTTTATCCAGGTTCAAAGTTCATTGTATTTGACCGAAGCGAAAACAACACAATATGTCTGATACTTGAAAGCATGAATATAATCTTCATTATATTGCAGTATGTAAACACTTATCATGCTTATCCTGGTGTGACACTGTCTAAAACGTGACGTATGTTGTAGATCCCTCCCTTAACCATTTTAAACCTACTCTTGCATAACAACCTGAGACATATTTTAGACATATTTTCAAGGGACACAGGTAGTGTAGGAGCAGAGTTACATGACTATCAGAGACGCTGTTGAATGATTTGTTCACAATCAACTGAATGAATATTGTTGGTGTGCAGTCAAGAAACACTTTCTTTCAGAACATGGAAACACAGTAGAAATATCATTTACTTCATTTAGTATTTCAACTATCAATTTCACATTTTATTAAAAATCATTACAATAAGATTGTATTATTCTGGAAAGAAACTCTTAACATCGTTTGAATGTTTCCAGGTGTGAAACGAATATTTACGTCACAGCTAACCTGCAATCCTCTCCTCCATGTTCTATTGGTCTCATCAAGAAATACCAGCAAAATACAGCATCTAGTACATGATATAGACCTCATTTCATATATAAGTTATATTATAACTACATCTTTCTGTGACAAGAACATCTTCTAACCTATATCAAAGACTAGTTTTCACCTTTGCCATTTCAAATCTACTCTCTGTGCTATAACAAACAGGCTCTGGGCCCTGATCAACAAAGCAATCGAAACTCAATGACAGTTACGATCACCTCGGCAATACAATAGGTTTGTGGAAATTTATCACACAGAGAAAACTATATCTGAAGACAACTCACCCTCTTCAGGTTCTTAATAACATCTTCATGAGCCATCTCTTGCTCTTTGAGTTCCACTTTGAGAGCACGGCGGTCCTTTCGGAGATCTTTCTCCTCGTACTGATGAGTGTCTTCGGCCAGCTTCAGAGACACTGCACTCTGTGCCTTCAGTTCTGAGATGTTGTTCTGATGCTCATACAACAAGTGCTTCACCTTTTGTTTGTACACCTGGAAATGAACAGCAGAACTTGCATGAATTTAAGTAGAACTATCATATTGGCCTCGTTATTGCCTCGAGTATATGAAATAAACACTTTTCATTTGAGAACCAATTGCTCTGAAAGTTACCTGTGATATTAAAATACATAAGCCTGGCGGGTGAATTACACATATTTTGCCCAAAACAATAAATATTTCTATCCTTCTTCAGACTGACAGTCATAGTAACTGACTAACTGCATCTCCAAGTAGGAATGTCATCTTTACTCAAACACAATAACTAATATATTCTCTATCCAAATATGTGATAATCTGAACTGATATACAAACATTTCATTATTATATACTAGTACTTAATCAATGCATTGGTATAAAACATGATAATTTGATTGGCTATATTGAAACCTCATTATTGTATTCCTTAACATTATATTGATGCATTTTGTGATAATTTGAGTTGATCTATTACATAAGGGAACTATGCACTTGTTGAGATCTATAACTAGCTTTTATCCCTTTACAATGCATTTATACTAGATATGGATTAAAAATATGGCCTTGATAATAAGCAACATTATGTGCCGTCACAATGATGAAAGTTTCATCAATGACTTATCAATCAAATTATTTAACACTACAAAGCTGCACACGGTGTTTATCATACCGTAGTGAGTGAGTATGGCTTTACTCCCCTTATACTTATAGTTTATAATTTATAGCAATATTCCAGCAATATCATGGCAGGGTACACCAGAAATGGGCTTCACACATTGTACCCACTTGGGGAATCGAACCCGGGTCTTTAGTGTTATGAGTGGACGCTTTAACTATTAGGCTATCCCATCGTCTCTTCTAATACCTTAATTTCCACTTGATGTCTCTCCTCTGCATCTTCCATCTCTCGATCCTTATTCCTGAGTTCAGCCTTCTTCTCTTCAAGCTGACGTTTTGTGATCTCCCAGAATGTGTTTACTTTGTCTCGCTCCAGCTGGAAGTAGTTCCTTTCCTCACGCTCTCGATCCAACTCATCTCACAGCCGCACTATGTGCTCTTCCAGCTATTATATTGTATCATAATATTGTATATAAAATTCCATTACAATCATAAACAAGCTATGAGTTTAAAGTTCCTTTCTTCAAGATGAAAGTGTACTAGAGATGTCATCACGGTCATTGCAACTTATACCTAAGAAAATACCTGGATCAAAGTTGAAAGTGTTGCCTATTATTCCAATTCAATTTAATGAAACTGATAATCATATCTCATCCATAGCACATCAAATATAGTTTTAGTTTCATCTATTCAGTAATCATATATAATCTAGCCTGCTATACATATTCTCATACAAAATGAATGAAAATTGAAATGTTTGAACACACACATATAGTTTCAGTTTTATGTATTCTGTAATCACTGACAATCTAGTCTGCTTTGCATTATCTCGCACAAAAAATCCATGTAGAAATGTTAGAATACACAAATAATGTACATTGTACTTGATGCAAGAGAATAAACAAACCTGCTCTTTTGTCATTTCCTCTGTTGAGATTCCATCGATGACGGTTGGGGTTTTTGCCTTGCCAGACTTCTTCCCCTTCTTGCCTTTCTTCCCACTCTTCTTCTTTTTGGGAGGCTAGAGAGAAAATAATACTGATTCCTAATTGAATGCTAAATCACTAAATATCCTAAAGAAATGAAACCATATATTTGACACAAACATGAAACAAAGAATTACAATCAAACAGCTGACAGTGTTTTGTATATTCAAAGGACACACATGTTTCACATCAAACAAGCTATCGCAATAAAGTGATTGTTCACAAGCAAAATCAATGTTCATACCATAATAAACAATAAGATGTCACGAAAATAGGAGACACGTTCCCCCCAGTTACTCTCAACTGTTTAAAAGAAATCAGTCAAAGCAGCCTATCGTCGCTACTACAACTATGCTAGTGCAGTTTGAACAGTCAAGTATGTTTTCTGCTATGATTTAAGGCCACAACCATCGATGAACCTACCATTTTGACGTTTGTGGGGAGGAAATAAAGTCAACACAACAATAGAGCTTCCTCCCGTTGTCCACAGCAACAAGAACCCGGATGTAAAGTCTCGCATGTATTCTCGCAAAACAGAATGCCCCTTTCATAAGAAACCAGACACATAACTATTATTGATATTTTATACTTTTAATAAATAGCAAATTTTTAAGTAAAGTATAAAATATCTTTTTTATTCCACGAATGCGCTATCTAGGGGACGTAACTCAGGACGAAACTAGTCCCGATCTTTGAGAGCGCGACCGCTGAAACACATTCGAGTATGCGGTAGTCAACAGAGCAAATCCAAGTCTATAACGAAGCTGATTCATCTGGAGGAATGTGAGTAAAATGTCTATTAATATAGCATCGTGGCTGATAATTTTTTCCGGATTGATTCATTTTGGGTTTTTTAAACTTGTTGAATCATAAGCATGATAACTACTGATTTACTTGACCTATCAACTTATTTGATAACTGATTTGAATGTTTATCATCAATATATGAGCGGCAAATCGTGAATCAAGCTGTCAAAATCATATCTGACCGTACCCACTACTTAAATTCGGAATACAACCTCCTCCCTTCAGGCCGCCGCTACAAAGTTCCAATTGTGAAAACTAAGAGAGCCCGTACATCCTTTATTCCAAGTACCATATCTCTCTTAAACAAATGTGAAGATACCTAAATCAAAGAATGTATGTAAATATGTTTGGTATTTCTCTAATGTGTCAGTAGCTCTGCTGATGTAACACAAATTCCTGAAAAGGCATTAAAGTATTATTCTATTCTATTCTATTCCTTAAACTTTGCAGATATATCATCATATATTTAGATATATATTTTTAAAACCTAAATCTATACTGAAATTGTCAAAGCAGTGCAATATGTACCGAAATTAAATGTGTCATTTGTGCCACATAAATGGGCGGCTTCATGGGTAGTTCATTTGCTTCTATTTTTATCCATGATCAAGCGACAACAAAAGTGACCACACAGCGGAAATGTTTCCAACTGGAGGCATGATGTAATGATGCATGGGTAGCGACGCACATTGGGACGACTGGCGCGCAAATGAACGGGTTTCCACAGAACTGGTGACTCCTTCAGGTAAATTTTTGATAACTTCAGAAAGTAACACTGTTTTACTTTAGACACTGATTAACTGATTATAAAGTGTAGATATATACATACAGTTTTCCTCCAAGCTTTGCTCCATGGCTGTACTGAAGGCTAAGTCCATGGGTGTTTACTGATTCTATTCTTTAAAGAGGCAAGTCTAGAAAGGACGCCAGTCTGTTAGAGGGTTATGTATGTTTTTATAAATTATCATTTAAACTATTAATTATTACCTTAGAGACTTGTGCAAGTCTATTTTCTCCCTAAACGCCCGCTTTAACTATGAACTGGGAGTTGAAAATCATAAGTTACTTGACCGACGGACACGTATATATTTCAACAATATTAATTTATATTATGTTATCGTTTAAAACAATTTTCACATAACATAGTATCGAAGATGATAATTAGTTTTTCGTCTCATCCACGCTTCTCTGTAGTAATTTTTAACTTTCAGCCCATCAAACTGAACGAGGGTACTAAAGTTTATCAAACATACCTTTTCTCAATTGTATTTAATCATTGAATTTAATTATTGAACACATGTACGTAAAGTTAGTAGGACTGGTTGGTTTTCAGTGGAGCTGGTAGGTCTTAAAAGGTATCAGCCCTGTGGTCTGGTACAAATTCGTAGAGAAATTTCATACACTTGTTTCCATTTCATTGAAAAAAGTGGGCTTGATAATTAAAATTATGTTTTATGTTTGATTTTATATGTTCATCTCATTTGTGGCAGTTTTCCTGTTAGTTCAATATTTTATATCGCTCGAAGAACAAACACGTTTCTCATGTTTTTGCTCAGTCAAGGGGAGATAAGTCAAGCTACACTCACAGTTATTGTTCTTGCGCACAAAGTTAGGCTTCACCTAGTTAAAATGTGATCGTATCCGGCAGTTTATGCGTACTATTTTTTTTTTTTTAAAAACAACCTATTGCTCACTGTATAAAGTCCGCGTATACAATGTTTATAATTAGAATATGTGATGAATACGTACGGCGATATGAATTGCACATAGCCTTTTTATCACAAATATACATGCCCTTTCTTTTGTGTTAAATGTACCATTCCAACTTCGTGAACCATGTTGCCGCTCCCACATCATCTAATAAGTGTCAACGATGAATGTAACAATCTTGCTAAGAAATAGACATGGTTCCTAGAGAATTTATAGAAGCGAATATTTAGGTTACTGGTTAGTTAACGGATTTCACAGATGTTAAAGAACCACTAAACTTTGTTTTTGTTACTCTTTTAACCATTACATATGAAAGATTTGTGGTTAGTCTTATGCGGAACACCAAATTTATTCTTTAAAAACGTGTGGTTAATTAATACCGAGCGATTAAAAGTGGCCAAAAAGTCGCCTGCTTCCCTCGCCCGCCAACGAAACCATTACTGACAGAGGTTACGTAACTCTGTCGCCAGAGCACTGCAGTGACGTCATATGAGGAACGATTTTCAGTTACTTGTATAGAGAATGTGTAGCACGCTCCATCATTTTGATGATTTTCGACATGAACGACGACATGACGAATCGTTGCTTTGTCGTCAATTGCTCCTAGGGGTCGGGCGATGGTGTCCCCATGCACAGATTTCCACCAGGACCCCGCAGTTCGTGCTAAATGGGTTATGTTTGTGAGTGCGAAGCGAGCGTTGTGGAAGCCTGAAACGATATCTTACTTGTGTTCAGATCGCTTCACGCAAGTTAAAGAATCAAAACTACTTACTAGTTGTAGTAAAATATGCATATGATTGATGACCATAAAGATTTTCTATGACACAACTTGTAACATAACGATTCTTCCTCGGGGAAGTGAGGTTGTGGTCGAAGCAACAATAATATTGTAAGTAGTATTATATTGATACCCACCTCGCTGCCACGAGAGAAATTGTTATGATATACGCTATGTCATGCAAAATCCTATTGGCCATCAATAAAATACATATTTTACTACCAGTAGAAAGTAGTTTTGATTTTAACTTCGGTGAAAACAAACCTAAATACCATTTATCCTCAGACTGGCGGATGTTCCCGACAGGAAGGTGCCGCCATTTTAAAAATAAAAATCTGTTAGAATTAATGAGATTATAGTTTGTTTTCATCAGAGTTAGAAAAATCAAGACTACTTTCTACTCGTAGTTAAATATGTATTGGAATCATAACCAAACGGATTTTGCATGACACAACTTATAACATAACGATTTCTTCCGCGGAAGCGAGGTGGGGTCGAAGTCACAATACTGCGCGATAAATTTCTTGCTACATTCCCATGGTTAATGTCCACTCACCAGTATGTAGATACTAGTCAATGTGCGTCTTTATATTTGGTCTTATAATCCTAATTAGTTTATTATCACACTTGTATGCATTTTGAAACTAAATAAAAAGCAGACGATCTGCTGATACTTATAGTGAATTTATAACAGAACTGTAATATCTAGACATTTTATAGTTTGCCAATGTGAATCATAATTCGCACACACACCCTAGTGCATGTTGTCTGTCTCATTACACTTCACGGCGAAAACAATGATTCTGTTGAATGCTACGACAAATGAATAAAAACAAAATGCAAATATTAAAATTAAAACAGATTAAAGTTATAGGAACAATATCAGGCCATTACCTTGTTCGAGGAATGTATCCATCAATATCCACAAAACTGTTCCAAATGATGTGTCTTTTAACAGTTTAATATACGAAAAAGTGATAAATCTTTTCAGGTATTGGTGTATAGTCTCATTGGTCACCCAAGATAGCACACCTGGCAACTAATTGCATAATGTCCGCCTTTCTTTAAAAACAGTAATTTAGTTAGCCAATAATGGGCAATCAATGAATGTATTGCCGGTTAATCCTTTGAAAGAAGGACGTTGTTTTTACGCAGACACCGACCCGACAGAGAGTGTATTCAGTATAGATTAGTAAATATACATACATAAACACTACCTTTTGACAATTCCGCTGTGTAAGATAAAAGTAATTAATCAATCAGCGTGTTATCGGTTAATCCTTTGATCGATGTTTATAATGTTGAATATTTACTCCAGACACAAGAAATGCCAAAAGGGAACCTTTGTCGGGTAATCTAAGTGTGTTACCACTAATTATACCTGTTATAAATTCATTAACTGACCATCAAGTGAACGATGACAAATAACATGTGTAGGTTTATACCACCTAACACGGGTTACAACAAGGGAGTATTAATTGCTGTATTGCATGTGAAAACTTATGGGCCGACACTGTTTTGAGAATACAAACAGATTTTTACATGACATGTTAAATATCGAGGTAAAAAAACACAGAAATGGGATCAATTTGGATCAGTCATTATACAAATAGGGCCTAACGACACCAATCGAATTTTGACAGAATCGTCTATGAAAACAAGTTGTAACTCGGAAACTAGGCAAAGCAGGAGACAAAATTAAATGACAGTAGATTGTGAGAACATATAGCTTTCATTTTTCCACAACAATTGTCACGATTTCAGGTTTATACAAGCCTGTAAACAAGATAATTTAACCCCTAAAATGTAGATGAATTCTGCATCGGCCCTCAAAGCTATTCCTCATATGACGTCACAGAGGCGCGCAGCTCTGATTGGTTGAAATTTCGTTCGCGGGTGAGAATTGTGCACTGTTGTCAAAAGGTCGATTTAAGTCAATTAAAGGTCGAAATGAGTAGTTTTAATGACGGGGTTTCATTTATAACGATGCCAGTTAGTGATTTATGTATTTGTACCCCCTAGGGTTTATGTGACCTTTAACTAGAATAAAGATGAGACGTTTCTATGAGCGAGTTTAGTTTTACGCCACACTCAGCAATATTCCAGCTGTATGGCGGCGGTCTGTAAATAATAGAGTCTGGACCAGACAATCCAGTGATCAATACGCATCGATCTACGCAACTGGGAAACGATGACATTTGTCAACCAAGTCAGCGAGACTGACCACCCGATCCCTTTAGTCACCTCTTACGACATCCATGGGTTGATGAAGACCAATTCTAACCCGGATCTTCACGGGTAACGTTTCGTTGTTATTTGCCTGCCATCAGTGACGAATTAAAATTCATGGCAAGTCAACACCTTGAAAAACCTCCAACCCTTTGTGTTTATTTTTAAAACAAACAAAAGAAACTCGTCTGACACTCCCTTTAAGCGGTATGTTCTAAACTGGAAGAACTTTATCTTGATCTGTAACAACACATATTGACCCCGTTTAACACATTTATTTTAAAAATGTACAAAACTGATACATTGTTTAAAACAATGTTCGAAAATTCATGTTCAAAATTTAAATTTGTGTTGCATTTTGTGTTTCTATTTGATTAAAGTATTTTAAGACACTTTTACATGTTATAATTAACGAGGATGCCCCTGTCGATACTGATTCAAGTTATTCAAATCAATCACTTTCTGTGCGCATTCGATCTGTATCGATCTCTAAGATATTGATTACAGGGATTTAATTACAACGTCTAGGCATGCAGGGATTTTAGCCACCAGGATACATACAGCGTCTCTAACACAGCTATAGAAATACTCCATGTTGTAACACGAGGGGACATGTTTGAATGTTTTCCGCTGAGTGTCAGATACAAAGGTTCTTTATGCTACGGCGGATGTGAGTAAATTTAATTTAATCTCTGACAAAATAAACAGTTCAGTGCTTTGTGGATACAGATTTGTCACCATTACTGTGAACACTTGCATTGTGCATTTATAATGTTAAACTGCGCAGTGGCAAAATCGGAAAATCCCTAGTTGTAAACATAAGAGCACGTGTTCTATGACAGGCGTTTTATATTAATGAATTGAAAGAAATCGCTGTTATCCTTAGAATAAAATCGTAATACCAACAATATTGATATTTTTGGAGATCATGAATTTTCATTGTCGCACTACCATATGTGGTACCTGTAAAGATCCGGGTTAGAATTGGCCTTCAGTAACCCATGCTTGTCGTAAGAGGTGACTAACGGGATCGGGTGGTCAGACTCGCTGATTTGGTTGACACATGTCATCGGTTCCCAATTGCAAAGATCGATGCTCATGATGTTGATCACTGGATTGTCTGGTCCAGACTCGATTATTTACAGACCGCCGCCGTACAGCTGGAATATTGCTGAGTGGTGCGTAAAACTAAACTCACTTACTCACTCACTACCATACATGGACATGACAATCATGTATCTTTGACGAAAAGGAAATAAAATTTTATGACGATAAGTATCTAAAAGTGTAAGCCATATATCTATCCGAATAACACATTAATCTGTGAGTTATGCTTTAACATTTATGTTTGTAAGAAACACTTGTGCCTCTCACTCATGGTACAGAATTAAAACTGCAGTTTTGTCAAAGGCTTTGAAATTCGAACGTTGAGTTTCATCATCGGTATCTACGTGACGAAGAACATTCAACCACGATGTGTGTATGTCACACTGTCACGGGTACATTATTCTTGATTTGGCCGACATTTTTCTGTACGTGACTGGGTAAGAGTTAAACAAGAATCGGAAAAAACCCTATGCTCCCATGCCTTAAGGTCGGATGGAACATGTTACTGAAACATTGATATAAGGCTTAGACAGGAAAAGTGAGTACTTAAGGTGTTACACCCATCAATATGTCGACGCTATTTATTCGGTCTGTAAATAATTGCATCAGGATCAGTCCTTGACTGATGTTATGGGATTGGTTTAGGTTGTTGATGCTATTATCCACGATGTGTGTATCTCACACTGTCACGGGTACATTATTCTTGATTTGTCCGACATTTTCCTGTAGGAGTTCAACAAGAACCTCACAAAGAGATACAGGCTGCTGCTATGCCTTAAGGCTGGATAGAACATTGCTGAACATTGCTTTGAGGCGTAGACTGGAAAAGTGAGTACCTAATGTGTTACACCCATCAATATGTCAACACTATTTATTCGGTCTGTAAATAATTACACCAGAACCAGTCCTTGACTGATGTTATGTTGTTGTTTTTTATGTTGTTGATTTTTATTATCTACGTGATCTGCCTCTCACCTCTAGCCCCAGACACTCACATTCTCGCTAGGTTACTTGAACCGTTTAACGGCTGGAAGTGTTCTTGGATATGAATTTTTGTTTGTGTGGGGTTTTTTTTCTTCTTTTTTGTTGTTTTCTTTTGCTTAACGACACACTCAGCAATATTCCATCTATATGGCGGCGATCTGTAAATATTCGAGTCTGGACCAGACAATCCAGGGATCAACATCATGAGCATCAATTTACGCAATTGGGGTACGATGACATGTGTCAAAAATGTTTCGGATTGTTTATTCCTTGGTTGTGTTATAATTATGTTTATTTTTTGGGTTGCATCTAAGCTTTAACAAGGTTCTTTTACGTAACGATTAGATTATTTACTATTTGTTGTTTGTGTACACAACCGAGATTAGACTACTCCTGCCTCGGGCATCCCGCTTCAAACTGCGCGAACCTATTCACTGCGCATGCGCTGTGAGCGCAGCGCAGCACAGCTGTTGAAACCACTTTTCACCCCAGCTGGGGTGAATTTAGTGAATGGTTTGAACTCCGATTTCTTGGGGGTGGGGGTGGGGGTGGGGTTTCATCGCGTTATTTTTCAATTTTTGATAATTTGTTGCTGTAAGTCCATACGAAAGGTATCAGAATCTTCAATTTTGTGTTTTGCGCTGCATGTAACCTTTAATTCGTCTGTTAAAGGGAGGCGGGATAGCCTAGTGGTTAAAGCGTTCGCTCGTCACGCCGAAGGCCCGGGTTCGACTCCCCATATGGGTACAATGTGTGAAGCCCATTTCTGGTGTCCCCCGCAATAATGCTGCTGGAATATTGCTAAAAGCGGAGTAAAACCATACTCACTCACTCACTCGTCTGATCACTGGATTGCCTAGTCTAGACTCGATTATTTACGGACCGCCGCCATATAGCTGGAATATTGCTGAGTGCGGCGTAAAACTAAACTCACTCACTCAAATATAGTTTTTCTGTTCTGATTGTGCATCAATGTTTCGTCATTAATTTCTGTACATGACATACAGGGGGGTCACTTACTTTTTACATAAATTTAGGGGAAGGGTGGTCATTCACATTGCAGATGCTTGTCCATAAAAAAAATCATCATATCACAACCCCACCCCCACCACCTATCCCTCATCAGCATTAGGTGATGTGTGCAAAATGAATGTTATCAAAACGAAACCTCACCGACAAACATGCGATTACGAAGCTCCTGAAGGGACATTTTCGTAACCCAAAATAAAAATAATAATTTCGTAATAACGACTTACAATCTCGTAATAACGACTTATAATCTCGTAATAACGCCTTCAAATCTCGTTATAACGACTTATAATCTCGTAATAACGACTTATAATCTCGTAATAACGATTTTTTAGATCTCGTTATAACGACTTTTAAATCTCGTTAAAAAAGTTTGGTGGCCTTCATCTACTTCTGAATTGGGTCTTCTGCACGGACTGCTTGAACATAGAGCTCATGGTTTGGAACGACTTGATGAGCATCTGGTCTTATCCTGCGTAGCATCCCTGCTTGCCTTTCTGATGCCTCCATGGTAGTCGCATCCCAAGGTTTGCGCAGCAGAGGCTTGGTGTATAAATCCAACCATTGTCAGGAAGAGAGGAGAGTATGGTTTTACGCTGCTTTTAGCAATATCCCAGCAATATCACGCGGGAGACACCAGAAATGGGCTTCACATATAGTCCCCATTTGGGTAATCGAACCCGGGTCTTCAGCGTGATGGGGGGATGCTTTAACCATTAGACTACCCCCACTGCCCATGAGTGAGTGAGTGGATGACAGCGAGTGTGTGAAAGTGTGGGTGGGCGAGTGAGTGACCCTAGTTGCCATAGCAGCCATATGACTTCAAGCGGTCAACATTTAAGCTGAAGTACCAGGTAAAACATGCGCAGTGACTGCTTGCTATAACTTGGCCATTGTGATAATGAAATAATATGGCCTCTTATACAGAGCACTAACCTTCACACCTAAATATACTCAGGATTTGCTAAAGTCAGTACACATAACTATACCGGTCTTTTATTAATCATGATGAGATACACGAGATCTACAAGTCGTTATAACGAGTTTTAAGTCGTTATTACGAGTGTTTGGAAAGTTGTTATAACGAGATCTAAAAGTCGTTATAACGAGATTTAAAAGTCGTTATTACGAGTGTTTGAAAAGTTGTTATAACGAGATCTAAAAGTCGTTATAACGAGATTAAAAGTCGTTATTACGAATGTCTGGAAAGTTGTTATAACGAGATCTAAAAGTCGTTATAACGAGATTTAAAAGTCGTTATTACGAGTGTTTGAAAAGTTGTTATAACGAGATCTAAAAGTCGTTATAACGAGATTAAAAAGTCGTTATTACGAATGTCTGGAAAGTTGTTATAACGAGATCTAAAAGTCGTTATAACGAGATTTAAAAGTCGTTATTGCGAGTGTTTGAAAAGTTGTTATAACGAGATCTAAAAGTCGTTATAACGAGTTTTAAAGTCGTTATTGCGAGTGTTTGAAAAGTTGTTATAACGAGATCTAAAAGTCGATATAACGAGATTAAAAAGTCGTTATTACGAGTGTTTGGAAAGTTGTTATAACGAGATCTAAAAGTCGTTATAACGAGTTTTAAAGTCGTTATTACGAGATTATTTTTCTATTTTTGGTTACGCAAAATGTCCCTTCAGGAGCTTCGTATGCGATGTATCTGTGATCGATATATATTAAAACATGTTTCACTCAGATAACAATACAAAAGGGACAATGTTTCGGCCATTAAATGTCGACAGGGTGACCTGAGCATAGCGAAAGCACACGGGAAAGCCACTCGTCTTTGTTGATATTTGTTGGCTGAATCATTCACGGTTTTCCCGTGCGGTCTAAAAATAGAACCATGTCATTGCAAGGCACTCTGACTATCGCCTGCACAGGATCCGAGTGGGTGTGTGTGAGTATATCCTGTTTTTAAACCAATGCAAGTGATAAATCAATGCAACAGTGTTCGAGTAAATGTATATTTCTTTCGATATCCCCCAATTAACGCATGCGCGCAGGAGTTACTTTCTTTTGTCATCTGCGCCTGCCTCGGCTATTCAGATTGTTCACAGACGTCTTCGTCGACGAGAAAGTATGACGTAACATACATAGGTAATAGTACGTTTTTAGTGCATACTGTTTTATCCAAGAACATATCAATGTATGCAAATAATTCGTCAATAATATAAAAATTATAATCCTAGATAAACCATGTTTATAATGATCATAAGCCGGATGGGACTCAATTACCCCAACAAAAGTAGGGGAGACCGGGGTTAATTGTAACACTTTTTACTTAAGTTCATGTAATTCGATATTAGTCGACCGCTCACAAAGTCTATCGGTACTAACTAAAACATTGGCTTCTTGGTTTAAACCTCGGAGTCATTTAAAGTTCACGATCATGTCGTTACAAAGTTATTACGTATCAATTGCAATGACTGCAAGTGTTACAATTGACCCCGAGAATCTGTTTATTTTCCTAATGAAATCAAAATGAAATGTGGAAAGATGTTACCATGATCAATTGAGGTGGAAATAGATTAACATTAAACCTTTGTCACCATCGACATTTAAAATGTTTTTAGCTTAAAATTCTTGTTTTCGTATGCACAAAATATAATACAAAGACTAACACCAAAAACTTTCACCCGAGGGCTGATACTATCCACATAAGACTGAAAATGTTCTATTATGATGAAACTAGTAAAGAACTAACATAAAACCGACATCATAATTTGCTTCATTATCATAACATAAGGGAAAATTACATGGGGGCAATTGTAACACAGTGTTACAATTGCCCCCGATGCTAGTAGCCATGTTTCATGTCACGTCACATGTTAACAACTTTGGGCTTCTCAAATATTTCTACTTCAAAATAAGTCGTAATACCACAATTTTACACTTGAAAAGTTAATTTCATATCAAGCAACATTTACTGCATTAAGAACGTTTTATTACGTTTTGTGAAAAATTTACTTTCTTATGTAAAAAAGGATTTTTCATCTACTGTATCTCGCAATGAGCGAGCAGCTGAAAAACGCCCGGATGTGTACCGCAGGAAAGCAAAGGCAAATAACTCTACTCACCTACATTATGCTTGAGCGAAAACTTTTAGAGTAATCGCCCTTGTTACAATTGCCCCACGTTACAATTGACTCCGGTCTCCCCTACTAAATTCTGTATTTTACTACGAAAGTGTTATCCCAAATATAATGTATGTTACATGATGATCAGAAAGTGAACTACCCTGGTGGTTTTGTGTTGAAGTCGCACATATGTCACAATGTACAACCGGGCATTCGATACCTCGAAGTTCGACACTCGAAAGTTTGACTGAATGTGGAATGTGGATAGTTCTTTCACTGTGCATTCAGTGACAACATCACAGATCGTTTTGCGACTACCAAATAACTGTAGTTCTATTAGCCTCATGTGGACATAGAAGAGTTGTACGGGAAATCCGCACCATGAGACAAGCTAGCATGGGTTAAAAAGATTGCGAAACAAACGGACGGGACGAATCTTGTAGCCCCAGGGGAAGACAAACATAGGTTCCTGGCGACATATTGTAACCTGGTAGCCCCACGGAGAGACAAACAGGTTGCTGGGGACCTACTGTAACCTGGTAGCCCCACGGGAAGACAAACATAGGTTGCTGGGGACCTACTGTAACCTGGTAGCCCCACGGAGAGACACACATAGGTTGTTGGGGACCTACTGTAACCTGGTAGCCCCACGGAGAGACACACATAGGTTGTTGGGGACCTACTGTAACCTGGTAGCCCCACGGAGAGACTCACATAGGTTGTTGGGGACCTACTGTAACCTGGTAGCCCCACGGAGAGACACACATAGGTTGCTGGGGACCTACTGTAACCTGGTAGCCCCACGGAGAGACACACATAGGTTGCTGGGGACCTACTGTAACCTGGTAGCCCCACGGAGAGACAAACATAGGTTGCTGGGGACCTACTGTAACCTGGTAGCCCCACGGAGAGACAAACATAGGTTGCTGGGGACCTACTGTAACCTGGTAGCCCCACGGAGAGACAAACATAGGTTGCTGGGGACCTACTGTAACCTGGTAGCCCCACGGAGAGACAAACATAGGTTGTTGGGGACCTACTGTAACCTGGTAGCCCCACGGAGAGACAAACATAGGTTGCTGGGGACCTACTGTAACCTGGTAGCCCCACGGAGAGACAAACATAGGTTGTTGGGGACCTACTGTAACCTGGTAGCCCCACGGAGAGACAAACATAGGTTGTTGGGGACCTACTGTAACCTGGTAGCCCCACGGAGAGACAAACATAGGTTGTTGGGGACCTACTGTAACCTGGTAGCCCCACGGAGAGACAAACATAGGTTCCTGGGGACCTACTGTAACCTGGTAGCCCCACGGAGAGACACAAACATAGGTTGTTGGGGACCTACTGTAACCTGGTAGCCCCACGGAGAGACACACATAGGTTGTTGGGGGACCTACTGTAACCTGGTAGCCCCACGGAGAGACACATAGGTTGTTGGGGACCCTGTAACGGAGAGACAAACATAGGTTGTTGGGGACCTACTGTAACCTGGTAGCCCCACGGAGAGACAAACATAGGTTGTTGGGGACCTACTGTAACCTGGTAGCCCCACGGAGAGACAAACATAGGTTGCTGGGGACCTACTGTAACCTGGTAGCCCCACGGAGAGACACACATAGGTTGTTGGGGACCTACTGTAACCTGGTAGCCCCACGGAGAGACAGACAAACATAGGTTGTTGGGGACCTACTGTAACCTGGTAGCCCCACGGAGAGACACACATAGGTTGCTGGGGACCTACTGTAACCTGGTAGCCCCACGGAGAGACACACATAGGTTGTTGGGGACCTACTGTAACCTGGTAGCCCCACGGAGAGACAAACATAGGTTGCTGGGGACCTACTGTAACCTGGTAGCCCCACGGAGAGACACACATAGGTTGCTGGGGACCTACTGTAACCTGGTAGCCCCACGGAGGAGAGACAAACATAGGTTGTTGGGGACCTACTGTAACCTGGTAGCCCCACGGAGAGACAAACATAGGTTGCTGGGGACCTACTGTAACCTGGTAGCCCCACGGAGGGACACACATAGGTTGTTGGGGACCTACTGTAACCTGGTAGCCCCACGGAGAGACACACATAGGTTGTTGGGGACCTACTGTAACCTGGTAGCCCCACGGAGGGACAAACATAGGTTGCTGGGGACCTACTGTAACCTGGTAGCCCCACGGAGAGACACACATAGGTTGTTGGGGACCTACTGTAACCTGGTAGCCCCACGGAGAGACAAACATAGGTTGCTGGGGACCTACTGTAACCTGGTAGCCCCACGGAGAGACACACATAGGTTGCTGGGGACCTACTGTAACCTGGTAGCCCCACGGAGAGACAAACATAGGTTGCTGGGGACCTACTGTAACCTGGTAGCCCCACGGAGAGACAAACATAGGTTGCTGGGGACCTACTGTAACCTGGTAGCCCCACGGAGAGACAAACATAGGTTGTTGGGGACCTACTGTAACCTGGTAGCCCCACGGAGAGACAAACATAGGTTGCTGGGGACATACTGTAACCTGGTAGCCCCACGGAGAGACACACATAGGTTTTGGGGACCTACTGTAACCTGGTAGCCCCACGGAGGACACAGACATAGGTTGCTGGGGACCTACTGTAACCTGGTAGCCCCACGGAGGAACAAACATAGGTTGCTGGGGACCTACTGTAACCTGGGTAGCCCACGGAGACACACATAGGTTGTTGGGGACCTACTGTAACCTGGTAGCCCCACGGAGAGACAAACATAGGTTGCTGGGGACCTACTGTAACCTGGTAGCCCCACGGAGAGACAAACATAGGTTGCTGGGGACATACTGTAACCTGGTAGCCCCACGGAGAGACACACATAGGTTTTTGGGGACCTACTGTAACCTGGTAGCCCCACGGAGAGACAACATAGGTTGCTGGGGACCTACTGTAACCTGGTAGCCCCACGGAGAGACACACACATAGGTTGTTGGGGACCTACTGTAACCTGGTAGCCCCACGGAGAGACAAACATAGGTTGCTGGGGACCTACTGTAACCTGGTAGCCCCACGGAGAGACACACATAGGTTGTTGGGGACCTACTGTAACCTGGTAGCCCCACGGAGAGACAAACATAGGTTGTTGGGGACCTACTGTAACCTGGTAGCCCCACGGAGAGACAACATAGGTTGCTGGGGACCTACTGTAACCTGGTAGCCCCACGGAGAGACACACATAGGTTGTTGGGGACCTACTGTAACCTGGTAGCCCCACGGAGAGACACACATAGGTTGCTGGGGACCTACTGTAACCTGGTAGCCCCACGGAGAGACAAACATAGGTTGCTGGGGACCTACTGTAACCTGGTAGTAGCCCCACGGAGACACACATAGGTTGCTGGGGACCTACTGTAACCTGGTAGCCCCACGGAGGGACAAACATAGGTTGCTGGGGACCTACTGTAACCTGGTAGCCCCACGGAGAGACACACATAGGTTGCTGGGGACCTACTGTAACCTGGTAGCCCCACGGAGAGACACACATAGGTTGCTGAGGACCTACTGTAACCAACGGAGAGACACACATAGGTTGCTGGGGACCTACTGTAACCTGGTAGCCCCACGGAGAGACAAACATAGGTTGCTGGGGACCTACTGTAACCTGGTAGCCCCACGGAGAGACACAACATAGGTTGTTGGGGACCTACTGTAACCTGGTAGCCCACGGAGAGACACACATAGGTTGTTGGGGACCTACTGTAACCTGGTAGCCCCACGGAGAGACACACACATAGGTTGCTGGGGACCTACTGTAACCTGGTAGCCCCACGGAGAGACAAACATAGGTTGTTGGGGACCTACTGTAACCTGGTAGCCCCACGGAGAGACAAACATAGGTTGTTGGGGACCTACTGTAACCTGGTAGGACCCCACTGGTAGGAGAGACAAACATAGGTTGCTGGGGACCTACTGTAACCTGGTAGCCCCACGGAGAGACACACATAGGTTGTTGGGGACCTACTGTAACCTGGTAGCCCCACGGACAGACAGACATAGGTTGTTGGGGACCTACTGTAACCTGGTAGCCGCACGGAGAGACAAACATAGGTTGCTGGGGACCTACTGTAACCTGGTAGCCCCACGGAGAGACAAACATAGGTTGCTGGGGACATACTGTAACCTGGTAGCCCCACGGAGAGACAAACATAGGTTGTTGGGGACCTACTGTAACCTGGTAGCCCCACGGAGAGACAAACATAGGTTGCTGGGGACATACTGTAACCTGGTAGCCCCACGGAGAGACACACATAGGTTGTTGGGGACCTACTGTAACCTGGTAGCCCCACGGAGAGACAGACATAGGTTGTTGGGGACCTACTGTAACCTGGTAGCCCCACGGAGAGACAACATAGGTTGCTGGGGACCTACTGTAACCTGGTAGCCCCCACGGAGAGAGACACACATAGGTTGTTTTGGGGACCTACTGTAACCTGGTAGCCCCACGGAGAGACAAACATAGGTTGCTGGGGACCTACTGTAACCTGGTAGCCCCACGGAGAGACACACATAGGTTGCTTGGGACCTACTGTAACTTAGTAGCCCCTAGGAGAGACAAACATAGGTTGCTGGGGACATATACTGTAACCTGGTAGCCCCACGGAGAGACAAACATAGGTTGCTGGGGACCTACTGTAACCTAGTAGCCCCACGGAGAGACAAACATAGGTTGTTGGGGACCTACATAGGTTGCTGGGGACCTACTGTAACCTGGTAGCCCCACGGAGAGACAAACATAGGTTGTTGGGGACCTACTGTAACCTGGTAGCCCCACGGAGAGACAAACATAGGTTGCTGGGGACCTACTGTAACCTGGTAGCCCCACGGAGAGACAAACATAGGTTTTTGGGGACCTACTGTAACCTGGTAGCCCCACGGAGAGACAAACATAGGTTGATGGGGACATACTGTAACTTGGTAGCCCCACGGAGAGACACACATAGGTTGTTGGGGACCTACTGTAACCTGGTAGCCCCACGGAGAGACACACATAGGTTGTTGGGGACCTACTGTAACCTGGTAGCCCCACGGAGAGACTCACATAGGTTGTTGGGGACCTACTGTAACCTGGTAGCCCCACGGAGAGACACACATAGGTTGTTGGGGACCTACTGTAACCTGGTAGCCCCACGGAGAGACAAACATAGGTTGCTGGGGACCTACTGTAACCTGGTAGCCCCACGGAGAGACAAACATAGGTTGCTGGGGACCTTTTGTAACCTGGTAGCCCCAGGAGAGACAAACATAGGTAGCTGTGGAGCTATAAATTATAAGCCGTTTCCGAAGGCCCTCATGGCCTATTTCAAGATGGCTTCAGAAACTAGCAAGGGAAAACCCACAGTAACTTACAATGACGTTAATTATACAGACAGGAAGGACATTACTTTATCTCTCTTCTGCACATTGTTATAGCATTTGTAATTATCCTTATAAGGATATAGAACAAAAGTTAGAAACGTAGCCGTTTCCTCTTCTTAAATTGTATGTTACTATTATTACATGCTTCACATTGCAATGTGAGGCGAGAGCGGATGTTGGCATGTCAGCATTTTAAAATAGTAAAGAGGAATACCCATTTGGAAGGCTACAATAAGAACACTTAGCTTAAAAAGACGCAAAGTCTTGAAATATCTCCGTTCAGAGTTGTTCAACGGCCAAGTGTAGCCAATATACTCATCTCCACATGCGTTGGTGGTATCTGGAGGTCACACCGCGTCAAACTGGAAATAGGTAGGCTGTACCTGTCTCTATGCGTGTGCGAGTGTTTGTTTCCGCTTCACACTAGGGCTTGTGTCCCTCACCACCGTAACCCGTGAAGATTCGGGTTGGAATTGGTCTTCCGCAACCAATGCTTGTCGTAAGAGGCGACTCACAGGATTCATTGGTCAGGCTCGCTGACTTGGTTGACACATGTCTAAATTGCGTGGATTGATAATTATGCTGGATTGTCTGGTCCAGACTCGATTATCTATCTATCTGTCTATCTGTCCACTGGTCTTGTCAACCGACGAGTAGACGGTGATATCCATTCATTTAACAGTGGTATCCATTCATTAACTCAATTTGATAAACATCAGATCCTATTCATTGTATGGGAATATGCTTACTTAATGCTACTTGACAACCGTTCACTGCAGTTTCTTTAAGTCAAATATGAACTAAAAGTCAAATATGGATCGACATACTGAATCAACTTCTGAATAAGAAGATGCTATTCTTGACTCTTACTCTACCATTGTGTACCAAGTTTTAAAGTAAATCAGAAGGTGGTTTTATTGCGTTTTTTCATTAGTTTGTAAAAGTCTTTTAGTTGCGTCCATAGAAAGACGTTTAAATTTCCCTTCTGGGTCAAAATTGCAAAGTAAAATGTTCAATGTTCTCAAACTATTTATGCCTGTAAAAGCCTGTATTGAAATTCAGTGTGCCAGAACAGAAACTTTATGTTACTTATTGTGAATGTTTTAAATATATTATTTGTCAAAGATTTGTCAAAATGTTGCTGCACTGGTATTAGAGATGTTATGCCCACCTATACCAGTAATATTTTGAGAAGAACAAAGACGTTTCGAAAATAGGTAAAATAGCCCCCACATTATTGTATGCCTCTGAGATTCGGGATCCAGAGTATTACTTTTCGACAATAAAATGGCCCCATGTCTAAAGTATACTGAGTCAAAAAAGAAACTTCACATTCTTTCTTCAGGGCACTATAAAAGAACAAGAGATGGTAAGATGGTTAAATTGTTATTATTTCATTGCTGAGATCTGTGTGATGTACTCCATACACTGACAGTGCCATATTCAGTTCCATTAGGCTACACCGCCGTTCCAAAACATGGGTATACAGAATATCAAGTTACAAGAATAAAAATGCGAAATTTCTCAGTTCAATATCGTGTATGGCCGCCCCGCGCATTCACCACTGCCAAACACCGTCTCCTCATCGAATGCCTGATGCTTGTGAACAGGTGGTTGGGGATTCTGCGCCATTGCTCTTGCAAGGCAGCGCCAAGTTCCTGCAAATTCTGAGGTTGGTTCCTAAGACCACGAAGCCTTCTCCCAAGTGCATCCCAAACGTGCTCTATTGGATTAAGGTCAGGGGACCTCGATGGCCAGTCCATGACGTTGATTCCAGCGTTTTGAAGGAATTTCGTGTCAACATCGCGGTATGCGGCCGAGCATTATCATGCTGGAACTGTAGACCTGGGCCATGTGCCGCCATGAAAGGAACGAGTTCAGGGGTGAGCACCTGGTCGCGGTAAGCAGCAGCTGTGAGGTTTCCACGGATGACCAGAAGTCGGGAACGGTAGTTCCCACAGAAAGCACCCCACACCATGCAACTTCCGCCCCCGAATCTGTCGACTTCCTCTACACAACATTGGGCATACCGTTCACGACGTCGTCTTCAGACTCTATGCCTGCCGTCCGCGAATCTGAGGGTAAACCTGGATTCATCGCTAAAGACGACTCGATTCCAGTCTCTCTGGGTCCATCGGAGGTGACGTTGGGCCCACAGCAGACGTTGACGTTGATGAAGCGGCGTCAATATTGGCCCACGATATGGACGTCGAGAATGGAGATTGGCAGCCCGCAACCGATTTCGAATGGTCTGTGAGGACAGTCGACCTCTAAACATCTCAGCCCTGATTCGTGTAGCCGGCAGAAATCTGTCACGTAGGTGACGTAGGACGATTTGACGGTCTTCTGCTCGTGACGTCACACGTGGACGACCCGACCTTGGGCGATCAGAAGTGGTGCCAGTTTGTTGTAGACGACCTCGCAAGTCATACACAGTACGACGGCTGCATCCCATTGCTCTTGCGACGTCAATAACTGATCTTCCCGCTTGCAACATGCCAACGGCACGTTCACGTTGCACTTTTGACAATCGTGGCATTCAAGTACCGTTAGAACTGTGGTTTAAAAGTGTTTTTCAATTCTTGAGGCCAATGCAAACACGTGCATATGAAGAAAACTTCGATGCGAAGATCACGTGATCGACTGCACGTGCAAAACCTGATTTGCCACTAACGTCATTTGCACGACGAATGGATGGGTTTGAGTGGGTTTTGCTAACGTTTTTCTAGAGTCGAAAGATAGGGATCCCATTTCGGATACATAGATGTATCATTAGAGAAAAAATTCTTCATCATTTTTCAAATTACATTTTGTGAAGTTTCTTTTTTGACTCAGTATATTATTCTTCGACAGTACATTGGCCCTCATATTATTGTATACCTCTGAGATTCGGGGGTCCAAAGTATTGCAATGTCCAAAGTATTGCAGCCATCATACTCTAAACGACTTCTAGAGTTAGGGAAGTATCCTCCAAATGAGGCGGTCTGCGGAGAACCAGGCTAGCTATTCTCGAAACGTTCGTAGCCCTACGAACTTCTTAAGCCCATTCTTAACACATTATCTACGATCAAAGTTAAGAATTCTTAGCTCTACGAACGTTTCCAGAAT
Organism: Haliotis rubra; assembly: GCF_003918875.1. Taxonomy (NCBI): domain Eukaryota; kingdom Metazoa; phylum Mollusca; class Gastropoda; order Lepetellida; family Haliotidae; genus Haliotis; species Haliotis rubra. Next base: position 1,899,742 of record NW_025765170.1, on the reverse strand, counting down.
AAGGGCCCAGGACGTTTTTGTACCTTTGTGTCTTCTCAGGTGAGAGTAACTAAACACTGATGAAGGCTGTTAAGTATGATAACACTGGTACCAACATCAGCTGTGTAAACTCCACCAGACTCGGTGTTAAGGTCTTTGCAGTCTTGAATGATGACCTTGACCTCGATGTCACGCACCAGATTCATTTTAGTGCTCTCTTCAAAAGCGAATAAGGTCCGACTTTCCAAACCCAGTGTGGTGACGTAGTGACTAGGCAGAGTGTGATTTCCAAATAACTGTTCATCTCAAATCAATTGAAAAATAAATATTTATTAAAAAGTGACTGGAAGATTGTTGTATAATTGATGTAATACTTTCCATCCTGACACATCATTTGATGCTGTTTCCGGCTGGAGAGTCGGCCACTGTTGTCTCAAATGTTTGTCATTTTAATTATGATGACTTCATGTTTCAGCAACGTCAAACAACGCCTACGTTTTGCAACTGTCATCATCTATACGGTGATACTGGACAATGGGATGCTGAAAGACATTCGATCCTCTGTATTCTGCTGTCAATCAAGGTAAGGCTCGAACAGAAGTGAATAAATATAGATATTATTCATATTTGTTCCTAAATTGTTGGGTATAATGAAATATGAATGTCAATACAAAATCTGAACAATGTAATGAATGTAAATATATTAAAATGAAAATGTTATTAGTAATAATTAATGTCAGTTCAAATATTTGATGACGACAAACATGCTATACAATAGCGTTGATGGTTTTATAATGTAAATCACTAAAACACATCCAAAATTTTCCACGTGTTCGGATTTGTTTGTTTGTTGGTTGTTTAACACCGTACTCAGCAAGATTCCAGCTGTGTTAATAAGTCAAATGTTGGTGAAGACCAGTTTTAACCAGGATCTCCAAAGTGTGTATTCAAGGCCCACAAACTATAGTTTTGGCTGACAGGGCCGACGGCTTCTTTCATCGGTTCCGGGTTAGACTTGGTATTCAGCTATCCATACGTGTCATAAGAGGCGACTAACGGGATTGCGTGGTCAGGCTCGCTGACTTGGTTGGCAGTTGCGTAGTTTGATGCTCATGCTGTTGATCACTGGATTGTCTGGTCCAGAATCGATTCTTTAAAGACCGCCGACATATAGCTGGGATACTGCTGAGTGCGGCATTAAACAACAACCAGCCAACCAACCAACCATTTTGACCTGGAAATGTACGGCGGAAATATATCCTAATGATCCCTTTCTGATTTTCAAAATTGCCACCAGAGCATTTGGTCTCTAGGCTGCTAGCATTTATCTTCTTGGCGGGGGTATTGCAGCTAAGGTCAATGTTAGAACTCACCAATAACTACAGCTACGGAACTGTTAATGGCCGACAGGTCAGCCATATTGAAATGCCAGGTTATTGTCATCAGCTGAAGACTACGATGAAGTAATGTTATCAGGGCCCATGATTCGTACCGACCTTGTGTCGTATATATAACTTTAGTTGTAAGCAAGTAGAACGACGTGAATCATATTTTGCAAGAAAGGCAACGTCATCATCGTCAGTGCCCGTTACCGGAAATGTTAATTACTGTCGAGTGTTTCCGTAATGTCGCGAATGCGATTCGGTATTTTGGGGTATTTTTATCGCAGCAACATATCAAGTGGAAGATGAAGTATATTAAGAACTCTTTATGTGGTGTTCTTCTTCAAAGCTTTGGCTGTTCGAGGCGTGGACCTGGGTCCAATAGACCATCCCTTGTGTTTTCCGCTGTGGTGAGTGATTTGAATGGCGCCGTGGGTAATCACACCTCTCCTCCATACTCTTAAGGCAAGTCGGGAGTGTTGCTGAAGTAATCTATCAGTGCATTGCAAGGCAGATCCAGAAGCGTACGGGTGTGGAGCACCTGCTCATCCCTCTACTGCAGTGAAAAATGTAACGGATGTGTTATACATGTCGATTACTGTAACTTAGACTTGTATCGCTTTTAGGAGGGTTGGCAATCCGTATCTGTTATTTGTTACACCCAAACTCAATTTACGAGAGTGAGTGGGTGAGTATTGTTTTACGCCGCTTTCAGCAATATTCCAGAAAGGTCACGGAGGGGGACATCAGAAATGGGCTTCACATATTGTAACCATGTGGGAATCGAACCCAGGTCTTCGGCGTGACGAGCGAACGCTTTAACCGCTATGCTACCCCACTGCCCCTCAATCGACAAGAGAGGAGGCAGGCGGAAACATGATACAATCACTAAAAGATGTTTTTCACTGAAGGCGTTGATCGTTGATCGTTGATCGTTGATCGACTCTGTACTTTGGAATACATTTTATAGTAAATATAGATGATGAAAAAAAAGATATTTGTTTAGCTGATCTTTTTATATGCGTGTGCGCGGGTGAGGGAATCTTTTAATGACGCGCAAAAGAACACCAACAAAGACCTTACTATAATCTTCTTTAATGTCATTCTTAGTGAATGAATTTCTTAACTAAATTCATTTTTAGTTTAACGTACCCGTGAATGTGCGGGTTAAAATATTCATCTTCAGTAAACCATGTTGTAAGAGGCGACTAACAGGATCGGGTGGTCAGACTCGCTGACCTGGTTGACACATGTCATCGTATCCCAATTGCGCAGATCGATGCTCATGCTGTTGATCACTGGATTGTCTGGTGCAGGCTCGATTATTTACAGACCGCCGCCATATAGCTGGAATATTGCTGAGTGCGGCGTAAAACTAAACTCACTCACTTAGTTTAGCGTCGAGCTTCAGCTCTACCCCCCCCCCCCCCAGCGATTTGACGCCAGTTTGAAAGTACATTATAATACGATAACATAACTGACTGAAGAGTAAATAAAATCTACCACACCATCACGTGAATTGTTATTGTTAACTGAATCTGTCAGCAGAATTTCATATGACACACGTAAGGAAAAAAAGCAGACTGTTATGTATTTGGAAATGGAACGCTATATTTATCTCGATAAAATGTATATTTGTCACAGGCTAACGTCATAAAGATCACTTTGTCATAACGTATGGCATATGGTCACGTCCGTCGATGGGGGAGCCTATAGTGGTTAAGGCGTTCGCTCGTCACGCCGAAGACCCGGGTTCGATTCCCCACATGGGTGATGTGTGAAGCCCATTATTGGTGTTCCCCGCCGTGATATTGCTGCAATTGTGCTAAAAGCGGCATAAAACCAAACTCACTCACTCACTCACGATGTGATCCCGGATCGCTCCTATTGTGTTTCAAGGTTGGTCAGCACCATTCCGAGCTCGTGGTTTCCCCCAAAAGTGGTAAATGTCAAATACCTGCATCACTTCGGGTTTTCCTCCGACATGAACCGGACACCTACTCTGATGAGATATGCATCTTAAATATTATACCCCGCAACGCGTTATCTAAATGGACTCCGTCCGTCCGTCCGTGCGCCCGTGCAAATTCGTCTTTTCCGGAGCAGAACTTTAAAACCATTTATTATTTTTTCACCAAACTTGGCACATAGATAGGTCTGGTGGTGAACTGTTTTTTCATATTTGCATTTCTATGCATGGCAACAAGTTTGACTTCGACTGAAATTGGTCTTGCTGCTCTTTTATGGAGCAGAACTTTAAAAAGTCTGGTGGTGAACTGTGGTTTTTGTTATAGTTTTGGATTTCTGAGTAAAACCATTTTTGCATTTCTATGGCAACAAGTTTGACTTCGACTAAAATTGGTGGTAGTGATCTTTTCTGAGAGCAGAAGTTTAAAACCTTTCAGTACTCTCTTTCCACTTTGGGGGTATCCAAGAACCTAATGACATAAAACAACAGTACCACTCTATATCAACATTACCTAGGTACATCAAACCGCACATTGACATAGTCATAACTAGTTGACATTCATGAAGAGTATATCTGTCCATCCGCCCGTCCGTCAGTCCGAAGACATGTTTGTTCACCCAATACCTTCAAAACTATTGGTTGGATTATTTATTTATTTATAATGGTAGGTGTTATACAGTTATACCAAAGAATTATGTGTCTGGCCATCCGTCTGCCCGGAGAGATGTATTATTCAACCAATTAACTGAAAACTATTGGTTTGTTGAATTCAAATTTAGGGACCACCTTCTTTGTCTGAAGGAGAGGAACAGTACAAATTTTTATCATGATATTTTAATTTTATTTTTCTTGAGGCTATAAACAATTAAATCTAAACAAGACAACCCAGTGAGTGAAGGCATGAGCAACTACCATGATCGGGTCACGGTGACCCAGTCCTTGTTTGTCATGTCATACTACCAACATGACTTTCTGGAGGTTACACCTGAGGAAAAACATCCACATCTAAACTTTATGCGTAGTCATGATGTCCTCTGTCGTTTGAGGCTCATGAACTGACTTAGATAGTGCGGCTGTCTAGTCTTTCTCGGTAAAAGGACATAACAGTTAAAGTGAAATTGTAACATCCTGAAACATTTGTCGTAATGTTTAAAGTATATGGTTTGACATATTTTTATATAACAAAAAGACTTTGTTTATTGTTAACAAATCAAATTAAATAGGCTAATGATGACAGTCATAATTGAAATGTATTCATACGCGTGACCTCTGTTATGACGGCGTAATGCACTCTTTGTTTATTGTTAACAAATCAAATTAAATAGGCTAATGTTGACAGTCATAAATGAAATGTATTCATACGCCTGACCCCTGTTATGACGGCGTAATGCACTCGTTCTGTTACATGTAGTTGAATTCTGAGATATTATTTTGTTAATGTTGGGTGAGTAATAAATTAATTACTAATCGGTGTCCCGTGCAATACCATATTTATGAATTTCGTGAATGGTACTGGTATCTAACTCGCTGTCGCTTCGTATACCAACTGGGTCATTCACTCGTTTCATAAATATGGTATCACGCGGGGCATCGTTTAGTTTTCTCGATATACGTTAATACACACACATGTTATCTTATAACATCATAGCCGATGGCATAAGAATTCAGTTCAAGTACACGAGGGCTGCGCATTCTCACCAGGGTGGGGGTAGGGGGGTGGAGTAGCCAAGTGGTAAACACCGTAGGTCCGGGTTCTATTCCAAACACGGGTACATTGTGTGAAACATATTCCCGGTGTCCCTATATATAAGATGAACACGGCATGTTCCAGATTTCAGAAGAAACGTCAACCAATTAAGAGGTTGATACTGCGTGCAGTCAAAACTTTTTCGATTTATTTTGAGCATGGTGAGGTAGCACTGGTTGACTCATTATGCTCAAGATCTGTTCTGGTACATTGTCTGAAAATAACAGCGACTTTTGAGCCTAGTCCAGGTTCGAATCCTTAACCCCGTGGAGACTGTGGGATAGAAGTGAAGCCCCCGGCAACCATTGGTCGTCGTAAGAGGCGACTTAATGAGTCAGTTCATGTGGCTCTTGTCAATATTCCCCTTCCATGTTGCTCACGCTATCAATCACTGGACAGACTCGGTATTTATAGACCAAAGGAATATTGCTGAGTGCGGCGTTATATTCCTACAACCAACAAGAAAATAAGCAAACTTTACACATCTATACCTGATTTCATAATTGAACAAGATAGCAGACTACAAACTAGCCATGCTGAAATATTAGACTGACTGACTGACTGAGTTTGGTTTTACGTCGCTTTGAGCAATATTCCAGCAACATCACGGCGGGGGACACCAGAAATGGGCTTCACACATTGTGCCCATGTGGGGAATCGAACCCGGGTCTTCGGCGTGACGAGCCAACGCTTTAACCATTAGGCTACCCCACCGTCCCCATGAAATATTAGAAGCAATGTTTGAATGTTGTCGCTTCTCGGTATAAAGTAATAATTGAACGCACAACTGAATTTATTATTTGCCTGAATGCCATTCCTCAAATTGCCATAACGTGGTCAGAGACCGTGAAATGAATGTATCTTATTGTCCCTGATATAATTTACGATTGATATAAAAATCAACCTCGCAATTGGCGATATGAAATAATTGAGGCCATGTGTTGCAGCGACAATATAAGTTGTATGCTTCTTTCGAGGGTAATACGGTCTGATGTACGCCTGTTTGTAGCGGTGTCACCCGAGCCAATAAGACAAAGGCAGTTGAAATCTTTGACAGAGTGAAAACGATAGACCGAAATAAACGCTCCCTTGACCCAATCCGCATTAGTACTGCCAGTTTTAAACGAACCCGATAACAAGGGAGATAACTGGTATCAGACTTTCAGAACTTGCTATCGTTGATGATTCAGGTTTTAGGGGAATCCCCGGTTTCGTCCGCCACGACGCCATTGTAACATTCCAGAATACGAGGTGAGACTATTTCGTCGCCAGCTTCATATATACTGTGTTTTGTCTGTGAATGTTATTCCTACAGAAACTTAGTGTCAGTTTGCCACTTATCAAATCATCAGAAGGTGTTTGGGTTTCAAAATATTCCGAAAGAACGGACATTCGATTAGGACGCAGTGACCTCGGTGTTCCACAGTCCATACTGCTGTGTCATATTCAAGAATTATGTGGGATTGGTGCTATCGTTTAATACGTTGCATACGCCTAGATGTTATCAGTATCACATGAACTGCCTACTCAGACATTAACAAACATACACGTACAGTAAGCATCGATACAACTTGTAGACCATCTCGTTGCTACAGGTTCACAGCTCAAAGCGAAAAATAGACCTTTAGACATGTAATGTTGCCTACGTAATATCTGTGAGTATTATAAATAGTTATTAATATTCACAGAATAGAAATAGTACAGTTATTCACTGTACTGAATCACTTTGTACTGTTGGCTTCAATTACAGAGTTAGGATGCTTCCAGAGAAGAAGTAACCGAATGATTTATGAATAAGGATGTGTATTTGTGTGTCTTGAGGGGTGGGGCTGGCTTTGGGCTGTACTACTGCTTGACACAGCAGGTTTTCTACTTGTATGTATTCAGAGTGACAGAGTATTGACATAATTATTCATTTATAAGTGGTTGCCAAAGCAGGATATGCTAGTCTGAAAAGACCCAATCGTGTGAGTTGTGGGCGATGCCAAAGTGATAAATATGTTAGTGTATGCTCTTTCTACTACTGGGAAACCCGTACTTCAATAAGTTATTTCCTGGTCTGGGAATGCTGTGAGACCAGCAGCATGATATGGGGAGGGTATGTATGTTACTATTCCTTCGAACTGTAGAGGTGGTGATTAGAATCAGCAATCTGCAATTTACTAAATAAACTAAACATAGTTATGTCTCTTAGCATTGCCAGGATCTGCTTTTATCATCAAATCCTATATTTGCCATGAAATTACTTACTTTCTCTTGTCACCATAATACTGTTTTACTGTAGGTAATATAATGTTTTACTATAATCATGATAATCAAAATGCTTTTCTACTGTATCCAAAGTACATTTGCCTACTTCTGAATCTGACACGATCACAACCATAATCCTTGTCTAAATTGTTTTGTTGTTAGTCAAAATAGTCTTTCATGTCTTCAGTGGTATCATTTCAGTTTGAACTTTTTTGTAACTTTGGAGCCAGCATCAAGTTGCATGACAGAACAGATGTAACTTGCACTTGACACTTAATTAAGCCATGCTTGGACAATACAAGTCTGTACGAAGGTGGTCAGTGGGGTTTTGATAAACTAGTAATTCATACAGTATTCAAGGATGGACTTTGCACATTTGTCCACAAATGAAATATTTTACATTTAGACACTGTCCTTCCTCTTTTAGTACCAAAGAACTAAAATCTGCAAGGACAACATGGTTACTGGTTACATTACCTGTTTGTGCCAGATTCTTTTACATGAACTGCCCCAAACTTGCTAATTTACTTTATCGCTTTACAATAAGATATGTTAGCTTAGATAAGATATGTGAGCTTAGAATGCTGATGGGAGATTAACTATATATTTACTTAGAGGTTGAAGTTGCAGACAGTTATTATTTTTGTTGTCTCTCATCCAGACCTTGAAACAAAATCATGACAAAGTCCCAAGCATGTCTGCTGCTCTTTGATAAGTCTAGATGTCTTCATTTTGTGAAAATGAGATTATATTTCTATTTTATATTAAATACTGTATGACAAACAAATTCTTAATCAGTTTCCAATTCAGAGACAAAATGTTAGCCTCATGTTTTCATTACATAAACCAGTGGACCAAAATAAACTGTGCCCTAGACTCACCTTGTGCCTATCCCTTGGCCTTTATTGTGTAACAAGGAGGCATGTCCTGATCACCTTAAGTTCACAGCTGTCGTCAGCATCGTAAACCTGTCAACCTTCACGGAAGGTCATGAAGGACAGTTTCTCCATTGATCTACGACTTATGTTGGAGAGAGAGTGTTTACATGCACACAGATATGCATTGCACCGGTGCAGGCTCTGCATTACTTGGTGCATACACTGCAAGGTTACTTTGACCAGAGACCAAAACATTTCTGTGTGGTGGCAGAGTATCCAACCTTTCATGCAGCAGTAAGCCATGGCAGAGGTTAATGATGGTGGTGTGGGTCTGGTGTTGGCCAGGATAATCAGGGTTGATAGCACGAACAATCAGGGTTGATAGCAAGAGCAATGGTTTCTGTCTCAAGGTTAAGGGGTCATACATACTGTCGGTTAACATTGGATGTATGGAGTCTAATTGTCTCTTATTGCAAGATTTGATTCTGGCCCCCCTTAAAGAGAGGCCCTTATGTTTTGTTGATATTGACTGAACAAAACACAAAATAAGATCTTGATATTCATGAGTGAGTATGTTTTTTTCCACTTTCAGCAAATATTTCGGCAATATCTGGGCAGGGAACATTGGAAATCAGCTTTAAAAATTGTACCCATATGGGAAATGGAACAAGGGTCTATCGCATGGCGAGCAAATACTTTAACCACCAGGCTAATCCACCTTCCCTGTTTGTGAATTAACTGGCAATGACTAATATTTATGTGTTGAGTGGTTATTATTTGACTTTTGGCATCTTCTAGATGGGACCCAACATGCAGAGTTGTGGCCCTTACCCATGCCAGGATATGTTCAATGTGGATTTGAATCTATCAGTTTTTTTTTACCTACCAAGTATGCTCTAATATCCTGGGATCTTAGATCTTTGTCAAGCTGAAGATATCTTAAAATGAATCACTGTGATAACTGTTCTGTTGTGACTGAAGTATTGTTCAAGGGTTTCAAACTAAACTCACCTATTTGCTGAAAAACTCTTAAATTCCGTATTTTATATTTATGATTTTGTTTTATCTTTTCTGTGTCTTTTTTCCATGTGTGTCTCTGCTTGTCCTCAGGTGTAGCACTTGCAGGTGTAATTAGCTCAAACAAACCAAATGGAAAAGTAGACACCTGTATTTCTGCAATAAAGATTATAAAACTTTTAGTGAGTTTTACCTAGTTGTCTGCATAGGAGTCAAAATTAAGATTGCCCAGACCCACAGACTAGGAATCTACATTTATTTCAAACAGAGAAGATCATCACTATTTTTAACTCTGATTCATATTCGTGTAAAAGTGAAAGTGAAAGCAAGTTTAGAATTGGGAAATGAAACAGCTTTCTCTCATGAACCTTAGTACGAATGAAAGTTTAGAATTGGGAAATGAAAGTTTAGAATTGGGAAATGAAAGGAAATATGGTCTTGACATGAACCTCATTAGAATGGAAAGATTTAAGGGGTCCACAGATTAGATACTCAAACCAAAAAGCTCACAGACCACATGCCGATTTCTAAGACATAGCTTCCATGATCTGGAGCAAAGTGTCTGCATAGAGAGTGGAAGTTGGATGGTTAGATCGGCGTAAAACTAAACTCACTCACTCACTCACTTTGTAAGTGCACTAATCTTCATCACAAAATTCCACTTCAACTCATTCCACTTCAACGATTTCTAAAACGGACCATGTTACAATTCACCAAAACAGGAACTTGAACTGATAACAAGTATCTCTCAGAAGACCCCCCTGTTATTTCTAACACAGATGTTATCACAAAGCACCTGAACTATTTAATGTCATGATAACATATGATAACTGTATCTCACCAAAATAAGCAATGTATGTGTGATATATTTGTGACAGAGGTCTAGTGTCTCCTGTGGACACTGCTGTTGATACTGATGAACTTGAATGCTGATGAGGAGGTTTGTGCTATCAAACAGCCATTGATTGGTCCATGTGGTCATCTACCCGTGAAGATCCGGGGTAGAATAGGTCTTCAGCAACCCATGCTTGCCACAAAAGGCGACTATGCTTGTCGTAAGAGGCTGACTAACAGGATCGGGTCGTCAGGCTCGCTGACTTGGTTGGCACATGTCATCGGTTCCCAATTGCGCAGATCGATGCTCATGCTGTTGATCATTTGATTGTCTGGTCCAAACTCGATTATTTACAGACCGCCGCCATATAGCTGGAATATTGCTGAGTGCGGCGTAAAACTAAACTCACTCACTCACTCACTTCATGTAGTCATCAGCTTAGCATTGTCCCATGAATTGACTTCATTATGTGAAGTCTAGGTCTTTAGACTTCATTGGTGGTGCTGGTCTTGATGAGTTCAGAGATGCAATGCAAACAGTGTATATGGGGCGAAAACACACACACCCAATACACCCAAATTCTTTTGTAATTTTACACTTTTGGCCAATAAATACATTAGGATTTTATTTTTTGAGCAGGGAAATTTAAGTGGTTTTTTTTTTCTTACTCTTGAAAAAATACGACCGGAGGATCCGTAAAACAAGAAATATAATTGGTCTGGCCTTACCAGTGTATAAAACATACATAATCCTTGACAGTCTATTTTTTGGAAGGACAGTCTAATAAATAAGGCCATCCTTTGGTCGGGGGAAATATTTGAAAAAAATATATTTATCTTGGTTTGAACTTCAGCTTATCTATTATTTTTCATTGCTTTAGTTTTTGGGACTGGCTGTGTTTGTTCAGGACTGGTGACTTTTTAGGGCAGACAGTCCTTGGACAGGCCATATTTCAAAACTAGTTTATACATTGGCATTACGATATACTTATACTGAACAGAAGGCAAATTACCGCGGTTCTTCTAATACCGCAATTTACGGTTTCACCCCTATGAACTACTAAGCTATATTATTTCGACAGAACAATGGCTTGTCCTTCATGTGAGCTCCACCACTTAATCATCATGATTCAAATATTGTTGGTCGTGCAGTTATATTTATGCAGATCCCTCATTCACTGATTTGTCTTGACTGTTTCAGACAAAGCATGGACAACCCAACTGACACCAGAAGGAGGAACCTCAAATCAATGAACACGGTCAGTTTTGTATGGATTTGAAATAGGCCGGATTGAGTCATGGAAGAAAAGGATCAAGCCAGACGGCTCTACATAAAGTCCTTAAAAACTGAAACAGTGCTGGGGTCTCAAGCCATGGGGCAGGTGTCAAAGTCTGTTAAAAAGCTCGTTCGAGATTCCCTATCGCGGATCGAAAGGCAGTATCGGTTCCAATACCAGGAGTTTTGGGCTGTCATAGAAAAAACTACAGAGAGAGGGAAGTTGATTCCCGACAAAGCAGCAGAGGCCTTCCAAAATCTTGAAAAATATTTTATTCTGTTATACAAGATGCCATGGAAACGTGAATTTAGGAAACTGAAGGTGAGTTCTGATGAAAGTATTTTTGTTGATGATTTATGTCCATATTGGCTCACATGATTTGGAGATAGCCTTTGATAGGAAGTGGAGGTCTTTTGGAAGGAAAAAGAGGCCTTTGTACAGGAAATAGGAATGTTTGTGTAGGACATATTGACTTTGAATTCGCAGTATGGTCTTTGGTGTAGAAAAAGAAACTTTTGGATGGGAATTGTAGACTTTGTATAGGAAACAAATGCCTTTGGACAGAAAGTAAGGCCTTTGGATAGGAAATAGATACAATTGGATAGGAAATAGAGGCTTTTGGATAGGCAATAGGGTCTTTGAATAGGAAATAGATACAAGAATTAAAATTGCTTTTGAACCATGTTTTAGGGATGCTGTGGATTAAAAAGTTAACTTTTATCAAGGGTTCCGATCCACAAAGCGTTCGGAAAGTTACGACCTGTTGTAACTCTGTAGTTTACCATATTCTTATGAATGTCAAAGCCCTACGAATGCTTTGTGGATCGGACCCAGGTTTGATTCTCCTCATGAAGACATTTTGAGAAGCTTGTTACTTGTGTTCCCACCCTGATACAGGTGAAATATTGCTAAAGTTTGGGAAACCTGAGTCTCTGCAAAGGTTTGTTTGCTTGACCTTTGTCATGCTTTTAAAAAAATCAATTAGATTGTAATGATGAAGGGTTTCTCCAGTTTATTTGATCTGAATTGCCAAGAAGTACATATACATTACGGGTCAAAAAATTACTTGTATTATTTAAGGTGCAGAAACATAATACTTAAGATTTACATGTAGGTAAAATGTTTCACCTTAAAGGAATACTTCTGATATCATAAAAAAAATCAATAATGTGTTTTACACCAAGATAGCCTGTTCCACATGATCTGAAGGAGGTAAATCAAGTGATTTATAGGTGACTGCGCATTTACCTTATCAATACATGTTGCAGTATATGGCGACTGTGGTATGTGTTGTGTGTGGTATATATACACTTCCTGGTTGAAAACATGGGAATACTTATCATATCATCATAAAAAAATTCAATAATGTGTTTTACACCAAGAAAGCCTGTTCCACATGATCTGAAGGAGGTACATCGAGTGATTTATAGGTGACAGCGCATTCACCTTTATCAATACATATTGCAGTACATGTATATGGCGACTGTGGTATGTGTTGTGTGTGGTATATATACACTTCCTGGTTGAAAACATAGGATTATCAGTGACATCATTTTGCAAGAAAAAAAGCAAATAATTCATGATTGAAAGTTGGGATCGTAAGGTGAAAAATACCACGATAAACAACCAGTGTTTATGCAAAATCAATGGCATACTAATGGTTTTTTGATGGTCACAATAATATGTCCTATCGTTTACAAATTTAAAGTGTGGCAGCATGGAACTTAACAATGTGCACGGCTGGGTTAGAATTGGTCTTCAGTAATCCATGCTTGTAAGAAGCGACTAACGGGACTCGCTGACTTGGTTGACACATGTCACCGTATCTCAGTTGCTTAGATCGATGCTCATGCTGTTGACCACTGGATTTTCTGGTCCAGACTCGATTATTTACAGACCGCTGCCATATAGCTGAAATATTGCCAAGTGCGGCGTCTATCAATACACAAAGAAACAAATTTAGAGACCTAAAAGGTAAATGACACAGCAGATAGTCTGGCAGAGAGCCAGATTTGTTCAAGGAACTATGTGTGATTCATGGCAGTGAGAAGTCATCTATATCTGGATGTCCAGAGGACACGTAATGGAGAGTCCCAGATAGGGCACTCGTCACTTACGGACATTTGGACCCAGGAACTGAATGACTGAATTCTGGCTGGAACGTGGCACATACACTGACCGTAGCATGAAGTGAGTGAGCGAGTTTAGTTTTACGCCGCTTTTAGCAATATTCCAGCAATATCACGGCGGGGACACCAGAAATGGGCTTCACACATTGTACACGTGCTGATTCGAACCCGGGTCTTCAGCGTGAGGAGGGAACGATTTAACCACTAGGCTACCCCACCGCCCCTGTAACATAAAGTTGTTGCTAGATGGGATTTACTTGCTGTGATCCAACACTTGTCAAACATATTATTGTGACATGTATATGCCAGCAATTATATAGGTATGCCAGAGAGACTGTGTACTTTCAGCGTTGGCAACCTAGCTATTGTCCTTGATGGTATACTGCGTATGTTGGTTTGAAAAACAACACCGTCATTTGTGTAATTGTTGGTGTATTGCGCGTTTGGGTGAGAAAACACGTCATTTGATGGTTCATCCCGTATTTACGTGTGAGAAGACGTAAATAGTATAATTGTTGTATCGCGTGTGTGCGTGTTGGAAGACGGAATTGGTATAGTTACATATTCGTTCCTTTGCCTACAAAATACCACTAGCTTTTCTCCCCTTAGACACATACGACGATCCGGGTTAGAATTGGTCTTCAGCAACCCATGCTTATCTAGGAGTCGAATGACAGGATCGGGTGATAGATTCGCTGACTTAGTTGACACACGTCATCGTATCCCAACTGCGTAGATCGATGCTCATGCTGCTTATCACTGGATCGTCTGATCCATAGTCGAATATTTTACACACCGCTCTCAGATACTACAAACAAAAAGTATGGAAACACCTTAAAATTTCATAGTCATATATAAACTTAAACGTGGTGAGGTCATTTGTACGTTTAAAGTGCCCATTAAGAACACAAAACGTTGCATTTACCTTAGAGTATAAATGATCTCACCACGTTTAACTTTACATATGACTATCAAATTTTCGGGCGTTCCCATACTCAAAGTTTTTGTTTGTAGTATATATCTGGAATATTGCGGCGTCAATCATCAAACAAACAAACAAACAAAAATGTATATAGAGTAACAACAACTGAATCAGGTCCCACCATACATTATACACCAATGCAAAGTTTGCTAATACGCATTAAGTCTAATCCGCATTCTAATCCACGTCCTGACATATGAACCTCACATGTCTGGCATAATAGAAGCCTTACATTTAAATGTTATACGAGGGCTGGTTTTGCAATATGAATAACTTCCTGTATTCGAGCAGCCAGGGGTAACATCAGTAGAGCATGCATACATTCGCAACAAGCTATATTGCTTTGAGGTCAGAATGGATTTCAGTGGCGGTAGAAACTCTGAAGAGTTGTTTCCTTTCAACATGCCAGGATCCGCTGTCCCCCCAAATTAACCTTGGTGAGCTGAAACCCCGTCTCTTCACAAAAGGGTTCACCAAGGCTACTAAGCGCATAGGGTTGTTTTTTCCCAGACGTAATAGTTGTTGACGTAGCTGATAGTACCAATCATATACTATGACCCTGCATGGTGCCTTATCAGCCATTATGCAATTAAAGTGCCTTGCCGTCAGTACAGACGGCTCGTGTTTCCGTGCGTTTTGTAGACAAACATTTCTTCTGCTGAGGTAATGCAGTTATTGGCCTCTTATTGCGACACTTTTCTCACGTGCCATGACTTGAGTGTGTTTCTACTCAAAACAGTTAAGCCCTCAGTTACATAATGGTCATGAATAATCTGAAACGCTACGAAGCACAGACATAGTACACCTGGGCACTGTGTGTTATTCTTACACATTTCTGTCGTTTAAGGCGTCGGGTTCGATTCCCCACAATACAACGTGTGAAGAGCATTCTGGTGTCCCCCGCTGTGATATTTCAGGAATGTTGCTAAAAGCTGCGTAAAACTATAATCACCCACTCGTATAAAAGTGATCAAATGCTTTGATTGTTGGTTAGTTTACTTCGGCATTTTCATCCAAATTACAGCTCTTGTATGACTGACTTTATTTAACCGGAATAAAACAGTTGGTGATACTGCAAGTCAACCCGCAACATCTGGTTATGATGACGCAATTAGCTTTGTCATGGATCCTGGTCACCTTAAAGATCCGGGTTAGAATTGATCTTCAGCAACCCATGCTTGTCGTAAGATTCGACTAACGGGATCAGGTGGTCAGACTCGCTGACTTGGTTGACAAATGTCATCGTATTACAATTGTTTAGATCGATGCGCATGATGTTGATCACTGGATTGTCTGGTCCTGACTCGATTATTATCAGACCGCCGCTTGTAGCTGGAATATGGCGGTGTGTGGCGTGAAACTAAACTCACTCGAATTATTATCAATGAATGAATGAACCGTAACCGAACAAGCCCAGATCACCCGTTATGACCCGGAATTACAAAGATCAGATTCATATGAATGCACCATAAATAAACCTGTCAATCATAGCGATTACTTCGAGTAGGCCAGTGTGACCTTCAAGGGAATTTCCCTAAATATGCACAGCCACTCAATGGATACCACACACCAGGAAGTGTGTTAATTGTTCGATATACGAGAACCTAACACTACAGGCTTTATACAATTTTTGCATAAATATTGTATGGCTTGTTTCTTATTACGTTTTAGAATTGGTTGACACATGTCATCGGTTCCCAATTGCGCAGATCGATGCTCATGCTGTTGATCACTGGATTGTCTGGTCCAGACTCGGTTATGTACAGACCGCCGCCATATAGCTGGAATATTGCTGAGTGCGGCGTAAGACTGAACTCACTCACTTCTTATTACGTTTTAACGAATCAGCTGAAGTTTGATATTTAGGAATGTGAAAAATATTATTCCAGTTTCCCGATAATATGATAATCGTAATTGCGGCATTGTTCAAGTCTAATTCATGGAACGTGGTCAGTGTTTGTTTGTTGTTGTTTAACGACGCAAAAAGCTATATTCCAGCTGTGTCAGGTCAGTAAAATATCGAATCTGGATCAGACAGACCGGAAATCACGTAACCATCAATCAAGGCATGACCATACCTTGCCAATTGAACATTTAAATCTCAGAATTTTATTCAACTTAGGATAAAAGTTGTTTAACAAACGATCATAGTTTGAAATCGCTATTATTGCTTTGTATTACAAGGGGGTACGCGCAGTAGTTGGAACAGTGAAACAAATGTACGTGCGGTACGTGATGAGCGTTAACTTAGACTACCGTAGAAACGAACCCTTCTTGTTCTCGGGGTTTCTTTTAATGTGCATACCCCCTTGTAATACAAACCAACAATAGCGATTTGAAACTATGATCGTTTGTTAAACAACTTTATCCTAAGTTGAATAAAATTCTGAGATTTAAATGTTCAATTGGCAAGGTAAAATTATGAGGATTCGCAATCTTAATTTAACTTAATTTGATTTACTTTTTTGTTTAAAGTGAAATTCATCGGTACGTTTTCACTGCAAACAGACTATAGGTTCGAATCACCCGATTGGTACATCATGTGCAGCTTATTATGGTTCAGCTAAATGCTCCATAAGCTGAGATATATTGGTATCAAAGACTGACATTAAATCGTGTCCAAGGTGCCTGAAGCAATAAAGCAAGGCACCTGAGAACGTGTTCATTTCTACGCGGTGTGAGTGGGTATGTTTTTACGCCGTTTTAGCGATATTCCAGCAATATCGTAGGACACCAGACATGGGCTGCACTCATTGTACCTCAAAACCCGGGTACTTGGTGTGACGAGCGAACGCTTTAACCACTAGGCAACCCCACTGCCCTCCTACGATTAGATAATAGATTCATGTGTTTGTGTTCAGATACTCACTCAGGAACTTGCTGAAACACGTGGAGCTTTTATTTCGTGACCAAATTTACTTTATAGAACCTGTTTCACCAGCCTCTTCCGTGCTTGTTTGATAACGCTGTTAACATCTAGAACTAAGCATCATATATATTGTGATAAAGACCCGTGAAGATCCGGGGTAGAATAGGTCTTCAGCAACCCATGTGCTTGCCATAAAAGGCGACTGTGCTTGTCGTAAGAGGCGACTAACGGGATCGGGTCGTCAGTTTCGCTGACTTGGTTGACACATGTCATCGGTTCCCAATTGCGCAGATCGATGCTCATGCTGTTGATCACTGGATTGTCTGGTCCAAACTCGATTATTTACAGACCGCCGCCATATAGCTGGGATATTGCTGAGTGCGGCGTAAAACTAAACTCACTCACTCACTATTGTGATAAAGAAGCTGTATGTCCATAGAACTGTGTCCCTTGTTCATTACACCAACTTCTCAATGCCCCTCGAGGGCGGTGGGGTAGGCTGGTGGTTAAAGCGTTCCCTCGTCACGTCGAAGACCCGGGTTCGCCGTGATATTGCTGGAATATTGCTAAAACCGGCGTAAAACCAAACTCATTCACTTTGTCAGTTTGAGGAAATAGTGGTTAGGAAGTTTAAATGCATTACTGTAAGAAATTCCCATGCGGAAATGGATTATATTTATGGTGGAAATACCGTAAACTGATTTGATTTGATTTCCTTCTGTTAAGTATTGTCTTAAGTACAGTTATGTTTTTTGGTGCAGTGTTGAATAGATTGTATTGATTGTGGTGATGATAATGGTGGTGGTGATTCTGAATATGTTAATACTCAAAGCGCGTCTCAAAATATTTTAAGTCTGCAATAAGTTCGAGTATTTTTGTGTCCGGGCCACTGGAACAGTGGTTTGTCCTAATTGTGGGACACAGACAACAGTCAGATACACATCACACAAAGGGCATTTCATTACCTGACATTCCACGGCTTTTGTGATTACTCGGTGCGTGTTCAACTTCCGGGTTTGAATATAAGTACTCAATATCCACGATAACGTATCTGTTTACATTACTTCCTGCGTTCTAATTCTCTACAGATAATCTGCAAATAATTATTTAGAGTCGAGTCACTTTTATGTATTGGGTGAGTGAGTTTAGTTGTACGCCGCACTCAGCAATGTTCCAGCTACATGGCGGTTATGTATGGTGGTTGATCTTGTTAGGTTTTCTAAGGGAATATTTAAAAAAAATATGTGGTGCATCATTCTTGGGTTGTGAGATTGCGTAGCGGTTTGCAGTTGACCTCAAATAACGATACCAGCACGGATTCCGGGTCGGGAATAGGTTCTCATTGTCGCTCCAGTGTTCAGTCACATACCAGATCCTTCATTATATGTCGTCCTACCCAGATTCGCCTTTATTAGTTTTCTAGGTTTATCAGCACCAACCTATACCCGTGACTATCAGGGTTAGAATTGTCTTCAGCAGCCCATACATGTCGTAGGAAGCGACTAACGGGAGCGGGTGGCATACCGCCGCCATAAAGTTGGAATATTGCTGAGTGCGGCGTTAAACAACAAACAAATACAAAGTGCACGGGTATCATTTCCTATCAAAATGTGACCCGTGAAGGTCCGGGTAAGAATTGATCTTCAGTTACCCATGCTTGCCGTACGAGGCGACTAACGGGATCGGGTGGTCAGGCTCGCTGTCTGGGTTGACACATTTCATCGTATCCCAATTGAGTAGATCGATGTTCATACTCTTGATCCCTGAATTATCTGGTCCAAACTCGATTATTTACAGCCCGCCGCCATATAGCTGGAATATTGCTGAGTGCGGCGTAAAAATTCACTCACCCTATCAAAATGTTACCCAACATCATACTGACACACCGTGAAATGATTGAAATAACATTCAAAGCGGCGTTTGTCCCAAATGAAGTGCCCACTCACGTAGAGAGTCATAATGTGGGTGAAACATGGCAAGATTCACTCGACCGGTTATTAAATTCAACTAATACTGTTTCTTGTTTCAGACCTACTGTGGGTACTTCCAGTCGAAAATAAGGTCCCATCTTGAAGACCCTGAATCAATTTTATGCCTCGTTGGATTTCAACCAGACACTGCAAACACACTCGTGTTGAAAGGTGAACCCGACCTTCAGCTTATCATAACTGTAGCATTTGAGTGCGTGGTAGCAACAGTGGAATGTGAAATGCTTTCAGAGTTTCACAGGAAAATGAAGGAGGGAGGAGCTAATGTTTCAGATGTCGTGAGGTGGCGAGACACAGGAGTACTTCCTGCAGTCAAGAACATTGAAGACGAAGAAAGGAAGGATTTGAGAAGCAGCTATGGTGAAAGCAGAACGGACTCTGCATATGTATCAGGGGCTCCCGGTAGTGTCAGGAACAAGACTGTTGTGGGGGCAACGGGAGGAGTTCCCAGGAATCTGCCATTCATTGATGAGGATGATCATTTTGTGGACGATACTGGATATGTGGAAGGAACAATAGATGAGCATTTAATGGCGTATGCAGAGGTTGAGTCAGATCCCCTCAACGTCAACCAGCCCCTCAGAGTGGCTCTGAAGACTGGGCGTTTGTTCGCGAAGGCCTGGAGACCAAATATGGAACAAAATATTACGATGGAGCAAGAGGAGATGTGATCCGGAATTCCAGGGAAAATGTTAGGTTTCAAGCTCGAGATGAACAGTCGGACGAAGGTATTGACATTGAAGAAGAACCACCCGCGGTCAATATTGTGCATCCTCCAGTACGGATTTCTTCTCCCAGGTCCCAAACAGTTGTCTCTCAGGACAGGACTTTGGCGAGAGAATCTTCGGGTTATCGGACTGGGTCTTCGGGTTATCGGACTGGGTCTTCACATGTCATCTACCCACCAAGTAACCATCTGTCAGGACCCGGCCTGTCACCAGTAGCTACATCTGTGGGCCCTGCATCGTACGGTTCCCAAGCATCCTACAACAGTGCAGCTCGATCACAGCCTATCGTAGCGAGAGGGGTCACCCCTAACACTGGCCATCTAAATATTGATACAATGGCGCGAAAACCCAACATAATCCAGAGGGATGGTGGTTACAGACCTCAGACCTATACCTCCAGTGGGGATGTGGGGGCTTCAATGGCTCGTCGAATGAATGACCTTGGGGTTCCTGATACAGGAAAGTGGCCCTGTCACTTTTGTTCGGGGATGAACCATAACCAGAGAGCCATTTGCCAAGTCTGCGGAAAAAGCAGAGGTCCAGAAATTGACGGCCCCAAATGTGGCGACAGCATCACTGAATGCAAGAAGTGCACTTTCGAAAACTCACCAGGAACAGAAATTTGCGAAATGTGTGGTACGGCTTTAGAAAAGAATAATGTGCATACTTACGTATAGCCTATATTTCTAATTCTAAAGATAATAGAATATCGAACATTTTAAAGTAAAGTTTAAATTTAAAAAATGATTCGTTCATCATAATCACCCGAACATGGACTTTCATTGATAGCTAGAGGCATTTGCTATATGTAAGCGATGTGCGAGTTATTTTAAAGTGTTATTATAGACAATGTGTATTCAGAAGCAACATCGCACTGTGTTTCTGGCTAAAGACTGCTTTTCCGAATTTATATGTGCACGTTTGCTGTGTAATCATCGAAATTTCGAGACCTATGTCCTAACACCGGAGATGCTGCATTTTTAAAACAAACTCCCGTTTTAAGAACACATGACTGGAGCAATTTATCCTCACACAAGTCCGATACCTCTGCCGAGTCTCTCCAGAAACCTCGTGCATTGCCAACTGGGACTGAACAGAACTCAAAAGGGGACACAAATTTACCTCTTGTGCAGTTACCTCTTGGATTGTGATCAGAGCTATCTTAAAAGCCCTCTTTGGGTGAAGAGGTGCCCGTTCATGGAAGAATTGTGACTAGTGGGGCGTGTAATCTTGTGTTAACTAATATTGCACCTAACATGCTACCATCTTGATGATTTCCTCGACCAAGTGAATGTGGCAACGATACTGATGGTAAAGTACTCCTTTGAAATTAGTTATGTACGTTTCTGATAAGCTTAACTTTATTAATGTACTCACCATTGACAACCTGTCAAATTCTAAGATATGTCTTTCAAACAATGGTTTTAATATTGCCCACGACTTCCTTTTGCACTGACGCTCAGGAACAATCTGTACTATAAATTATCCAGTGATACAAGACGTCTTCGATGTCACTGTAATAGCGTTTCATCTTCTCTGTCGGTAGCTAGTGGTAAAAACGCAAACACCTAACACTGGCTGGAAGGCGAGTAGACCGTTTGAGGTGATGCATATTTGGCACCATCGACTGGATGCGTCTCGATAGAACAGTCATGAAATCATTCAAGAACATCAATCAACATTTCTGTGCTGAACGACGGTAGGATGGTAGACTTGTCCTCGGCTCCCCCAAATCCGGGTTCGCTTTCAATACACAATGTACCAAGGCCGTCGTGATATGGCTGGATAAAACCTGAAGTCATGTAAAGAAGCTCATTCATTCATAATTCATCACGTCACACGCAAAATCTTCATTTGCTTGCTGCGATGATTTGAATATGTCCCAACACACGAATCGCAGGTTTGCTCATTGTACGGAGGTTCTCATACAGAATGAATACTATATTTTAAAAGAAGCTACGACTATTATCTGAATTAGTATCAGAAATGTCTATATATTCGTTTGTGCCATGCGGAATGACAAACCGTTTCAATCAGAGAAAGGCGTCCGGGCCAAAGTCATAGATGAACATAATGCCAGGTTTGCGTCTCTCTGATTCTGTATTTCCATGTGTATGGTATGGCAATAGACATGTCTGATATCAGTTCTCTAACTCTGCAGGAATAAATTTGTTAATTGTAGGAATTTTACGTAAATATTTTACGATGAATGTCTTTCTTTCAGAGTTGGGGGGTTGTGGTAGCCTAGTGGTTTTCTCGTCATGCCAGGACAATGGTTTGATACCCCACATGGGTACAATGTGTGAACCCAGTTCTGGTGTCCACCGCCGTGCTGTTGCTGAAATATTGCCAAAAGTGACGTAAAACCATACTCACTCATTCAGAGTTTGAATATCTGGTAGATGAGCAACCCATCTTCAACAGCAGAAGAGCCTTTAAGCTAGTATAACTTACAGTGTCACTGTATTCATATCGTGCAGCATTAATGGTCCGCTTGACATGTCAATATTTCTGTATGCCGTTATCTAGTATTGCAAGTATTTTGTTTAAGAAGGTCCTCATTCGGGCCTGTAGTTGATGAACGGTAATCCGTGGGATTTAATTTAAGCCCAGATTAGTTTGACAAAAGTTATAAACACCCTTGTACCTTCACTGTGATGCCGCAAAACATCATAAACTAGTGAAAATCCAACTCGCTCGGGTTTGAAGAAACTTTGCAACTTAATAAAATGAGCAAAACGATGTCAGTTTGTACAGATTAATTTTGAGTCAAATTTACCGTGGACGTTTAAAACCTGAATTGTCGTAGACAATATGGTTCAGACTGATGAAAAAGAAATTGTCTGCGCATATATTTACATTGTTACAAGTTGTTTGTTTTTTAGTTTTCTTTTATTTCAGATGTTATTTCAGAGATCTGGTAGATTAAGTATCGCAAGCTTAAAATTACAATATCTGGTCTCCGCTCAAATAACGCGCTACTTAAATGACCCGCCAGCAGGTCATTTGGTGTTACAAAGGTCAAACTCTCCATATGATAGGTTTAAAGTGACTTCGCACATATCAGTCTGTTTCTAAGTCCCAGAATCGTATTTGTCTTCTACCCCCGCCCCCGTTGTTAAAAGCGGCCTAAATCAATTCTCACTCACTATCTGCCGGTGTTGCAATATGACATGGAGCTAAATTTTACCGTGATATCCGTGAGAGCGCCCAATCTCTAACGAAGTGGCATTTTCCAGTGTTTTCCTGCAGCCTTGACTGAGTAAAGAGGCCATCAGGATGAAGCCGAAGTGGAAAATCCGATATAAATGCATCATTGCTATAAACAGTAACAGTTCAACAGTAAATATAACACACTGGTTCGAACAACTGGAGGCTTAGTGCCAGATATAACATTTTTGAGCATATATATATATAGAGAGAGAGTCTTTGGCTGTAAATGGAAACAACTCTGCAAGTGATATGTTTGTGGGTAACTGACAGTTGTCATCTGATGCCATGCCATCATATTTATATACATTCTCAAGTACGTTAAAGAACATCAACAATGTTTGTGATGCAATAACCACCAGCTATGAGTATTAACTGTTGCTGTATGAAAGGAAAGAAGTTATAGAACACCCGATTGAGAAGCACAGATCAGACCTACAATATGGCGGACATCCACAAATCTTCCAAAACGAATCCATGGGTGAAACCGAGTCAGTTAAAGAGGGATTGTGATGCAGCAAATTAGCTGTCCCAGTGTATTTGATTAAAATAGTTTTTACACCGCGCTGCTTTCCCTGGACGTAACTCAATAGTCAGGCAATTAATGATGGTCAAAGTTTTCCAGAATACAAGAGTTGTCGATTTAAAATAAGTAAATCGAGCTTGGACGGACTGACTATTGTCTGTAACAGAGTAATGCCTACAGATACCATTATCGTGCACTTTCGTGCCAACACTTAGACTAACGCCTAGTCTCCGAATATATACGTGTGTGCACGTGTGTGTGTGTGTGTGTGATAGAAACAAACAAGTCATTGTAAAATGAAAAGGAGCCCCAGTGAGATGGGAGGTTTCCTGAACCTGAAGAAATCTAGACTCGCTTCATTTAGGGCTTTAGCATTGGTGGATTGGGGATTCGAATCCCGAATCTGAATATTTTTTTCACATTCGGTATTCGAATCCCGAATCTGAATATTTTTTCCGTATTCGGGATTCGAATCCCGAATCTGAATTTGTTTCAGATTCGGTATTTTTGCACATTCGACACTCGGCATTCGGTATTTGAACTCTTATATTTCATCCCCCTTCTAAAATACTAGGTGCTCGTTGTATACTTGGGTAACTACAGTTTCCGATATTTCAACCTCAAATCTGAATTTTCTCAACATTCGGGTTTTGGGATTTGAATCCCGAATCTGAATATTTTTTCCATATTCGGGATTCGATCTCAGTTTTCTCAACATTCGGGTTTCAGGATTTGAATCCCAAATCTGAATATTTTTCACATTCGGGATTCGAAAGATGAATCTCAATTATTTTTTCATATTCGGGATTCGAATCCCGAATCTGCATTTTGTTCGCATTCAGTTTTTTCCTTTGCACATTCGGCACTCGCCATTGGGCATTCGGTATTTGGTATTTGAACTCTTATCATGCATTTCATTAACACATTTGGAGAGTGAGTGCGTGAGTTTAGTTTTACGCCGCACTCAGCAATATTCCAGCTATATGGCGGTGGTTGATAAATAATCGAGTCTCTAACTTCATGTTCCCGCATTGCAGAAGGGCTGGGCGACAGACTAAAAACTCTTCTCCTACCGCAGAGTTCCATGCGACCAGCATAGTACCTTTGCCACAGGCAAGAGGGGGGTACAACTTCACATTCCATTCAATATATTGTATATATTTCTTGACGCTTTTATTTTTGACGAGTATACACATCTATTTACACTTCTTTTATAACACTATTTCGATTTGAGTAGCGATCCTTTGTTTATATAGGTTATGCGGTTCCACGTCATCTGAGCTCTATGGAGAGCAAGCGATGCAGTAACTTTGATGTATAAATTTGTATTGCCGTAAACCTGTCTCAGTTACAAAAGAATATCTATAGAACAATGTAAGACAGTATGAAGAGCGCACCCAAACACTTGCATAAGGTCAGTCACTTCTGATATGCAAATTAGCCTGTGGCAGTGATGTTATGCTAAGTCATCACCGCGCGGGAGTCTGACCAAAAACTTCATACCGGAAGTTCCTGTCAGCCATATTGGAAAACTTTCTCTGTCGATGTTCATGCCTAAAAGTTTCCCTCTCACATCATCAATTGCAAATCTGTGTATTCCTGAATCGGTATTACGCCCACAATCTACCTCCCTGATTATTAAATGCATATTTTCAAATCAAGATGAATTATACGAATTAATGCTCAAATGTTACAATGTCAATAGATAGTATCTGCATAGCAGCGTCCGCTAGTCTTCCACACGGCAACGAGAATAATGTATGCAAGCTCTCTACTTCGGTTTCCGCGTGAAGCCGGACGTTGGGTTAGGTAAGTCCTCGTTGTATTTCTGGGAAATCTGTCCACGCATACTGGCCTGCCCCGGGATCAAGGGCACGTCAGGAATAAGCATTTCAATTCTTCGAGAGAGTGTAACTATCAGGGCTCCAGATAAGGGTCGTATCGGCGTATTTACGGATAAAAAAATATGCAAGATACGGTAGGAAATAGTTTAGAAAGCGTAGCAGATACGCACCACAGCAATGGTGTACGGTCTTAAAATCATTTACAGACGTATTTATCTGAAACAGTATTGTTTTATTGTAGTGGCAATGTTGTGGTGCATATATGAAACGAAACACAAGATTACTGATACGCCATTAATTTCCATTCAGTACTCTAAATGTACTCTTAAGGTTTTCTAGTACTCCTTTATTGAATAAATAAGGAGTACGTACTCCTGATCATGAAAAAATTATCTGGAGCCCTGATAACTACAGCAGCTGAACAGATACTGAAACATAAGATGTTCTACCTGTCTTGACGCTTATTTTCGGAACGCCTCCGTGGTGTAGTGGTTAGAGCGTCCGCCCGGAGAGCGGAAGGTCGCGGGTTCGATCCCCGATCGCGTCATACCAAAAGACGTTAAAATATGGTACTTGTTGGTCCCTGCCTGGCGCTCGGCATTAATGGGTACAACAAGGATTGGTCGGCTCGGAGTCAGTATAATGTGTTTGAGTGGGGTATTCATGCTTCACTGCGGCATGGTATCTCAGTGAGCTAGCACTATAAAACCAGCTTCAGTCTGGGCTAGTACAAACAGCCGCACATACACATACACACGCCTTCACGTCGTCATATGAGCGAAATATTCTCAAGCACGACGTTAATCCAATTTCACCTCACCTCACCTCACCTCACCTCACCTCACCTTATTTGGGTGCGTGAGTGAGAACCCATTTACTTCCCCTTTAGCTATATTCCAGTAGGAACACCAGGAATGGGCTTCTGACGTTGTACCCATGTAGGAATTTGAACCCGGGAGAACGTCTTTACCACTAGGCTACCTCACCGCCCCTGAAGTGTATTAATCTTTAAGTATTATGAGTACTCAAGGTAGTAAGGGCATTAAAGCATAACTGACATCATGGTTCCTCGTCCGCTCACCAATATACCTCACCAATTCACTTACTCTTCAGTATTTACGTTAGAATTTGCGATGGAGAGTTGCATCCCTTTGACGTGCAAGAACCAATTTTTGTTGATCGATTCTCGGTTCGACGTAAATACGTTTCTTGGTATATAAGTATCATGTTCATGTTCGTGGTTTCACCAAAGTAAGATGCCCAAATCCGTCATCACTTTGGGCTTTCTTACATATTATCCTGACACTCACTCACTTTGAGATGATGTTTTTTAAGCAAGATTGAGGACAAAATTCAATCCCTAACAACAGACAGCCATCAAGCTCTTTTCGCTGACACCCTTGGTCAAGCCGTCTGTGACATCGCATTTCGCTATGCACAGTTTCTTCCCTTGCACACGCCAGAAACCTATGTATGCGGGTTCTAATCCCTGTTTTCCTGATACGAGTGGTAGAACTAGAATACTCTTCAAAGCGGCGTTTTGGACTACTAGCCAGCCGTGTCCCCAAATATGTCAATGGGAAGACATATCGGGGACAAAACATTTTCTGAAAATATTTACCTCTGAGCAGATACACGTGTCTTTGTCAGAGGAAGCAGACACAAACTCATATTCATTCCTTGCATCGATACTGTATCATCATGAATATATGTTTTAAATAATTGAAATGAAAAGAACAAAAGCACGCTAAGAACTAATCACACCACAATATTTGGCCGGAAGCTGGCCTCAATGTTTTTGGTGAATTTCTGAAGCTTGAATTCTCAAGGTATTTGGTGTACTTCAAGTTTTGTTGCACCTACATGAAAACACGCTGAAAACTAGTCACACAAAATATTTGTCCGGAAGCTGTTCTCAATGTTTTGGTGTATTTTTGGAAATTTTTGCTGTGTTTGAATTGCTGTTCCACCTCCATGAAAACACGCTGAAAACTAGTCACACCAAAATATTTGACCGGAAGCTGTCCTTTTCAAAGTAAATGGTGTATTGAAGTTGCTGTTCCATCTACCTGACGGGGAACTGTGAATAATCGAATCTGGACCTATCAATCCAGTGTTTGACATCATGTGTATCCATCTGCGCAGTTGGGATGCGCTGATATGCAAAAACCAGCGAGCCTGGCCCCCAATCCCTTTGGCCACGTGTTGCGACATAGCTGAACTGCTAAGATCAGTTATAATCCGGACTACCCGTGAAGATCCAGGTTAGAATATTGATCTTCAGTAACCCATGCTTGTCGTAAGAGGCGACTAACGGGATCGGGTGGTCAGGCTCGCTGACTTGGTTGACACACGTCATCGTATCCCATTTGCGCAGATCGATGCTCATGCTGTTGATCCCTGGATCGTCTGGTCCAGACTCGATTATTTACAGACCGCCGCCATATAGCTGGAATATTGCTGAGTGCGGCGTAAAACTAAACTCACTCACTCTAATCCAGACCTTCACGGGTCATAAATATAGAAATAATTTGTGAGGATATTCTGACACCCGACATGGGTACAGTGTGTGAAGCCCATTTCTGGTGTACCCCGCCGTGATATTGCTGGAACATTGCACTATTCTGACAAGTGCATTCTTGAGAAAGAAAACGTACATCAACGCTTCGTTTATGTCCTGTGACAACGGTTCGATGCTGATTAAAACCACTTTATCTAGGTGACACCAACCAAACTATGGGAGGTATGTGAACACGACACGTTGTAATAAACAACGGATTAGCATCAGACAGCATGCGATAGAGAATATATTGCACAAAGATAATAGGATGAAGCCAGCTGTACAGTAATAGTACATGCCACACAGGCAATGAAGCCATCGTGCAGTGAGGATTAGGATTAAGAATTGGCTGATTGGATACTAATAAAAAAAAAACTGTCCATTGCTTGATTAGAACTTCATAGGCAGACCGGACCTAATACTCTTGATCTCTGTTGATCAAAGGTTTATGACGATCAACTGGTTGATCATACATACATTGTTGGGAAATAAAATTCGAACCTGGCACCACATTCTCGAGACATTATTGATGAATAGTATATATGACAACTGATTTCCTTTGAGAACATCGGAAGTCTTCCTTCCTCCATAATCTGTAGCTTCAGGTGAAGTGGGATGCTCGCTAGTTTACACAGGTGATTCAGCGTCGCCTTTTCAAGCCGTGGGTTGAAGCACAGCCACAATAACAGTTAATAAACGAAATGGTTATAAATAATTAGATTATTAGATTAGAGGCCGGTATTCTTCCCTTATGTGTGAGAATCGATGAATAGCTGCTGATAATCGAGAAGGAAACAAATATTTCTATGCTGTCACCTTCATCCGCACTAACTTCCGTTTCTTTGGAAATGTTACTCCAATGACCTATCGGGGAACTGCATTTTCAGCGTTTGTTATGTTCTACAATAGGGTAATAGTTGGTTCTAAAGATATCTATTTATACAAAAAAATGGGCAAACAAGCGAATAACCACTTTTGAATGTCTGTCCCATACCATGCCCGGTGACGTTCACTTGGATGATGACATAACGAATAACAATCAACGTTAATGAGGTTGATGACATTAACGCTTAATATTTGAGTTATTGTTACAGGGGGAATTGTCATAAAGAATAGGTTTTTGATGTTTCTGAAGCTGTTGTTTATTTGTTCTAGGAGTCTGCGTGATAAAACTGAAAAATTTCAATATATATATATGTTTTCTGTTGAACCAGTGCGATCATAGAGAACATCGAAAAAGGTCACACCTCTTAGCATATTTTGTGTCTTATTTTGTTGAGTGCTGGGCAGATAAAACAGAAACGAAGTGTGTCTTCTGTATAATAGTTAGCCTACATCTTCATATCATTGTTTCCGGATTAGAATTGGTTTTCAGAAAACCCATGCTTGTCGTAAGAGACGACTAACGGGATCGGGTGGTCAGGATCGCTGACTTGGTTGACACATGTAATCGTATCCCAATTGCGTAGGTCGATGCCCATGCCGTTGATCACTGGAGTGTCTGGACTCTATTATGTAGAGACCACCGCCATGTAGCTGGAATATCGCTGAGTTCGGCTTTAAACAACAAACAAACATATCATTGTTACCTCCTGGGAACGTACCTTTCACAGGACCAGTGGAGTGGCCCAGTTGTTGATGTGTTCGCTCGTCAGGTAAATGATCTTGGTCGATTCCTGCCATGGGGTATATGGCTAAGCTCATTCTCAAACCTTCCCCATCTTGGTATCTTACACAAATCATATACGGCTAATATTTAATTCGAAAGAAAGATACGGGTGGCTCTGTCGGGTAAGGCGTATCTATTCATTGTGCAGAGTTGCTTCCCTTGGGTGTGCCGGAAACCTATATGGGAAGGTTCGAATCCTGGTTAGCCCTGATTTATGTTTCTAGGCTCGTCTACACCATACCGTGCGTTAAGTATGACTGCAGGTTTTCGTTAAAGTACCTGGGACAATCAATGGTCAACGTCATCAACAGGAACTACTGGATACTGCCGTAGAGCCACATTTGGATAACCATCCCCTTCATAGATGTCAACGCTCGGCCTCACCATTCTAGAGCCGACTTCTTATTTCATTTACGAAACAGCGCCTTCGAAAAATTATAATGACCCTCAAGGAACCCGTTTTATATCCTCTTTGGAATTGTTTTTCAGTAACCCACGCTTGTCGTAAGTGGCGACTAACAGGATCAGGTGGTCAGGCTCACGACTTGGTTGACACATGTCATCGTGTCCCAATTGCGTAGATCGATGCTCATGTTGTTGATCACTTGATTGTTTGGCCCAGACTCGATTATACAGACCTCCGCCATGTAGCTGAAATATTGCTAAGTGCGGCGTAAAACTACGACTATCTTGCATGGACGCAAGTTCGAGCATCAAACAAAACTGTTCAGAATCTGCAGGACGGAAGCAAGTACTCCATGAGGAATAAAAGAGGACTCCAGTGCTCGGAATGCAATGCTTGATTGCCAGTAAGAGGAGGAGGATGGTGCCATTATTTGAGTGAGTATTAAACAATATTGAGCAATATTACGGTGGGGGGCACCAGAAATGGGCTTCAGACGTTGTACCTATCTGGGGAATCGAACTCGGGTCTTCGACGTGACGAGCGATCGGTTTAACGACTAGACCAGCCAACCTCCCCGTGTTACAATCATACATACATACTAACATTTGTATACCGCCGATATCCAGCTCAGCTGCTCAAAGGCGCTTTGTTCTTTTCCCTCGATCGCTGGATGTCAATCTCAACGGCACGTCGTATTATCAATCTCAACTCCCTGGGGATCATACATCTCTTGCAGCCACTAGGCGTACCGAGTTAGTGTGGCTTTCCCATCCTTACGAGGTACCCATTCACTGCTGGGTGGACTGGGACACATAGTCACAGTACTTTGTCCAAGTTTACTGCACGTTGCTGTACCCGCAACTAGGTGTTTGCAGGGTATTCATGTGGCCACCATCTGGTCATGTACCAACGGATTCGTGGGTTCTTTTAAGTGCACAGGGTTGTGTACTGTACACTAGGGGGTGTGACAACAGTGAAAGAGTCTGCACACAAAGTTGACTCCAAGGTTTTTACATCCGGTCACAGGTGGGCTCGATCCCGACACCTTAAGCTCGCTGGATCACTAGCCTGGCGCTTTAGCCAGTTCGCCCACCACGCCCCCCTCAATTTGGTGGAGTAGTCATGGTGACCATAATGTCGGCTGGTTTTTTTTATTCCTCTCAGATTGGAAGTAATTTCTCTTTCTGAAGCTTCAATTTCAGTTGTTTTTCAGAGTGAGATAAGTTGCAGTTACCATTTTAATACGGGGAATTTTGTTTACAAAGCATTTACGACATGAAGGTGGGTGGTGCTTGAATAATTCTCATCTGTACATATTGAATTGTCTGTGCAAGTGGGTAGTCCATGTATCAAGCATCGCAATTCGTTGATCTTATTTTCGAATTCAAGATTGCAACGGTTATGGTTATGATCTCTCAGTGCCATACCATGCTTGTGCGTTTCACCAAAGTCATAAAGATCAAATAGATATAATTCTGTGTGTAATTATTATTGAGCTAACTTCAATACACAAAGTGTAAGTTCGAAAGTATAACATTATAAACACGGACACTGGACCAGTGTACACTACCACCAAAGCTGTGTTTATGCCCTTAGAAAGTTAACAATCATATGATCATCTAAATTCCACCGGGTACCCATTCACTGCTAGGTCAACAGAGGCAATTCTGAACAAAGTTACTTATTTACGGTGAGAACACATGTGTCACATGTGCTTCATTCTGGGGCAGGACTAAAGTCCAAGAAACCCCCAGGAGTCAAGCTGCCAAGATGGTCACCCATCCAAGAACTCTCCGCAACCAACGTTACTAACATCACCACTGGTCTCATTGATCTTGTTTCCCGAACGTGTTGTTCTGAGATAATATCAATACAAGTTACACTCGTACCTACACTAGTTCTTTCCATAATCACAGACGAAACCAAACACTCTCATTCCTTGAAATACAGACTGCCTTCTCTTTTAGGACTCTGGAAAAGTGTAATTTATTTATTTATTTGTTTGTTTGTTTGTTTGTTTGTTCGTTTAACGCACAGCTGGACAATATTCCAGCATCACAACAAGAGGAGGCAAACCGGTGATTGATATCATGAGCAACGATCGACACCGCCTGGGGTACGTAATCAGTTTCCGTGAACCCTACACGCATTCCGGGTCCCATAGATCACAGCTATATACGTTGGTCAGGCTCGGTGACGTGGCTGATAGCATGTCCTGGTACCCCAACGGAGTGGATCATTCACCGGTTCCATCACGCAGTAATCATTTTGGTGGAATATTAGAAAGTTTGCGTTAAACAATAAAGTAAGTAAACGAGCTCAAATCAAACCTCATTCTTTTTTAATTAATGTTATTGATACATATATCCCTTTGACTACATGCTTTGATGTTTCAGTCGGCGTTCCTTCAGTCACTCTCTGGAACGTGATCAACACCATGAGCATCGATCTACGCATTTGGGATGTGATCACATGTGTCAACAAAGTCAACGAGTCTGACCACCGATCCCATTAGTCGCTTCTTACGACGAGTACTGAAGATCGATTCTAGTATGTATATATGTATACACAAATAACTTAGTTAAGCACACCCTGACGTATCTCACAATTGAATGAGCCCCGATCTTAACCATTTGGAGCATATCTGGAATATGATTGGTCGTCGTGTGCAACAAAGGGATCCTCCTGTACAGAACCTGGCCCAGATGGAAGCTGCTTTACACGAGGAATGGCGTAGACTGTCCCTTCAGAGCATCAGGAGGCTGACAGGGGGTATGAGGAGGAGAGTGCTGGCTGTCATACAGTCACATGGAGGTTACACTCTGTATTGACCTTGACACGCAAAATGACATTTTGAATGTTCACATTCACCAATAAACATTAAACATTCCAGGACCATACTTGTACAGACATGGTTTTGTATTAAAATCAGTTGTTTTTTATGTAAATTGGGCAATTATCATAATACAATCAACATGGATTCCAATCATTTGGTCGATTTTATTATCATACGGGTCAGAAAAACTCATGTTTTCCACCGTGGTCACCACGAGAAGTTAAATGTACGTGTTGAAAACCTACCATTGCAATAATACAGAGGGTGCTTAATTAAGTTCTTTGTGTATATGGATGTGTGTGTGTGTGTTTGTGTGTATGGATGGATGGATTTCTGTGTGTGGTGTGTGTGTGGATGGATTTGTGAATGTATGGATGGATGGATGTGTGTGTATGGATGGATGGATGTTGATGTATGGATGGATGTGTGTGTGTGTGTGTGTGTATGGATGGATGGATGAATGTCTTTATGGATGGATGGATGTGTGTGTGTGGATGGATGGATGTGTGTGTGTATGGATGGATGTGTGTGTGTGTATGGATGGATGGATGGATGGATGTCTGTATGGATGGATGGATGGATGGATGTGTGTATGTATGGATGGTGTGTGTGTGTGTGTGTGTGTGTGGATGGATGGATGCATGCATGGGTGGATGGATGCATGGACGGACGAACGTACGTTGACCTGCATCATTCCCATATTAAGCTCACACGACCTGATGTAACTGGTGTGTTGCTGAAACAGGAATAAACCCCTACCCCAAGTGTTACAACAGCAACTGATACCCACAAAGGTCGAGAACAAATTTCGTTATTTCACATTGAAGAATATACTTTTAATGATGAATAAAGGGTATATTTGTATTGCATCAAAATAACGTTTTTGTTGTTAAAGAAGAAATATAAATGGCTGCATTGTGTCTGAAAAATTCTGCACTGTGAACTCACGTGCCAGAAGACTCGAGGTCAAGAAGGGTTGGTGGGTGCTTTGTGTGTGACTCAAACTGAGACGGGGGAAAACCAGCACGCGTCGAGTCACCAGACCCCATTGTGAGTTGTGCGGCACCTCACCCCGAGATCATGTCGTGATTGTGTGTTTTGACACGATAACATCACGAGACGGTTAGGAATAGGCACTTTGCCCCTATGAAGCATCTGTTGTAGTTTTCCGGGTGTGTGTCAACTTTCCTTATCCAGCACGGATGATATCGCTCCCCCTTCCCGCCTCGCAGACTCCCCCCTCCCACTCCAGGGACTATTTTGGTCTGTTTACTCAGCGTATGTATGGATGCATGTCTTTACAGTGTCACCCGTGAGGGGGCGGTGGGGTAGCCTAGTGGTTAAAGCGTTGGCTCGTCACGCCGAAGACCCGGGTTCGAATCCCCAAATGGGTACAATGTGTGAGGTCCATTTCTATTGTCCCCAGCCGTGATGTTGCTGGAATATTGCTAAAAGCGGCGTAAAACCAAAAGTCAGTCAGTCAGTCAGTCAGTCACCCGTGAAGATTCGGGTCAGAATTGGTCTTAAACAATCCATGCTTGTCGTAAGAGACGACAAACGGGATCGGGTGGTCAGGATCGCTGACTTGGTTAACTGTCTTCGTATCCCAATTAAGTAGATAGATGCTCATGCTGTTGACCACTGAATTTGCTGGTCAAGACTGGATTATTTACACACCGCCGCCATACAGCTGGACCATATCTGAGTGCGAGGTTAAACAATAGCAACTTAACAATATCTCGGGCCAGTCACCTAAGGCCGTAGGTAGCTGTACAGTTCGGACCTAGGTTTGTCGGCTCCGTACCCTTGGTCGTGGGTTTCAGCGTCAAATATCAAACACCTTCGTAAAACACCTGTATTACTCCCACATAAAGCTGCTTGATATAACGGATATTCTGTTCAAGTGGCGTTAAACCAAACTCGTTCTCTGAAACAGTCAGTTTCCCCAGACAGAGTTGTCTACCTTTGGCGTGACAGAAACCAATAATCGTGGCTTCCAACAACTTGCCCTAATTATTTCCAGGTTTGTCGGCACCATACTCGTTGGTTCCACCAAAATGGTAAACGTCTGTTACATGCGTCTCTTCAGGAATTCCTCCTGCATGAAGCTGAAATCCTGTGATAAATAAAAAACGAACTTCTACTCGGAGCGGTAAAACCATCACTAACTTACTTACATACAGTGTGTTCAGTCTGAGCTCTGTTTGGTCAGGATAAAGGTCCAGAGTCCAGACTCGACTACCACCGTCATGGAACTGGAATACTGCATCAAACAACAAACCAAATATAAAACCTGTGGTTTAGTTTGTTCAAACCGGAAATATCATGACAGCCAAGAGCGGTGTGGCTGGATTCTTGTACAACAACTGGTAAGTCATCAAGGTTTTAAAAGGCTAAAAACTGCTGTTTCAGATGTTGTTTAAACTCTTTCATACCTCTTAATGGTATTTAGCAAAAACTGATCATTAAACAGATTTGTTTTCAACGAACCAGCTCAACAGAACACGTTAAACATTTACATGTCAGGTCTGAAAATACTAATATTCTTCGTCGGACATTTGTTTAGTAATATTTACTGGTTAAATACTACTTCATGACGCGAGTGCGTGTGTGGGAGTGAGTGAGTTTAGTTTTACGCCGCACTCAGCAGTATTCCAGCTATATGGCTGCGGTCTGTAAATAATTGAGTCTGGACCAGACAATCCAGTGATCAACAGCATGAGCATCGATCTGCGCAATTGGGATACGGTGACGTGTGTCAACCAAGTCAGCCAGCCTGACCCCCCGATCCCGTTAGTCGCCTCTTGCTACAAGCATGGGTTACTGAAGATTAGTTCTAACCCGGATCTTCATGGGTTATATGTGAGAGTGTGTGCGTGCGTGTGCGTGCGTGCGTGTGTGTGTGTGTGTGTGTATCTGTATGTGTGTACGTGCAGTTTGTGAATGTGTGGACTGAACTTCATACTCCCCATTATACATTTACTGGATTCACTGGACCGATAGACTTTCTGTGCTGGTGCTAAATATATACATCAAAGACCGGCTTTGTTATCTAAAACCTAGTCACCTGTAACAAATTTACAGACACATGCATTTGCATTTATCTTCCTGGTCAATCTCATTTCAAAAGGCCTTTGTGTAATGTATATTTATACGCACAGACAGGCTATTTTTAGTAAAAGACGTTAGCAATCTCCTTCCTTGATGTTTTGTTTGTATAACAGCCGCTTTTGTTGTGTGATATTTAAAAAAACATGCTATTTATATATATTCCTGTGTCACGAGGCTAGATTGCGGGACAATGCGTCGTCACAAGCAAAACGCGTGGCGCATCCAGTTTCACCATGTGTCAGGTGCACGTGAGTTCCTTGTCCACCTTAACGTAATGCTAAATATTCAGAGTATGTTTGCCGTTTTCAACAGTATATCAGTGATATCATGAGGCAGTTTTGTCTTTCGCCAGTTTGAAAATATATTCAGTGTTATCACGAGTCACTTAGGTCTATGGCCGTTCTCGGTAGTGTTTCAGTGATATCATGAGTCAGTTGGGTCGTTCACCACTTTGAAATAATTTTTACGTGATGTCATGATATCATTTTGGTCTTACCCACTTGGAATAGTATTACAGTGATATCATGAGTCAGATAGATCTTTTACTGCTTGCAAAAGTATTTCAGTGAGCTATTTGGGTGTTAGACTGCTTGCAACAGTATTTCAGTGATAAAACTTCCTATTTAAGACTTTTTTTTCATAATCGGGAACAGTGGGATACCATATAAGACGAGTATATGGATGGCAACTTCTTGTTTATTGTATACATTAAGAAGAAGTTGCCATCAATATACTCGTCTTATATATTCACCAACTTCTAAATGCCTCTCAAGAATCTCATTGGGATTCCAGTTTAGGATCATTACATTTTAGCACTTCTGAGGACTTATTCTGCCAACTGCGGCGCCTTTAATGCCTTGGCCTCTCTTGCTAGCTCCACTACGTCATGACTGCGAGGGAATGTTATGTTTATGTTGAGACTGACTCCTCCGTGATACCCTGAATGTGAGTGAGTGAGTTTAGTTTTACGCCGCTTTTAGCAAATATTCCAGCAACATCACGGCGGGGGGACACCAGAAATGGGCTTCACACATTGTACCCATGTGGGGATTCGAACCCGGGTCTTCGGCGTGACGAGCCAACGCTTTAACCACTAGGCTACCCCACCGCCCCCTGAATGTGAAGACTTTGAAGCAATTCACTCCTTCTTTGTCTTTAATAGGTGGACTGTAAGGCCACTGCGAGGTTTGTTTATGATTTGATTGTGTGTTGTTTTACACCGCACTGAGCAACATGCCAGCTATATGGCGACTGTCTTAATATAATCGAATCGGGGATCAGACAATCCAGTGAGCATTGATCTATTCGGGTACGATGACATGTGTCAACCAAGTCAAAGAGCCAGACCACCCTATTCCGTTAATCTCCCCTCACAATAAGGGTGCTTTTCTGCAAAGTGAGAGAGTGAGTTAAAATTTAAAGTCACTTTGGCAATATTTCAGCCATATCGTGACCTACACAACGTGAACACAGACAAACAAACACTGACACACACACACGCGCATTCACAAACACACACACGTACACACGAACACACCACTACTAACCACATTCCCGAAACACAGCGCAATGACTCCTCCAGTTTTCCATTCCGAAAATACAAACTTCAAATATTTTGTTTTATTCTTGTCAAATTGTATACATCTAAGAATAGTATAATACTCTATGGATAATTATACAACTTTTTTATTATATTATGATCCGACGTTTCGGTATAGCTTCTTATACCGTTGTCAAACAAGAGTGACAAGAGTGTCTTCCTTGACAACGGTATAAGAAGCTATACCAAAACGTCGCATCATAATATAATAAAGAAGTTGTTATCCATAAAGTATGATACTTTTGCTATTATTCATCAACTTCTAAAATGCCATTCAGACAGATGTATACATCTAGCACCCTTTGAATGACTTGTTTAACAAAACAGTAATATTCCTGTATATCACGTTGATTTGAAAACAGTCGAATCTATGACACTTTATGCAATATTCCGCGGGGGCGCGCCAGAAACAACCTTTAAACTATGACTCATGTCCAGGTTACAGTGTGTGAAAACACTTGTAGGACACCAGTTCACCCACCTCTGCCTCGTTCAAACTGGGCGTTGTTCACCCTTCCTTGATCATATTAACCGACACCCGTGGTCTTTGTTGGATTTAAAAACTTGAATCGCACTGACAAGCTGCTTGAGCTGAATACCGACACGTACGACTCACGAATAGAGACTATGTATTGCCTGTGATCAACAGTGCGTGAGTGTTTTCTAAATGTGAATAGCGTAGAGGTGTGTTTGTGGTATACTGAGGGACAAAATAAAGTATACTGCATGTGTACAGGTGGCTAAAAATGAAACAAACCAGATGACACAGTGAGTGAGTTAGTTCTATTTTACGCCGCACTCAGCAATATTCCAGCTATATGGCTGCGGTCTGTAAATAATCGAGTCTGGACCAGACAATCCAGTGGTCAACAGCATGAGCATCGATCTACGCAATTGGGATACGATGACATGTGTCAACCATGTCCCGATCCCGTTAGTCGCCACTTACGACAAGCATGGGTTACTGAAGATCAGAGCTAACCCGGATCTTCACGGGTCAGACATGACAGAAACTGACGAACAAGCTAAAGCACACACATGTTTTTTGGGATGAAACAACGTAAATACTTTGAAAGTATTTTGATTGTGATCTAAAAATCGCAAAAATTGTGTACGTGCTGCCATAACACCACAGGGACACCGTTGAGACGTTGCCAGTGCCTCAGGTGCCTCGTCCAACATTGACGACACTGTCGATGATGACGGGTCAATGGCATTCCCCCGAAATTAACAGGAAAACATTAACGTGTGTTTTTGGTTCTTAAATAATCCCAATGCACGAGGCGTGTGTATACTGTTTCTCACAACACGATTCCTTGCACATGATGCCTCAATCAAAATGGATGCAAATTCACAGCTCACATTCTCAATGATATATGAGGTGAGGTGAAACTGGGTTTAACGTCGGGCTTGAGAATCTTTCGCTCATATGACGACGTGAAGGCGTGTGTATGTGTATGTGCGGCTGTTTGTACTAGCCCAGACTTAAGCTGGTTTTATAGTGCTAGCCCACTGAGATACCATGCCGCAGTGAAGCATGAATACCCCACTCAGACACATTATACTGACTCCGAGCCGACCAGTCCTTGTTGTACCCATTAATGCCGAGCGCCAGACAGGGACCAACAAGTACCAAATTTTAACGTCTTTTGGTATGACGCGGTAGGGGATCGAACCGCGACCTTCCACTCTCCGGGCGGACGCTCTAACAACTACACCACGGAGGCGGTAAATGATATGTGACTTTCCAAGTGTATATTCTCCGACAGTTTACATTTCTCAGGGTGCTGCCAACGTTATATGAAACACACTCGGTCGTCCAGACAAGTGATGTCTGAAAAGTAATCACACTGAGGTTCACTTGTAGAGGAGGGGGAGGTTGAGTGAGTGAGTTTAGTTTTACGCCGCTTTCAGCAATATTCCAGCAATATCACGGAGGGGGGCACGAGAAATGGGCTTCACACATTGTACCCATGTGGGGAATAGACACCAAGCGAAAGCTTTAACCACTAGGCCACCCCTCCGCCCCTGTAGGTGGAGGTTGAAAAGCGTTCATTCACGATGACACTTTAAACGGGGTACCTCAATTACGGATTTTAGGATTAACGAGGTCCACACTAACGAGTGAGTGAGTGAGTTTGCGTCGCATCGGCATTTTTTTCAGACATATAGCGCCGAGACCCAATAGTATAACGAACTCAATGGGGGCACTAATTATAGTTTGTTTTTACCGTAGTTGTAGTTGTTTTTACCGTATGCATTTCCTCTAAAATAAACAGAGAGTGGTCGGGACATTCATTAGTTTGCAAATGTCAGTCATTTCGTTATTAGCGTGCTTGTTGGAAACGTGTTGTGTATTTGGACTGACTGACTGACTGAGTTTGGTTTTACGCCGCTTTTAGCAATATTCCAGCAACATCACGGCGGGGGACACCAGAAATGGGCTTCACGCATTGTACCCATGTGGGGATTCGAACCCGGGTCTTCGGCGTGACGAGCCAACGCTTTAACCTCTAGGCTACCCCACCGCCCCTT
The DNA here is from genome assembly GCF_003918875.1 of Haliotis rubra. NCBI lineage: Eukaryota > Metazoa > Mollusca > Gastropoda > Lepetellida > Haliotidae > Haliotis > Haliotis rubra. The sequence goes on along the minus strand of NW_025765170.1, from coordinate 1,859,416 downwards.
GTGTATTTGGAATCGAACTGGACCATTTGGTGTAATCAGCGAGCGTTTTAACCACTAGGCTACCCAACCACCTCTGAAATGCAGAAAACACTATCAGGGATGTCTCTGCATGTTGGTACTGACAGTCATGGTGTGCATGTACCGACGCGAACCCGTGTGTTTCGCACGTGTAGTGTGCCATGGTGTAGATACATCTGTAACAGCCATACAGCTATAACCTTAACATGCAACGAACTCTCCCTGCTCCTGGCGGTGAGGTAGCCTAGTGGTTAAAGCGTTCGCTCGTCATACCTACTACCCGGGTTCGATTCCCCACATGGGTACAATGTTTGAAGCCCATTTCTGGTGTTGCCCGCCCTGATACTGCTGGAACATTGCTAAAAGCGACGTAAAACCATACTCACTCACTCACTCTCTTCCTGCTCCTGCTCCTGCACAATGAAATACTATTCCCCATCAAGGATATTAAATGATATTTTTAGAAGTGATATAGTTTCAGAAAAGGACTGAAATAATGTCAATGTAATTATCAGGTGATTTACAATTAGTGTCTCTTTCCTGATGCATGAAACCGTTCCTGTTGATAAAACACTGGGGCTTCCCCGATATTATGTAAGGAAAATAAATTAAAGGGAGATAACTCAGTCCAGCATACGGACATAGATAACTGTTAAAGAAAGCATACTTACCGCCTGAATCTGACAAACTTTAAGCTCATACCAAGGTCTATTTTTACATTGTTCATTGTCTAATTTTGTTATGAATTAAAAGATATTCGATGATTTTTAAATGTTGCCCACTTCAATGTCTCATGTTGGTCGCAAAGTTCCTTCATGGACTTTACAGTTGGACAGTTGGGCTTCATACCTTGTCGACCCGTGAAGGTCCGGGTTGGAATATTGATCTTCAGTAACCCATGCTTGTCTTAAGAGGCGACTAAAGGGATCGGGTGGTCAGGCTCGCTGACTTGGTTGACACATGTCATCGGTTCCCAACTGTACAGATCGATGTTCATGCTGTTGATCACTGGGTTGTCTGGTCCAGACTTGATTATTTACAGACCGGCGCCATGTAGCTGGAATATTGCTGAGTGCAGCGTAAAACTAAACTCACTCACTCACTCACTCACTCATACCTTGTCGTAAGAGGCGACCAACGGGATCGGGTGGTCAGGCTCGCTGACTTGGTTGACACATGTTATCGTTCCCAATGACGTAGATCGATGCTCATGCTGTTGATCACTCGATTATCTGGTCTAGATTCGATTATTTACAGACCGCTACTGCTTTGTGTGGCATTAAACAACAACCAACCAACCAATCATATCTCGTCTCTGTTCTTTCCTCTTGTATTTTGAAAAATGTATCGGGGCGAGGAACGACTCTCCTCCATAAGAGAACCGCTTCACATTATACCTCATATTCATACGCAAAGCTGAGCCTTTGTTATTAAGTCTTTATTTACAGTAATGATGTAATGGCTCAGGAACTCTGGTGCTATGAACAAGAAATACCACCGTCTTACTGTACTGAAACTGATTTTATCGAATACCTTGAAGAAACTTTTCTAGACAAGGTTATAGCACTTCCCCAACTAAATGCGTATGAGATATACGTAGCAACAGCCCATAAGATTGCTAAGGCAGGTAGACTCTCGGGCGGAGTTGTGCTGCTTGTGCACAACTCAATTGCAGACTACTGTCAACAAATGGTGGTGGTGGTGGAATTGGGTTTAACGTCGGGCTTGAGAATATTTCGCTCATATGACGACGTGCATGCGTGTGTATGTGTATGTGCGGCTGTTTGTACTAGCCCAGACTTAAGCTGGTTTTATAGTGCTAGCCCACTGAGATACCATGCCGCAGTGAAGCATGAATACCCCACTCAGACACATTATACTGACTCCGAGCCGACCAATCCTTGTTGTACCCATTAATGCAGAGCGCCAGGCAGGGACCAACAAGTACCATATTTTAACGTCTTTTGGTATGACGCGGTCGGGGATCGAACCCGCGACCTTCCGCACTCCGGGCGGACGCTCCACTACACCACGGAGGCGGTCGTCAACAAATGGAGACCAGCATACCTAATGACCTTTGCCTTAAAATATACAAATCTACACTAAACAGCTATAAAGATGTATTGTATTTTGGAATGTATACTCCCCTGTTACAGCTGAGAAAACTACAGCTATAGATCAGCTGGGCCACTGGCTTGGTCACAACACTGATCTCGACTGTGACGTGTTGATATGTGGAGACTTGAACGCCAGTGTAGGCGAGTGCAACAACCCGCCAGAGACACTGCATACACCGGAACTAGACACATCAGCCTTTCCTGAAGAACCGCCTGTCCGCATAGACAACAGGCAGTCATGTGACAAGACCACCAATAAATTTGTCGAGCAGTTGCTAGACCTGTGTTTCACCCATAATGTATAAATATTTAATGGCAGAACATCCGGAGATAGTTGTGGTAATTTTACATATATATCCCAACAAGGTTGCAGTGTTGTAGATTATTTTATTGGTTCTGTCAATACGCACCAATTATGCCACTCGATGCTAGTCCATTCCAGAGTAGAATCGAAACATATGCCAGTATGTCTTCATTTTATAAAACCAGCTGATAATGACAACAAAATTCCTCCTGACATTAACAAACCCCAGTAGTATACATACAGATGGAACTCCTCCATGTCTGAAACATTCGTAAACAAATTATCCCAGTCAAGTCAGTTACTCACAGATTTGTCGATGCTCATACACACTGATTTTAATTTGCAGATATTGTTTTATCCTGTGCTGACTGTATGAGGAAACCATGTGGAAGTGGTAAATCAGGAACAACGTTTTATAACATTAACTGTTTCGCTCTAAAAAAGCAGCACGCAAGAGATTAAGAATTTATAGCAATAGTAGAACTCATCAAAACAGACGTACATATTGTAAACTAAGAAATCAGTATAAGTCCATTTGCAAATCTAGCAAAGTGTATTATCAAAACCAGACCCAAAACAAGCTGAAATCAACTTTGTCAAACTCAGCTATGTCCTGGAAAGTACTCAGAAGCATATCGCCCAGACGAGAAGTAACGAATAATGTAAGTGAGGAAACTTGGTTTGATCATTTTCGTAATGTGTTTAACTGTCAAACTGCTAGTTGTACAACTAATGATGATGATGATGATGATGTTTTAGATGACATTGATAATGTCGTGTTGGAATCACCCATCACTGATAAAGAAATACACTCAGCTCTTGAACATTTGAAGAATGGTAATTCGCCGGGCAATGATGCTATTACATGTGAAATGTTGTGAAAAACATATAATGCCTTTTTTAGTTGCATTGTTTAATAAGCTCTTTGATACTGGATCGTTTCCTGAAGATTGGACAATAGCCACTATCATTCCTCTCTATAAACAAGGAAACATTAATAATCCTGACAACTACAGAGGTATCTCCTTATTGAGTGTAGTTAGTAAAATTTATACCAGTGTGCTGAAGTTTAGATTGTCAAATTCGGCTAATCTGAAGGATAAGATATCCGAGACTCAAGCTGGTTTCAGACAGGGCTATTCCACTGTCGATCATATTTTTACACTTAATGCAATTATACAGAAGTGTTTATCTAAAAAAAAGAAAGAAATTATATTCGTTGATTTTTAAAAAAGCATTTGATTCTGGTAATCGTGTTAAATTGTGGTCATGTCTAAAAAATACAGGCCTCTGTAGTAAAATGCTGGCAGCCCTTCGAGGAATATATAAATCAGTTAAAGCTTGTGTAAGATTTAACAAGAACCGTTGTACAAATTATTTCGACTGTCCTGTTGGTTTGAAACAAGGTTGTATATTAGGTCCAATCCTTTTTTCCTTTTTTATCAATGAATTGTCAAATGATATTGTTTTGAATGGAAAATATGGTGTTCAGTTATTTCCTGATATGCTTGAAATACTATTACTGATGTTTGCTGATGATGTCATGTTAGTATCTGATGCTATTTCTGGATTACACAGACAACTGAATATTTTAGAAAAATTTGCTGACACTTGGGGATTAAGTGTCAACCTAGATAAAACTAATATTGTTGTATTTAGAAGGGGCGGGTGTTGTGAAAAATGGTTCTATAAAAATGAAGTGATTACAACTGTTAATACATACAGATATCTTGGTATTATTTCTTCTTCTACCTCTAAAATGGCCCTATGCGCATCTGATCTAGCTCTCCGAGGTAAACGTGCACTGGTGGAAATTCTCCATAACTTGAATAATTTAAATACTTTTGACCCAACTGTATTTTTTTAAATTTTTGATTCACAGGTTCAACCTATCTTATTATACGGGTCTGAAATGTGGGGACTTAATAGATTTGAGAAAATTGAAAATGTACATATTATTGCATGTAAAATATTTCTAAATGTTGGTCGACAAAGGCCAAATGCTATAGCTTGCGGCGAATGTGGCCGATATCCATTACATATCAATGCCTTATGTCGGGCTGTTAAATATTGGCTGAAGTTAATTGAAATGCCCAACAATAGAATACCTAAGAAGGCATGCGACATGCTGGTTAAACTAGATAATTATTCATACTCAAAGTATGCTTCATCAATACGTATGTTGTAGTTTATTCATGGATTTGGTTTTGTATGCATTAGCCAATTAGTTGGCAATAACTTGATATTTCTTCGACGCTTTAAAGATGTTGCTATAAATATGTTTTATCAATCTTGGAATAGTGTTTTACAAAATAGCACAAAATATAGATTATATAAGGAGTACAAAAGTCTTTTATCTCCAGAAAACTATACTCTGCAAAAAAAAAGAAACGCACAGGTGAAAACTCAGGAATGTAAACACTTTATTTTGTTTCCAAATAAAACTTTAACTAATGATCGCACGAACGTAAAATTTCACATGGATGTTGTCAAGAGTCAGCTTTACAACATGCAGCTATCATTTGTCTCTGAAACCATTGCACCGGGCGTACAGATGGCGTGGAGGTCAGTACCTGTTGTGACCACCTCGAGCTTGCAACACAGCTTGGCACCTCCTGTCCATGGACATGATCAGTCTTTGAATCCGTGCTTGGGGGATCCTCCTCCATTCCTCCTGCAAGGCTTGAGACAGTTGTTGCAACGTTTGGGGTTGAGGCTGACGACGTCGAACGCGTTTCCCAAGCTGGTCCCACAAATGCTCTATTGGGTTCAAATCGGGGGATTTTGAAGGCCAGGGAAGAACTGTGATGTTCTGATTCGTCAGGTAGTCCATCGTGATGCGAGCCACGTGCGGTCTGGCGTTGTCCTGTTGGAAAACGTGACGTTGAGGGTTGATGACAGGTAAAAGATGACGTTGCAGAATTTCATTCCTGTAACGAATTGCAGTCAGGTTACCACGGACGTGCACCAAGTCACTTCTCCCGTTGTAAGAAATGGCCCCCCATACCATCACACTTCCCCCTCCAAATCTGTCCGCTTCAACTACACAATTACGGGCGTAACGTTCGTTTCTCCGTCTATAGACCCTCGTCCTACCATCGTGTCTTTGAAGTTGGAAACGAGATTCGTCGATGAACCAAATTCGCTGCCAATGTCTCCAATTCCATCTCTGGACGTTCCTGCACCATCGAACACGTGCCAGGCGATGATGAGGTCGTAGTGTGCATCCTACGTGAGGTCGTCGAGGGCGTATCCCGTGCTGTCTGAGGCGATTTCTGATGGTCTGGGCGGAGACGCGGCGAAGACCTGGGACGTTCTCTGCTGTTTGTGTTGCTGGGACGGCCTGGTTACGTAAATGGAACACCCGGATGTAGCGGTCCTGTGCAGCATTGGTTACCCGTGGTCTACCACTCCGAGGTCGGTCGCGGGTCGAGCCCAGTTGATTGTAGCGCCTCCATAAACGGGAAATTGTTGTGTGATGCACGTTGAAGTGTCTTGCAACTGATGACTGAGATTCGCCAGCTTCAAGACGTCCGATGGCGATGTTCCGGTCAGCTTCGCTAAGTCGTGGCATGTTGAATTCGTCAGTAAACTGGCGTTGAAAGTGAATTGAACACGTTAAACTGCCTTCCTCATATACCCTACACACTGGTGCATAGGTGAAGCAACTTTCACGTGCATATCGTTCGAAGTGTCATTTACACGTGAAAATTTCATGATATTTTCAAAAACCATCATCAAACAACAATATTTCATGAAATGGTGTGTTTGAGCGATACTTAATGGATATGAACAAGTATACATTATGTTTGGTTAAAGTAACCGGGTTTTGTTTGCATAGAAATAAAATAAAGTTAATTTTAAATTTCATTATCACCTGTGCGTTTCTTTTTTTGCAGAGTATATTTAACTGCCATCACTGTAAAAAAATATCGTAATTTGTATACAAGATTAAGATGTGGTTTATTAAGGTTAAAAGTAAATGAAGGCAGATGGTCGAATGTTGATTATTGTCTAAGAATATGTCCACTTTGTGATTTAGAGGTGGAAAATGAATATTATTTTGTACTTGCGTGTGAACATTATAATGACTTAAGAAAATTATATTTGCCATTGTTTTTTTGTAATAATCCGAACATGTTCAAGTTTAAGCTCCTCATGATGACAGACAATGATACACTAATGCTCAAAGTATGTAAACATATGTCCCATAGCCTTAAAAGAGTGACTGAGTGAGTTTAGTTTTACGCCACACTCAGCAATATCCCAGCTATATGGCGGCGGTCTGTAAATAATTGAGTCTGGACCAGACAATCCAGCGATCAACAGCATGAGCATCGATCTGCGCAATTGGGAACCGATGACATGTGTCAACCAAGTCAGCGAAACTGACCACCCGATCCCGTTAGTCGCCTCTTACGACAAGCATAGTCGCCTTTTATGGCAAGCACATGGGTTGCTGAAGACCTATTCTACCCCGGATCTTCACGGGTCTAGCCTTAAAAGAAGGCAAACATCACTGAGTGTGTAACTATTCTAAATATTATGTATGGATTATGTATTGCAATGTACATGTATATGGGCCAACGGCCTAAAGACGTGAATAAACACACTTGACTTGACTTGACTTGACTACTGTTAAAACGACGTGTATGCTTTGAACTATTTTACTGGCGGATGAATCTCGGCATCGTGATCAGGTTCAGTCGTTCTCATATTGACCATGTCTGGTTTTCGAAGTCTTCATTGAAATACAAATAACAATAAGATATACAATAAAAAGAGTGTTGAATGGGGGTGTTTTCTCAAATACCACTTACACCTCATCTTGGTCGACATCTGTACGTCACTCGATGAGATCTAAATGGTATTTGCGAAAAACGGTAAATATTCCATTTATTATATATATTTACTCTTTATAACTTTATTTATAAATACAGTGTGTGTTTTCGTGGAAATAAACATTTTATAACACTCAAAATACATGTTTTGAAACATAGATCTCGGTGTGAAATATCCGTAATCATTCCTTGATTAAAAACAAATAGGGATCTTCAATTTCGTAGAAAAATAAAAATTTCATCGATATATTGACAAACAAGGTCTGACAAGGGAATTCTTTGAACGCGCCATCTTAAACGTGTGTATTTTCAGATCGCTTCGGGCTATAAGCAAACGTTTAATTTGGACTCTTGATCTCTACATACACACAAATAGCATCAATACGGGTTCCATTCTTTTATATTTGTGTTCTAATTTATAAATCCATCAAACTCGGAACGCATCTGTAAATAAAATGAAGCTAATCTTATCAATTAGGCAAACAAAATTTACGAAAAAACAACAGCCCCGAAGCCCAATGCAATAGGAATTGTAATATTTTCGAAATAATTGTTTTGTTAATCATTGTGTTAATGATTAGTATACGGAATTAGAATTGGTATTCAGCACCCCATGCTTGTCGTAAGAGGCGACTAACGGGATCGGGTGGTCAGGCTCGCTGACTTGGTTGACGCATGTCTTTCTTATCCCAATTACGTAGATCGATGCTCATGATGTCAGCCTCTGTATTGTCGAGTGCAGACTTGATTATTTACAGACCGATGTCATGTAGTTGGAAAAATTTTGAGTGGGACAATAAACAAAGAAATACTGCTTAGTTTGGACCGATACCTCAACCTTCAATCGGGTCACGGCGTTACACGATATTTTAAGGGCGCTTCAAGATATCAAGTTTGTGCATGATATTGATGGAAGTACTTAAATCACTGTTTTCTGAGTTTTCTGTGTCCTCTAATTATTTTGGAGTGTTATTATATTCTGTCGCAATCCTAGCAAAAAACAAACTGGAAAATAACTGAGACTCGCATCAATTTGGGGTTTCATGTCACAATGATATCAGTTACAGAAGAGGGTTTTATGGATGTCAACTTCTGTATTATGAGGAACACAACTTTTCGGAGTATATAAGAATAAAAGAAGTTGTATATCCATAATAAGTGTCATTATTCTTCAATAAAGGAGTTGGCATCAATAAAAAAAGTATTTTCTTTATATGCATCACTTCTATATGCCATTCGAAGCCTGATGACATCAGTTGATGTCCCTGAAATACCATTTCAAACAAGGATACGCTCATCTTCCCGAAAACATTTCTAATTGTCACCTTTTGATACCCATTCATAAACAACTGCTTAGTGTATAGTCGGAATCGTGCCTTTCATTCTGTGCCACATTTCATGGATTTATGGAAATGATTTTATCACCTTTGATTTAGACCAGCCAGCGACCAACAAACAAACAATCAGCTTGAAATTGTATCTTTCACTCTGTGTTAAGGATATCTCTTATTGCATGCCAACGATCGACTAACCAAACAAACGATCAACCAGCCAGCCAGCCAACCTCGAACCAACCAACCAACAGCCAGCAAACGATCAACCAGCCAACCAGTTAACAACCAACCGGCCATCCAACCAATCAACCAGCTAACAACCAGCCAGCCAGCCAACCAGCCAGCCAACCAGCCAGACAACCAGCCAGACAACCAGCCAGCCAGCCAGCCAACCAACCAACCAACCAACCAGCCAGCCAGCCAGCCAGCCAGACAACCAACCAACCAGCCAACCAACCAGCCAGACAACCAACCAGACAACCATCCAACCAACCAACCAGCCAGACAACCAACCAGACAACCAGCCAGCCAGACAACCAACCAGTCTTAATGCATATATTGCTTTTAAATATTCATAGAAACAGCAGTCTCGATTGTACCTCTATTGTTGAGAAAAGCAGACACCACACGATGGAACTGCTGGTATGCTGACAACTGGAAGGCTGAAGTCCTCACACTTGTCACACGGCATTGTGGACATTGTCTTTTCAATTCGAATAGGGACGGTGAGGTAGCCTTGTGGTTAAAGCGTTTGCTCGTCACGCCGAAGACCCGGGTTCGATTCCCCACATGGCTACAATGTCTGAAACCCATTTCTGGTATCCCCCGCCTTGATATTGTTAGAATATTGCTAAAACGAATAAAAGTAAACTCACTGACTCACTCAGTTCACATAGTTATGCTTAGATCTAAATATGAAAGAGGTGAAGCCGTATCACTTCTACGCTATTTCTTCTTCGGGTGGGTAAATCAGTGGACCATACAATACACATCCCAGAGCATATACAGAGGTACAGATGATAAGCTGCGTATCCGCGTAAATTACGCAAATATTTATGTGAAAACTCAATTCTTATTACGCCTAGTGCGTACAAGTACGGTTGAATTTTTGTAAATACTCAATAAATGTGATCTCACATGCCTACACACAAAAATGTGATGGAGGTTACTGAGGATGGATAAAATAACTGAGGTACATTGAGAGGTTCTATTTCAGCACACTAACTTGGCAACTTGCAGTCTTCCTTGTCGGATCTCACATTACAGATTAAATATAAATAACCAACGCGTAAACCAACATTTAAACTTTATTATATGTTTACAATTAATGGAAAATAGCAAAATGCCCTATTGAGTTTGAGTGAAGTGGGTACAATTTATTTGGTTACTCAAAGAAAAATTTGGATACTCAATTGAGCTAAATCAATGACCCAAAAAGCTATATGTATCTCTGATATAGCTCAGACGACATCATGCTTATATTAGGGTAAATGTATTGGTTAATATTCCCTACATATTCCCTTCGCTCGGGCAATACAACATTTCACACTCGTTTCGTATAAGTCGTATGACACACTTGCTCGTGTAATAATCTCTACATATTCCCTGAATCTAATTTTGAAAGCGATGTTTGCTTTCCAGTAACTGTTTTTCAATATTCTTTACACGCCGGTGTCATTGTTACACTCCAGAAACCATTGTTGCTTTAATTCGTAAAAACCTCATTTACTGCTAATACCATGGATGGTTGCTTTAGAACCAGAAAAATCGATACGCAAATCCGTAAGTTAGTACCTTTCTTTACCGTAAAAAGTATTTGTATTTTATTGTAACACAACAAATCAATTACTGCTCCTCGGCATGGTCCTACATTCGTCATTCAATATTCTAGCTTGACGCGGAAAGGTTAGCGAAGATGGGTAAATTGTACATCACAGCGAGTCGACTATCTGGAATTGGTTGACATTGGTAACAGAGTTTCACACAGGGAATTACAGTATGAGTGAGTGAGTGAGTTAAGTTTTACGCCGCACCCAGCAATATTCCAGCTATATGGCGGCGGTCTGTAAATAATCGAGCCTGGACCAGACAATCCAGTGATCAACTGCATGAGCATCGATCTGCGCAATTGGGAATCGATGACATGTGTCAATCAAGTCAGCGAGTCTGACCACCCGATCCTGTTAGTCGCCTCTTACGACAAGCATAGTCGCCTTTTGTGGCAAGCGTGGGTTGCTGAAGACCTATTCTACCCCGGATCTTCACGGGCCAATTACAGTATGAATACCCAATGCCTTTTAGAAAGTGGTCAAATGTAACATATGTTATATTTGGGACCACACTTTCTCAGTGTACAATGTCTCCATTATTTCACACAGGACACTGCCTCCATATGACACGGGGCGGTGGGGCAACCTTGTCTAAACGTTCGCCCGTCACGCCGAAGACCCGGGTTCGATTCCCCACATGGGTACAATGTGTGAAGCCAATTTCTGGTGATATTGCAAGAGTACTGCCAAACGTGACGTAAAACATTCAGCTCACTGTTTATAATGTCCCCGTTTCACACAGGGCTGTGTGTATAATGTTTGTTTTTCTGGTTCATTTCAGCTCTCATTTTCCAGCCAATTCACGCCGGTCTTTAAATAATCGAATCGGGACCTGACATGCCACTGATTGTCAGCGTTAGTATCGATCCACGCATGTGGGATACGATGCCATTCACCAGTCAAATCAGCGAGCCTGACCACCTGATCCCGTTGGTCGCGTCCGACTGGAAAGTTCCCCAGAGTTGTCGGAAGAACATGTTGCTACAAAGTAAACATCCTTTAAGCTTCCTTTAAGAATAAATAAACAGCGTGAGGACTAGTAATTGGCTAATTTGACTTCGCTTTCAAAGAAGAATTAATTTTTTTTGCCCAGTCAACCAGAAGTATTGCAATCGCCCTACGAGGACAATGGATGGTCATACGTTATTCATACAACTACTCCATCAACCTCGGAATGGTATGGTTCTTCAATGCCATTAGCCATATCTCTGTAAAGACATATCCTTGACGGAGAAAAGACCTGCTAAGCAGCCGTGCGTTTCGGGTTTGCTTGTGGAGCTGACTGTGAACGTTGACAGAATCGGAATACATACAAGCCGATTTCCACCACCTTTACCGGCGTATAGTTCCAGTCAAGACAAACAATCCATAAATCCTTTCAAATATTCTTCTTTACGAAACCTTTTTACAGCCAGCACCATTAGTATTGTGTTACCTTGAGTTTTGCCATATTTATCACCACAGTTTGATCAAATACTCATCAACACGCGCATCTCCACTATCCGATATTTACCGTCAGTGTGTTAACTAATCAAATGTCAAACGCACTGCATTCAAAGGCTTACGCCTCGAAATCACCGTGTAAATTAATATCACAGCAGCGAACAAACTGTCGCTCCGGAGCATTAGTTGTTAAACTAATCTGTTTAACCCTTGTCCAGCGTATAATTGAAGTCAGAGGAGGGTTGTTTTCCTGGCAACGCTGTCATCCTCCACTACATCTACTACATCTGTGGTGTTAATCCGTTTACTCTATACGTTCATCACGTTCGGGAATCATCGGAACGAAAATAGGCGCGGACCTCGGAGAGAACGCTTCCTGTAGTTGGTTACGAAGCCGCACGTAGTTAATAATGAGAATGATATTCGAAATTTGTATGGCGCCCTATATGTTTTAGAAACTAAAACATGAAGGCGTTTCACAGAAAAAGTCACATGTGCTACTGAGTGTTGGTTGATTTAAAGAAATGGGTTTTTAGTTAAACATTGTATTAAGATTGTGTGCGTGTGTGCGTGCGTGCATCCGTGAGTACATGTATGGCTGTGCGAGCCTGTGTGTTTTTCGGAAGATGCATCAACACCAACATCCACATCCACGCCTACACACATTCCCTATCCACTCCTTCCAACTCTTCCTTTCTCTTACAACAAAATCAATTGTCCCAACCTCAGAACCCATTTAAATACCAACCATACTGTTTCCATTTCAGGAATTGCCAGTGAAATGTTATGGTTAGTACCGTGATGGACGGATAAGCAGTGTTTACATTTAATTTACCATCAGTGAATTCAATACAAATTGAATTTCTCATCAACATGCATGTAACATGTGTTTGCCATGTCAATTTCAGTGTGTCGACGTGCCCGTGATGAGTCATATGCTGATTGGTCTTATGCATATTCATGAACTTTGTTGTGCATATTCAAGTATATTGTTTGGGATATTCATGAATATTGGGTCATGGCGTGATTCTGATAGTTCGTTTATGCAATAATCATGGCTTTTTCTTTTTAGGATTCAGATCCATAATTTTAGGATTCTGGCGTGCCCAAGGAACGTAACTCAGCACAGCGAGTAGCGACGCCTACAACGTAAACAGTAAAGTTCTAAACTTTCTTTCCAATCAACATGAATTATTCGATCAGAGTTAGTGAGTTTAGTTTTACGCCGCACTCGGAAATATTCCAGTTATATGACGGTGGTCAATAATTAAGTCTGGACCAAACAATCCAGTGATAAACAGCATGAGCCTCGATCTACTCTTTTGGGGTTCGATAACAGGACTACTGTCAACCAAGTCAGCGAGCCAGTGCCCCGTTCCTCATAGCGATCGTAGCGCTAAGATGATCGTAACTCCCATACTTTAACATAGACTTACGGCTGTCGTACCGCTACGATCGCTTTGAGGAACGGGGCCCTGACCACTCGATCCCGTTAGTCCCGAGACATCGCTTAAGTTAGACCAGTGCGTATTAGCAAGCAATATTGTTTGCGGTTTAGCACCGCATTCATCCTTATTACTTATTATTATTATTATTATGATTATTATTGTTAGTATAATATCACAACGGGCTGTGAATAAACGAGGCTGGGCCAGACAATCCAGTTGGCATTACGCCCCCCAAGCAAAACCAAAGGGCGACCCTCTCCCCTTTAAAATCATCATCATCTCTCTCTCTCTCTCTCTCTCTCTCTCTCTCTCTCTCTCTCTCACACACACACACACACACACACATGTCAGACTTGCATTATCGCCTTTGTCATATCCATGAGTGAGTGAGTTTAGGTTTACGCCGCTTTTAGAAACATTGCAGCAATATCATGGCGGAGGACAGAAATTAGAAACATTGCAGCAATATCCTGGTCTTGAGCGTGACGAGCGAACGCTTCAACTACCAGGCAACCCCACCGTCCCATGATGTGAATGAATCGATTTTAAAGGCAAATCGAACACCACCGCGTGTACCAATCAAGTCAGGGAGCTTGACCACCTATTTGTTGCGCCATTCGTTGTGGGAAACACATTTCCGAATACACATGAATAAAAATGGGAAATATAACTGTATAACCTTAGACAAGGGCAGATAACCTGGACTTCATGGATATGGGGAAGGATGGCGATTGGAGCGTTGGCTTGCCACCCCGAAGACTGGTGTTCGAATCCCTACATTGCAATTAGTATATTCTTCCAATCAATTAAATCGACCTTTGGAGCTTACAAACAGTTCCTGTCAGATGATCTCATTTAATCGCATTAGATGCCAAGTATAACACGATCCGTTAGTTGATCAATAGCTTAGACCTATTTGCTACCAAAGTCTCTCTTGGGAAGGAGCATCACTATTTCTTCATTGTTGTCACCCAAAAAACAAAACGCTTATCGCGCTCGCGAGTGTCATTTGAATGGACGGTTATTTCAGCGTCATGCATGTTGAATCAGGTAAATATACCGAATGGTCTCAGGATATCTATTACATATAAATTGGATGCGAATAGAGGGCGTGTCAACCCAATTACTAGTACCTTCTAATGTTAGAAGTAAATTCATTAGGACATTACTTTCTCATGGAAGAGGGACATTTGCCTAAGACCATATTCCTAATGATGCAATTGTTTCCCATGTTGTGTTCGTAATGCAATTTAAGTAACATCGTGCAATGACTTCTTTGTACACATGATTGGAATTGTGATCGTTATCGAATATCTTTTGACGTGGAATTTAATATTTAAAAGACGCTTTTTTCGTCATTGTCTTCTCTGAGGTCCGCGCCAATGAAGTTCGAATGAACCATGCGCATTCGGAGAACATCGTTACGAAACATGTTATGGTGTATTCCGACTGATCTCTACAGGTATTTAGGAGATAAACCTACTGTGTGGGAAAATCAGAGGTATATAACGAAATTATAATAGCTCTAAATTTCATTTAAAACCGAACGCGTAGCGTGAGGTTTTAAATGAACAATTTAGAGCTATTATAATTTCGTTATATACCTCTGATTTTCCCACAGTAGGTTTATCTCCATTCTACCATGACAATTTTATGAACAATTTCAGGTGGAGCTCTTTCTTTGGTTACGAGTCAATACGTGAAGCGGCCTCGCATTCCAATCTCAAGTGGTATCGCCCGAAACGGGGTGTTTGGTGGCAAACCGTCAATGACTAACAAACTCCAGATTCAGTAATAACAAATCACGTTTTGTTTTCAATGCATCAATCACCAATCATTAACTGATAAGTTGGAAAACATATATCAAATAAGTTTCAAAAGCTTGGTTCACATTTGAAAATTCCACCGTAGACCCTTTCCCCACCAGAATAGTGGCAGCAACCTCATGGCCTTGACCTTTTCTCGAAGTCATTGTTTACATTTGGAAAGATGCGACAGGAGAGCCACTGACAGTTTGCGCAAGGTTAACCTGATTGTATGACTGACATAGTCTTTGATATCTAATTACTGGTACTGGTACAAAATTTAAGAGTAGGGGCGCTTTTGCTGTAACGAGAAGTCCGTGTTGTACCGAATTTAGATACTGTTGAATTTTGCGCCCTGTCAACTTGACGATTTCACGCACCTCTACGTCTGCGTGCGACAGCTGTGGTGACTCTTACACACTCAAGTGTGTACTTTGTGCTCAAATTCGATTCTACGGATATTATTTTCTACATTTTGGAAAGTGTTTTGTGACCTAGTGGCTTCAAAGTGTAGTGAATTCAAATTGAATCGGATTGGCTGGCATGTTCGCGAGTCTGTTGACAAAGAGCCAGATTTGTGGTGATATTTCCGAAAGGATGGATCAGGACATGAGGGTGTACCTCTGGCATAAACACGGTAAGGTAATTAATTATACTTTAATAGACTACTTTAGATCAAGCAGTGTAATGGATAAGAGGGATCATGACTAAGCTAAATAACTTTTTCAACGATATTATACATTTAGAAAAAAATATGTTGGGCTAAACAGAACGGTTTGCAGATTCTGTAGATCTAATTGTGTTTTACTACCGCTAAATTTGAAACAGTACAAATTTCAAAATATCATTTTGTTTGAATTGATAACCCAACTGTTTATTTATGTGGACGGAAGGCATTAGAATCTAAAATTTCTTCGGCGTTCGATGTTAATGCATCCTCCGTTACCGGATCAAGATCAGTGGCGATATCGTTGACGAAAGCTGATAATAAATTTAACACGGAAATTTTGTAGCAGTCTATTGCTGGATCTATTCTGACATAACATAGAATCAACGTAAACATATTTGTTTTTGCTGAATTTTTATTCGGAAAGCAGACGATGTTTTGATCTTGTTCGACTGAATATTTGTTACCATGCTTTCGAAGTACTTTTGTATGTATAAACACCTATTGCTGTGATTTACGCAAGTAGTGAGTCGTGCCCGTCATCGCTAAATCCATCTTTAAAGACATATGTGTAATTTCCGACAGTAAAATCGCCGTAATTTATCGATGCATCGGTAGGTTGTTCGGTGTCCGCCATGTTAGTGGGCAGACAAAAATAGTGCATTACCGTAAACCATGTATGATTGCGCACGGAAAACAGAGACCTGTATAACGTGATTATATACCTCTGAATGACATTAATTAACCAATCACAATCCAGTGTTTACTGAAGTCATGGTAGAATGTTTATTAATGGTGTAAACTTACTAATTCTGCTATAGCGGTAATGAGGAAAACAACCCGTGAACTATTATAGTTATACAAAGAACAGGTTTCGATAAAGAATATGATCGGTTTCAGGCGCCCCGGCACGTTATTCGACTGCTTAACGGGATGTCTTCATTTGGATTCGTTTGAATACTTCTTTCGGTTGAGGGGCGGTGGGGCAGCCTAGTGGGTAAAGCGTTCGCTCGTCACGCCTAAGACCGTACTTATTTAACAGAATTGAAGGTTACTCCTAAGTGTAGAAAATACTGAGAATTTTTTGAGAGCTACGTTTAAGTTTCAGGATTTTCTTAAGACCTAGTTATAAAGCCTCTTTACTCTTAAGAGCACTCTTAGAGTGAACTCACAGAGGACTCTACCTAAGAATGTTCTTAACTCAACAAAATGGCTGCTAGACAACAAAAGCGTTCGCTAGTCAAGCCGAAGACCCGGTTCGATTCCCCACAAGGGTACACGGGTGAAGCCCATTTCTGGTGTCCCCAGGCGTGATATTGCTGGAATATTGCTAAAAAGCGGCGTAAAACTAAACTCACTCACTCACTTTCGGTTGATATGTATATTGTATAAAATCACTGTTGATTGACTATTTTGATTTTCCTAGAATCACATCCTCAAGCGATTTTCCAAAAATATCATCACAAAGTGTAGTTATGAATGCAATTAAACATTAACGGTAATGGGTCAAACATCTTCAGTGTTTGTAGAGATGTTGGGATTATTTGTCTTGAGTCAAGTTACATGAACACAGAATTTGTTTTAAAGACTAATTTGCATCTAATGTAGTCCCGGCTTGTAATTGAGGCATTCCCTGATGAGATATAGGAGAATCGTGTCGTGCTAACGAAGATTATTGATATGAGCCCACATCGATAGGCATGTCGGTGTATTATTTATCGACGTTTCAACCTCAATATGCGATCACAATCAGTCAGGAGTGATTTTTTTGGCTCACGAATCGTAACTTGTCTGGTGCAAATGACGAGTGGGTATTTTCAAATCAATTTTAAAATGTCAACCTGTTTTAATATGCTACTCAAAAGAAATTAAAGAACTCCCAACTCTGTCGTGCATAGTATGGGTGATGTGAAATGGCCGGGTGTTCCTTCAATTCTTCTGAGTAGCATATGAACGGGTCATATTGACCTAGAATATCACGCCTGAGGTTAACTTGATTTAGCAGTTGAAACGGGAAGGTATGAAAGTATATGTGAAATGAATGGACGTGCAAGAGCTATGTTCGTAAACGTTAAGAACCTTAAGGTGCTTCGGGTATCATGTCATTTAAGATATAGGACGTATATTGCTAGTTTGCTTTTTCATTTATAGATGTTGATGGATTTCGTGACGATGGATGTGAGGATTCAAGGTCTGGGGCGGTATTCATAAAGCTTCTAAGAATTTTCTTAAGAGTTAAGAATTCTTAAATCCACTAAGAATTCTTAGTTTCCATAACAACGTTCTTAACTTGTAAGAAAAAACTTAGACAAGTAATTTTGTTCTTAGTTTTCTTCTTAACTTTAAGAAACCTCATGAGGACACCTAACTAGTTAAGAAAATTCTTAGTTATCCAATATGGCGGCTCACGGAAACGCAAACTTTCACACTAGGAAGAATGTTTTTTGATATGTACACCGACAGAGAGTTATTACGACGTTATCGTCTTGACAGAGGAGGGATAGAGTTTGTGACAGACTTGATATCGGATGAAATCGATGCACTTACCTTTAGAAACCGGTCCTTACCAGCCCTATACAAAGTGCTTGTAACATTGAGGTTTTTGGCTACAGGCAAAATGCAGCTTTGCAGTGCAGATGACATGGATATTTCACAACCAACAGTAAGTCGGGCTGTAGCGCAGACGTTAGCTGCTCTAAATGCACCTCATATTGTGCAGAGATTAACCGATAACGCTAATGAGTTCGCTCACGTTGCAAACTTCCCAAATGTGGCCGGTGTCATTGATGGGACCCATGTTCAAATAATCGCACCACACGTGAACGAACCTGCGTTTGTGAACCGAAACACTACCACTCAATCAACACCCAACTAGTTTTTGATGCGCATTACCGGATTACCGACGTCGTTGCCAAGTGGCCAGGATCAACACATGATGCACGGATCCTTCGAGAAAGTGGCCTCCAAGTTCTCTTTGAAACAAGGAGGGTACCAGGCAACTTTCATTTATTAGGAGACAGTGGGTATCCCTCAAAAACCTGGCTTCTGACACCATACCTACGGCCGAACAACGCTAACCAACTTGCGTATAACCGGTAAGTTAATTCAATAGACCGATCCAGTCTCGGCCGATAAGCCCCGCCCACTTCGTTTTTGACGTTAGCGGGGACAACCACTGGCAAATCACAATGACGTCACCGCCGGCGAAACGTTACGTGATTGCGAACGTTGTTGATGAATTCTGCTTGTGATACTTTGGTATCCGTCGTTTGTGAATGTTATTTAAAGAGGCAAGTTATACGTATGTGATTTTTAATATATTTTAGCTGGCAGATTACAACTGGCGAGTGAAAATGAGTTACATGCCCGCTGAAAAAGCGTCTCGACTAGCTGCTGAGACTGTAGGAAGCGTAATTTCTTTCGACTCAATTAATCTATCTGGCAATTCACCTCCGTCACAGATATTAGCAGGGAAAGGATAACTGAATTTTGTTGTTTGGGTTTATAATTTTTTTAAAACTCGTGAACACAACCACATGGTCATGTTGCACATCGCTTCGGTATCTATAAATAGATTATCAACACTGCGCGTGGCGCCTTTACTTATCCGTTTGCGTTGTTCAAATTTAGTTCAATAATCTGAAAACATGGGTTTCAATCTTTTAATGAATTAAGAGAATGGTAAATAAAAAGCAGAAAATATTTCCCGTCTACTACTTCATGCACCTTATTTGTCTGTACAATTAATGTTAACAAATCAATCACAGCATAACCTATTTGATCTTATTTGGAAATCTGGAAAAGGTAATTGGGCTTGTAAACAATATGTTTCCATGGACGTATCTGGACATACCCAGAAGCAAATATTCAACAGCTGATCTGCAGCAACTCTCAGTGGAGTTTCTCTCTGTACACCATGATAAAATGACACTGAATATAAGGAAATCATTTTTTTAATCATCATTTCCATTTAATTTTTCTATATGTACTTTGTTGTGGAATTCTAATTTACATACAAACTTCCACAATACTGGACTTCATGAACTGCCAGCGTTTATGTACAGGTATGTCACAGCACCAGAACACAAAGAAGATCCAAGATACAGTTTGCACCTGTACACTAGCTGACCCATCTTCCAGAAATAGGAAACATGTGATGCAAAATTTTGGAACAGAGAATCCACAGTTATTCGAACAATTAACTAGCATTGAAATAGAATGTTACACAAAATACAAATGTAGATCTATTGTTTTTCATCAGAGATGTTTAACTGCTAACTACTAGTGTAAATAAGGTGCAAAGAATATATCCTATGTTCAAAGCCTTCTGTCAATACAATTATTGCTTCTTAATTAAACAATGATAATCTTTGTTTTATTAGATCTGAGACCATATCCCTAGAGGACATAACACTGATTTTGATCTATTTCCTTTCTGAGATACTTACTGGTGTCATAAAAATTATAGTAAAGTTGATTCAAAATTTG
The DNA here is from genome assembly GCF_003918875.1 of Haliotis rubra. Classification (NCBI taxonomy): domain Eukaryota; kingdom Metazoa; phylum Mollusca; class Gastropoda; order Lepetellida; family Haliotidae; genus Haliotis; species Haliotis rubra. The sequence continues at coordinate 1,839,122 of NW_025765170.1, read as the reverse complement.
GTAAAAGTCATAACAAAGGTTTAGGAAAACAGACATGAAAATGTCCTGAAGCGTTCACCTCCTACAAACCTGTGTGCAATTTAATATGAAGCTCATTTTGCAAATAACCATCAACAAACCTTGAACAATTTGTCCAAATCCACCATCTTAATAAACACTAGCTTTGGCTCAGTCTTCAAATAGTAGTAACCTCCTAAAAAACTTATGATTTATCAGAAGAATTACATCAAATATGGGTTTAATATATGTTTCAATCTTTATTCCATTACATGAAAAGTCACCTGAGATTTTTGAAAGTTATTCTGTTCCAGGACTAGATAATGCCTGTCCAGGGTTTGACCAAAATGTAGCCTTTGCTTTTTCAAATATTCTGATGTTGAAATAACTTTAATGAGTTATGATACTAGCAATCACTTTCAGAATTATCTTATTAGTAAATGTAGTATTTAAAACCCATCTAAAAGCAGGAGCCAAGAAACTAAGTTAATACCAAGTGATTGTCCTGCCTTGATATGTATGGTGTTTGTTTGCCTAGTTCTGCCTTTAAAATCTAAAAATCTGATATGTCAATCAATTAAATAATTATTTATTATTGATTAGATTATTATTAATTTTATTTCCTTCCACGTTTACTAAAAAGCAAGATTCTGAAAACATGTACCTTGATATCATTTCCAGTGAATTAATCAAAATTACAGTTGTAATATTACTCCTAAAATGTACCATTATATGTGAATAATTTATGTGGTAACAAAACTTCAAATAATGTTCTCATAATTAAGATATACACTTTATTTCACTCTGTCCAATACTCCAGAAAGTCACTATTCTTCTCACATAGTTTTCGTATTCGATCAACCTGGAGGATGGTAATTCAGGTCAAAGTCCCATGCAATTCTTTTATAAAAATCTGAAATATTTAAAGCATGGTTTTATAGGCACTCATATGAACTAATTTTGATACTTGGATATTGCATGATAGGCAACTGCTGACACTGACAATATTTCCGTTTGAATAAAAAATATTACTCATCGAATATTTTGCTCTGTTAACAAGATACTGTAGGCCTTCAGATTGTGCTTATGAAACTTAAAACATCCTAAAATGTGTGACAAATTGAAGAATATCTAAGAGCGAAGGGGACAATATCCGCCACATTGTTCTTTCATGTAACATGTTTTGCTATTTCGGTTGAACCTTACCGAAATGAAAATTTGTTTACATTGTGTCACGGCTTTCTCGCCTGTCTCTTTGAGCTTTGTGGCGTACCAACTCAATGCCTAGTAGTGACTAAAAACGTGAAGCAAAACAATTTTGTAGTTACAAGAATTGTCCGTGTTTATAACACTTGCAAAGTCTTCAACTGCTATTTGTTGTCATCAATTGGTAATGATTTTGCACATGTGCAAAAGTGTGCAAATTCGTGCAAATTCTCATCAGCAGGCAGACGTAGGTTTCCTGAACGATGGTGCAGACATTTAACTGATCGTCAGGCCTATCGCGTTTCTTGATCCGCCTCCATTTTTGTTGTCTTGACCGTAATGGTTTTGTTAAGGTACACATCAAATCGCAGCAATATGTAATAAATATAGCGAGTGTAAATGGCATAATTCGAAGCACATCGCTTCGGATGCATCGTTTGACCCCGGAAATAAGTCTGACAAATCCACACAACGCGCCCGGCCTGCTGATTGGCCAAAATTGACGCATGCGCCAGTTTTGATTGACAGACTGGATCGGTCTATTAGACTTACTTCCCTTATTTTAGGAATGTCAAAAGTTGAAATGGGTTATTGCAAAATTATGATCTCGAAATGAAATGTGAACTTGTTCAAATAAAATGAATACAATCCAGTGTTTAATTTGAGTGTAATTGATTTATTACTGAGGCAGTATATTGTCAAAGCTTTATTAGACATTTCACGCCAATAGAATTCCATGATGTTTTTTCCACATGTCTGTATCTTCAACTTTGAATTGTCAAAATTATTTATGAGACACCCTTACCAATTATTTGGAACATCTACTCATATGCATTTTGTTATCCCATGAATAATACCTGAACGTGATAAAATACAGTAGAATGCATTTATTGGTGAGGTGAGGTGAAATTGGGTTTTACGTCGTGCTTGAGAATATTTCGCTCATATGACGACGTGCATTTATTGGTGTTCACAAGGATACATATAGATGTTTCTTTACTAGACAATATAAACTGGAGGCCATACAAAAAGTCCTGCTTTATATCACTGTTTAAAGATAATATTGGTCAGGCAAACTAGTTTTAATTTGTATTGATTATTATATTTTTGGGGTCATCTTGAATGAGCATTTTTACCTTTTCCTCAAAGAAAAATAAACAAAGGTCTGAAGTGGAAAAATCCATGACCATTTTAGGAATGACATGTTTCTCTAGTGTAGCAAAAATGTGATCAAGGAACAGTAATGTGACACAAGAACATATTTACACGTGGCCATATTATCAATTCATGATGTCACATTGATATGTAAGTGCTTTGCAGGTATATTGAATTGTTTCATTGTGTGAAATGCATGCTAAATTCTAGTCCAATTGCAATTTGATTTTTTCAACAGTTTCCACAAGAGAACCCGCAGCATCGTTGAAAGTGGAATCGGGCAGTTAAAGAGGCGATTTCATGCTCTTCATGTTGAGCTGAGGCTCAGTCCCCGTAAAGCCTGTCAGGTGATTGTGGCCTGTGCTGTGCTACATAACATTTGTAAAACCAGGAACATTCCTGACCCCGAGGAAAGCAATGACATCCCCCCAGACACCCCACATCCAGAAACGCTACCACACACCCACACACCAAGCAGCAGCAGTGTGACTTCAGGTGTTGCTTACAGAGATCAGTTTGCAAGAGTACATTTCTCATGTGAGTACATTATAACAAAACTCTGATGTGGTCCACAAAAGGTTTATTGTTGCTTCACAAACAACTTCAGAATGTAAAAACAACAACCCAATAATCAAAATTTCATTTTGATCCTAAAACATCAGTGTCATTAAAAATGAAATGTTGTGACAATGATAGTTTCATTCAGGTTATATTAGAGTGTTATAATGACAAGAAAAAGAAGCAAAAGTCCTGGACCTGATGGTTTTACTTCTGAATTTTACAATTTTTTCTGGAAGTAGATTTTGAAAAAACCTTTGATACAGCTGTTTGGAAATGTATTGATAAAGTACTAAGTTTTTTCAATTCTGGCCCAGTAATAAAAAAATGCATAAACATACTCTACAAAGATATAAATTCTTGTATCCTTGTGAATTGATTTGCTGATCCTTTCTTTCCAATATCACGTGTAAGTTTCTTTGAAATTGGCCCAAATCAAATAAGAGAATAAGCAAAGACTGTAAACCAATATACATATATGTTCATAGCTGTATAGACTCTGATATTAGCATCTTTACATACTAGTAAATACATATTCTCTTGAAGGTGTTAAGAACATGCAAATTGTTAATCTAATGGCTCAAAACACCCCCGACCCACTTCTTGAATTGTGTACTTAAGCTGATGAGTGTAGTAGGTTCCTAAGAATACATATAGTTCCATAGACTTAGACGTTATCAATTTTGTATAGTAACACAACAGTACTGGATTACAAAAAAGATTGGATGAAAACATTGGGATGAATATTTTTTTCTTATCTGAAAAATTCTTCACATCTAAAAAAATGGCTAAGTCCAAAAATAAAAAATATTCAAATAAAATTAAAAAACTGGCGTAATCACTTGAAAGTTGGCACTGTACCTCTATCATTAGTGCGGAAGGCTTGGGCAAGTATGAAAAGAATGAGATGAATTATTTTTCCACAATCAGTAAGACAAATTTATAACCCTGAAATGACAAAATACCCCAAAATTCACATAAAATTACAAAATCGGTGAAATTACATGAAAATCATTGGTCCACTAGTAAGATAAAGTGGCACGTAACACTGTGTTTATCTCCTGGTGGTTCATGGTATGGAGGGTCATATCTGACCTGGTCCGATCACCCACACCCACACCCACACCCACACCCACATCCACATCCGGATCCACATCCACATCAGCATCAACATCCACGCCCACATCCGTATCCACATCCACATCAGCATCCACATCCACACCCCGAACACCACACCCCACCCCACCACACACACATCAGCATCAACATCAACACCCACACCCGAACCTACATCAGCATCAACATCCACACCCGCACCCGCACCCGCACCCGCACCCGCATCCACACCCTACCCCCCCACACCACACCCCCACATCCACTTCAACATCCACAAACACACATCCACACCCACACCCACATCCACATCCATATCCACACCCACATCCACATCAACACCCGCATCGGCACCCACATCCACATCCACATCCGCATCTACACACACATCTCACTTCAACATCCACAACCACACACATCCACATACACACACACACACACACACACATCCGCATCAGCATCCACACACATCCACAACCACATCAGCATCAACACACACACATATCAGCATCTACTTCCACTTCCACATCCACATCCACATCAGCATCTACGCCCTCACCCATATCCAAATCTACACTCACACCCACAACACACATTTACATCCACAGCAACTTCCATGACTCCACTGAAGGAAACTAGCGGAACCAGTTCAAGGTTCACAGTAACAAACTTTCTGTGACTAGAGCTCGAGATCAGAGCTATTTCATCCAATTCGCTACTATGAATTGATCGAGCATATGAAGTGTTGTACAGATAAATACACATTTGGGCTTTGGGATTATTTTTAAAAGAATAACGTAAATAGTTTGAAAAGTATTTTGATTGTGAAGTCGTAAACCTTCAAACATTGTGTGCATGTGGCCAAAACACCCCACGTATAGTACCCAGTTGCGTCGTTGCCAGATACCCACGTTACTCGCCCAACGTGAACGATTCACTCAGTCTTGTTCATGATCCTGAGAGGATACGAAAGTCACAAAACATTCAAAGTCAATTTAATCTCTCCACTCTTTTTTAATCGTAGAATATGTGTCATTTTAAGGTATGACTAGATTTGTCTAAATTGCTAACAGATGAAGGGATGATGTAAATCCAGCTATAGGGTCCATGCAGGAAGCAAATGTACTGTAAGTCCCCATGGTCCCTAGTATGGTGATCTACCTTCAGTTGTTGGCAATATATAGCCTGTTTATATATTGTATTGTCAACTATAGTTAAAATGTGTTAGTGTTAATTACTAGTTTTTTATTGAAATCTGTGATAGATTAGTTGTTTTGCTGTCCTTCGCTGACAGGTTTTTTAGAATTTGCCTTTATCTATTGTAAAATTATAACTTGTTTGTAGTCATGATATGGCTGAGATATTGCCGATGTGACTTTAAATGTTATCTCACTCACTTTTGGCCATGACATGCCCCGAGTCGGAGTCGTTTCATCACCAGTGTTGCTGCTGATGCGGTGACCTAACGATGTTGATGCTGAACATCCGGCTGCGAAAGCGGAGATGATGGTCATTTGGTTGGGTGGTCACTCTCGGTCTTCCAGTTCAGTTCTGTCACCCTTGAAGGTCCGGGTGAGAATGAACCTTCAGTAACCCATGCTTGTCTTAAGAGGCGACCAACGGGATCGGGTGGTCAGGCTCGCTGGCATGGTTGACACATGTTATCGGTTCCCAATTGCGCTGACTGATGCTCATGCTGTTGATCACTGGATTGTCTGGTCCAGACTCGATTATTTAGAGACCACCACCATATAGCTGGAATATTGCTGAGTGCGGCGTAAAACTAAACTCACTCACTCACCCTGGGACTGTCAGATATCTGGCCACGCTGGTTGACGCGACTAATTAGTTTGATTGCCTTTTTGTTCACCCCGCAGAAAATGGGTACCCGGTGGGATAAAGTCATATACATTTAACTATAACTTCTACCGCCCAACAGGCAGCTTGGGTTATCCGAGGTTATAATGGTGTGCTGGAATATTGCTAAAAGCGGCGTAAAACCAAACTCAGTCAGTCAGTATAATGGTGTACTGTTTGTGCGTGCTTTGAGCATGTAGTGTGGAGTATTGCGCGGTATAATTACCCTCATTATTATTATGATGGTCAGCCAAATAAAGCCGAACGTCCTGGCAATATGGCTACTTAAAGCACCCATCTTCGTCATTTCAGTTTCTCGTATGATATATATAGTATGACCAGACATTATTGAAAATTTGAGGAATATGTTTAATTGGATTTCTAGTATAAACAACCTTGACCAGCTATCAAGTGCTTGGTTTCATTCAAGAGAGACAACTCCGTTAATCCTTTTTCATTAGTTTGTGAAGAGTTATCCCCCTTTGTTTACTTGCTAGTAGACGACATTTTCAGTGATCCTCAGTATGAATGTTTTAGAGAAGAGGAAGTTGATTTTAGTGTATTATAACAAGGACATCAGATCAGCTAAAGTGGCTTCAAGTAGAACAGGCATCCCTTGTCCACTGTTTATCGTGTTTTGAAAATATTGCAAATGGATATGGCATTGAGCACCAGGGAGGCGCAGGTAGGCCCAGAAAATTGACTGTCGGTGAGAGGAGGCGACTTGGTATTCTTGTTTCTAAAAACAGACATTTTAACTGGGACAATGTGATTTTCTCAGATGAAAGTTCTGTGTGGCTGTTTCCTAATACACTTAAATTCTGGACCAAACAAACTGAAAAACCTTTGTATCAGCGCCCAAAGTACAGTCCGAAATTTAACGTGTGGGGTTGCATATCTGTGTTAGGGACAACGCCCCTCTGTGTATTTGAAGGAATATGAACAGTGAGCGGTACACATATATTCTCGAGGGACATTTACTTCCATCTGCTCACGTGTTCTATGGAAATTTTTGGATTTTCCAGCAGGACAACGACCCAAAATATCGTTAAAAGCATTCACAGGCCTGGTTTCGGACACAAAATATGACATTATTAGATTGGCCAAGCTATAGCCCTGACCTAAATCCAATAGAAAATGTTTGGGGACTTATGAAGGAAAGTGTCAATAAGAAAAATCTGACACATATTGCTGAAATGAAAGAAGAGGTGGTCCGATATTGGGACAGCATGGGCCACGACTTACTAACTTCTTTGATCAGTAGTATGCCCCGCCGCATTGAAGCCTGCATTACTGCCCATGGTGACTTGACAAAATACTAACTGTTCACCTGTCTTTGAATCTGGAGTCATGTTCTGCTAATATTCACATTTTATACGTGAGCAAAGGGAAAAAATAAATAAAATTACAATCTTTAAATTCTCAATAATTTCTGGTTGTACTGTACCACTAACAATCTCAGTCGATGTGCTTTATACTGTTAGTGCACGTGAAATTCACAAAATCATGATTTTCATAAACTCCCAGGCTCAACGCTGTAAAACACATGTGGCACCACGAACACAATGTATGGGATTGGAAATCGCAATCACAGTCAAACCACCGCTAAAAAATGTCTACATTGTTTGGGCGAAATTAATTCCAAAACACCAGGTGTGTACTTTCTCTCATCTTGCCTCACACATAAATGTCGTTTTCTGATCGGCTGAGCGCTCTTCTATTATTTTCAATGTTCCATGCTTACAAGCCAGTAACATTTCAATGTACCCCGCTGTAAATGACAACACATTTGGTACTTCGTAGTAGTAATTCTTTATCTCGAATGACATTGAAACACGTAATGATGTACGGAAGTTATCGATGGAAGGGAAAATCTAGCGATGGCTACAAAAAAAATTTGTACCCATGCTTCAAACAATTCAAAATTAACATTAAGGTGTTCGGTAAGATAAATACGTTGTTCACTGGTCCCTTGGGGCCCATGGTTTGATCTTGTACCCTCGATGTTTGTTTATGTTCATATGAACATAAACAAACACCGAGGGTAACATCAACCCATGTTATCGATGGAAGGAGATAACTCCCTAGTGACCAGTGAACAACTTATAATGTACCCTCTATGTTTCTGTATGTTAAACCCATGTCAACCTCGTGACCAGTGAACAATTTATATTGTACATGAGTATTTTTAAAGATGATATTTAATTATAAGTCAAATTATAAATCAGGTCCATAGTTTACTACTTCACAGTAAACACGTGCTTCAAAAGAAGCTGTTTCCTGGCGACAGAGTTTAATACATATTAACCAATCACGAAAGAGAAGCATACAATCTGTTGAAAAAGCCTACATTTCTATGCATTTTTACATCGACATACAATCAATAAAATCTCGATATATGAGCGAATACCCTGAAATCATACAAACGGTCGATGACATGATCAACATGTAAACTTGCAAGCATCTATAATTAACATGACAGGTTATTTTCTTGCAATGAGCATTTCAATATTTTCTTCTTTAACTATGTGAAAAAGACTCCAACGTTATTCTTAATGTTTAGATCTGGTGATTGTATTGACCTACAGTCTGATAACAACCCCCAAACACACACATTTAAATTGATTTTACCAAACACACACATTTAAATTGATTTTACTGCAGCTGGCGAAATTTTCGTTTCAATTAGTTAGTTTACATATTATGTCAAGACACACGTTCTAATTTAATTTGTCGAAGAACAGTACGCTCTGTTATCGCCAAAGTACACTATGTTCTGTTTTAGCCAAGGTACAGTAAGTTATGTTACAGCCAACGTACTGTACCTTCTGTTATAGCCAAATTGCTATACGTTCTGTTATAGCCAAAGTACAGTATGTTCTGTTGTAGCAACAGTACTGTGCGTTCTGTTATAGCCTCAATACAGTACGTTCTGTTATAGCCTCAATACAGTACGTTCTGGTATATTCTTAATACTGTATATTCTGTTATAGCGAAAGTACAATATGTTCTGTTGTAGCAAAAATTCTGTACCTTCTGTTAAAGCGACAGTACTGTACGTTTTCTTATAGCCTTAATACAGTACGTTCTGTTAGAGCCACAGTACTGTACGTTCTGGTATAGCCTTAGGACAGTGCGTTCTGTTAAAGCCACAGTACTGTACGTTTTGTTATAGCCTTAATACAGTACGTTCTGTTAAAGCCAAAGTACAATTTCTGTTATAGCCTTAATACAATACGTTCTGTTAAAGCCACAACACTGTACGTTCTGTTATAGCCTCAATACAGTACGTTCTGTTAAAGCCACAACACTGTCCGTTCTGTTATAGCCTCAATACAGTACGTTCTGTTAAAGCCACAACACTGTCCGTTCTGTTATAGCCTTAATACAGTGCGTTCTGTTAAAGCCACAGTACTGTACGTTCTGTCATAGCCTCAATACAGTACGTTCTGTTAAAGCCAAAGTACAATTTCTGTTATAGCCTCAATACAGTACGTTCTGTTAAAGCCAAAGTACAATTTCTGTTATAGCCTCAATACAGTACGTTCTGTTAAAGCCAAAGTACAATGTTCTGTTATAGCCTCAATACAGTACGTTCTGTTAAAGCCAAAGTACAATTTCTGTTATAGCCTCAATACAGTACGTTCTGTTAAAGCCAAAGTACAATTTCTGTTATAGCCTCAATACAGTACGTTCTGTTAAAGCCAAAGTACAATTTCTGTTATAGCCTCAATACAGTACGTTCTGTTAAAGCCAAAGTACAATTTCTGTAAAAACCTTAAAGGTCACATGCAACCAAAAAATCAAACATAATTAAAACACAATTATCACTTATTCATGACACATTATATACATTGCTAATAATGAAAAAACATATAAACAAAATTATAAGCGTACAATCGCAAATCAAAAGTGCAATATTTTGTACTTGGGTTTACTTCCCTAGAAACGAAGCAGCCGGGATACCGAACCCAGTCAGAGCGGGTGGGTGTGCACGCAAGTGTAACGGCTGGTTCATTTGCAGATGCCCTCACGGCTCATCGTGTGTGTATATATAGAGGTGTTGGGTTTTGTAAATACATGCTTATTTTTTGTGTATAACATTTCGCAATCAACAGACATCATAACATGTCATGTGTTCAAGTATCACACCTGCCTGTCTGTGTAATTACATAATGTGACAGAGACCGAACTCGGGCCATAAATCAATGCGTTTTGTTTATGGTGTATAGCCTGATAGGTGTTAAGTTCAAATTGCATGTGGTCAGTGATCGAAGTTGTGTATTGAATATTGTCATTAGCAGACAGGCAGGCAGACACATAGGTGTCAATAAAACAGACATTGCGTTTTGTCTGTGACAACGACATATCTATATCACAGTTAGAAATTCTGTCAACGCTAAATAATGACATTGCTTTTAAGTATCGAACTGAGAAAGTGACTCGGTAAGAAGAACGTTTGGTGAAATAGACAAATGAAATTATATAAACAGTTAAATCATAACATATAAAAAGCTCGCGCCTGTGAAATATCAACAAAACATTAGAAAAATAGCTCACACCAAAGCCTTCACCGAGTATTCACCGGACAACACCTATTTCACTGCGCATGTGCTATGAGCGCAGCCCAGCGCAGCGCAGCCCAGGTTTTGAAATCACTTTTCCCCCAAGCGCTGGGGGAAAATTAGTGAACTCCGATTTCGCGCGGTTTGTTTCATCGCGTTATTTTTCAGCTTTATAAGTTGAATTTGCATATTTGATGATTTGTTTCGTTAAGTACATAAAGAAAAGTATCAGAATCTGCAAAGTTGTGTTTTACGTTGCATGTGACCTTTAATACAGTACGTTCTGTTAAAGCCAAAGTACAATTTCTGTTATAGCCTGAGTACAGTACGTTCGGTCATAACCTGAGTACTGTACGTTCGGTTATAGCCTGAGTACAGTACGTTCTGTTAAAGCAAAAGTACAATAGGTTCTGTTATAGCTTGAGTACAGTACGTTCTGTTATAGCCTGATTACAATACAGTACGTTGTGTTATAGTCGGAGTACAGTACGTTCTTTATAGTCTCAGTAGAGTACGTTCTGTTATCGCCTGAGTACAGTACGTTCTGTTAAAGTAATGAGGGACACAGGGAGCGCTTTCATTTCAAGTGCCGCAGTTTGCTCTGTAGTTGTGCTGGCACACAAGAGACCGGCATGATCGAAGAATCCCGGCTTGTCCAGACAATGTTTCTGGTCATCATCAGCCCGATAAATGTGTGCCGTGATATAACCTGCGTCAAAGCGGCTGTGTGTGTGCGAGCGAGCGTGCGTGCGCTCGTGCGTGTGTGTGTTTAAAATCATAGGTGTTGCGATATTTTTTTCAATGTGTATATTTTGACTAAGCCTCACTCTACATTTTCTGCCTCAGAAACGATGATTTACAAACTGCCGTCATATTTACATTGCGGCGATGAACAAACATAGACGCACGCAGGCACTCACGCAGGCAATCACGCGCGCGCGCACAGACACACACAGAAACACACAAACACAACAATTGATGCATCCTGAAGGTTTCCGAAAAGCAAACACCTGACTTTTCATGCTGTGATCAGCGCAGAAGGTGTCGAGATGATTCGTAAAACAAACTGTCAATTCCGACGCTTAAATGATTTATATGTAGGAAATTAAAGTAGTTGTTATAAAAACATTTCTTGTATGCAAACCCCAGCCATTGTGTCGGTAGGTTTGCCTTCGTGCCGTCACCTGATATTGTGAATAAACACCTAACTCAACCAACCAACCATAAAGAATAATTGCTTTTAACAAACATCTCACAATAGATCATTTGAACACTTAACTTCAATTAATGAACGAACACATTAACGAGGGAATACCACCGCGGTGCTGAGAGGTTAGACACAGTCGGCTAATAAATTAATCATTTATTTTCACTCATTATAATTCCAGCATCTGTGTTTTAACTTCGTGGCATATGTTGCCGTTCAGGCACGTAAAGGACGTTGTTTGTTTTTCGTCATGCATTTGCATTTAATACCTATTAAAACATCGTCCCTTAAATATTTAAGTTGCAGCAATGTATAAATCTGAAAGTTTCAAAATCGAATTCATTTATATATCGCCTAGTATCCATCTGACTAGTTGTTCACTGGACGCTGTTATCAGAATCTGATTATTATTATTACCCCGGATTACCCAAGCTGCCTGTGAGGCGCTAGAAGGTTAATAGTCATATGACGTCTTTCAACCGGGTACCCATTTTCTGCTGAGTGAACAGAGGCAATTTTGAACAACCCACGTGCCTAAGATGAGACCACATCTATCACATGTGCTTCGTTGTGGGGCAGGACTGAAGTCCTAGAAACTCTCAGGAGTCAGGCTGCCAAACACGATCACCCATCCAAGCACTGTCCGAGCTCGACGTTGCTTAACTTCAGCTGATTCGTGACCTGAACTCTACCCACAGGACCACACAGCACCACAATGGATGGAACACTGTGCGAGTAATTTAGATATCACGTGAAGCCAATTCTCGATTAACAAGTATTTTATCGCCAGGTCGTTAAATGACGAGGAATCATTCGTATGAAATTATGTTCACATACAAAAGAAAGTATGCCCCTGGTGTTCTGTTCTGTTAAACCTCAAAAAAAACCAAAACGTAAATAGTTTTGAGTACATGGATATGTTGCCATGTATGTACGCTCAGGGTCTTGGCTAGCTATTCTCGAAACGCTCGTAGCCCTACGAACCTCTTAAGCCCATTCTTAACACATTGGCTACGGTCAAAGTTAAGAATTCTTAGGGCTACGAACGTTTCGAGAATCTGGGTCCCGATCCATTAAGCGTTCGTAGCGCTACGTCATTAATAGCCTATAATAAACTACATGTGTAGAGTTACGACAGGTCGTAATGTTACGAACGCTTTGTGGATCGGGACCCTAGTGTTTTGTTTAGCTCCATGTATGTTCAGCTCTACAATTAAATCACACACACGCGCTAAGTTACGAGCGATCAAGGAAGTGGCGTCACTTCCGATACGAAGTTATTCATATGGTGAAGAGATCTAGGGTATTTTTCAGAAAAGGCTGGAGATTTAACACCTTTCATGGACGGGGATGGGAGGTGCCACATGTAACAAACCAAGAGGTTACATTTTCCTGTCATATGTCAAGAGGTTACATTTTTCTGTTGTACTACGAAAAACTTCCTTCATAACGAACTAAGCTTATAACGAACTTGGTTTTATGGTCCCGGACGCTTGCTGTATGTTTCAGTTGAAATGCATATAACGAACTACGGTTATCCCGAACGTTATTTCATTAAGTATTGTAGGGGCGCTGAGGTAGCCTAGTGGTTACAGCGTTCGCTCGTCACGCCGAAGACCCGGGTTCGATTCCCCACATGGGTACAATGTGTGAAGCCCATTTCTGGTGTCCCCCGCCGCGACAATGCTGGAATGCCCGGCTTACAATTGGTATTTAGGAACCCACGGTTGTCCCAAGAGACGACTAAAGGGATCTGGTGGTCATGATCGCGTGAATGGTCCCGTGAACATCCGGCTTAGAATTGGTAATTAGGAGCCCATGGTTCTCCCAAGAGACGACTAATGGGATCGGGTGGTCATGCTCGCTGACTTCATCGATACATGTAATCGTATGTAACTTTCGTAGATCGATAATCATGATGTCAGTCACTGATTATCCATTATGTCGCCATTTAGCTTAAATATTGTCGCTTCATGCAACAAAGGATGAACATATCTATATACATGCAACAAACAAAGGATGAACATATCTATATACATGCAACAAACAAAGGATGAACATATCTATATACTTGCAACAAACAAAGGATGAACATATATATATACATGCAACAAAGGATGAACATATCTATATACATGCAACAAACAAAGGATGAACATATCTATATACATGCAACAAAGGATGAACATATCTATATACATGCAACAAACAAAGGATGAACATATCTATATACATGCAACAAAGGATGAACATATCTATATACATGCAACAAACAAAGGATGAACATATCTATATACATGCAACAAAGGATGAACATAACTATATACATGCAACAAACAAAGGATGAACATATCTATATACTTGCAACAAACAAAGGATGAACATATCTATATACTTGCAACAAACAAAGGATGAACATATCTATATACATGCAACAAACAAAGGATGAACATATCTATATACTTGCAACAAACAAAGGATGAACATATCTATATACTTGCAACAAACAAAGGATGAACATATCTATATACTAGCAACAAACAAAGGATGAACGTATCTATATACTTGCAACAAACAAAGGATGAACATATCTATATACATGCAACAAACAAAGGATGAACATATCTATATACATTGTAGTGGGTTGGTTTGCGCGTCATTTTACCCCGTCGTCGAAAATACGTTGTTCATAATACAATTTGAATGGTCCACATCTGATTATTCACAGCAAAATGTAAAGTCAACAAAAACACAGAAAACAAACAACAGTTCAGTGTGCACTGAATTCAGCAGCCCAATCTTGTAAGAAGCAACTAACGGGATCCGCTTGTCAGGTTCACCGACCTTCTTCATACATGTCATCTTATCCCAGCTGATCTACTTGATGTTAGTCACTGGATTATCTAGTCCGGATTCGATAGTTTAAATCTGGATCATATAGCTGGAACACACCTGGCCGCGGCGTTAGACCTCAGCGTGGTGGGCGAGCTGGCTAAGGCGCCAGGCTAGTAATCCAGCGAGGTTGAGGTGCCGGGATCAAGCCCACCTGTGACCGGGTGTAAAGACCTTGGAGTCAACTTTGTGTGCAGACTCTTTCAGTGTTGTCATAACCCCTAGTGTACAGTACACAACCCTGTGCACTTAAAAGAACCCACCAATCCGTTGGTATATGACCAGATGGTGGCCACATGAATACGTGCAAACACCTAGTTGCGGGTACAGCAACGTGCAGTAAACTTGGACATAGTACTGTGACTATGTGTCCCTGTCCACCCAGGTGTGAATGGGTACCTCGTTAGGATGAGAAAGCCACATTAACTCGGTGTGCCTTTTGGCTACAAGAGTTGTATGATCCCCAGGGAGTTGAGATTGATAGTACGAAGTGCCGTGGAGATTGACATCCTATAATAAGCTTTGGTCATTTGAAATAGTCCGCAAGAGAGCAGAAACTCTGGTAGGCTGAAGCAACTACAAAAAAATGTTTGCCTCCAAACATTAAAACTGACCCCAATGTGTTGTGAAACAAATCTATTTCCCAAACGATTTTATTTAATTATAAACATATTATATTTTAATCTCTGTACTTCTACGCAGCATTCGTAATTCCAAATTATCTAATTGTATTTTCTGGTTTATCGATCACTTGACTGTCTGGTTTATTTACCATCCGCCGTGACATGGCTGGAGTGAGTGAGTGGGTTTAGTTTTACGCCCTTGTAGCAATATTCCAGGAGGGGACAGGGACACCGGCAATGGGCTTCACACATTGTACCCATGTGGGGAATTGAACCCGGGTCTTCGGTGTGACGAGCGGACGCTAGACTACCCCACCACCCCAACAAGGCTGGAGCAATGCTGTGCAGCGTGAGGCAAAAAAAGCTTTCATTTTTTAAGCAAGTTTGTGAATGGCGGGTGCTACCCGTAGGGCAGGACATTCTTACATTCTTCGCGAACACCTGGTGTCATCACTGGATTTCAGTGGTCTATTCCTTAATTCTCACAGCTATTTTCCCCTGTACACCAAACGGAATATTTCAGGACAGTCAAGACTGGGATCTTTTGCCTTGACGTTCTATAGTCGTATACACCGTGTTATTCAGGCGGTGAAAGTCGATCAGATCCGTGTTTATTCTTGTGATATAACCTTGTGTTTGTCACATGCTGTTTCACGTGTGTTGCCGGGTTTGCCTTTGATGTCGCTGTGTTCGTTATGACAACGCTGCTGACGATGCAGCGAGATGATATTTCAGGGTTACAGAGAGCAACGGCAGCGGTACGTGCATTTCAAGTGCCACACTCTACAAGATAAAGGTTAATATAAATGTCAGCTAGTAACATAATAACCGTTGACAGACACATTATAGCTTACTAGTCATGTTTCACTCTCTGTAAAGGCCAACTGTCACAGTATTTCTAGTGGAGGCTCTTTGTCCGAACGGTCTTCACTAAATGTGTCTATACTAGCCTGTGTATCGTATCCATTCTACAGGGTAGACAGATCTTCAGAAGATCTTAAGAGTAAACTTGGGTCAAGTGGTCAGGGAGGGTGATGCATGCCATCATATCTACCAGTTCGATGCTCGTGAAGATCCGGGTTAGAATTGGTCCTCATGCATTAACTTACAATTGGTATTTACTTTAGCAATAAAGTGTCAAAGTTCTACGTTCATTTCAAAGTGCCATCATGTTTTCACAGTAATTTTACAAGTTCTGTTTGTTACAAACAGAGGAGTTGGGTGGTAGAGAAAACCAAGATACAATTTCCTAGCCTTAATAAATGAAGAACCACATATATAGATTAAAAAGCCAGGAGGATATGATTGACAAAACAAAGGCACAGTATTGGCTACAGGCTGGCACGCCATCATTGGGCCAATGCTGGGCCAGTACTGGCTACGGATTGGCCTGCCATCATTGGGCCAATGCTGGGCCAGTACTGGCTACGGATTGGCACGCCATCATTGGGCCAATGCTGGGCCAGTACTGGCTACGGATTGGCCTGCCATCATTGGGCCAATGCTGGGCCAACGTTGATAATCAGCATTGGCCCAATTTTTTTTACAGCAGTGGCCCAATGCTGGCCCAATGCTGGCATGTTACCTGGGAAGCAACCAATGCTTGTCGTAACAGTAAATTACTGGATCGGGTGGTCAGGCTCGCTGACTTGGTTGATGCATGTCATCGTGTCCAGCGATTGCTGTCGGGAATAAGGAACCAAAAACATCCCATGTTTGCTCTGATCAATAATAACACACCCGATTTGTCACGGCGTTTCGAATCCGAAATCCAAAATGACAGGACTCAAGTACATCGGACCGTCAGGTTTGCTTACTTGATCGATTGCCCCCATGAAGGTCGGGTTTAGACTTGGTCTTCAGGAACGCATGGTTGTCGTTAGAGGCGACCTACGGGGTCGAGTTCGCTGAATTCATCGGTGCTGGTAATCGTATAAATAATGCGTAGAACGATCCTCATGACGTCAGTCACTGGATTACTGGTCCCAACTCTATTATCAGTCGTAAGACTGATATATAACAATCAAAGAACGAAAATGAACTTGGTTGGTTTGCATTGAAAAGAAGTTGTTTTTACCAAATTGGTAAATTCCGGTAGACGTAGGAACAGATTTTGTTAAAGTGGAAATAATGTCTTCACGTTCCTCATTCTATGGGTATGGGGGTATAATCTGGCATGGGGACGTAGTAGGGATCCATATTCACCAAACTAAAAATAATGGCACCACTCTCGAAATGTATAAATATACAGTAATGCCTTCTGGACTGTCAATACTCATAGTCGACAAACTTACTCATAGCCATTACCTGGCCATTTGTATTCAAAAGATCCTTGCTAGAAGTTACCTTCAGCAACCCATGCTTGTTGTCCAAGGCGACTGACAGGATTGAGTGGTCCGGTTTGGAGCATATCCAAGCTAGACAGGATAATTGTCAACACTGTAAATCCAATATTTAATTTGACATTGATATGGTCACTGGTCAGTCGATACATTAACACTGACAACATGGTCAAAACATACCAAATTGTTATTGTTATTGTTTCACTGTATATAGTGAATACAACTTTCGCTAAAATCTTTGAAGGGCATTTAGAAGTGGAATGCATAAGAAAAGCAAGATTTACAATTAGGAATAACACGACGTTTCGGAGTGTATGCTTGCTCCTTCACCAGGCGACACCAAGCATATGCTCCGAAACGCCGTGTTATTCACAATAAAGAAGTTGACATCCATAAATCTTGTTTTTCTAAAAACTTCCGCTTCTGATTTGTTATTGTATTCGTTACTCGATATTCGAGATATGTACTATATTCGCCTCATAGTGGATCCTTTACAGCCCAACTTGCAACTGGTCAAAATATACTGAGGTAATAAACTTTAGTGTGGTGAGGTGAGGTGAAATTGGGTTTTACGTCGTGCTTGAGAATATTTCGCTCATATGACGACGTGCATGCGTGTGTATGTGTATGTGCGGCTGCTTGTACTAGCCCAGACTTAAGCTGGTTTTATAGTGCTAGCCTACTGAGATACCATGCCGCAGTGAAGCATGAATACCCCACTCAGACACATTATACTGACTCCGAGCCGACCAGTCCTTATTGTACCCATTAATGCCGAGCGCCAGACAGGGACCAACAAGTACCAAATTTTAACGTCTTTTGGTATGACGCGGTCGGGGATCGAACCCGCGACCTTCCACTCTCCGGGCGGACGCTCTAACCACTACACCACGGAGGCGGTAATAAACTTTAGTTAGGGATCACATGAAAGCACAAGTGTTCCTTTATGTTTTTTCCAAAGTGTCTTCACAAGCTTTCTATCGCACAGCTTGTGAAGAAACCTGGAAAAATATGAAGGAACACTTGTGCTTTCATGTGATCCCTTACTTTTTTCCCTCAGTATATTATTTGAATGGCATAGCGACTGCTCTGGATGGTGATACATGGCTATACTCTTTGTATGGAGTTCAGTTTATTGTTTCTTCAGTTTCTTCTCACAATTACATCATCAACATCACCAGTGATGCGACAACTAGCTAACCTACAAATGTACTAACACCAGTCTTTAGAAGTGTTGAACATAAAGGATGACACGCGTATTGATGTCAACCTCTGTAACAAGATCCGTGAAGATCCGGGTTAGAACTGATCTTCAGTAACCCATGCTTGTCGTAAGAGGCGACTAACGGGATAGGGTGGTCAGGCTCTCCGACTTGTTGACACATGTCATCGTAACCCGATTGTTTAGATCAATGCTCATGCTGTTGATCACTGGATTGTCTGGTCCAGACTCTATTATTTACAGAGCGCTGCCATATAGCTGCAATATTGCTGAGTGCGGCGTAAAACTCACTCACTCACTCTGTAACATGATGGACACGACGTGTCGTGATACTGAAGTGATAATGAAGTATGATATGTTATCAAATAATTTGAATTTCTCTTTCATTTCAAAATGTGGGGCGTTAAAGCGTTTATTCGTCACGCCGAAGACCCGGGCTCGATTCCCCACATGGGCACAATATGCGAATCCCATTTCCTTGTCCCCCGCCGTGATATTGCTGGAATATTGCTAAAAGCGGCGTAAAACCATATTCACTCACTCACTCACTCATTTCAATATGTAGTTTTCCATTATTTCACTGTTGTTGAAACATAGTGATAACATTTCGTAACAATATTCAGTAAAAGCATCCGTCTGTAATGTGGCAGCTGTTCCGCAGATATCTGTCATAGATATACCTGTTGATTACATTGTGTTAATAAGTGGCATGATATATAACTTTCAAATGTAACTGTCGTGTTTTGTCCTGTCATATTAAAATACAGTGGAATCTGTCAAATCCGGACACTTTGTAAACCGATTTTCTCCATAATTCAGACTACTTGCTGAGTCCCGGCAAAAATTGTTCTTAATTTATAATTAAGCTTCCTTTATAATCCGGACTCACTCAATTACGGATTACGACTGAAATAACAAAACTGCATATAGTTCTGGTGGATGGCTGGGGGCCTTTTCCTATGGAAACGTGTTGTGCCACAGCCTACATTCCAGCTTCTACGAAGAAAATACTTTCACCTACGTAGGAGATACTGAAGTTCACGTATGTGATGTTCTAATCTACCTGTACCGCCTCCGTGGTGTAGTGGTTAGAGCGTCCGCCCGCAGATCGGAAGGTCGCGGGTTCGATCCCCGGCCTCGTCATACCAAGAATATACGTTAAAATATGGTTAAAATATGGTCATACGTTAAAATATGGTACTTGTTGGTCCCTGCCTGGTGCCCGGCATTAATTGGTACAACAAGGACTGGTCGGCTCGGAGTCGGTATAATGTGTCTGAGTAGGGTATTCATGCTTAACTGCGGCATGGTATCTCAGTGAGCTAGCACTATAAAACCAGCTTAAGTCTGGGCTAGTACAAGCAGCCACACATACACACTCATGTTCGTCGTCATATGAGCGAAATATTCGTTAAACCCCATTTCACCTCACCTCTAACCTACCTTGGTTGAAGGCATCGTCTGGTGTCAACTAATCGACTTGGCAACCATAATTTCTCGTGTAATTCACAACAGTTCAGGGTCTGTTTTATGTAACCTCTGGTTGATTAATAATGACCCATTTGTTTGAGAGTATGGGTTGTTTTTGCTTTTTTTTTGCTTTTTTGTTTGTTTGTCTTTTGACCGATTTGTTGGTTTGCCTGTTGGTTTGTTGGTTAACGCCGCACTTTGGCGGCAGTCTGTAAATAATCCAGTCTGGACCAGACAATCCAGTGATCAACGGTTGTCGCCTCTATCGACACGCATGGGTTGCTGAAAGCCACTTCTAACCCGGATCTACAGGGGTGACCGATCTGTTTCACCTTCAGCGTTGATGTGTCCTTATTGAGGTACATTTAGACCGTCCCGTAAGGTGACTCCTCCTTCAAATGCGTTTGATATGTGTATATAATATTCTGATATATACTGATATATTTTTATGATTGATATATATTCAGTGTGTCAATGAATAAATAGATCATCATTCAAAATTTAAAAGTTACATATATCCCTAATTATATTTATCCAGTTCATATGAATCTATATATTCTAATTCTATATATGAAGTCTTGTGATTCTGAGGTGTCGTGTCCTGCCTTGTAATTATCACTCGTGGTCCAAACGTCATTAGTTTGCTGATATTTTCTGGCCATCGGCTGATTGTCATAGTAAATGACAACCAGCATGCCTTGCAATAGCTCCCAGTGACATGCCAGCTTTCCATATACCAATAATTTGCCATCTTTGACCAGTTGACACTTTAGAAGGCCCCATATTTGCGTATTAAGAACGAAATCAATCGATTTTCCAACTTAACGAGCGGTAAGAACAGTTTGCTGAAACTTGATATGATGGGTACATGTATTACAGGTAAATCTCGCCTTTCATCGTAGCACGTGCATATCTAAAATCAATGTATGTTGCGCCTGAAGGGTCAAACGGACTGATAATACTTGAATATAATAATGTCTATTGTGCGATTGAAAATCGTCGGTGTTGCAATACTCTCTTTTTATGGATACCTACACCCACACCCACACCCACACACCACATCAGCATCAGCATCAACACCCACGACCACACCCACAACAGCATCAGCATCAGCACCCACGCCCACGCCCACGCCCACGCCCACATCAGCATCAGCATCAACACCCACGCCCACATCAGCATCAGCATCAACACCCACGCCCACACCCACATCAGCATCAGCACCAACACCCACGACCACACCCACGCCCACAGCCACATCAGCATCAGCATCAGCAACCACACCCACACCCACACCCACACCCACACCCACACTCACATCAGCATCAGCATCAGCATCAGCATCAACATCTACGCCCACATGAGCACCAACACCCACATCAGCATCAATATCAACAACCACGCCCACATCAGCATTAACACCCACACCCACATCAACATCAACAAACACGCCCACATCAGCATCAACACCCACACCCACATCAGCATCACCATCAACATCAACACCCACGCCAACATCAGCATCAATACCAACACCCACACCCACACCCACACCCACATCAGCATCAACACCAACACGCACATCGGCATCAGCATCAGCATCAACATCAGCATCAACACCCACACCCACACCCACATCAGCATCAGCATTAGCATCAACACCCACGCCCACATGAGCACCAACATCCACATCAGCATCAGCATCAACACCCACACCCACATCAGCATTAGCATCAACACCCACACCCACATCAGCATCAGCATCAGCATCAACACCCACGCCCACATGAGCACCAACACCCACATCAGCATCAGCATCAACACCCACACCCACATCAGCATTAGCATCAACACCCACACCCACATCAGCATCAACACCCACACCCACATCAGCATCAGCATCAGCATCAACACCCACACCCACATCAGCATCAACACCCACACCCACACCCACATCAGCATTAGCATCAACACCCACACCCACATCAGCATCAACACCCACACCCACACCCACACCCACATCAGCATCAGCATTAGCATCAATATCAACACCCACACCCACATCAGCATCAGCATCAGCATCAGCATCAGCATCAGCATCAGCATCAACATCAACATCAACACCCACACCCACACCCACACCCACACAAGCATCAGCATCAACATCAACACCCACGCCCACATCAGCATCAACACCCACATCCACATCAGCCTCAGCACCAGCATCAGCACCCACACCCACATCAGCATCAGCATCAACACCCACGCCCACATCAGCATCTATACCCACGCCCACATCCACACCCACATCAGCATCAGCATCAGCATCAACACCCACATCAGAATCAGCATCAGCATCAACACCCACACCCACATCAGCATCAACACCCACATCAGCATCAGCATCAGCATCAACACCCACATCAGCATCAGCATCAGCATCAACACCCACACCCACACGCACACCCACACCCAGCATCAGCATCAACACCCACGCCCACATCAACATCAACACCCACATCAGCATCAACATCAGCACCCACATCGGCATCAGCACACACACCCACGCCCACGTCCACGTCCACGCCCACGCCCACGACCACACCAGCATCAGCATCAACACCCACACCCACATCAGCATCAGCATCAGCACCCACACCCACATCAGCATCAGTATCAACACCCACACCCACATTAGCATCTATACCCACGCCCACACGCACACCCACACCCACATCAGCATCATCATCAGCATCAACACCCACATCAGCATCAGCATCAACACCCACACCCACACCCACACCCACACCCACACCCACACCCACATCAGCATTAGCATCAGCATCAACACCCACATGCACACGCACATCCACACCCACATCAGCATCAACATCAACACCCACGCCCACATCAGCATCAACACCCACATCAGCATCAGCATCAGCATCACCACCCACACCCACACCCACATCAGTATCAACACCCACACCCACATTAGCATCAGCATCAACACCCACATCACCATTAGCATCAGCATCAACACCCACACCCACACCCACATCAGCATCAACACCCACATCAGCATCAACATCAACACCCACACCCACATCAGCATCAACACCCACATCAGCATCAACATCAACACCCACGCCAGCATCACATCAGCATCAACACCCACATCAGCATCAGCATCAACACCCACACCCACACCCACATCAGCATCAGCATCAACACCCACACCCACGCCCACATCAGCATCAACACCCACATCAGCATCAACATCAACACCCATACCAACATCAGCATCAGCATCAGCATCAGCATCAGCATCACCACCCACGCCCACATCGGCATCAACACCCACATCAGCATCAGCATCAACACCCATACCAACATCAGCATCAGCATCACATCAACACTCACACACCCACACCCACACCCACATCACATCAACACCCACATCAGCATCAACATCAACACTCCACACCTATTATCAGTATCAATACCATATCAGTATCAACATCAACACGTCCACGCCTACATTATCAGCATCAATACCCACATCAGTATCAATATCAACAATTCACCATTATCAGTATCAACACCTACATCAGCATCAACATCAACACCTACACCCACATCAGTATCAACACCTAACATCAGCATCATCAATATCAACACCTATGCCCACATCAGCATCAACACCTTAGCACATCAGTATCAGTATCAACACTCCACATCAGCATCAGCATCAGTATCAACACCCACGCCCATTATCAGCATCAGCATCTACACAACATCCACACCCACATCAGCATCAACACCCACATCAGCATCAGCATCAACACCCACACCCACATCAGCATCAGCATCTACACCAACGCCCACATCAGCATCAGCATCTACACAACACCCGCGCCCACATCAGCATCAACACCCACATCAACATCAGCATCAGCATCAACACCCACACCCACATCCGCATCAGCATCTACACCCACACCCACATCAGCATCAGCATCTACACAACATACATGCCCACATCGGCATTTATATCCACGCCAACAAACCCACACCAGTATCAGCATCTACACCCACATACACACACACACACACACTCACCAAATGTTGGTGGTTCGTCATCAGCATCAGCATCAACACCCACACCCACACCCACACCCACACCCACACCCACATCAGCATCAACATCAACACCCACACCCACATCAGCATCAGCATCAGCATCAGCATCAACACCCACACGCACACCACCAACACCTACATCAGCATCAACATCAACACCCACACCCACATCAGCATCAGCATCAGCATCAACACCCACATCAGCATCAACACCCACATCAGCATCAACACCCACATCAGCATCAGCATCAACACCCACATCAGCATCAACACCCACATCAGCATCAACACCCACATCAGCATCAGCATCAACACCCACATCAGCATCAGCATCAACACCCACATCAGCATCAGCATCAACACCCACATCAGCATCAGCATCAACACCCACGCCCACATCAGCATCAACACCCACATCAGCATCAACATCAACACCCACACCCACATCAGCATCAACACCCACATCAGCATCAACATCAACACCCACGCCCACATCAGCATCAACACCCACATCACCCATCAGCATCAGCATCAACACCCACATCAGCATCAGCATCAGCATCACTCCACGCCCACATCAGCATCAGCATCTAGCACAACATCCACACCACATCAAGTATCAACATCACATCAGCATCAGCATCAACACCCACACCCACATCAGCATCAGCATCTACACCAACGCCCACATCAGCATCAGCATCTACACAACACCCGCGCCCACATCAGCATCAACACCCACATCAACATCAGCATCAGCATCAACACCCACACCCACATCAGCATCAGCATCTACACCCACACCCACATCAGCACATCAGCATCTACACAACATACATGCACCACATCGGCATCCACATCCACATCAACACCAGCACCAGTATCAGCATCTACACCCACATACACACACACACACACACACACTCAGCAAATGTTGGTGGTTCGTCATCAGCATCAGCATCAACATCCACACCCACACCCACACCACACCCACACCCACATCAGCATCAACATCAACATCCACACCCACATCAGCATCAGCATCAGCATCAGCATCAGCATCAGCATCAACACAACACACCCACACCCACACCTACATCAGCATCAACATCAACATCAACACCAACACCCAGCATCAGCATCAGCATCAGCATCAACATCAGCATCAGCATCACCCACATCAGCATCAACATCACACATCAGCATCAGCATCATCACATCAACACCCACATCAGCATCAAGCACCCATCAGCATCAGCATCCACATCAGCATCAGCATCACACCACACAGCCATCAGCATCAGCATCAACATCAACATCAGCATCAGCATCAACATCAGCATCAGCATCAGCATCAACACCCAGCATCAGCATCAACATCATCACATCAGCATCAGCATCAACACCCACATCAGCATCAGC
Source organism: Haliotis rubra (assembly GCF_003918875.1). Classification (NCBI taxonomy): domain Eukaryota; kingdom Metazoa; phylum Mollusca; class Gastropoda; order Lepetellida; family Haliotidae; genus Haliotis; species Haliotis rubra. Next base: position 1,813,350 of record NW_025765170.1, on the reverse strand, counting down.
CACATCAGCATCAGCATCAACACCCACGCCCACATCAGCATCAGCATCAACACCCACACCCACATCAGCATCAACACCCACGCCCACATCAGCATCAGCATCAACATCAACACCCACACCCACATCAGCATCAGCATCAACACCCAAGCCCACATCAGCATCAATACCCACATCAGCATCAACACCCACATCAGCATCAGCATCAACATCAACACCCACACCCACACCCACACCCACACCCACATCAGCATCTACACACACACACACACACACTCCACACACACACGCACACATCAGCATCTACACCCACATACACACACACACACACACTCACCAAATGTTGGTGGTTCGTCATCAGCATCAGCATCAACACCCACACCCACACCCACACCCACACCCACATCAGCATCAACATCAACATCAACACCCACACCCACACCCACACCCACATCCACATCAGCATCAACATCAACACCCACACCCACATCAGCATCAACATCAACACCCACACCCACATCAGCATCAACACCCACATCAGCATCAGCATCAACACCCACATCAGCATCAACACCCACATCAGCATCAGCATCAACACCCACATCAGCATCAGCATCAACACCCACGCCCCATCAGCATCCACGCCCACATCAGCATCAACACCCACATCAGCATCAACATCAGCATCAACATCAACACCAACACCCACACCCACACCCACACCCACATCAGCATCAGCATCAACACCCACATCCACACCCACATCAGCATCTACACGCACACACACACATCCACACACACACACAACACACACATCAGCATCAGCATCTACACACACACACACACATACACACCAAATATTGGTGGTTCGTCGTTCGTTAAGTAAGTACAAAAGCACAACGAAACAAGAATTAAAAAGCAGCACAAAACCAAACAAAAACCCACTTTGCTGTGTCAAACAAAGAGCCCGTTCAATCACTCAAACACTCATCATTGTGGTTTCAGTCCTTAATTGCATATAGAATGCGCTTAAACCATTATTGAATTTATGATACTACGTACTCATTTCGCGATTTGTATTTGTACCGTCCTAAACTGTTTTCCTCAAGCTCATCAGGCCATATTTCAGTTCGCCGCAGACAATGCGTTATTTCGGTTCTTGATTCACGGGTATCCTAACTGCAATTAGAGAGACCTTTACAGAGTCAAGCCTATTGAGACAGTTAATAAACTTTGGCAGTGATACAATCATATGATTTATGCCTTCAGTTATTGTTCTGGTAGTAGCTATATTTCATCGGTTATCTGTGTCGATGCTATCATGGAGCCGTCAGAAATGGTTCTTTGTGCATATGTAGCAGAGCACATCCACAGTGATGAATAATTTCTAAAGCACTGATTCACTCCCTACAGCAAGAATCACCTACAGAAATGAATCATGTTCTGAAGCAATACATATATATTTTACAACAATTAATCACTTTTCACGGATATGAATATTTTTTACTGCCCAGAATCATTTTCCACAGCAATGAATCATTTCCGAGGGGAACGAATCACTTTCTGAAGCGATAGATCATTTTCTACAGCAATGATTCGTTTTCTTCAACAAGAATCCTTTTACACAGCAGGAATCCCTTTCTATAGCAATGGAATATTTTCTACAGCCAGGAATCTATTTCTTAAAAAATTTATCACTTTCCGTAACAGCAGAAAGACTAACCTTTTCTACAGCAGTTAATCATTTTTCTACAGTAAGAATCCCCTTCTCCAGCAATGAATCATTTTCAACAGCTTGGAATCTTTTTCTACAACAATGAATCACTTTCCGTAACAGCGAAAAACGACCAAACAACAACATTTTCTACAGCCGAAAATCATTTTCGACAGCAATGAATAATATTTAGGGGAAAAGAACCACTTTCTACTGCGATGGATCTTTCTTACAGCAACGAATCACCTTCCACAGTAGTGAATCATTTTTCACCGAAATACTTCATTTTTCACAGAAATGAGACCCGTGAAGATCCGGGGTAGAATAGGTCTTCAGCAACCCATGTGCTTGCCTTAAAAGGCGACTATGCTTGTCGTAAGAGGCGACTAATGGGATCGGGTGGTCAGGCTCGCTGACTTGGTTGACACATGTCATCGGTTCCGAATTGCGCAGATCGATGCTCATGCTCTTGATCACTGGATTGTCTGGTCCAGACTCGATTATTTACAGACCGCCGCAATGTAGCTGGAATATTGCTGAGTGTGGCGTAAAACTAAGCTCACTCACTCACTCACTCACTCACTCACAGCAATGAATTACTTCCAGCTGGCCCTACTGACAAGTGTCTTCACTGCACGTGTCAAAGTCTATCGACGTAGGAAGCGTTTGTCCTTCTTAATGCCATCAGAAATATATCGATCTCAGATCAGTGTGCTGTCACTCCAAAACATATTTACACTCAGCTACATTTCATAGTGTCCGATAAGTTGATTGTTGGCACAAACTGCCATCCCTCTATGAGCTTCCGGGTTGGAATTGATCCTCAACAACCTGTATTTGTCGAACAGAGACTTGATGGTCAATCGTGTGGTCAGGCTAGTGTCTTGTTTGCAAGCATGTCCACAACATCGTCCTTGGTCTAGTCCCTGAACCATATTAAATATCTTACAACAGGCAACTGTGGCACCACTTGTCATCCCTTTAGGTCGTGACTATGACACTACGACGGACGAGGAACCGACAGGTCTCCCGGAATAGATTTTGAGATGTCCCCCGCCATGACTGGCTGTTCCGTTTCTGCGGTTTCAGCCCGCCGCGAAAGATAACAACTCTTGCGTTTTCAATGATGATAGTTTCTTAAACAACTTTTTTGGTGGAGTCCGGAAAATTTTCAAATATAAGAAAGCTGTTGAGTATTAGTAAATGATAAACATGTGTACTATTTATATTTATGTTGCAATTTTGTACAATGATAAAATTTGCAATTCATCGGTCCGTTTCTGACTCAAACGGACTGTAGGGGATAATGATGGACGTCCGATTTTAGGCGATTTCGGTCCATTTTGTTGAACAGACGACGACGTGGAAGCCACGCCAGTGAAACGCGCCACTTGACATGAACGGATGAAATCTTGTGATTCTGAGAAGGGCTCTGTCCTGCCTGGGAGGTAATTGATGTCATCAGTTTGCTGATGCTTTTCTGGCATATAGGCTGATAGTAGACAGATGACAACCAGCATCTCTTTCAATAGTCCTAAGAGACAAGCCAGGACTCCGCAAACCAGTAACTTTGCCACCTTTTACTTGTTGTCAGTTGAGGAGGCCCTATGGTTCAGAACGAAATCAATTGATTTTCCAAGTTATCGACCTGTAAAAACAGTCTATTACTTAAAGCCGGTACACGTAATGCACGTGATGCTCGCCTTTGATCGTAGCACGTGCATATATAAAATCAATGTATGGTAGGCCTATGTCTATGGTAGAACTAGACATACATATCATATGAACATAAAGGGTTATACGTGGTTAGAAATAATAGGTGTTGCGAAACTTTTATTTATGTGTATACTTTTAGACTCAGGCTCGCTATGCGTGATGTTCTGCAGAAACGATGATACAGACCGCCGTCATTTATTGAACACGAAGATGCACACACGCGCACGCGCACGCGCACACGTACGCACAGACAAACACACAACAAAGAAATAAACCTTTGGGGACCAGAGATGGAATTGGTCTCCAGCGCGTTATTGCTTATCGTCACAGACTACAACACCTGTACTTCCCATTGGGATACCCATGCAGTCACCGAAATTACGAGTGGATACAGAAAGCTTTGTCAAAAGGGTAGTTAGTGATTTAAACTATAATCTAACGACTCGTCACAGAACGAAAACGTTTTGTGGATCGGGCACAAAGGAATAATCCAGTTCTGTATAAACATAATTTTCTGCACACAATGTTCCATTAGAAGATCCTTCGTTTTGCCACCGTCCTTGGACGTTAAAAGAGTGGATTATATTGGGGAAACAAAATTAATCAATTCATGTCATAAAACACTGATGTTGACAATATACAAAACACTACCCAATATTGTTTACCTGTAGACACTGCATATCGTGTTCATTCATTTCTTTAACTCCCATACGTCCAGTTCCGTTTAGCAGTGAGCTCTGCAAATATTGGGTTGGTGAAATCAATCTCGTTGAAATCGGTTTCAGTAAGTGATCGATAAGCTAGGCATGCGTTTTGATGCTGTCTGTATGAAAAGGCAACTGGCAAATTGTGAAAAAGAGATTTTTGGATTATTTATCGATCTCATTGATTATGCTTCCGCATCTTGGTCTACTCGAAACCACGAGGACCAGTTTCCAGAGGAACGGACGTCAAGGATTTCATATGTGTGAAAAGAATGAAATGTGCTTCGCTCTTTGGACTATTCCACAAAAAATATGGCCTTTGAGGTGGAGCCATTGATCTCGCCTAACGAGGCATGTCACTGTTTGGAATGAATAAACTATATCATGACAGACTGTCCTGTGTGTTGTCAGACATCTGACAATTCATACAGATTCTCTTATCTTACATATTGATTCCATCTTCAAATTGCTGTGGACTGTTGGGTTGTACATAATCTTACATGCTACATGGGTGTACATATTCTTACAAACCCTCTGGGAGTACACCTACCTATAGCCAAGGTGTCCTACAGACTGTCAATGTGTATATATTCCTACAGAGGGCCTATCGGCCTATGCCTACAGACTGTTGTATCTGTCAATATTCCTACAGACTGTCTGTAGTCTGAAGTAAACATTCCTACAGACTGTCAAGGTGTACACATTACATCTGTCAGGTTCCATTCCTACAGACTGTCAAGGTGTACACATTCCTACAGACTGTCAAGGTGTACATTCCTACAGACTGTCATTCCTACTAGACTGTCAAGGTGTACACATTCCTACAGACTGTCAAGGTGTAGATTCTACATTCTGTCAATGTCATATTCCTACAGTCTGATCATTCTTTCAAGGTGTACATATTCCTACAGATAATTCTGTCAAGGTGTACATATATCCTACAGTCTGTCAAGGTGTACATATTCCTACAGTCTGTCAAGGTGTACATATTCCTATTCACTACAGTACATATTCTGTCACGGTGTGATCATTCACATATTCCTACAGACTGTCAAGGTAGATACATTCTACAGTTAGTCAAGGTGTACACATTCCTACAGACATTCTTTAAGGTGTACATATTCCTACAGACTGTCACTGTCAAGGTGTACATATTCCTACAGACTGTCACGGTGTAGATCATTCTTTAAGGTGTACATATTCCTACAGTCACTCATTCTTTCAAGGTGTACACATTCCTATTCTTTCAAGTACACATTCCTGTCAATTCTTTAAGGGTGTACATATTCTACATTCTGTCAAGGTGTACATATTCCTACAGACTGTCAAGGTGTACATCATTCCTACAGACTGTCAAGGTGTACATATTCCTACAGACTGTCACGGTGTAGATCATTCTTTAAGGTGTACATATTCCTACAGACTGTCACTAAAGGTGTACATATTCCTACAGACTGTCACGGTGTAGATCATTCTTTAAGGTGTACATATTCCTACAGACTGTCACGGTGTAGATCATTCTTTAAGGTGTACATATTCCTACAGACTGTCACGGTGTGTACAGGTGTACATATTCCTACAGACTGTCACGGTGTAGTACATATTCCTACAGACTGTCACGGTGTAGATCATTCAAGGTGTACATATTCCTACAGACTGTCACGGTGTAGATCATTCTTTAAGGTGTACATATTCCTACAGACTGTCACGGTGTAGATCATTCTTTAAGGTGTACATATTCCTACAGACTGTCACGGTGTAGATCATTCTTTAAGGTGTACATATTCCTACAGACTGTCACGGTGTAGATCATTCTTTAAGGTGTACATATTCCTACAGACTGTCACGTAGTCATTCTTTAAGATCATTCTTTAAGGTGTACATATTCCTACAGACTGTCACGGTGTAGATCATTCTTTAAGGTGTACATATTCCTACAGACTGTCACGGTGTAGATCATTCTTTAAGGTGTACATATTCCTACAGACTGTCACGGTGTAGATCATTCTTTAAGGTGTACATATTCCTACAGACTGTCACGGTGTAGATCATTCTTTAGGGGGGCGGTGGGGTAGCCTAGTGGTTAAAGCGTTGGCTCGTCACGCCGAAGACCCGGGTTCGAATCCCCACATGGGTACAATGTGTGAAGCCCATTTCTGGTGTTCCCCGGCACGATGTTGCTGGAATATTGCTAAAAGCGGCGTAAAACCAAACTCAGTCAGTCATTCTTTAAGGTGTACATATTCCTACAGACTGTCACGGTGTAGATCATTCTTTAAGGTTTACATATTCCTATAGAGCGTTTAGGCGTGCACACTCTTTCAGAGGGTGTATGGATCAACATATTTCTATAGACTATGTCTTCCTACGTATTCCTACAGACGACATCGATCTTACTTTTCCTTCACAACTGATCGATCTCCATATTCCTACAGACTGTTTTATCTTTATATTACTACAGATTATATCGATCATATCCCTGTATAGTGTCTAAGAATACCTACTGCTACAGACCGTTGCATTGGAAGATGTCCAGCAATAATTCCCATAATCCTATACAGTCACTGGCTCATTTATATTCTGACGTATTTCTGAAACTGCCTCACATCTCTTTAAAATAGAACGATAATTCCTATTCCAGCTGACTGAAATTCCGATAGGACATTCGCGCCAACATGATACTGTGATCTACATTGATCTGTGGTGTGTTAACAATGGGCGTTCCAGGTATAACTAAACGTTCAGGTGTGACAATAAATAAGTGATGAGCCTTATCACCGATGACGTTCGCGATGATAACCTAAGATCCATGGGAAATTTCCCAGGGGATTAATATTTTGTTCTTAAACCTCCAGTTAAAGTTCGTGCCGCTGCACACACCCGCTCCATCTGCCATGCTGGCTTCGGGTAACCACCCAGAAGGCTTTCCTTATAGGGTTTTGAATTATCTCACCCCGAAAATACAAACAAGCAAAAACCAACAAAACAATGGAACCAGAATACTTTCATCTTGCAGAAGACGAACCAACAACAAGCAATGTAATCATCCGTGTTTTATTTGATCCGTTTGAAAGTGTTTCAAATGTCTCGATGCTTTCATCTGGTAGCGAGTATCATTAATCTGTTCATCCAGGAAATGTTCTTTCCAGTTGTTTTTTGTCCGAAACCATAGTTTCAGGATGAGAAACCTTGGAGAATGAAATAACAATAATACAAGACCTGTGTTAAAGCTCTGGATACAGTAGGTCGCCTTGACAAAATGTAAATGGGATGTATTGTCGGGATGGGTAAATGTAAAGTATCCTTATTTGATATTCATAGAGGGAAAGGATCGGTATTAATTTCAGAAAATCCAGCACGTTCACCTTACCCATGGTGTAGAGGATGCAGTGTCTTCCAGGGCTGGTGGTTCGAACCCGGTCGCGTCATGAAAAATAGTTTGAACGATGATAAGAACTGTTACATTGCTCTGCTCGATTCATCCAGAGAGATAAAAAAGGCTGGTCGACACGGAGTCAGTATAAGTCTGAGTGGGGTATTCTTGTTTAACTGTTGGTGGTATCTTACTTTGCTAGCACCATAAAACTGCCAGACAGGTACAAGCAGATGCACACACGCACACTCGCACGCGCACGCGAACGCCCGTCGTTATGTAAGAGAAACTATTTTGAAAGACACTCTTGACCGCATTTCCAGTCACCACTTCTATGTCCGGCTAATATTTACTTTTTTCTTAAAACGAAAGGGTACTCCATTCTGAAAAAGAATTCGGCATGTGTTTGAACATTGGATGTCACCAGATTTATTGTCCTCTTTAGACAAATGAAGCAGCATCTCGCCAACTGTCCATTATTAAACATGAAAAATCATCGTCCAGTTGTCCTGTACTGACACATGATGCTTCATGGTGCCAATTGTCCTGTACTGACACATGATGCTTCATGATGCCAATTGTCCTGTAATGACACATGATGCTTCATGGTGCCAATTGTCCTGTACTGACACATGATGCTTCATGATGCCAATTGTCCTGTAATGACACATGATGGATCTTCTTGCCAATTCTCCTGTAATGACACATGATGGATCATCGTGCCAACTCTCCTGTAATGACACATGATGCATCCTCGCGCCAATTGTCCTGTAATGACACATGATGCATCATCGCGCCAATTGTCCTGTAATGACACATGATGCATCCTCGACCCAATTGTCCTGTAATGACACATGATGGATCATCGCGCCAATTGTCCTGTAATGACACATGATGCATCCTCGCGCCAATTATCATGTAATGACACATGATGCATCCTCGTGCCAAGTGTCCTGTAATGACACATGATGCATCCTCGCGCCAACTGTCCTGTAATGACACATGATGCATCCTCGCGCCAATTTGTCCTGTAATGACACATGATGCATCCTCGCGCCAATTGTCCTGTAATGACACATGATGGATCATCGCGCCAATTGTCCTGTACTGACACATGATGCATCCTCGACCCAATTGTCATGTAATGACACATGATAGATCATCGCGCCAATTGTCCTGTAATGACACATGATGGATCATCGCGCCAATTGTCATGTAATGACACATGATGCATCCTCGCGCCAATTGTCATGTAATGACACATGATGCTTCCTCGCGCCAATTGTCATGTAATGACACATGATGGATCATCGCGCCATCTGTCCTGTACTGACACATGATGGATCATCGCGCCAACTGTCCTGTACTGACACATGGTGCGTCATCTTGCCACCTGTCCTGTTTGGACACATGAAATGTCATCCCGCCAATTGCCCTTCTAGACACATGATGCACCATCATGCCAATTGTCCTTATGAAGCACCATTGAGTAAATTGTCCTTTTTAAAACACGAAGCATTATCGCGCCAGTTGTCTGATTAACTCATCTGGCTTCCGAAAACAAGGCCTAGTAGCACCAACTGAAATGCTTTAAAACGAAAGGTATTTTTTCAGCAAATATGTTTGAAAGAAAGATGGTGACCAGAAACCTCACAACGTCGATTGCCACCCGATTGACAAACATGCTCAATAGTGTTCGTATGTTTTTTCTGTCTCCGGCGAAATGAATCTCTGGCCGCATGATTGACAAACATACTCAACACTGTTCATACGTTTCCCAATGACCTCGGTGAGTAGAATCCCTGGTAGCCACGCTCGTATTGTTCATGGAGGGCGTGAATTCCTGATAAGTGTTACAATTCCTTTAATTATACAAGAGGGCAATTTCCGTCATCCGTTACATCGCCTAGATACATCAATATAGATTAAAGTTGATTGTGTTTGGTTGACTGCCGACCCGCGTGTTATCGATGTTGATAATGCTTCTTGGAGCTCCAACTTTTGTCTTTTGAGCATCTTACAAGTTTATAAAAGATGATAATTTCTTCTAAAGAAACAGAAGTTTCTAGAATCGGAAAAGACGACGAATACACGTAATCCGATATCCCATTCATTTAACGAATGTTTTTTAAATATTCACGCTGAATTGTAATACATGCTCCACGGCGTTTGAAAGAATGTTGAAATATTGCCTACTACAACCGAAGTCACCGCCAGCAGATTAAAAGCATATGTTTCTCTCTGGTACGACGTCTCTCGCTATGATGTAACGACACGTCTACAGGAGGTCGCGTCAAGTGAATTTTCAATCAAACAATCATTGTATTCAAAATCAGCAATTCTGATGTCATATTTGTTTCTCACAGACAAAATATAACAAGTTCCGAATGAAGAAATACAGGGGTGCCGTTATATCGCTATAGATAATTCTTATTGTTTCTCTGAATGCCGTTTTGTCTACACCTAAAGGGATATTATAGGAAGAATATAGACTTCTCTGTATGTTGTGATTACTTTCTACAGCTCGACATTTTTGTAATCGTGTTGGTTGGTTTGTTGTTTAACGCTGCACTCAGCAATATTCCAGCTATATGGCGGCGGTCTGTAAATAAATAAGAGAGTCTTACAAGACAATCCAGTGATCAACAGCATGAGCATCAATCAACGCACTTGGGATACGATGACATGTGTCAACCAAGTTAACGAGCCTGGCAAACCGATCCCGTTAGTCGCCTCTTACGACAAGCATGGGTTGCTGAAGACCAATTCTAACCCGGATCTTCACGGGAAACTGAAATGGAGATGTCATTATATCTTAACACAGATCGGTGCCTTCACGGAGTATAAAAAATTATTTATCAAAATTGCTGACCATCCGATTTCAATTTAAAGACATGGAATACTTTGGACTTATTCCCGGATTCACCACAGTTTTAGATCATGGGTAACATTTTAAATGTGTAAATGACAAGCAAGTATATTATATTTTTTATATGGCCACTATCTCAAGTATTAGCTGTTGGTCTGCCTGCCTGGGTTTGACCTCTTACCAGAACAGTCTGTTCATGGTCTAACTGAGGAGATCTCCAGTGGTACTGACACGAAACTTCCTGTGCCTGCTTCGGTATGACCTCTTACCGGATCTTTCTGTCCACGGTGTGATTAGATCCACGGTCTTAATGAGACGATCTTGGTCTTATATTACTTCTGATGTGCCTGCTTCGGTATGACGTCTTACGGGTTCGTTTTGTCCGCAGTCTATCTGAGGAGATCCCCCCGGTCTTACTAAGACGAACCTTTGTATTATACTATATCCGTCTGCTTGCTTCGGTATGACGTCTTACGGGTTCGTTCTGTCCATGGTGTAACTGAGGATATACCCGGTCTTAATGAGACGAACCTTGGTCATATATTACTGCCGGTGAGCCTGCTTCGGCATGACGTCTTACGGGCACGTCTTTTCCACGATCTACCAGAGGATATCCCCCCCAGTCTTACTTAGACGAAAGACGAACCTTGCTCATATATTACTGCCGTTCTGCCTGTTTCGGTATGACGTCATGCCGCTTCGTTCTGTCAGCGGTCTAATTAAGAATATTCTTCCCACTTCTTAATAACACGAACCTTGGTCTTATATTACTGTTGGTGTGCTTGCTTAGGTTTGACCAGTAACCTTAGTGGACATTAGATACCCAGTCTTACTAAGACGAACGAAAGATTCAGCTCTTACTGGATCAATCACCGATAGAGTCATCTCTTACCTGTACATTCTCCGACAGATAATCTCTTACGGGATGAAAAAATGCACTTCTACGACTGTAGAAATCCGATGTAGCTGAGCAACGCCCACGTCAATGTTAAAACTGAGGTGTCAAATTCTGGGAAACATTAACCCATGATTACATATGTTAGAACACGAAAGGTAAATGGTAAACAATGTGTTTACCTACAAAACACTCCTACCCTACAGAATGGTAATCAATTCATATCTATAGATATATATGCTTACATATGGTCCTTCTCGAATGAAAACGCTGAGTAATACGAGATAAATCTTAGAATATACCGTTTGAAGGCGTGCCAATGATAAAAGGGAAGGCTGCTTATACAGACAAGATGGAACACTTCTATGTACATTGTTTTCATAGGGATATCTATTACGAAGCGAGCACCTTGCCGTTTTAATGTGCGAGCGCGACAGCTGAAAACTGTAATCTATTGCTTGTTAATTGCATCGTGATCACATGAATTGCACTAGAGTGCTATCAACACGCCAGCATGAGTGATGTTAGCGATTACAGATCTATATCATCTGTCATTTTACTCCACTCTTGGTTATGTTATACGAATTTGTCTTCTACGAAGGTACCCATATGTTTTGGTGTGCTAAATGAAGTTGATGATTATGCAACAAACCTCCTTGTTTAGACAAAGCCACCAGTGACGATAATAGTGATGGTGGTGGTTCATATTGATCTTTGCTTTGTTTGTCCAAATGCCGGTCGAAAGTTCTATTTTCTCCGAGCACGTTTATGATAATTGTGGGTATACATGATTAGGAATATATTCAGATTCGGATAATTAGAAATAAATGTGTTCCTGAATATAAGGAGGCTTGCATAACTGTAAAAATATTGAAAATGAACATTGAAAATAATTGGAATTCTGTGGAGGGAAGGTTCGTTAAAACTAATGATGGTGTAATTAATTTACTGTTTGTTGTGCTTATGCTATTGTCAAATTGGTTAGATTTGGAGCGGGTGAGAGTTGGGTACTCAATGGGTTGAGAGTGGGGTTTGGAGCGGGTGAGAGTTGGGTACTCAATGGATTGAGTGTGGGGTTTGCAGCGGGTGAGAGTTGGGTTGAGCGTGGGGATTGGAGCGGGTGAGAGTTGGGTACTCATTGGGTTGAGCGTGGGGATTGGAGCGGGTGAGAGTTGGGTACTCATTGGGTTGAGTGTGGGGTTTGGAGCGGGTGAGAGTTGGGTACTCAATGGGTTGAGTGTGGGGTTTGGAGCGGGTGAGAGTTGGGTACTCCAATGGGTTGAGAGTGCAGGGTTTGGAGCAGGTGAGAGTTGGGTACTAAATGGGTTGAGTGTGGGATTTTGGAGCAGGTGAGAGTTGGGTACTCAATGGGTATGGATTTTGGAGCAGGTGAGAGTTGGGTACTCAATGGATTGAGTGTGGGGTTTGCAGCAGGTGAGAGTTGGGTACTCAATGGGTGTCATGGGGTTTGGAGCAGGTGAGAGTTGGAGTACTCAATGGATTTAGTGTGGGAGTTTGGAGCAGGTGAGAGTTGGGTACTCATTGGGTTGAGTGTGGGGATTGGAGCGGGTGAGAGTTGGGTACTCATTGGGTTGAGTGTGGGGTTTGGAGCGGGTGAGATTTGGGTACTCAATGGATTGAGTGTGGGGTTTGGAGCGGGTGAGATTTGGGTACTCAATGGATTGAGTGTGGGGTTTGGAGCGGGTGAGAGTTGGGTACTCAATGGGTTGAGTGCGGGGTTTGGGGCGGGTGAGAGTTGGGTACTAAATGGGTTGAGTGTGGATTTTGGAGCGGGTGAGTGTTGGGGACTCAATGGCTGAGTGTGGATTTTGGAGCGGGTGAGAGTTGAAAATACTCAATGGCTGAGTGTGGATTTTGGAGCGGGTGAGATTTGTGTACTCAATGGGTTGAGTGTGGATTTTGGAGAGGGTGAGAGTTGGGTGCTCAAGTGGTTGAGTGTGGATTTTGGAGCGGGTGAGAGTTGGATACTCAATGGGTGTGGATTTTGCAGCGGGTGAGAGTTGGGTACTCAATGGGTTGAGTGTGGATTTTGGAGCGGGTGAGATTTGTGTACTCAATGGGTTGAGTGTGGATTTTTTTGGAGCGGTGAGAGTTGGGTACTCAATGGGTTGAGTGTGGATTTTGGAGCAGGTGAGAGTTGGGACCCAATCAGTGGGTGTGGATTTTGGAGCGGGTGAGAGTTGGGTACTCAATGGGTTGAGTGTGGATTTTGGAGCGGGTGAGAGTTGGGTACTCAATGGGTTGAGAGTGGGGTTTGGAGCGGGTGAGAGTTGGGTACTCAATGGATTGAGTGTGGGGTTTGCAGCAGGTGAGAGTTGGAGTTGTGAGGGTTTGGAGCAGGTGAGAGTTGGGTACTCATTGGGTTGAGTGTGGGTTTTGGAGCGGGTGAGAGTTAGGGTACTCATTGGGTTGAGAGTGTAGGGTTTGGAGCTCAATGGGTTGAGTGCGGGTTTGGGGCGGGTGAGTTGGGTACTCAATGGGTTGAGTGTGGGGTTTGGAGCGGGTGAGAGTTGGGTACTCAATGGCTGAGTGTGGATTTTGGAGCAGGTGAGAGTTGGGTATTCAATGGCTGAGTGTGGATTTTGGAGCAGGTGAGATTTGTGTACTCAATGGGTTGAGTGTGGATTTTGGAGAGGGTGAGAGTTGGGTGCTCAAGTGGTTGAGTGTGGATTTTGGAGCGGGTGAGAGTTGGATACTCAATGGGTGTGGATTTTGCAGCGGGTGAGAGTTGGGTACTCAATGGGTTGAGTGTGGATTTTGGAGCGGGTGAGATTTGTGTACTCAATGGGTTGAGTGTGGATTTTGGAGCGTGTGAGAGTTGGGTACTCAATGGGTTGAGTGTGGATTTTGGAGCGGGTGAGAGTTGGATACTCAGTGGGTGTGGATTTTGCAGCGGGTGAGAGTTGGGTACTCAATGGGTTGAGTGTGGATTTTGGAGCGGCTGAGAGTTGGGTACTCGATGGGGTGAGTGTGGATTTTGAAGCGGTGAGAGTTGGGTACTAAATGGATTTAGTGTGGATTTTGGAGAGGGCTAAAGTTGGATTCTCCATTGTTTGAGATCGTCAGTTGTTTGAGAGTGGGATTTGAAACGGATGAGATTTGAGTTTGAAAGTGTGGTTTACATTGGGTGACATTCGGGTGCTCAATAGTTTTTAGAGTTGGGTTTGGAGCGTGTGAGAGTTGGGTACTCAGTTGTTTGAGAGTGTGGTTTACATTGGGTGACATTCGGGTGCTCAATAGTTTTTAGAGTTGGGTTTGGAGCGTGTGAGAGTTGGGTACTCAGTTGTTTGAGAGTGGGGTTAATATTGGGTGAGATTTGGGTACTTGATGGTTTGAGTGAGTGAGTGAGTGAGTTTAGTTTTACGCCGCACCCAGCAATATTCAAGCTATATGGCGGCGGCGTGTAAATAATCGATTCTGGACCAGACAATCCAGTGATCAACAGCATGGGCATCGATTTGTGCAATTGGGAACCGATGACATGTGTCAACCAAGCCAACGAGCCTGACCACCCGATCCCGTTGGTCGCCTCTTACGACAAGCATGGGTTGCTGAAGATCAATTATTACCCGGACCTTCACGGGTCTCGATGGTTTGAGAGTGGGATTCGAAACGGATGAGATTTGAGTTCTCAGTGGTTTGTGAGTTGGCTTGGAATCGGAAGAGGTTCCAGTACTCCATAGATATAAAGGGAGACAAGACAGATCATTCTCCTCAAATCATATAGTACCTCCATTATCAACGTATGACAAGATGACAACATTCGAAATCATGAATGTTAACATCAAGCTCTGTATGGTTCATGATTTATGTATTCTTACAACTGTAAATATTTCATCAATAAATCTAAATATGTTCTTAACGACCTCTACCGTTTTGAATTGATAATGACAGCTTAAATGTATAAGATAAGATCATTTATTCTGGTAAGCGATTGGTAAATATGAAACTTTGTTTTGACGGAGCCTGGCAACTAAATAAATAGTCAATGAAATACATCTAGACTGAAAGACAGTTGAACAGTTCAGGTGCAAGAGTTTCTCTCTTTACGTTGTTCAACGAACGGTTTACACTGATAAATCTTGGTTTTGTTCAGTGCTGGAACATTCGGTTAGGTATACTTTTTGTATAAGAAATAAGACAACCCCATTATATTGATGAATATAGCCTTTACAACAGAGTGGCGTGTTACCTCCCATTTCATTTACAAAATTGATCCATTAAAACCCTTGCCTATTTTAGCATCCAGTAGTGTATGTAGATTAAGTATTAAAGATAATCGGTTTTACGAAATCATTTCAATATAACTGTATTAAATATATTTTTTCATCCATATCCTCCACGTATTTTCAGTCGGATTCTAACGTTGTCTGACTAGTTCCTCATAAAACCAGTCCATTCGGCATCGATATTTTCGATCCAAATATTTTGAAAATTTAAATGAACACTGTAAGTAAATTAAAAGTTATCCTATCCCCTTACTTCTGAACCGTACCCACAAAAAGGTGTAACAATAGATTGAAAAAATGAAATAAAGTAATTTCGAGGTTGATCAATGTATCTTGCTCTACCCAGTAGACAAAACACAGTTTTCTAGGCATCAAAGACAATCGACGTAACTGTGCTAATCTAGATTCGATTTTCATGAAACGTTATGCCGAGATGAAAATTAGCTAAAATGAAGAGCAAACGTTACTAAACTAAAATGTTGACACATTTGGGATGAACCCCGTATCGTTTGAAGATAAAAAGGTTGAAAATCAATCGTCCAAACACTAAAATAATTTACTGGGTAAATCACGTGCTTAAGTGCCCAGGTCAGTGTAGTATGAGTTTGGAAAGTGGAAATGGTGTTGCGCGTGCAGCATACCAACCATCAAAGATACGGGTGTCAAAGTAAAGATGATGTGTTCGGTTACATTTGGACGGTGATAAGTGAGTGAGTATGCTTTACGCCGCCTTTAGCAATGATTCAACCGAAATCACGACGGGGGACTCCAGAAATAGGCTTCACGCATTGTACCCATGTGAGAAATCAAACCCGGATCTTCGAGTGACGAGCGAATGCCAAGGTTAACATTTAAACAGAGTGAACAAGCCGTCCTTATGATACGTCATTGAGAATCGCTTGACCTCGTAGCAATGGGTTTTGGCTGCAGCTGAAAGACAGTTACCAGGCTCATGGCCCCTTACAGGGAGACTGGGCAAACGGGGCACCTCCTATGGGTGGCAGACATCCTGCCACCAAAGGATCTCCTTAACCACTAGGCTACTCCACTGCGAAAGGAAATGCCAAGGCTAACATTACAACAGAGTGAACAAGCCGTTCTTATGATACGTCTTTGAGAATAGCTTGACCTCGTAGCAATGGGGTTTGGCTGCAACTGAATGACAGTCACCAGGCTCATGGCCCCTTACAGGGAGACTGGGCAGACGGGGCACCTCCTGTCACCACCCCTAGGAAGACTGCTACTTATATATTCTCCTTCTGAGGAATCGGTTTCCTAAGGTGACGTCATCAGAGCCGGCTGGCATTGGCAACCATTTCAGTCTTTGAACAGCGCCTAGAAGATTGCCTCGGTACATTTATCAGCGCTCACAGTGGACTGAGTGAGTATGGTTTTACGCCGCTTTTAGCAATATTCCAGCAATATCAAGGCGGGAGACATCAGAAATGGGCTTCACACATTGTACCCATGTGGGGAATGGTAGCCGGATTTTCGGCGTATCGAGTGAATGATTTAACCACTAGGCTGCCACAACGCTCTCAGCGCTTCCAGTTCACGATGAGGTGTAATGCTGACATCGTAATATCATCGTCAAAGACATCGACGAGCTTGGTCACTGCGAGACAGGTAGATCAGAAATAGGAATAGAGCCATTTTCAGACGACAGCAGATTTCAGTTTCTCAGAGCAGAGGGGGGAGTCTGTGTCTAACTCCAACGACTGTGCACGATGTTTGGACTTGGCGGTTTTACAGTTTGGATTAGCATTTATAGGCGCGTCTAGACAAATGTGCTGATTTTGACAAGAAATGTCACAGGACAGCATCACACCGAACGCTTTCTTTGTCTATTTGTCATACCATTCCTACAACAGACATCCCAAGACCCTGTTTCAGAAGGAAAAAGCAATACCTTTTGCAGCACGTCTTGTAATAGATTCCATGAAAACCAGTAACGTCTGGTTTTCGCGAGCAGCACCACCAGATTTGTCGTTGAACTTTGGTGGGATTCTTTTGATTTTCGAATTATATCACGACCAGTTTGTCCTTGTAACAGGATCAACAGATAAAATCGAGGTAACTGTGCTAATCTAGATTCTTTTTCCATGAAAAGTTATGCCGAGATGGAAATTAGCTAAACTGACGAGCGAAAAGTTTACTAAAATGAAATTGTGACACATTTTGGTTGAACCTCGTACAGTATGGAGGCAAGAAAGTTGACAATCAATCGCCCAAGCACAACTAAATCAATGTACTTGGTAAAGCACGTGCTTAAGTGCCCACGTCAGTGGAGTATGAGTTTGGAAAGTGGAAATGGTGTTGCACGTGCTGCACGCCAACCATCAAAGATACGGGTGTAATACGGATGTAAAGATGTAGTCATCGTTCATATCTTAGAACGTTGGACAGTGACATATGCGTGGAGTGAGAATGTTTCTACTCCGCCTTTAACAATTGTTCCAGCAAAATCACGACGAGAGACACGTGAAGACAAATGTAGAGATTTTGAAAGGAAATGTCAAAAGACATCACATCGACCAAGGCCCTGTTGTTCCACCATTCTTGAAGCAGACCCCCGGGCCCTGTTTCAGCAGGACATTGTTAGGTCTTTTGCAGCACGTCTTGTTAGAGGTACCATGGAAACCAGAAATGTTAACGTCTGGCTTTCGCTAGCACCATCACCAGACTTGCTCTTGAACTCTAGTGGTGGTAATCTTGATCGTAAAATATGATCACAGTTAGTTCGTCCATGTTGAAGGATCAGTTAGCAAACGATCTCCAAAAAGATATGGTGTCGAGTCTTGTTTCTTGTCATCTTTTCTCATCCCTTGCCCGTCGTCAAGTGAGGGTGTGTATTGATGCCTATAGCAGACATAAACACTATTGACTGGCAGGTATGACATTCTGAAGGGTTAAAGGGAGTTTGAGGTCCATGATTTCCTCCTTGATGGTTGATCGATTACTGAACAACTGACCCTATTCTCGAACCTGCTAACAAAACATTATCTTCTCATTCAGGATATAACTGAATTCATAGTTTTTACAGAACTGAGACAATCGTCCTTGGTATTGGCCCTGTCTTTTCAGTACAAATCCTGTGGGTTTCTTCTGCGCGTCAGTATATCTACTGTCTTAATGTGCCTCCCATCAAACTGAAACTGAGGCTTGAGGTAAGTCTTATAAGTACCGCTGCAAAATATATTTTGCTTTTGAAATGTCAAAGCAAAACATTTAACATAATGTTCATTTAGTGCAGTATCTTTCATACGCATTTTCTGTTCACCGGTTGGGTTATGCTACAATACAGGTGATAAACGCTTTCCATTGCTCTAAGTTGATATTTCATTTGATATGATAACAATTGATTTAATGCCGCTGTGCCGGCTTTTGTTAAAGAAAGAAATTTATCCCTGGGGCCAGTTTTCAAGAATTTGCGACAAAGATCTATTATCCACACTTTATCAAAAGCCTTGTGAAATCTATAAATGAACAATACATTTTTGTTTACTCTTCTTCAGCCGCTTCATCAACATATTGATGGTGATTGTTGTCTTTAGTGGTGTGAAAAACAGACTAAATTCATCTTGCGTGGGGGTACTGGATGTTGGTTGCGAAGCATTCACGGTTTTTTGAGAGAGAGGGTTTTCAGCAGGTGGGAGCCGGGTTGACAGGTTGCAGAATGCTGGTGGGGTTTTGGGTAGGGTAAGGAAGCGGGTTACAATACAACTGCATTCACGGTTTTGTGAGAGTGGGGGGTTCAGCAGGGGGAGCCTGTGAGAGCCGGGTTTGGATAATGCTGGTGGGGTGTTGGGTGCGCGAGGGATTTGCTAAGGAGTTCTTATGGAATAGTTTTGCTAGTGTACCTGATCGTTTTGAGGATGTTAGGGATCGCAATGCTTGTGATTAATCCTCGTTTGGATGGTGTCACATCACAGTTGGCACACCGTTTAGGTGTATTATGAACCATGAGTGAGTCAGTGAATGAACGAGTATGTTTTTACACCGCTGTTAGTAATATTCCAGCAATATGAGGGCGGGGTACACCAGAAATGGGCTTCACACATTGTACCCGTGCTCTCTAGTGTGTGTTTGGAATACGAACAAACGCACACACACACACGTAAACACATACACAAACGTGCGCCAGCATGGACATACACACGCTCACACACAAACATGTGATCTCCCCGCTCTCTCACTCTCACTCTCCTATCTCTGTTTTCTCTCCTCTCTCTCTCTCTCTCTCTCTCTCTCTCTCTCTCTCTCTCTCTCTCTCTCTCTCTCTCTCTCTCTCTCTCTCTCTCTCTCTCTCTCTCTCTCTCTCTCTCTCTCTCAAAATCTCTTCTCTCTCTCTCTCTCTCTCTCTCTCTCTCTCTCTCTCACATCTCTCTTCAGAGCAACCACAAACAATCCAAATGATTTATACACCAATCTCCGTCAGCTTGCTCACATAGTTTTCAGAGCAAACACATCCAGACGTGCGTGCTGCCTAAAGAACATACGCAGCAGCAACAGTGAATGAGCTGTGTCATACTGGCCACGTTCATAGAAGACAGGCCATAGAATATTCTATATCATTACATACACGATTGGTGATTGGACAACTGATGACAAACAGCTTAGTTTGGCTATCGATCCGCCGTTGACAGGCAGCAGGTTACAGATAGATCCCAACAGTTATCATAACCAGAAGCCCCGCACAACACGGATAATATTGAAGCGGTTTACCCAGTAGTGCTAGGTGAGTATACGAGGTTTTCACTTATACGTTGATCTGTCGGTTCGCCATAGGGTAACATTGGCGTAGATGCATAAATAGAAAGAATCTGAACTGCCTTTTATTTACTTTTCAGAATAATTTTAATGTAATAAGAAATTTGGAAAACAATCCTGGGGTTAATTTCACCACCCTTTCTTCGTGTTGTGAATTTAATTATAGTTATTTTAATACCAAGTCAATTGGTTGTTGTATTTTAAACAGCAGTTTCAACCTTTGGTGTCTGTTTCACCAACGTTGGGGATACAATCGAGTGAGCTGTTTCTGTGAAGATTTCAAAGAGCGTCATTCGACTCTTGCGCGAAGGTTGTTTTACCAGAATTTCAACATTTAAGGTTTTAATTAACCTTTCGAAGAGTTTTGTGGTAGACATTTCCAAATGTGTCGAATTAGCGACATAAATTATTGCCTATTTTGACTTGTACCATTTGTTTCAATGTTGTTTTTCAGAATCACTTTGAATTGACGATGTAATGGTACTGTCGACTGTGCTTTGAATACACATTTCTTAGGATTATAGAAACTTGTGGTTAGTCGCTAATATTCTAAAGGTTTGGGTGTCAATAATCATTTCAAACCTGTCCAAGCGATGGATAACGTTAACACGTAGTGCCACTTCTATTTCACATGAACAAGGTTTTGCGCAAACAAAGTTTACAGGTTCGTGAAATTGCATAAATTTAAACGACCTGGCTAACCTTAACATAAACGTACGGTTGCCAGCTTAATAAATTAGTGTACATGTGTCATAATACACGAATGCAGTGAAGGGATGCTCACAATATCAATCACTGGTTTGTTTCGTTACATGAATTTCGTCTAAAGTTACCACTGGTGTTCAGGAAAGACATGTCAAATATAACGCGATCTTTGTCTTGTGTTGTTGGGTTTGTTTGTTTGTTGTTGTTGTTTTTTGTTTTGTTTTTTTGGGGGGTG
This sequence comes from Haliotis rubra, assembly GCF_003918875.1. Classification (NCBI taxonomy): domain Eukaryota; kingdom Metazoa; phylum Mollusca; class Gastropoda; order Lepetellida; family Haliotidae; genus Haliotis; species Haliotis rubra. The sequence continues at coordinate 1,792,122 of NW_025765170.1, read as the reverse complement.
TTTATTTTTTTATTTTTTTTATTTTTTTGGGGGATTTGTTTTGTTTTTTTTTTTTTTATTTGTTTTGTTTTGTTGGGTTTGTTTTGTTTTGCTTTGATTTTATTTGTTGTTTTGTTTTATTTAATTTTACTATGTTTTGTTTTGTTTTGCTTGTTTATTTGTTTGTTTCGTTTTGGCTGGTTGTGTATGCTTAGATTTTAAATTTCAAATGAGGGCGTGTGAAGAGACGGGATGGTATGAGTAATTCATAGATCCAACTTAACTCCTCTTCTGTGCTGCCTTCAACTGTGGGACACCTGACCGATTTGTGGACAAAAGATTTACGACTCCATAGAAAATACAACGTTGGTGTTGATTAATACTTCACCACCGTCGCTTTACTGACACGCTGCGTCAAGGTAAACCAACAGCGAGCAGCGCTGTGGTCCAGTTTACGACATTAAACATGAAATGTAATCCCTGACGCGCGGTCTTCTATCAACCGTGTTGAAACACATTCACACATGGCTGAGTATACATAAAGGTCACGTAGGAGACCAACGCCCACTTGCAAGAAGCGGCCTTAGCTCTACGACTACCGTAAGTCCGTTGTGGTTACGGACTAAGTAGTACTAGGATTCCTTTTTTGGGACGGGAGTGCAATCGTTTCTGGAATTCAATTTCTTAGATTGCTGCTTTTGAAAACGAAGTGCAAAACTATTGCAGACATTTATTAAGCTATGAAAACTACATACCGCGCCCATTCTTTGTCCACTTTTCGGACGTCGTAGTGTTAATCAGTGTAACCAGTATGTACTAGAATGAACCTAAGATGAATATGAATACTTTCAATAATATATGATCATTAGACTACCAACAATAATGTCGATGACGATGAACGACGACGAGTATGATGATGATGATGATGATGATGATGATGATGATGATGATGAAAACGTTCCCTCTTAGACCATGTGTTAATTTTTGCCCCAATGCAAATACTTTAAGACACCCTCTTTAGAGCACCGACCTTGATTACAAAATACATATTCATATACACTCATATAACAAAATATCCCCTTGTTTCAAAATGGCGATCATGACAATAACGAAAAAGAAAATGGCGGATATCATTAATTTGTTGTTCATTGACCTTTTGGTCGCTGTTACTAATTAGGTTGGTAGGATCAGAGACCATATACCGATAAATAATCTCCGAAAATTCACGTGGCCTTTTACTCAACCACAACCGCAGATCCCATTGGACCACCATTCCCAGGAGTGTGATCAATGCTCTGATCGGCTGGGTGGACAAGAGATGTGAAGCAGTTCAGAGATTAGACACACCTTGGGATGACCTTAACCTTGGACCTGTGACCTTTCATTTCAAGGGCGGTGGGGTCGTCTAGTGGTTAAAGCGTTGGTTTTTCACGCCGAAGACCCGGGTTCGATTCCCCACATGGGTACAATGTGTGAAGCCCATTTCTGGTGTCCCCCGCCCTGATGTTGCTGGAATATTGCTAAAAAGCGGTGTAAAACTAGACTCACTCACTCGCTCGCTTTCATTTCAACAGCATTTATGGTAGTCCACTGTTGACTGCTATGCAAAATGTTGACATAATCTAACCTGGCGATCACTTACTAAATTCATCTGTTTGATATTATCAAATTGTGATGTTCATTTCTGTTTTTCATGGGAATACATGAATCCAGCTCTTCCGATTCCGGTAGAATATCAACGCATGGTGAAACTCATTAATCTGAACTGTTTGTTGACCGCATTCGGCAACAATTCAGCCATATTGAAGAATCAACTTTCCAAAATGATCAATTTGGTGTGATGACATAATAACTCAACAAAGTCAACGATTCGGTTGGTTGTTGGTTGTTGTTTAACGCCACACTCAGCATTATTCCTGCTATATGGCGGCGGTCTGTAAATAATCGAGTCTGGACCAGACAATCCAGTGATCAACAGCATGAGCATCTATCTACGCAATTGGGATACGATGACATGTGTCAACCAAGTCAGCGAGCCTGACCATCCGATCCCGTTAGTCGCTTCTTACGATATATTTGGTAGGGAAAGAACAAATTCATGAAGAGTTGGCACTAACGATGAGAAACACACGGTTATACATCCTGCAAAATGTTTGTAGTGTATTTCTTAAGGAAAGGTGCATGGTTGTATAAACATCATTCCGGCTCTAATCGTCTGTTACACGAAACCCTGTGACAAAAACTTACTTCACATTCAAAACTGGAAGTTGAAATTTTATGGTTTTCGCTCATTTCAAGTGGCGGCCGCGATGAACTGGAATGAGCTACCAGCTCACCTTAGAACAAGCCCAACAGTCACATGTTTCAAAGCAAACATAAAGACATATATTTTCTCTATGTTTTACAAGTGACAACTAAATTCTATCTTGTCTGCTCTATGAGCATGCTTTCGGTGTGGATTTAGCGCAATACAAATGGACTAATTATTATTATTATTATTATTATGTATTACAGATTAAAGATAATATGCAGCAGAGAGGGTTCGGGTGATCCTGGCACAGTCAGGCTGGTAAGGCTCATCATCAGCTCAGGGCCCTTGCCCCCTCTACACGCAGCCCAGACAGCGAATGGGACTTCTCCCAGGAAACGCTGCCTAGTCGAACCCACCAAGAACTTTCCGGAGAATATGAAGGCTCCCCAACACTGCAGCCTTCTGCATTACCCAGAGTGTCAGAAGGGCTGTACTCCCGGTGGAGAACCCGGGCACTCTCCTGATCTGCGCCAAAGAGATCAGGAGGTACCAAACCAAGGGCACCGGGAACAATGGGGAGCCTGACGACAGTGTACTTGGGATGCAAGCGAGACATTTCAAAGGCGAGGTCCGCATATTTATCATGCTACTTTATTAACATAAATTGTAATTAAAACTTTACCTGACGACATGAAAACACAATTACATGTAGTCATGGATGAACGATTGAACGTTGTGTGGAATATGTCCTGTTAGGTCACGGCTATGTTGCGGCTATGCTATGCTATGCTATGCTATGCTATGCTATGTTGCGGCTATGTTGCGGCTATGCTATGCTATGCTATGCTATGCTATGCTATGCTATTTCAAGGTAATGGTTAGGGTTAGGTTACTGTTGTCACGCCTATGTTGCAGTTGCGTTATGTTAGCTCGTAGTCTGTCTCACAGTCCCTGAACCACATTATTTTCCCTACTGCCGAGCCCCCTCTGCAGTCCTAAAGCCTTAAATAAAGCAAGTCCAGATTTCCTCAGGTTCTGAATCTCTGGTCTCCCTGGGGCTCCTTTTCAATTTAAATGGGCTTGTTTGTTACTATCAAAATTATATATATTCAGAGACTAAGCATTAGCCTAGTTAGCTCGTTATTGCTGTTATTTCAATGTAATGGTTATGTTAGTGTTAGGTCACGGTTGTCACGGCTATGTTGCGGTTACGTTAGGTTAGCTATGTTATGTTATGTTATTTCAATGTCAGAAAAGTGTATTCTAGTTAAATTACGGCGTGTTATTTTAACCATAGCTGAAAGCTTTTAGTGAATGCCATAGGGCAGGCAAATCTAGGTATATAATAGATTCGAACCAACTATCACAGATTTAAGTCAAGTCTGCGGGACGAAAACCGCAGGGCCACCCATGCACCGCTTAATGATGGAAATATTTGTTTCTTATTCAACACCCGCACTTAGCAATATCCCAGCTGTATGAGCCGTTGCTCATTGTGTGAGCCGTTGCTCATAATATTAACCTTTGGGTTTTCTGGTCCTGACTCGATTGTCCGACTATATGACATTATTAGAATGTTGTCGAATGCAGTATATGAAAAAGAAATATAGCACCTATGCAAATATAGCACATCAGCCTTCCGGTTGGAATTGGCCTTCTTCGTGTAATATGAGCGGCATAATTTTCTGGTCCAGACAAAACTAAGTACAGGATGCGGCCATATTTCTGGAGCACTGATGACTGTTAACTATGCATTTGACGAGAGAAAAATCACATGGGTTTTTTCTATCATTGACAAAAACAAAAGCAAGCTGAAATGTAGAATAACATCCAGTCACTGAAATGAACATGTTTTACAGAAAAAAACAGTTCGTGAATTACATGTATCATCATAACATATAATTGGTAAAATATAATAAAAATGGAGCCAAGAGACTTTCTCCTGAAACTGTGGAAATCTAGACTTGCCACATATTCTAGGACCCGTGAAGGTCCGGATTAGAATGAATCTTCAGTAACCCCTGCTTGTCGTAAGAGGCGACTAACGGGATCGGGTGGTCAGGCTTGCTGACCGGGTTGACACATGTCATCGGTTCCTAATTGTGCAGATCGATGCTCATGCTGTTGATCACTGGATTGTCTGGTCCAGACTTGATTATTTACAGACCGCCGCCATATAGCTGGAATATTGCTGAGTGCGGCTTAAAACTAAACTCACTCACTCACATATTCTAGACTTGCATGGGCTTTCTTGGATAAATTTGTTTCAGGGTCGGTGTGACAGACTGGCTGAAATGATGTGAACGCGCAAGCAAACGTCACGTTTTGCATAGATCTATCTGTCGATCTGTTTTAGTGGGGATTTTAGTCAGCATCATTAAATGGCAACAGCTTATTGGACGAAATTATTTCTCCCAGACTGGGATTTAAAATGTTTTTCATTAGTAATATGGATTATCACTTTTGAAAATGGGGATTGCGATTTACATTTTTAGGGGTGATTCTACTCACGTAAAGATGATTTATATAAAGTTGATTTCTTGAATATTTGAGTTGATTCAATTATCAGCCGTAGTCAATATGTTATAATTGCCTGGCAGCAAATGCGACATATAAATATTTTATCATTATTTCATTTCCACAATGTTCCTGTCAATCAATGGTGTTTTCCCATGAGTGTAAGGAGTTAACTCCTCTGTTAGAAATATTCCATAAATACAACGGCGGAGGACACAACAAAGAGCTTCACACATTGCACGCGTATGGGGAATCAAACCCCGGCTTCGGTGTGGCGAGAAAACGCTTGAATCACTACGCTACCCAACAAGCACCTGACGGATGCACCTACATTGATTGAAGGTTGCTTGTGTCCCGATGATATTATTCCCCGAAGCAGACAGTCAGTTAACAGATGTCTGCAGAATAATCAATACATTGGTCCAACTGTGCTGGCGTTTCAACTTGCATGACAGTATGTGTGTAATATTATAACCAAATGTAGAACACGGTGCTAAACGAATTATATGCTAATACAGTGACATGGATACCGGTTCGAGAGTGGTGAGTACAATTAATTATTCTTCTAGAAGTTCTTCAATCCTTTGTCTGTTTGCTGTTGGAGAGGTAGATCGGGGTATTATTTTGATTCTTGTTAGTTGTTGTTAGCTTCAGGATCGTTTACATCACATGAAATGTGTATTCACAAATGTGCCGCTTTCGTGGTCTTTTTAGGGGATAGAAGCGTGAGGGTACGTTTATGTGAGGCGGGTGGTTTTGTGGTGAGTGTAGTGTGCTGGTGAGCGTTGTGTGGTGTGGTGGTGAGAGTTGTGTGGTGTGGTATGGTGAGTGTGGTGTGGTCTGGTGAGTGTGGTGTGGTATGGTGAGTGTTGTGGTGTGGTGAGTGTGGTGTGGTGTGGTGTGTGGAGTGTTGTGTGGTGTGGTGTGGTGTGGTTAGTGTGGTATGGTGAGAGTGTGGTATGGTGCGGTGTGGTGTGGTGTGGTGTGGTGGTGTGGTGTGGTGTGGTTAGTGTGGTATGGTGAGTATTATGTGGTGTGGTATGGTGAGTGTTGTGTGGTGTGGTGAGTGTGATGTGGTGTGGTGAGTGTTGTGGAGTGTGGTGTGGTGTGGTGTGGTTAGTGTGGTATGGTGAGTGTTGTGTTGTGGTGTGTGGTGCGGTGTGGTGTGGTGTGGTATGGTGTGTGATGTTGTGTTGTGGTAGTTAGTGTGGTATGAGTAGAGTGTGTGTGGTGTGGTGTGCTCTTGTAGGTGTTGTCTTGTGTGGTGTGGCGTGGTGAGTGTTGTGTGGTGTAGTGTGGTGTAGTGTGGTGTGGGTGTGGCGGTGAGTGTAGGTGTTGTGTGAGTGTGGTGTGATGAGTGTGTGGTATGGCGTGGTGTGGTCAGTGTTGTGTGGTGTGGTGTGGTCGTTGTGTTAGTGTGTGTTGTCTTGTGGAGTGTGGTGTAGTGTGGTGAGTGTTGTGTGGTGTGGTGTGAATTAATGTGGTGTGTAGTGTAGTGGTGAGAGTGTTGTGTGGTGTGGTGTGAGTGTTGTGGTGAGTGTTTGTATGGCGTGGTGTAGTCAGTGTATTGTGTGTTGTTTGGTGTGGTGTGGTAGGTGTTGTATGGCGTGGTGTGGTCAGTGTTGTGTAAATGTGTGGTTAGTGTGGCGTGGTGTTGTTAGTGTGGTGTGGTCTTGTGGAGTGTGGTGTTGTGTGTGTTGTGTGTTGTGGCGGTGAGTGTTGTGTGTGTGTGTGTTGAAAGTGTGAGTGGTTGTGTAGTTAATGTGGTGTGGTGTGGTGTTGCGGTGAGTGTTGTGTAGTGAGTAGTGTGGTGTTATTAGTAGTGTGTGGTGTGTGTGTGTGTTGTGGTTGTGTGGTGTGGCAGTAGAGGTGTTGTGTGGTGGTGAGGTCTTGTGTTGTGTGGTGTGGCGCTGAGTGTTGTGTGGTGTGGAGGTCTTGTGTTGTGTGGTGTGGCGCTGAGTGTTAGCGGGTGTGGTGGTGAGTGTTGTGTGGTGTTAGTGTGGTGTGGTGTTGTATGGTGTGGCAGTGAAGCGTTGTGTGTAGTGTGTGTGAGTGTGGTGTGAAGCGTTGTGTGTGGTTAGTGGTGTAAGTGTGGTGTGGCGGTGTGTGGTTAGTGAGTGTTGTGTGGTGAGTATTGTGTGGTTAGTGTGGTGTGTGTGTATTGTGTGGTGTGGTTAGTAGGGTGTGATGTGGTGGTGAGTGTTGTGTGGCGGTGAGTGTGGTGTGTGGTGTGGTGTGGTTAGTGGTGGAGTGTAGTGTGTAGTGTGGTGCAGTCTTGTGAGGTGGTGTGAGTGTTGTGTGTGGTGAGTGGTGTGTGGTCAGCGTGGAGTGTGGTTAGTGTGGTGGAGCTGTGAGGTGTATGGTGTGGTGTTGTGTGTGGTTGTGTGGTAGTGTGGTGGAGTGTGGTAGTGTGTGGAGTTGTGTGAGTGTGGTGTTGTGGTGGTGGTGAGTGTTGTGTGGTCTTGTGGAGTGTGGTGGTTAGTGTGGTGAGTGTTGTTACGTGTGGTGGTGTGGTGAAGTGTTGTGTGGTGTGGTGTGGTGTAGTGTTGTGTGTTAGTGTGGTGTGGTGAGTGTTGTGGTTGGTGGTGTGTGGTGTTGTGTTGTGTGGTGTGGCGGTGAGTGTTGTGTGTGGTGCGGTGAGTGGTGTGGTGGTGTGGTGTGGTTGTGTGGTGTGGTGTTGTGTTGTATGGCGTGGTGTGGTGTGGTTAGTGTGGTGTGGTCTTGTGGAGTGTGGTTAGTATGGTGTGGTGTGGTGTGGCGTGGCGTGGCGTGTCTGTTACTATTTTGTTTATGCAAATTTGTTATGGAAGTAAGGTTTGTGCTGGGGACTTAATCCACTGATGAATTCTGCAGGTTCATGGGGGCGTTTATCTGACGAGTGTATTTTCATCTGGGACGCGCATTGCATAGCAGCTGTTTTTAACTGTATATGCATTTATCTATGTTTGAAATACGTGAGTCTTTCTCAGCGGGAACTTGTACCGCTGAGCCACCTTACGGGACGGGAGAGAATTACAAATGTGAGTTGTACGTGTTATGACCATATATTTTTAGAAAAAAACAATTTGAAGCTGCACAGTATTACATGATTATTACATATAATCATAATTGTGATAGCTGGCGTATATTATCTCCGTGCTATTCCCATTATATAATACTTGGAATATCTAATCGAGTTTTATTGCTTTCCTAAAAGGGAAATACATTTATGTGAACTGATGGCAAAAGTTACGATTACCTATCCGGGCACTGCAACTATATGTAACTAATAATGTAAATAAATTATAGTTTTAGATTAAAGCCTCACTACCGAACGCGTTCCCTTCCAAACATCATACTTCAAGTATTTATTATTAGGCCGGACCAATTTTATTTCTTGTTTTACGGATCCTCTGGTCGTATTTTTTTTTTTTTTAAATTATAAAAACTAATTTTCCCCGCTCAAAAAATAAAATCCTAATATTTTTATTGGCCAAAAAAGGAAACTTACAAAATATTTGGGGTTGTTTTTTGCCCCATATACACTTCATAAATTGGCAAAAGGAAAACACTTTTAGTATTTAAAAGGAATATTACTTTGACTGGTGATTTTTATTATTTCTTTTTTTTTCCTCCTGACTTTAGGTTTTCTGAGGACGAAAATCCGTAAAACAAGAAATAAAATTGATCTGGCCTTATTTTGAAATATATCATAGTATATATCCATTGTGCAGTGCCTTTAATATTTAATGTCATTGTTACGTCGTGCCTTTATGCACTTTTAATGCCTTTATGCCCCCTAAAACGGGGCGGTGGAATAGCCCAGCGGTTAAAGCGTTCGCTCGTCACGCTGAAGACCCGGGTTGGATTCTCCACATGGGTACGATGTGTGAAGCCCATTTCTGGTGTCCCCTACCATGATATTTCTGGACTATTGCTAAAACTATTACTCGCTTACTCACACAGTTTAAAAGTCAGTGTTTGTTAGAACACGCAATTACTCCATATTTTTGGTTAAAAAAAGACAAACAGATCATCTACAGTGAATACCAATAGTTAATTCTTTTAAAACCCCGCGGACGAGGGTAGCTGAATATGTATTACAAATATTACCCTGCTCGTTTCTCATTGTACTGATGTACGTCACGAATCAGTAGGGTTGGGTACTGCCAAAATTTTCATATTGCGATATATTGCGATATGTGTTGGCGTATTGCAGTATGTATTGCAATTTATTGTGAAAGTGTAACACATGGTTCAGGGTAATGAAATTACTGTTCTTTTCTTTTGAAACAATTCCAATGGCCACTTTCAGGACTCAGATGTGATTGTACAAGAGACCAATTGAAAATGTTTCCAAACAGATTTCCCTCTGAAACTTGGAACTCGAGAAAAAGCGGCTGCCTTCGGTACCAATCTATTTTTTTACATGGTTAAAAGTCATGCAAATACAGTTATATGACCAATAAACATTCTCAAAACTATTAATGCATAATAACAAATTAAAGTTATTGGTATTTTTTTTACTACATCACGAAAAATTAGCGATCATGGTCACGGAAATTGCCGATCGTATAACGTTAAGGTAAATGAATGAGAAGGTTCGCGAAAAGCGTACCGCAATATATCGTATTGTGATGTTCGAATTGCAATATACCGGTAAACCGGTGCTTATTATCGCCCACCCCTACGAATCAGTGTGACAAATTGTATCTGACCATGTACTATGTCGAGCACTTAAGGTAGGTTACAGCTATTCTGATTCAATTTCCATGTATCTAGATTTGTCAATGAGACTTTAAAATGGAACATACTCAACAAAATGTTGTCAAATACATAGAATATGCATCTCCAGGGACATGTGACAAAAAGCAATTGATTATGGTCTAAGTCATATTGGTGCTAGTTGATACCTTACGTCGAGCTCCGTATTTTTTATTTGGTTATAGTGGATAGTCATCGGGAGGGACCTAGTTATTGATTCCCAAATGAAGACAGTGAGAAAACAACTTGACAGTAATTAACATGTTTCGTTCTGAAAAGACTGGTCTGGTCAACAAGTGCATGTGTTATCCATTTAATTATCTCGTTTTCCATGATAGAATGAAAACTGAATTTATGAATTGCTAAAACTATTAGCCTGAAACGGTATAACCTATTTAGATTCATTGCCGCTACCTCTTTCATAAAAAACAAACAAATAGTCCTCCAGGATAATGCATTTAATTATCCTTCAAAGACTCTGACGTCATATTGCGGGAACAATCGAAACCCGTTTTAAATTAATTACATTGTGTTTTGGAAAGTAACCACAAACATCGGGTGTGTAGTTTCTTTCGTGCGTCAGTTTAGGTTCAGAGGCGAAACGTCGTACCGAGATTAAACATCACTGTTACAGACATAGATAATGTAATGTTTATAACAAAAAAACACCACTCTTAAACTTGTAAGGTTTTAATGACAGAGATTTACTGACACATTATCAATTATTTACAGATAGTTGTAAACAGTGATTACCAATTATCTTTGTTTTGTTTGTTTTTTGAGTGGTTAAAGCATCCGCCCGTTACGGCGGAAGAGTTCGTTCGTATAGGCCATTGGGTACAATTTATGACGAGTTTCTAGTGTCTCGCGCCGTGGTGTTGCTGGAATATCGCATATGCGGCGTAAAACTACGGTGGCTGATTAGGGCCATCGCTTTCCTCGTGCTATTTCTCGTCTCGCGCTATCGCTTTCTCGTCTCGTAGTATAGCTTCTTCTCGGCTCGTGTTATCGCTTTCTCGTCTCGTGATATCGCTTTCTCGCTTTCTCGTGGCCGAATGTTAAGGCGAGAAAGCGATGGCCCTAATCAGCCACCATATAAAACCATACTTGTTTACTTGTTTCAGTATTATTGGAGCGGCGGGTAGCCTAGTGGCTATAGCTCGTCCTACACTAGGCCTTTATTCGATTCTCCAAATGAATATAATTCGTGAAACCCATTTCTGTTGTCCTTGCCTTGATAGTGCTGGAACATTGTTCAAAACAGGGTAAAATTTGCTCACATATATGAGTATTTGTTTGAATGAATGGCATTGTATCAGCGGAAAATATATCATTTAATGACACTCGAACTCAAATCTACTTTGAAGAGTAATTAGCTCCATTTTCAAAGACGGTAAACCTTTTGGACCATCTTTAAACAAATGTTGTTGTTTGTTGTTTGTTGTTTCACGCCGCACTCAGCAATATTCCAGCTATATGGCGGCGGTCTGTAAATAATCGAGTCTGGACCAGACGACCCAGTGATCAACAGTATGAGTATCGATCTACGCAGTTGGGATACGATTACATTTGTCAACCAGGCCGGCGAGCCTGACCACCCGTTAGTTGCATTTTACGACAAGCATGGGTTGCTGAAGAAGTCAATCTTGTGTTCAACAGCATGAGCATCGATCTACGCAATAAATAAACGTTTAGTGAAAGGGCTCCATCCAGTGATCTGAATGAAGATCCCACGCTTCAGGACAGAACCTTAGGTCATTCGCTGTCTCTTTAAATGACTGCTACTCTCATGTTGGTTTTGTTCATCAAAATATTATTGTACCCAAAGTGCGAAATAGCCACTGGTCCGCTAGCCCGTAGCTAGTAAATTCCAATCGGGCCAGTAAATCTAAATCCGATTGGCTAGTGAATTTGCATGGGGTCATTCATCCACGATAATCTCCAGGGTATACGTTCCGATAAATCTCCACTAGTAGAGATTATGGAGGTTATACGTTCTGACAAATATCCACTAGTGGAGATTATCGAGGATGGGGGTCATTTTGTAAATATATCACTCTCTCTCCGACTTGTTATGTAATGCACTTTTATATCATGCAAGATTATGGCCTGAAATGTTCTTAATAGTAGCAGCTTAATGATGAAACCCGTGTCATGCCGACAATATCTTATTCTCAATCTTTTGCTTAGTTTCTACATTCAAATTTTAGTGAATAATTATTTTGTGAGCTAACCTTCAGGCATAGCTAGCCCGACTGGCTAGCAAAATCTGGAAACTATTCCGCACACTGATTGAGAGAGTGAAGAATGGCTTGTCAGGAAATACATAGTAATAACCCCCGAAGCAAATGCAGCTACTCTTACTTATCGTAGTTCTAAAAATGAAATAACTTTCATCAAAAAGTGTTATGTGTTCGTATCTTCCGTGTGTCCTGTCTGATACGTATGGTCAGGCATGCTTGGGATATAGTAGAAACTGGAACGTGTGCGGATCTGTAAAATAGTAATTCCTACGAAATTTAATAACAAACACCTTGACAGTATCTTTACTTTGATTGCACTGAGCAACAGATCCAAATGGGCTCCTGTTAATAAACTGAATTTCGTACAATAACCAGAAGTTGATTTGCAGCAATCTATTGTCAAAAACGGCTCTATGTAGCCCACCTCATACCAAGGCGCCATGAGTCGCCATCAGCAGACCCAATCAGCTCACATAGCTGGCATGGGATTGGCTAGGAGACACAAGAGACGAGCTGTGCTACCAATGGCGATAAACCATGCTACCCGATGAAGGTTTTTTACTCTGATTCACAGATGGCAGAAAACGTTGTTGCCGACGTAGCGTCGAGCCGTATGCCGGGGCAGAATTTGTTGATCATGATCAGTATCGGGGTTCAAGCGTTATTGTGATCTCACACATGACAGAAGAAGTGGTTTGGTTATTGTTAATGCGGAGATTTGATTATGTTTATGTTTATGTGTTTTAGAAATTCTAAATCCTGTCTAAATCGAATATATTATCAATGGGGCGGTGGGTTAGCCTAGTGGTTAAAGCATTCGCTTGTCACGCCGAAGATCCGGGTTCGGTTCCCGACATGGGTACAACGAGAGAAGTCCATTTCTTGTGTCCACCGCCGTGATATTGCTGGAATGTTGCTAAAAGGCGTAAAACCATACTCACTCACTCGAATTATCATAAGTGTTGAACTGCGGTTTAGTCCCGAATTTGACAGTCCCAGTTTTGACAGTGAAATTTCACACTTCTGTAATTGATCTAGTCAGTTGTCCCAATTTTGACGGTGAGCTTACCAGCACACAGATGTGACGCCATAACTCTGTCACATGTCATGTATTCCAAACCAAGTTGGTACAAAATTGCTGAAGCATTTTCAACACGACGTCTCTTCATCTGTTTCTGGCCACCTTGCAGCTGCACTCTGTTGGAATGGGTTTTTTTGTAAAGTAAAATAAGTTCATACACATTAAGGTGGTTCTTCAGGCTAGCTATTCTCGAAACGTTCGTACCCCTACGAACTTCTTAAGTCCATTCTTAACACATTGGCTACGATCAAAGTATAGAATTCTTAGGGCTACGAACGTTTCGTGAATAAGGGACCTGGGGCCTCGTTGACAATTTGCTGTTGTAACTTTCACAAGAGTTAGTACGTGATATCTCAGAAGTGATTCGAGGCGGTGGGGTAGCCTAGTGGTTAAAGCGTTCGCTCGTCACGCCGAAGACCCGGGTTTGAATCCCCACATGGGTACAATGTGTGAAGCCCATTATTTCTGGTGTCCCCCCGCCGTGATGTTGCTGGAATATTGGTAAAAGCGGCGTAAAACCAAAGTCAGTCAGTCAGTCAGAAGTGATTCCTGGACGTATTTATTTTTGACAGTGACCATTCTGTTAGTCCCAGTTTTAACAGCGAAACTTCACACCTTAACGGATCAGTGATCAACACGCTGGCTAAAGTGGGACACTACCTTGAACTGCAACCAAGTCCTGCCTGTCACCGACTTGCCCAACTCGGCTGACATGTCACCAACAGATCATCTGTGGGATTCGGGATTCTAACCCATGGATAAATGAATGGCGAGTTTATCACTAAGCAGATACAATAGACTTGATAAACATTAAGTTGACATCTACAGAATGGTTTAATGAAATTCAGGACGAGTTGATCAGCGATATCGTGGGGTGCTATAGAAGAATGATCAGCGACCTATTGATATGCATGGCAAGTTGATCAGTGACATAGTGAGATGCATGGCGAGTTGATCGGCGACCTAGTGAGATGCATGGCAAGTTGATGAGTGACATAGTGAGATGCATGGCGGAATGATCAGCGACCTATTGAAATGCATGGCGAGTTGATCGCTGACCTATTGAGATGCATGGCAAGTTGATCAGTGACCTAGCGAGATGCATGGCGGAATGAGCAGCGACCTACTGAAATACATGACAGGTTGGTCAGTGACCTAGTGAGATGCATGGCGAGTTGATCGGTGACCTATTGAAATACATGGCAAGTTGATCAGCGACATAGTGAGTTGTACCAGGAGTTGATCAGCGGCATGGTGGGATGCATGGCAAGTTTATCAGCGATCAGTGTAGTTGGTTTATGCAATATGGGGATGAATGTTTTCTGTTATATTTATGTATAGAGCTGTATAAAATGCCCACCTGGTTATCCAGTGTGTCCCATTGTAAGCCTGTAGTTAACTCGCATTGTAAACGCCGGTATTCAGCCACAAAAACGTTATCGATTACGGTCCCATAGCCGTTGTCATGAGTATTCTATTTTTTGAAGCGATTAAATGCTGCATAGGATTATTGAAGCTCAGCAAGTGTTGTTTTCCCTTCAGAAGCAATGCAACATGTTGTAACCATGGCAACTGTTGTGGCAATAGGCTGGGGATCGCTAAGACGTGCGAGTCCTTAATAAAGTCACGACTTAGGCAGTGAAAACATTATGCTTAGTAACATAATACAGCAGATGTTAACTTATGTTTTTCGAGAGGGCATCTTTTCCAACTTAATTATGTCATTGCTTCGTTGTGTAATAGTTGATGCTTATATACTGAGTCAAAAAAGAAACTTCACAAAATGTAATTTGAAAAATAATGAATAATTTTTCTCTGATGATACATCTATGTATCCGAAATGGGATCCCTATCTTTCAACTCTAGAAAAACGTTAGCAAAACCCCCTCAAACCCATCCATTCGTCATGCAAATGGCGTTAGTGCCAAATCAGGTTTTGCACGTGCAGTCGATCACGTGATCTTCGCATCGAAGTTTTCTTCATATGCACGTGTTTGCATTGGCCTCAAGAATTGAAAAAACACTTTTAAACCACAGTTCTAACGGTACTTGAAATGCCACGATTGTCAAATGTGCAACGTGAACGTGCTGTTGGCATGTTGCAAGCGGGAAGATCAGTTATTGACGTCGCAAGAGCAATGGGATGCAGCCGTCGTACTGTGTATGACTTGCGAGGTCGTCTACAACAAACTGGCACCACTTCTGATCGCCCAAGGTCGGGTCGTCCACGTGTGACGTCACGAGCAGAAGACCGTCAAATCGTCCTACGTCACCTACGTGACAGATTTCTGCCGGCTACACGAACCAGGGCTGAGATGTTTAGAGGTCGACTGTCCTCACAGACCATTCGAAATCGGTTGCGGGCTGCCAATCTCCATTCTCGACGTCCATATCGTGGGCCAATATTGACGCCGCTTCATCAACGTCAACGTCTGCTGTGGGCCCAACGTCACCTCCGATGGACCGAGAGAGATTGGAATCGAGTCGTCTTTAGCGATGAATCCAGGTTTACCCTCAGATTCGTGGACGGCAGGCATAGAGTCTGGAGACGACGTCGTGAACGGTATGCCCAATGTTGTGTAGAGGAAGTCGACAGATTCGGGGGCGGAAGTTGCATGGTGTGGGGGGCTTTCTGTGGGAACAACCGTTCCCGACTTCTGGTCATCCGTGGAAACCTCACAGCTGCTGCCTACCGCGACCAGGTGCTCACCCCTGAACTCGTTCCTTTCATGGCGGCTCATGGCCCAGGTCTACAGTTCCAGCATGATAATGCTCGGCCGCATACCGCGATGTTGACACGAAATTTCCTTCAAAACGCTGGAATCAACGTCATGGACTGGCCATCGAGGTCCCCTGACCTTAATCCAATAGAGCACGTTTGGGATGCACTTGGGAGAAGGCTTCGTGGTCTTAGGAACCAACCTCAGAATTTGCAGGAACTTGGCGCTGCCTTGCAAGAGCAATGGCGCAGAATCCCCAACCACGTGTTCACAAGCATCAGGCAGTCGATGAGGAGACGGTGTTTGGCAGTGGTGAATGCGCGGGGCGGCCATACACGATATTGAACTGAGAAATTTCGCATTTTTATTCTTGTGACTTGACATTCTGTATACCCATGTTTTGGAACGGCGGTGTAGCCTAATGGAACTGATTATGGCACTGTCAGTGTATCGAGTACATCACACAGATCTCAGCAATGAAATAATAACAATTTAACCATCTTACCATCTCTTGTTCTTTTATAGTGCCCTGAAGAAAGAATGTGAAGTTTCTTTTTTGACTCAGTATAGTTGGATGGAGGAAATGGACTCGGTGCTCATGGGTCGTTGGTAAATGGACTCGGTGCTCGTGGGTCGTTAGTCAATGGACTCGGGGACACGCGGTTTGACTGGCGACAGTGACTCGGGTACACGTGGCTTGAAAGTTATGCGTAGCATTTTACAGTTACATGGACTCGGGTTACGTAACGGTTAAATGGACTCGGGTGGACATGGTGTAACGGTTACACATGGTTTGATTGTCGGTGTAACGGTCGACATGGACTCTCATGGGTAACACATACTTGAACATGGTGTAACGGTTACATGGACACGGGTGAACATGGTGTAATGGTTACATGGACTCGGGTGAACATGGTGTAACGGTTACATGGACTCGGGTGAACATGGTGTAACGGTTACATGGACTCGGGTGAACATGGTGTAACGGTTACATGGACTCGGTGGAACATGGTGTAACGGTTACATGGACTCGATGAACATGGTGTAACGGTTACATGGACTCGGGTGAACATGGTGTAACGGTTACATGGACTCGGGTGAACATGGTGTAACAGTTACATGGACTCGGGTGAACATGGTGTAACAGTTACATGGACTCGGGTGAACATGGTGTAACGGTTACATGGACTCGGGTGAACATGGTGTAACGGTTACATGGACTCGGGTGAACATGGTGGTGAACATGGTGAACATAACAGTTACATGGACTCGGGTGGACATGGTGTAACGGTTACATGGACTCGGGTGAACATGGTGTAACGGTTACATGGACTCGGGTGAACATGGTGTAACGGTTACATGGACTCGGGTGAACATGGTGTAACGGTTACATGGACTCGGGTGAACATGGTGTAACGGTTACATGGACTCGGGTGAACATGGTGTAACAGTTACATGGACTCGGGTGAACATGGTGTAACGGTTACATGGACTCGGGTGAACATGGTGTAACAGTTACATGGACTCGGGTGAACATGGTGTAACGGTTACATGGACTCGGGTGAACATGGTAACGGTTACATGGACTCGGGTGAACATGGTGTAACGGTTACATGGACTCGGGTGAACATGGTGTAACGGTTACATGGACTCGGGTGAACATGGTGTAACGGTTACATGGACTCGGGTGAACATGGTGTAACGGTTACATGGACTCGGGTGAACATGGTGTAACGGTTACATGGACTCGGGTGAACATGGTGTAACGGTTACATGGACTCGGGTGAACATGGTGTAACGGTTACATGGACTCGGGTGAACATGGTGTAACGGTTACATGGACTCGGGTGAACATGGTGTAACGGTTACATGGACTGGGTGAACATGGTGTAACGGTTACATGGACTCGGTGAACATGGTGTAACGGTTACATGGACTCGGGTGAACATGGTGTAACGGTTACATGGACTCGGTGGTGAACATGGTGTAACGGTTACATGGACTCGGGGTGAACATGGTGTAACGGTTACATGGACTCATGGGTGAACATGGTGTAACGGTTACATGGACTCGGGTGAACATGGTGTAACAGGTGAGCATTAACATGGACTCGGCGAACATGGTGTAACGGTTACATGGACTCGGGTGAACATGGTGTAACGGTTACATGGACTCGGGTGAACATGGTGTAACGGTTACATGGACTCGTGTAACATGGTGTAACGGTTACATGGACTCAGGTGAACATGGTGTAACGGTTACATGGACTCGGGTGAACATGGTGTAACAGTTACATGGACTCGGGTGAACATGGTGTAACGGTTACATGGACTCGGGTGAACATGGTGTAACAGTTACATGGACTCGGGTACACATGGTTTGGCAGTTATATGGACTCAGGGTACATGGTGTAACGGTTTACATGGACTCGGGTGTTACGTGGTGTACACGTGGTTTTACATGGAGTCGGGTACACGTGGTTTAGCAGTTACATGGACTCGGGTACACGTGGTTTGGCAGTTGCATGGAATCGGGTACACATGGTTTGACAGTTGGCAGTTACGGACTCGGGTACACATGGTTTGGCAGTTACATGGACTCGGGTACACATGGTTTGACAGTTACATGGACTCGGGTACACGTGGTTTGACACATGGTCAGGACACATGGATTTGACAGTTACATGGATTCGGGCACACGTGGTATGATAGTCGACAGTGACTAGGATCACTGTGATTTGACAGTCGATGTACACACGGGCACACGTGGTATGATAGTCGACAGTGACTAGGATCACTGTGATTTGACAGTCGATGTACACACGGGACACGTGGTATGATAGTCGACAGTGTAGGATCACTGTGATTTGACAGTCGATGTACACACGGGCACACGTGGTATGATAGTCGACAGTGACTAGGATCACTGTGATTTGACAGTCGATGTACAGTTAGATGGACAGTGACAGCGACTAGGATCACTGTGATTTGACAGTCGATGTACACACGGGTACACGTGGTATGATAGTCGACAGTGACTAGGATCACTGTGATTTGACAGTCGATGTACACACGGGTATTCGTGGTATGATAGTCGACAGTGACTAGGATCACTGTGATTTGACAGTCGATGTACACACGGGCATTCGTGGTATGATAGTCGACAGTGACTAGGATCACTGTGATTTGACAGTCGATGTACACATGGGTATTCGTGGTGTGATAGTCGACAGTGACCAGGATCACTGTGATGTGACAGTCGATGATGTACACACGGGCACACGTGGTATGATAGTCGACAGTGACTAGGATCACTGTGATTTGACAGTCGATGTACACACGGGTATTCGTGGTGTGATAGTCGACAGTGACTAGGATCACTGTGATTTGACAGTCGATGTACACACGGGTATTCGTGGTGTGATAGTCGACAGTGACTAGGATCACTGTGATTTGACAGTCGATGTACACACGGGTATTCGTGGTGTGATAGTCGACAGTGACTAGGATCACTGTGATTTGACAGTCGATGTACACACGGGTATTCGGGTACGTGCGTGGATTTGACAGTCGATGATAGTCGACAGTGACTAGGATCACTGTGGATTTGACAGTCGATGTACACACGGGTACACGTGGTGTGATAGTCGACAGTGACTAGGATCACTGTGATTTGACAGTCGATGTACACACGGGTATTCGTGGTGTGATAGTCGACAGTGACTAGGATCACTGTGATGTGACAGTCGATGTACACACGGGTATTCGTGGTGTGATAGTCGACAGTGACTAGGATCACTGTGATTTGACAGTCGATGTACACACGGGTATTCGTGGTATGATAGTCGACAGTGACTAGGATCACTGTGATTTGACAGTCGATGTACACACGGGTATTCGTGGTATGATAGTCGACAGTGACTAGGATCACTGTGATTTGACAGTCGATGTACACACGGGTACACGTGGTGTGATAGTCGACAGTGACTAGGATCACTGTGATTTGACAGTCGATGTACACACGGGTATTCATGGTGTGATAGTCGACAGTGACAAGGATCACTGTGATTTGACAGTCGATGTACACACGGGTACACGTTTTACGATAGTCGACAGTGACTAGGATCACTGTGATTTGACAGTCGATGTACACACGGGTATTCGTGGTGTGATAGTCGACAGTGACTAGGATCACTGTGATTTGACAGTCGATGTACACACGGGTATTCGTGGTGTGATAGTCGACAGTGACTAGGATCACTGTGATTTGACAGTCGATGTACACACGGGTATTCGTGGTATGATAGTCGACAGTGACTAGGATCACTGTGATTTGACAGTCGATGTACACACGGGTATTCGTGGTGTGATAGTCGACAGTGACTAGGATCACTGTGATGTGACAGTCGATGTACACAAGGGTATTCGTGGTTTGATAGTCGACAGTGACTAGGATCACTGTGATGTGACGGTCGATGTACACACAGGTACACGTGGTATGATAGTCGACAGTGACTAGGATCACTGTGATGTGACAGTCGATGTACACACGGGTATTCGTGGTGTGATAGTCGACAGTGACTAGGATCACTGTGATGTGACAGTCGATGTACACACGGGTATTCGTGGTGTATTCCCGGACACTAGTGAGTGAGTGACTGAGTTCAGTTTTACGCCGCTGTTAGCAATATTCCAGCAATATGACAGCAGGGGACAATAGAAATGGGCTTCACACATTGTACCCATGTGGGGAATCGAACCCGGGTTTTAGGTGCTGCCAACGTATGCTTTATCCACTAGGCTAGCCTCACCGTCCCGGGCTATAACGGTTTGATAGTATACATTGGCTCCTCCTGATGTGATAGTCGAGACAAACTCAGGTATTCGTCGTGTGTTGACTCGTGTTGACCAAACAGTTGACACCGACTCAGAAACAAAACACGTTTTAATTGGAGTAAACTTCCGAGTCTGTGGAAGGAAAACATAATATATCTAGACTTATCACGTAAGTCAAATATGTTTAAATCAGGAGCTGCATGTTTATTTGTGCTGTAGTAACATTTTAATGTCAGAACATTACCAGTTAGAGTGCCATATAAATATCGTTTATTCTTGTTCATGTTGTCACGAGAGGCATGTTGTGGTTATTTGGAACTTCTTGTGTCCGAAATACCGTATGGATACTGTTACATGTCCTAAGGTAATTAGTGACTGAGTGAGTGAGTATGGTTTTACGCCGCGCTTAGCAATATTCCACAATATCACGGCGGGAGACACCAGAATGAGGAAATGAAGTATGACTGGCGTGTACACTTGTATGGGGAATATAGGCAACAAAAGACATATATTGTTCTCTAGATTTCTTTGGTTTATAAGCTATCTGTCGTTGAAAGAGGGGCAATGGAGTAGCCTAGTGGTTAAAGCGTTCGCCCTTCACACCGAAGATCTGGGTTCGATTCCCCACATTTGTACAATGTGTAAAGCCAATTTCTGGTATCCCTCGCCGTGATATTGCTGGAATATTGAATTTTGCTAAAAACGGCATAAAACCATACTCACTCACTCACTCGTTGAAGGAGGGCGTTTCATCGCGGGAATAGTTCTGACGAGTTTCGTGTCAAAATGAATGATAATGGTGCACTTCGTCGAATACAGTGACGGCCAAATAAATGCTACCTTAGTTTCGAATCAACCTAGCTTAAGCACAAATATAGATGAGCATGTACTGAAAAGGTCAAAATCTCAACGGGCATCTAAAAGCATTTAGTTCAATAACACGTCACATTAAATAGCATACATGACCACCTCTACTACAAAACAATCGGCAAATCCATCACCTCCCCTTTATGCTATCGTGACAGTGGTCAACGAGCCAGTTCGGTGCATGGTAAAGAAATAGGCCTGTTTACTGGAAAACTATAATATAAACAAACAGCAATATCAATTAACTATAACCAGCATATCGACATGCAATAAACGGCAATATCAATAAACAACAAATTCATGTCAGAAACAATTAACAACGAACGATATAAAGCGTATCAATAAATAACAAAATGCAATAAACATAAACAATAAACGTACATGTAATATCAATGAAATATATAGGTCAAATAAACAGCCAATCAGTAAAATATAACAACATGGGCATATCATAAACAACTTGAAAAAAACACAAAAATAACATATCAATAAACAATAAATTGCTTGTCAGTAAACAGCTTGTCCGTAAATATCCGGCATACCATTAAACAATAAACATCCTATCAATTTACAATATTATATGTAAATATTACAAAGCATAACAATAAATATACAGAAATAATATACATCATATCAATAAACAAATCAAAGTCTATAAATAGACACCATATCAATATTAATATTATTAAACAGTTTATTAACGAAAACAGCGTATCAATAAACAGCTATCATCATGTGAGTATCAACGGACATGATACCAGTAAACAAATACAGCGAGTCACTAAAGTGCGCAAGACCAGTCGTGACTAGTATTGTTCGAGGCAGAATATTCAGGTCATTCAAGATAAATCTTCTCTGCACATCCTGAAAGCAGGTCCAAGTTTTTCAGGAAATCCCGGCTTTGAAATCATTTTTTCCGGAGTCAAAACAATAATTTGCTATAATAATCTATGTTATAATCCCAGAGGACAACCGTTTAGGCTAACTCAATGCGAAGTGCCTACAAAACTGGTTCAAACGGTACAAATAATCCTTAAGTCCGATGTTTTTCAGTACTTACTTATATTTTTAGTCCTAAGCCTCTCATCACTCCCCTAGTCGTTCATTAATACTAAGCACTAATAGGTTTGTCCCGCAAGAGACACCTTCTAATCCTCCTGGCCGCTGTATATGGAATCACAGAAGGGCCATTTTGGCCATTTGTCGCGTTGTCGCACTTTGGTTCATTTTAGCACCTTCTGCTTGTTTTGGTAAGGGCGATACTGCGACAATGCGACAACACGACAATTGTCATTTCTAGGTTTCCACCACTACAGTTATCCATCATAGCAGTATCATTGTATTTCGGTTATTTTCTTTGTGGCAATCATCCTTGTATTCTTTTTTCTATCAAATCGCGGCGCCAATGCCCCATGGGAACCATTATTCGCATTTACATGATTGAAGGTTTTTACAGTTTCACAACAAGTGAGAATCGATCCGTACGGTGTCAGTTCATAATGTAAACAATAAAGTAAATGCATCCATAACGATACGCGTCTTGTTTCATTTCCCGTATTGAACACCAATGCAGTATATTTGAATATTGTTTAATAGGCGATTGTTGGGTTTAATGACTTTTTGATAATTTTGCTGTCCATAGAAACATTATTCCTTTGATGTTCACACCAATAGTGAAGACTATTCAGTTGAATTTAGTGAATAAGGATGATTTCAGAACTATTTCAACAATATCGGGACTGGTTACAGCGGAAATGGTCTTCACACATTTTCACCATGTTGGGAATCAAAACGGAACCTCTCCTTTAAGAGGGAATAAATTAACCACTGCCCAACGACCTTTCAACTGCCTTTTCTACCTATGATGATAAAGTGATCATGCTTAAAGCTATTCAAGATGTATGTGGTAGTAATTCTGTGATTACATTATCTGTTATTTTAAACGGCATTTCAGATCTGACAAATCATAAAATTGAAATTATATTACAAAATGTACATCAATATATATGCAAATCTAAACGATTCCAGTAGTCTTCTCTCTATACACCTTTTGTATTATAGCATTTCCCCTGTTATCTTTCAGTCTTTCTCTGTCTCTGTTTCTAATAATTGCTTGTGATGTAATTAGTTATTGTAAATATCTTCGGAGAGGGGTTTAATAAGTTGAAAGAACTTGTCCCCGATCCTTTTCACATTGTAAATAAAATATGTTTAAACTAAACTAAGTGATGATTATGATGTGACGAACACAAAGTATATCCTCCCTGGTCTGACGGTAGGAAACTACCCCCATCCCAAGACACCCCTCCGTCAAAGGAAATCTGGACTTAAAAATTGCATTTGACCGAAATGTTACAAATATTATGAAAACGTTTCTAGATCGAGAAAATTCTCTAAAACGTTACCAAAACACAATCATTTCAAATAATCACCTTTGCATAATTTAACCCGTTTTGGTTTGTTTCCTTTTAGCAACCATCAAAACATTGGTAGATAGTTCCCGGTAGTATAATTACAAAAATTGAAAATTCTAGACCCTCAGCGTGTGGTCCATCAGTTTTATGTTCCGCTGGGCTAGAAAGATTCAAGCAATAACACAGTGGGGTCCACGCGAAATGAGCTGTACACATTGTACCCATATGGGAATCGAACCCGGGCTTTTGACGTGAACCCGCCAGTCCTTAAGTGTGACGAGCGAGCGCTTTAAACACCAGGCTACAGCACTAAAGGTGGAAACTAAGTAAAACTGAGACCGCAAAAAAGAGGAAAAAACAACAAACAAAAACAAACCACCTCTGTAAGTTGTGGTTTTGGTGTAATTAGTTTTAAAATAACCATCCACCATTAACCCGAGTATATATTACAGTAAATATGTATAATCATACCATAATTATGTATATGTACTGATTCCGTCTGGGATTATGTATAAATAGTGAAATTTTCAGGAAATATACATATTTACTTAAATCTGTACCATACCAATATGATCGACCCGCTGCCATTGCTTCGTTTTGAGCCATTGGAATAGTCCGATACGAACATAACAATCCTATCAAATGCCCACGAGCGAGAGAAATCCTGTGTTAAGTGAGTGAGTGAGTGAGTGTGTAAGGTTTTACGCCGCTTTTAGCAATATTCCAGCATTATCACGACGGGGGACACCAGAAATGGGCTTCACACATTGTACCCATGTGTGGAATCGAACCCAGGTCTTCGGCGTTACGAGCGAACGCCGTAACCACTAGGCTACGCCACCGCCCTGTCGGCTATTATGCATATTCCGCTGGAACACACGTGACCTTTCCGCTCGTGACGTCATATGTGACAAGCGTCCGCCGTATTGCCAAAGAGCAAGCGCTACAGTATTACAAATCGTGTTGTTTCTGCCGTTTTTGTAAATGGTACGGTGGTGTATTCCGTTGCCTGGGGATGCACAGAATCATCGAACAATGGAAAGAGCCACCATTTCTTCCGTTTTCCAAGTAAAGAGACAGATTTAGGCAGGAGAAATGCTCCGATCATTCCGAGTCGGACGCATATGATAGGGACATGTATACTTGAGGTATGAAAATCCCAAAGTTAGGCTAAAGAAGGAAGAAGTACCCACGAGATTCATTTATACTCCATCATTCCCTGTTACAACTTACTGTCAGTGGTATTTTTAACACAAATTAGATTTAAGTCTGATTGCTAGTCGAATTGCCCCCGCTACAAATGCCCTAGCAAATTTAGTCAAATTGCCTCGAAGTTTTGATCAAATTACCCAAGTTATTTAAAATGATTAAATATAGGCCATAAATGCATAGTTTTGTCAACTTTGATATTATGTTCTTCATATAAAAGTATATACATAGTTATGAGTTTACTATGGAACATTTATCAGAAATATTACTTCCTAATAGCTTTTACATGAAGAACATAATATCAAAGTTGACAAAAACTATGCATTTACGGCATATATTTAATCATTTTAAATAAATTTGACCAAATTAGAATGAATGATTAAATTTGTTGGGGCATTTTGTAGCTGGGGCAGTTCGACTGGTACCCATGAGATACATAAGCGATTTCACATAAGCTTGAAAATGTTTCGCTATAACGTTCTTTTCGGTTTGGAGCCCTAACTGCTGCAGTCTACCTGAAACATTGCCGAATACAATGTGATTGTCGGTAGTGTGTGCCGTGAAAGTTGTTCCGTATACTCATTGGCTGATAAGATTTATTTTGACCTCAAGCAGTGCCTCCGTTTCGCTTGATTCTCCTTTTTCATCTTCACTGGAAGATTGTCTTGCAAGATGTAAAACCGGATCGTATTGATACGGTCTAACATCCATTTCAGAAATGACATCAGGAACATCTTTTACTGCTTCAGAATCCATGGACACTGTTAAGTTGTGAGGTAAAATCAAAGAGGAAGCCATCAGCAACAGGCACATATGACGTCATGTCACGTGATACCCCCTCTGCTCATTAACTGTCGGGCGGAAATACGAGTACGTTTTTGGTGTTTTTATTGCTATTTTACAAATTTTTTGCTCAATTTTAATCACGGAAGGTGACTTTGAGAATATCCTTTACAACATCAAAAGTTTTGTTTTCGTTCGTATTCCCCTTTAAGTAAGGCATGGGCGACGTGGTGATGTCACTTCCGGCAGTTGGAATGGTGATGTCACTTCTGTCTGATTAGATGAATCCAACTTGGGCGGTGGGATAGCCTCCTGGTTAAAGTGTTCGCTCGTCACGCCGAAGGCCCGGGTTCGACTCCCCGCATGAGTACAATGTGTGAAGACAATTTCTGGTGTCATCCGCCTTGCTGGAATATTGCTATAAGCAGAGTAAAACCCATGTCACTCTCTCACTAAGGCATGTTTTTGTGGGTAATACACTTTGATATTCGGATCACAGGTTTGTCAACGCCAAACAAACATGCAAAGAAATTATTATGGTACGGGGGCAGTCAGTTGGTCAATGGTTAAAGCATTTGCTCGTCACGCCTGAGGCCTGGGTTCGATTCCGCTCATGGGTGCAATATGTGAGCACCATTTCTGGTGTCACCCACCGCGGTATTGTTGAAATATTTTAAAAGCGGCGTAAAACTCAACTCACTCACTGTGATGGTGGGTTCGAACCCTAGAACCACACGGTTGCGTTTCATGCTAAAAGCACCAGACCCGTGTTTGTTTCACCAAAGTGGCGTCAATTCGGCCTCCCTCATTCATCAAGTTAAACCACTGTGCTATCACTACAAGTCGGTATTAAACCCATTTCACAATCTCAGTCACAAACCATCGTAAGATTATCGGGAAACCATCTGATATTCCCATCCCCATACATATCCTCAATCCAGGAACCATAATAATCGTTGGTTTGTGTATACAATTTCATATTTCTTGATAATACATTAAAATATACGATCCCCGACTGATATACCCTGGGGTATATGTATGTTTTTTAGACTCTTTGAAAGGGCTGTTAGATGCCTAGTATTGATGCCTGTCCATTATATCGATGAAGGAAAACTGATTTCTATGGATAGTCAACTTCTTTATTGTAATGAGTGCACTCATTGCAATAAAGAAGTTGACTATCCATAGAAATAAGTTTTCCTTCATCTTCACAACTTCTAAAATGCCTCTCAAAGAAAGCATTATATCGATGATATTTATAGGCTCATTGCGTCGGACCATTGTTGACACAGTCATAATGACTCTGGTCTGAACCTGACGATACTGTAATCAGATCATTGAGGATGCCATATATTCAATTCGCCGTTAACTTCTGGGTGTTTACTCGGATTTATTATAAACAGCATATTTTACTCGGGTGTTTACTCGGATTTATTATAAACAGCATATTTTACCGACAGCGCCAGAGTATTGATCCGTGTTATTTGTCATCATCATCGAAGTGTTTTAAAGATGACCTCAGATGTGTGGAGTTGTAGCATATAGGTTATACAACACAATGTTTTCCCATAGACTTCTATAGTAACGTTAATTTTTTTTAAATCATCCAGGCTGCCAACAGCCATTCCATGTACATGGGTACAGTCTGGCCTTTAACTACAACAAAAACACAAATTCCGGCTAACTTATCGTGCCAATTTTTCGAGCACAGGAAGCTGAAAACATCAACCCCAGTTCGCACCAAATGTCACCTACTGGAAAATATCTGCACACAATAAGCAGAAGTCGTGGTGATAAAAATGACAGCACTATATTACTTAAAATTGTGGTCAGTTTTAATTACTGGATGGGTGTGCTTTCAAAAACATAAAAATCTTACACTATTTCATCCAATCACAGCTGTCACATGTCTCCATCTCTTCAGATGTTTCCATACGCTACTCGCTCAGGAAGCATGCGATTCTGATGTGAAGCCCATTTCTGATATCCCCTGTCGTGATATTGCTAGAATATTGCTAAAAGCGGCGTAAAACCCAACTCACTCACTAACTTGTTCCAACTCTTCCATACAACTCAACCTGGTAAAGCTGAAATACTGTTTAAAGGGTCAACGAACCTTACTAACTCACTTTTATCTCGATGGCCGCTAAGAACTCCTGTATGATTAAGTGACTTGACGTGACTTGTGACTTGACGTGACTGGACTTGACTAATTTGAAGCATCCGTGACAAACATAATACCCGATGCAGTACGTATACCCTATTTTGATAAATACCACAAATTAGGAGGCAAACCACTGAGTAACCTTTGTGTCAGTGACAGAAGCCGCTAGCCTAGTGGTCAAAGCGTTCGCTCGTCACGCTGAAGACCCGGGTTCGATTCCCCACATGGGTACAATGTGTGAAGCCCATTTCTGGTATCCCCCGCCGTGATATTGCTGGAATATTGCTAAAAGCGGCGTAAAATTAAACTCACTCACTCACACATGCCGCCAGTTGGTCAGGATACCTTTTTCGACCAGGATACCTATTTCTCTCAATAATACTATCAGCTATTATATGAGAAGGTTCCATATGATTTATTCCAAACAAAATTTCGTATTTAGATTACAATATCAAATTAATAAGATCGAAGAAATTAATGCAACGTTGCATTAAATCGACTCTCGTGCCCTCTACCGGCCGAACAACAATTCAAGCGAACCCCATAGAGTTATGTCCCTTGGAGCGCTCTTTACGAATATCCCATAACTCAACTTGTGATTGAAACCAGTTCGGCAAACGCCGACAACACCGCGTGCGACAGTTTTCGATGTATGGAGCAATTGTTTCATTCCACATATGGCAAGTGTCCTCTGTTTGGAAGCTGTTCGCCTCGAAGTTTCAATTATCGATTTCAGGCCAGTCGTAAGGGATAATAAGTCTTTTATTGCATCAATAGGAAGCTAAAGTGAGTGCATATGCCCCAATATATATAATATAGGCCAAAATATTGTCGAAAATGTGTGACATTGTGCCAATAAACATAAGAGCTATTTTGGCTACAGAAAGCGTTTTATCGCTCTTGCGTGACTATTTGCATGGTCACGAATGAAAACACTCCCAAGACAAGGGATTGTCAGGTATGTTTCATTCACATATAAACTTTCCAGAGAAGCACTCAACTGATTGTGACGTCCCCAACTTTCAGGGTCATTTGTCAATGCCGCAGAAAGGTTTCAAGGTCGTTTGGTACACATATGGAGGCCATTCATAGACTTGACGTATAAGCGAAAGACAAAAATGTCTGATGCAGTTCGTGTGTTTCGTGCGGAAGCCCAACTACCCAGCTACCACAAAACGTCTCGCAGTGATGTGGGAAGGTTGTAGACTGGTAAAGACATGACACAATGTTGTCACGATGTTAGTAATTACGTCATTTTATAACTTGGTGTCAAGATAGAGTTTTCTGTAAAACCTTTCACTTTGAGATTCATTGAGAAATTCCTGCTTTGTTTCTAATGTGTACTGTTCAGTACCTTTAACATTGTGACGACGTGAAAACAACGCTGTGACAATGTAAGGGCAGCATTTGTGTTTCTAATCACCCGACCGACCCTTCTAATTTTATTGCCGACTGTTTTCTGATGAGGTAATAACGGTAGAGAATAGACTATTGATTTTGTGTTGCATTATTATATTGAGCAATGTCCTTGACATCAACATCAAAATTATATTGTGCTTTATGTATGAACAAGTAGTCTCTGAAGTCATCATTTAGTACCGCCATGAATACTTCGTGTTTAGCCGCATAAAAAAAATATTGAACCAGTTCTGAAATGGCCACCATCAAGGCTTCGATCATGAGTAGTTCTTGTGTTTAATTTAAAGCAACCCGTCTTGAATATTCTTTACATAATTGGAAAAAGATGAAGCTGGTGAATTATTAATTTCTAAGGGATCGCGACGCTAGTTCTGTTTGGTTTTGACGACACCAGCAGGTCAATACTGTCTAAATTGATATCTGGTGTCAGTAATCTTGTTGTCTCAAGCAACGGTTCCTTCAGAAAGAAAATCGCTATGTTTGTCTAGGTGTTCTTTCTGCGCCTTCAACGATTGTACGTTTAAGTCACAGGCATTGATCCTCTGTCCATGAGACGTCGTACACAGCGGTGGGGTTTATGACGTAAATATTTGTCCCTCAGAACGGCCGTGATGAACAAACGGATGTTTTGTAGTGATAGGGAGATTTGAGTTGTTTGTTTACTGCAGCTCGTGCATGTTGGGTTATCACTGCTATAGACGCAACCACTACGTACGTGCACTATCGCCGAATCTGCGCTGCGATCTTAGTTACGCTTCGACGCAGTGCTTACGTGTTCTATCAATATGGTTCCGTTACACAAAGCGACCTTAGCGCTCGTAACTCCAACATTTCAGCAGAGATTTTGGTGATTTTCGCTAGCGATCGCACTATTGCAAAGGTACGTTGAATACATACATTGTGGTGGTGTGTGGTCCCAACAGCTCAGGTCACAAATCAGTTGAAGTCAAGCAACGTTGGTCACGGAGAGTCTTTGGATGGGTGACCGTGTTTGGCAGTTTGACTCCTGAGAGTTTCTAGGACTTCAGTCCTGTCCCACAACGAATCACATGTCATACATGTGGTCTCACTTTAGGCAAGTGAGTTTGTTCACCCAGCAGAAAATGGGTAGCCGGTGGGATAAGTCATGTGACTATAACCTTCTAGCGCCTAACAGGCAGCTCGGGTTATCCGGGAAAATAATATGTTAGCGCTTTGAGCATGAGCAAGTGTGTGGAAACAGGCGCTTTAGCCCCGCTGCAAATTCCCTTCTCAGAAAAGTCCCTGAAAGCGATGTATTCAAACCTATTTGTGACAATGTTAACGGATTTTTTCCCAGTTTGGCGTGAGATTTATCAGTTATATCTGAGCGTGGACTGCGTGACAAAGCGTGACTCTGAAGCCAAATGCGTTAGAGTTGGCGGGTAGTGAGTGAGTGAGTTTAGTTTTACGCCGCACACAGCAATATTCCAGCTATATGGCTGCGGTCTGTAATAATCGAGTCTGGACCAAACAATCCAGTGATCAACAGCATGAGCATCGATCCACGCAGTTGGATACGATGACATGTGTCAACCAAGTCAGCGACAAGCATGGGTTACTGAACAACAATTCTAACCTGGATCTTCACGGGTAGTTGGCGGATATGTCATGCAGACAGAACACTCAGATATATTCATCCGACCCGTGTCATCTTCCCGAGAAAACAGCGTTCTATAGCCTGTACCAAAGCCTAGTTCTCGATCGTTGCGCCACCTCGTGTCAGTAGTTGTCTCCCTTGTGATGAAACAGCGATAGTCAGCCAGTACAAAGATGACTGATTCCTCATCGATCCTGATAGTGAAAAGATGTGAGAGTTAATCACTGACAGACAAACAAACTGATGCATTATAACACAAAAGATGATTATTGTTGATGGATTTCGCTCTCACATTAAAAGACTCATACAGACTTCTCAGTGAATACACATTGTCATTTAGAAAGTGCTTACGTACTTTGGTACCCATATGATAAGTGTAAACTGACACGGCTCCCAAGGCCGATAGCTATGAATACACAATGTCATTTAGAAGGTGATCAAATATGTAATATTTGGAATTTCATGTCATTTTCTCAGGTTCCAGTTTACAATTGTTAGAGGGTACACAAAATACGTGATCTGAGGGGGTTAGATGGCTGACTTTGTGTGCTAGCGATGAGGTGCCTGGCTCTGAGAGTGTGAGTTCGAATCCCGGATGGGACTCAACCTAACAAAAGTGCTAGAATCGGCGATATAATTAGTACGTGATCTTGACTACGAGTCATCCGACTTTCATTTTGTGGAAGGCGGTGGCTGAGTGGGTTAGATAACTGACTTTGTGTGCTGGCGATTAGGTGCCTGAGTCTTAGAGCGTGGGTTCGAATCCCGGATGGGACAAAAGTACAAGACTCGGTACATTACTGGAAAAGTGTAATCCCAAATATAGCATATGCTACACACAGCACTGTATCAAATGCACTGCATGTCACGGTAACAGAAAACGCTAGGCATGGGTCGTCTAAAAACAGAACTGTATCTCAGTCACTGCGAACGGGTTCTGTCTCTCAAACAACGATGTTTGCGTTCAACATACATAAAGTAGTTTGACGAGTTTACTGAAAACTTTGAAACACTTCGACAATATTTGTCTCAGCTTGTTTTTTAGGGTAATTTCAGCGCCATTTCGACAGGCAATGATTGTGACCGTAGCAGCGAACGGATGTTCATTTTTTTTTAAATGTTCACTGCCTGAATCATCGATATATCGATGTGTATTAGAGTCCTCTCATATCTCAGCACATGTAGGGTTGAAATGACATGGGTGAAAACCACTCACGATTGTAGAGTTGAAGAAACGCTTTCATCGCGAAAGTGGGCAGCGGAGGGTGTTCTTAATGCTTGAGCACTGGTTCCGTTCTGGAGTCGAGTTGATGTTTTGTCATTTAATGATGTTTGTTTAATTTTAAGAGCCACATTCGGACCTGACCGCGTGTGACAAGCACGAGATAATTATGCTCATTTCTAACCCGGAATCTTGTTTGTTTGTTGTATAACGCCGCACTCTGCAATATTCCAACTATAGGGCGGCGGTTTGAATGTCATCGAGTCTGGATTAGACAACTGGAATCGACACCGAGTTTGAAACCTGTCTTCGTAGCTCATGAAATATAGGTGCTAGTTTAAAAAATCATCATAGATGGGATTTAAAAATTGTCACACAGATTCAATTTTAAGTATCAACTTATACGTAAACGTACAATTCATAATATCACAATATATTATAAAACGTCACCGACCGTACAATTCTGACAACCAATATACTACTGATCTACTTTGATCAACATAAATACAATTTTAAATATCAGCATAGATCCAGTTATTGATAAAAATGACACGATATTGACTTTGAACAAAAAGTTCTTTTTATCATCATCATCATCATCATCGAGGAATTGTCATTAAAACTGTTTCTTTTGCATTTCATTTCAATCTTGACATACCATCACAGATTTTTACTTTCTAGAAGCTGGTCTGAAACCATTTTTTATTTTTCCTTTTTAATCATCCTCCAGGTTTCTTCTTTAAATGGCATTTAGAAGCTGGTACAAGGAAGAGAAACCATTTTTATGGATTGTCAAATTCTTTATTGCAATAGATTTGACGTTTCGGTGGAGATGCTAAGTTTTCTAGTAGCAGTTTTCTTAGAGTTTCTAGGACTTCAGTCGTGCCCCACAACGAAGCACACACAACACATGTGGTCTCCCCACAGTGAGTTTGTTCAATATTGTCTCTGTTCACCCAGCAGTAAATGGGTACACGGTGGGATAAGAATTTCATATGGTTGTTGACCTTCTTGCCTCTCACAGGCAGCTTGAATAATAATGTATAATTTGTCCCTAGCGCCACTGAACACCTTTGATTTGTATATTAGGTACCCGTGAAGATCTGGGTTCGAATTGGTCTTCAACTACCCATGCTTGCCTTAAGAGGCGACTAACGGGATCGGGTGGTCAGGCTCGCTGACTCGGTTGACACATGTCATCGTATCCCAATTGCGTAGATAGATGCTCATGTTGTTGATCACTGGATTGTCAGGTCCAGACTCGATTATTTACAGACCGCCGCCATATAGCTGGAATATTGCTGAGTACCGCGTAAAACAACAAACAAACCAAACCGACCTATATTAAGCGCTCTACAAATGAATCATGTATATTACCCGGGTATGACCAACCGTTGCCTGTGAGCGACTCGTCAACACGCCAATCAACAACTATGAGAGTAACGTGACATATTCCCTAGAGTCCTGTAAGAAGAAGTGGAGATTCGCACCATCTGTAGTTGTTGAGAGCTGAGTGATGGATGCATTGACTTAAACGAGTGGCCTGTAAGGATGTTGTATACAGACAATAAACGATGCAGGAGAGTCATAAACTGGACATTAACGGCCCGTTCCTTCCTTTCATCTTCCCATAAGTAAATACTTCATTGGCTTCCGTATCGACTTTTCAAAATGGAAAGTGATGGAGCAAACAGACTTGTCTACTCAAGTGTCCACTCAGTGTGGTTTGTTTTCTGTTGTACCTGGTATTAACACAGTAATAGAAGAAATGAAAAGACGGGAAAAGTTGAAGAGACAGTTTCTTTAGCTCGACGTGACATATGAAATCCTTCGACGAGGAATGACTTTGATATTTCTGATACGCTTTACACTAAACAAATACATAACACGTGTCGGTAATAACTGCCAGATTGTGTATGTGTACTTCGGTAAGAGATGTTGATAATCAAGCGCTTTTCCTGCTGGGAATGTTTGCGGCATTTAAAAGTGAGATTATTCTTATTGAAACAAACATATGATGGGGGACCTTTCCAACTCATCAGTGAAAACAACGATGTCCGATGCTGTTCTCCATTTGGGATTGTTTCAGTGTTTTGTTTCGCTTTGAACGTGAATAATTGGATAGCCTTTGCATGTATTTGTGTCGGGTGTCGCGGCGGGGCGAGATCCCATTTTCACGTGGAAACCCCCCCATCGACACTGGTAATGCTGATTCATAAACTGACGGATATATTCAGAATCGTACAAAGGCTTCAGCTTTTAGCAGGGAAAGCTTATGATCATGGAAATACTTTTTATACTTTTACGGTATGAGAGGAATCATTCAAAAACCCATTTTTCTTTCTTAGTAATGTACTTTATACCTTTTTAATACATTTTTTATGCCTTGATTACATGTACCTGTAATACTTTATTATTATAGTTATGTTTTCCTATTTCGACATTTTCCGTGAAGATCCGGGTTAGAATTGGTCTTCCGTAACCCATGCTTGTCGTAAGAGGCGACTAACGGGAGCGGGTGGTCAGGTTCGCTGACTTGGTTGACACATGTCATCGTATCCCAAAGGCGTAGATGGATGCTCATGCTGTTGATCACTGGATTATCTGGTCCAGACTCGATTATTTACAAACCGCCGCCATATATCTGGATTATTGCTGAGTGCGGCGTAAAACTAAACTCATTAACTCACTCACTATTTCGTCATTATTTTCCAATTTACTCTTTCCCAGCGTGCATTTATCAATTATACTGAGTAAACTAAACATTTTGGGGCGAAACATTAAACTACACACACTGTTGTGCACATATTACTTAAGCGTTATTTTTCTTTTCTTGATGTGGTATTCATTGAATTAGTAATATCAACACAGTCTAGCATTATACCGTAATTACTGTGATTCCTTCATAGGTTCAGAATCAGAAATACTGTTTAATATTCAAAGTGGGAAATGATATATTTACACTCAATGAATACAAATTGGCAGTGTTTTTATCATCAAGTACTTCATAGGTTTGTCTAAACGATCATTTATGCAATTCCATAATATGACATACAGCTGGTTTGTTGTGTACTTGACAAACTGAAAGTACTGGTGCCCTTTTTATGAAATTGGAGTGAGTGAGTGAGTTAAGTTTTACGCCGCACTCAGCAATATTCCAGCCATATGGCGGCGGTCTGTAAATAATCGAGGTTGGACCAGACAATCCAGTGATCAACAGCATGAGCATAGATCTGCGTAACTGGGAACCGATGATACATGTCAACCAAGTCAGCGAGTCTGGCCACCCGATCCCGTTAGTCGCCTCTTACGACAAGCATGGGTTACTGAAGATCAATTCTAGCCCGGATCTTCACGGGTATTATGAAACTGGAAATTGACTGTACCGTTAGTAAATCTGATTGTTTCAATTAACCTCCACTCATTCCTGCAAGAATCTGTATCATTTAGGGTGTTATTGGATGTAAAGTAAATGTAGAGTAAAATATATATTTGTAAACACATAAAATGTTGCAAAAATGTGCCAAAAAAGAGAAAAAAGTTGTCAGCCACCCATCAGCACTTGTCTGTTAGGTGAAACCATTGGTTTAATTCTTTAATTTATTACCTTAATTTTTAGAACACCCAGTCTCCTTTGGTGTTAAGTGTTAACTGTTTTCAATTACAAATCAAACGTATGATGGAATCAACCGAGAGGTGTCGTTTCTTTTCCTTCTCAGTATATAATGCTCCAGCATCAAGATTATCACTTATCTTCCGAACCCTGTTTAAAGCGGGCTAAGCTTCCGTTTGATTGAAATCCGTTTAGTTGACATAAAAACACAGAACGTTTGTATGTAAATAAGATTCCCCAAATCAAAAGGAAAAGCATTCTAAATTAAGACTAATATAAACCACTGTTCATTGATTTTTATTTTAAATGCAAATGTTAAAACATAATATTATTTTAGTATTAATAGGTATGTGTCGAGGTTTCGTACCTTCATGCTTCTAGCAACCAACATCTTTACCATTAACACGTTAATTAATGGTAATTATTCCAGTAACCCCGGTTACATGTGTTTACATGCGTGCATTCTTTTACATATCATTAACACGCTTTTGTCTGACCAGAAAGAGTTCTTTCTTTACTCAATCAATGTTCCGGTGCCATCGAAGTACGACGATATCGTGTTTGTAGTTTTACATAAATATTTAACAGCCAATTTAAACTTTTGTCACATCTGTTCATGCCCAAGCTTAACACACCTCGGCGATGATATTTACTATCTTACGTCATATTGGGTTAAAATTATGCAATTTCTGATTCTGACATTTAACTTCGGTTGTTTGCTTGGTAACAGGCATGAAGTTGTTTCACGACGCTGGGGTTATTACATAAGCATTTATCGATTGAAGGGCGTGTTTCGTGATTGATGTGATAATGTACAACGAAACGTCAATTAGTAGAAAACTATGTATGTTTATGGCTTGTCTGAGAATATGGAAACTTTTGAATTGACGAACTGCTTATGGAACGTGAGTAGTATTTTTGACTGGGCTGTTTTAATGACGTTATTACTGCGCAGACCTGAAGTGACGTTTGTAGTGGAGTTGATGAGTTTTGGTTTCCAAAATAGCGCACACGACCTCGCAGACACA
This sequence comes from Haliotis rubra, assembly GCF_003918875.1. NCBI lineage: Eukaryota > Metazoa > Mollusca > Gastropoda > Lepetellida > Haliotidae > Haliotis > Haliotis rubra. The sequence goes on along the minus strand of NW_025765170.1, from coordinate 1,755,416 downwards.
GGGGCATGCATGCATGCACACACATTAGAAACACACGCAGACACAGACACGTGGTCTCTCTCTCTCTCTCTCTCTCTCTCTCTCTCTCTCTCTCTCTCTCTCTCTCTCTCTCTCTCTCTCTCTCTCTCTCTCTCTCTCTCTCTCTCTCTCTGTGCATCCTGTGTGACACAGTAAAGAGTCATTTCTTCGTAATATCAGGTTTTGGTTACTATTGATTGTCATCGAACTCTTACTATCTCATATTTTTCAGACTTTCAGACTACCAATGTGCATTGAAGGGTAATCAGGAGCGAGAGCCCACAAGGGGATATTCTTTAATGGTTCGCCCTGAGGAGAAGAAAAGGTCACGGAAATCATGAAAGACAGTACAAACTTATAGATGTATGGCTCAGTGGGATACAACACAGACGTAACTGAAGATGTATGTGGAAATGTGACACAACAAAGTGATATTTTATACCATAAGAGTTAGACCTTTACATCATGTGGTATCTCACGGTGAGGAAAGGCGGTGTTTTGAACTACGAACCAGTTACCATAGAGACATGCTAAATATGAATCCCTTCGACAAAGGGAAATTCAACATTTTAATCATTTTACGACAATGAAATCATGAAGACAAGATGATAATGACGGAATTCATAAGCGAGATTTATCTGTGTTGTGTGCACAGGAACGGTCGGTGACAAATCAACATCTAAATGTGAAATCCGGTTCGAGTTCAATTTACGACAATGAGCAGACGATTCAGTGGCGCCATTTTGCAAATCTTCATTTTGACATTCGTCCCGTTCTGCGAAGGGACGGTTCAGCTTCGAGGGGCAGGGGCTAGTTTTCCTGAACAGGTGTACAAAAGCTGGACAACATCGTACAAACTGTACCGTCAGCAGCGTAGTAGCGACGTCAACGCAACCTACAAGTCGATCGGAAGTGGGAGTGGGCGGAAACGTATTATAAGCAACGATGGAAATCTAGAATTCGCAGGGTCAGACTCCATCATGTCGGCAGAAGAAAGAAAACAAGCTCCCGATCTCGTGATGTTTCCGACGTTAGCAGGGTAAGTTAAAGAGTGAGTTAGCTGGGTTTAATGCTGTGTTGTCACAGCCAGTAACTTCAGCTAAAGGTGAACGCCCAAACAATTTGCACTAACCAAAACCGCCACGTGTACATACCCTGTTAGTTTCCCATGTCTTCGGAATTCGCGACGATGTTGAATGGTGTATCATTGGCATGCCATAAATCTACGATCGTGGGTTCGAATCCCCGACTGGCCTAGGTTTTGTCAGAAAGTGTTTCGTTTCACGAAAGGGACTGAGTTTAGTTTTGCGCCGCACTCAGAACTATTCCAGCTGTATGGCAGCGGTCTGTAGATAATCTAGTCAGGACCAGATAATCCAGTGATCAGCAGCATGAGCATCGATTTACGCAAATGGGATACGATGACGTTGTATGGACTCCCTTCGTGATATTGCTTGAATGCTACTAAACATGGCGCAGCCATACTCATTCGCCCACTCGCTTAGTTTCGTTTCTGCTGAAATATTGAACAGGATTCTGAGAGGGACCTTACATCAAAGATCAATTGAATATACTCCTTTGTGCTTTCATACAAACTTCACCTCAAGTATCATCGCTTGATAAAAAGGCTTCGCACGATATATCAGATGGCTTATTGGAACATCGTGTAGAAAATGCGTAGATAGAATTTTATGCTGTCAACCATTTGTTAGGCCTACGATAGGGACACCTGTACAATGTGCTATGCCTATGATAGGGGTTCCCATACCATTTATTTGGTCTATATATGATAGTGTCCTCCGTATCATTTCTTAGGCCAATTATAGGGACCACTATACTATCCATTATGCCTGTGATAGGGGCCTCCATGCCATTTGTTCTGGCTATGATACCATTTGTTAGGCCCATGATAGGGACCTCCATTCCATTTCTGAGGCCAGTTATAGGGACCACTATACTATTTATTATTGATTTAATAGGGGCCACCACACTATTTGATAGGCCTATAATATGGTCCACCATACCATTGTTTCGGCCTATGACTGGCGCCACCATACCTTTTATGAGGCCTCTTGTAAAGGTCACTGCACCATTTGTAAGGCATTTGACAGGGGCCTCCACACTATCTGTTTGGCATAATATGATAGAGGCCACCACGAAGACCAAGAGCCCATATACATTGTTATAAAACATATTGATGTTTGTTTTAAAATATCTAAATGCACAGTGCAACAGTAAATCATATCTTCAATATATGGAGTTAAAATAGTTACCCATGTTTACTATATTCTTATGCTTGTCGTAAGAGACGACTAACGGGATCGGGTAGTCAGGTTCACTAACTTGGTTGACCCATGTCATTGTATCCCAGTTGCCTAGATAGATGCTCATGCTGTTGATCACTGGATTGTCTGGTCCGGATTTGGTTATTTACAGACCGCCGCCATATAGCTGGAATATTGCTGAGGGCTAAACTCACTCACTCACTTATGTCAATGAACAATATAGGATCGGCAAAACAACCAATCAGTAAAATATAACAGCAACAATAACAGACCGTCGCCATATAGCTGGAATATTAAGCTCGCACTCTCTACTTTAATCTGAATATGTTCTTGTTGATGTTTAGCAGTAACCATGCCTATCACCATCTTTTCTCAGGGGAACAGTTGTGGGCTACAATGTACCCGAGTGTGACACAAATTTAAACCTCACTCGTGACCACGTGGTTGGCATCTTCAACGGGACTTTCCGGTCCTGGAATGACTCAAGCATTGCTGAAACAAATCCATTTTGTAATTTACCCAACGCAACTATCAGGGTGATAGCAAGGGCAGACAAGTCCGGAACAACAAGCATGTTCACCGCAGCGTTGAGCAGTTTCAGCAAGGAATGGAATGATACCTTTGGCGTGTTCGACCAGGGGTTCAATACAGAGACAAACAAACCTTACAAATGGAACCAGAGCGTCATCGATACATTTGGTCAAAAAAGCGTAGGTGTGTCCGGACTGCTGCTGTCAATAAAATACACCATAGGCTACATCTCCGTCGCTGGAACTAGTGAGCATGGCATAAAGTATGCTACCCTGCAGAACAGGAAAGGCAGGTTTGTGAGATCAACTACCACAGCCATACAAGGAGCCATGGATAGATGGTCCCAGACTGCTGGGGATTCGCTAACCGGAACACTATCAGACCAGGACCACGACAACGCATATCCTATAGCAGGCTTCACATACATGATTGTGTATCAAACGAAAATGACTAATTGTGATTCGGCCAAAGAGTTGGTGCGCTATGTGGACTGGTTCATGCACAGCCAGGAAGCTAAGGATGCATGTACGACAGTGCACCTTGTGCCTTTGTCGCAAATCCTCGTGGACAAGAATGTGGCCCAAGTCTTGAAGAAGATAACATGTAAAGGCCAGTCAGTGTGGGATATGGTTCAAGCAGACATAGCGGAAGAGAATCGTGTTGAAAATACCTGGCTGGTGCCTGTTGCAGTATCAGTGCCTCTTATTCTCTTGCTGCTCTCAGTACTGATTGGTTACATTGCATACCAGAGATGGAAACTGAATAAAATGATAGATAATGATGAATGGGACATCCCAATTGAGGATATAATCTTCTATCTGGATGATAAGGTTCTGTCGGGAGGCAGGTCCAAGTTGGGCACTATGAAGTCAATAAAGTCCTTACAAAATATTGAGGATATTCCTGAAGGATCCGAGCTTCTTGATCAGATTCTTCAGTGGCCAGGAAAATGGAAAGGGCATGTTATCGGAATTCGACTATTAGAGATTAAAGAAATGGCAACCATAAATAGAGAGATGAAAAGACTGCTATTGTGGATGAGGGACTCCATAGTCCATACAAACGTGATAAGGTTCTTTGGTCTCACTAACCTTGATAATGAAAAATATGCCATTGGTGAATATTGTGGAAAAGGACCTATGACTGATATTCTTCAAAATGAAAAGTATAACCTTACGAACGACTTCAAGTTTTCCTTATCTACAGATATCGCTAGTGGAATGAATTTCCTCCACAACCATGGTGTAGTACACGGAAGCCTCAGCTCTTCATGTTGTCTCATTGACTCAAGGTGGATGGTTAAAGTGGGGGACTGGGAGTATTGTAGGCTGTTTAAACAGCTGTACAGGAAAAAGAACCCTCTTCAGTTTGTTCGCAAGGATCCACACTACCTTAGTAAATACGCTGCTGCATTCCGAGACTTCTGGGTTGCTCCAGAGATTCTTCGAGGCGACTTTGAGCTGCCGCCGTCTACTCAGAGCGATATGTACAGTTTTGCAATAATTACGCAAGAGATTTTCACACGTGAGGATCCTTATGCAGAACATGCAGATGCTCTTAGCCCAGATGAGGTTCTGAAAGCTGTTGTTAACAATAATCTCCGCCCTCAGCCTAATGACGACACACCTTTGAACGTGAGGCAGGTAATGGAGATTGCTTGGTCGGACAATGCAGCTACGAGGCCAACTTTTGAACAGATATTGAAGATGTTGAGACAATCACGGTCAAGTCGAAAGTCCGTCCTTGATTCCATGATGGAAGCAATGGAGGAGTATACAGCCCATTTAGAGGAACGTGTTGAGGAGAGAACTTCAGAGCTTACTGTTGCCAAAGCAGAATATGGAGACTATGATGAATGATATCATCCCAAATCATTTAGTGAAGAGGATCACTAACGGACAGTCTGTTGAGACAAAAGTGTGTTCTTCTCTGGGAATAATCATGGCGGATGTTATGAACATTAAATATATCACTGAGATTGCAACTGCTAAAGATATTGTTCAGTACTTGAATGACATACATACTGAAATTGAAACAGCTTTACAAAACAAGGACACGTACCGTACGAATCTACAGGGCGATTCTTTTGCTGTTGCTGTTGGATTACAGGATGATAAACCTACAGTTGACAAGTGTGTTGAGACAGTAGCTAATATTGCTCTAGACATCATCTCACAAGCCAGTAAAGCAGCCTGCCCTTCTTCCATATCCAAACCATTTGAGTTACGTCTTGGGGCACATATTGGCAGCGTTGCTACTGGTATTGTTGGTCATACTGCGCCCAAGTTTGTCATCATGGGTGACCCCATTGACGTCACGAAGAGTCTTCTTTCTCAGTCGACTTCCTCCAAAGTTCGAATCTCAACCATCATGTACAAACATATCTGTAAGAAAACATACTTCTTTGTGGAACCAGCGGAGCAAATTGAACACAGGGTAAGATGCGTGATGTGTTATCAGGATGAGTGAATGAGATGGGCAGGTGTCGTTGTAAACTGTATTTCGGTTGTATTGTGGCTTGTTAGCATTTTGTGAGAGACTTTTAAAGGTCAGAGACTAGCTCAGTTAGGTCAGAGACTAGCTCATATATAGATTTCCATTTGACGTTTAGCAGCACTCATGTATTTTATTGTGTCCTAAACTTGCAAGTGTGAAGGAAATGAAAACTTTGACATATTTGTACACTTCTGATTATCTCCATGCCAATGCCACAACTTTCAAATTTGATTTGATTTAAACATATTTTATTCAGTGAAGAAAGGGATTAGGAACAAGTTCAAATTTGATATTGCGGGTTGGATGAAAATGACAGTCATCCTTCATCGTTCTTTAGATTCAAACCGACGACCTTCTGTTCCTAGTAAGATTATGGGGTACAACTCCTCGTGGTAGAGTTGCAGAATAAGTTGACAATTTGCTCAATCTGCTTGGATTTCCTTGAACAATATGGAAATACAATCATACCAGTTAGTATTGATTATTTTTCTTAAAAGCAAACCGGTATTTTGTTTGCAGGCATTATGCCTGTAGACTTTGTACTTCTGCTGGTCGTATGTTTAGTAACAAACATCTTTTATTGCTTTCACTGCATTCATCTTTGTTACTTCTATTGGCAATACTTACTCTTAATATACAGAATTCAAGTATGTGTTACTACAACTTCGCAGACACCTCTACCAAGTTAATGTATCGAAACATTTACTATCTCAATTTAGTCACATATATTTGGAATTTGTAACTATTTCTTCTTCACCATCATCATCATCATCATCCCTGTTTTCTATATACATGTAGCAAGTCAGTATCAAGACGATGATCATGATGGTGAAGTGCATCTATATTATCTTTTCTTACAGGGCATGAAGATGGACTCCTATTGGTTGAAGGGAAGAGACTGCCTCGTTGTGGACATTCCATCGGACATATCAGTGGATTCTGGTGTAGATACCGAGAAATCTCGGAGTGAGTCACGTGCCTCGAAATCCTCAGACAAATCACGTGGTTCTATTAAGTCAAATAATGGTTCGGCAAGTGGTATTGAAGACAAGGATGCCAATTCGGACATCATGCCTTCTGAAAGTATTTCATCTTGGGGTTTGAACCCGCTGGTGACTGTGAAGCCACCTAAAGGTAAACCTCCCAAAAACAAAGTACACCCTGTGGAACAGGTATAGTGCCTGTCGTTTGAAGGAGGATGCTACCTCAGTTTGTCCAAAGGATTTGGAGTTGACATCTCTATGGCAACAAAGAAAGCATTTCGAGGAACAGGACGAGGAAGAGACAGCAAAGGGTTGTGTTCAGATAATACTTTTTTGTTATTTTAAATCCGTCATCCCATTTTTACTCTATCACATGATCCTATTGCTGTATCTCCTGATCTGACTTCATCCATTCTGATGTATCCTGGCCATACTTTCCATGTCAGATTTCATCAGGATAAATTTATCTTGGACAGACATCCAGATCGTGGCAAGACTTCATCCAGATCGATATACCATGGTTTAATCCCGGTTTATATGTGTACCAGATATAGGACACCGATTGCTCACTAGAATGTCTTCGTTAATCATATTTAGCTGTTATTTCTTATATTATTACATTCAACTCCCTTGTTCCTATATGTCTTCACAACTTTTCAGTATATCAATATCATGCCAAGATATTTTTCAATTATTAATCTTCTTATAATCCAGACATGCTTGCTTGTGGCCATTTTCGTCTGTTTATAAATTTAGCTTTACATATACTAACCGAAGGAAATGAATAACTATTCGATTCCCTCGTATTGCTTGAGGTATCTTGTCATGACATGAAAGGTTGATTACATGTATATGAAAGAACCGAGTGGTTGTGCAAGACCGATTAACTATGGTAATATGAAAGAACTGAGTGATCCTTTACTTCTTTTGAGCAGTATGTAAACGTCCGCTGATGACGTATTGTTGAGTTTCTTCAAAAGATTTAAGTGGTAATCTCGCGTCTTTCATAGTCATGATTGTCAGCAAGTACGTTGTTTTATTTAAAATTTGGTTTCAACAATATTCCACGGCGGGGAACACCAAACTTGGTCTTCACATAGTGTGGGGAATCGAACCCAGGCGTTCAGTGCGACAAGTGACCGCTTTAACCACAAGGGTATCCCACCGGCCCATGAAAGTCTTGGTCACGTGTTTGGTTTGTTAAACATTACAATAAACAGTTGCTGAAATGCATGTCTTAAACCTTCGTATTAATAACACGGTATTGGTTCGATCAGCGTCATCGTTTTTGTTCGATTGCGAAGTGGACATTCAGACTTGTATCTTTATTGAAATGAGGACTTGTTTTGGCAGAACGTTAAGAGATTTATGTGTGTCCTGTGTCATTCAATATGTCTCAGAATATGACATTTCACTTTACAAACAGAGGTCGTGTCAAATTTTGTTTTGTTTGTTGATAAACGCCGTACCCAGCAATATTCTAGCTATTTGGTGCGAATGATAAATAAATATTGTTTGTATAATAATACTCCGAAGCACAATCAAGTGACTGACTTCACAAAAATCTATCAACGTAATTTGGATACACTGACATGTATCTAAGACCACCGATATTGTTAAGATAAGCATAGGTGGTAGTAGATGACTTCTTAGCAGGATCTTCAAGCATGGCTTGTTGAAGACCAATTCTAAGCAGGATCTTAGCATGGGTTCTTGAAGACCGATTCTGTGCAGGATTATCAAGCATGGGTTTGTGAAGACCAATTCTAACCAGGATCGTCCATCATGGGTTGTTGAAGACCGATTCTAACCAGGACTGTGAAAGCTTTGGTCGTTTCAAGAACGAGACGAGACAACACCAGTAATCCATTTATTTACATGTATTGAGGAAGCCAGGGCAATGCCGTGAAGCTTTATAAGTATATGTTAAGCAATATATGAAAAAGCTGTTTGATAGCATTGATGACAATGCCGTGAAGCTTCATTAATATATGTTAAAGAATATATGAAAAAACGGTTTGATAGCATTCATAACATTGATGACATTGATTTTCATATTGCTCGGCTAATCTCCTCCTAAAGGTGGTGCTTTCAAATATTTTACATAGCGTACTGGGAGTAAAGACAAAAAGCGACAATTATTTGAATAGATCACTGAAAGTCGGTGAAAACTCCTGGTTTCATTCAAAATATTCATGTGCTAAAGGCTCAGCTTGACGTGCGATTCGTGCCTCGTTTATTCGACTTGGTTCCTTCTTGTGTAAGCAGCTAATTAGAAGGACATAGTCAATCGTTGCGCCACATTCGCGATAGCTTCTTGCATGTTCCGGAAAGAAAGGGGCGGTGATGGACGCCATTTTGAATCGTCACCACTCGCCCCTTTCCGTACCCGTTCGGCTTTTCACGAACAGACACGAGTGGTAGAAACTCAATAGTAGACTGCACATATAGCACTGCCAGTAAACTACCATCTACGAGCCCAAGTCTTTCATTTATCTTAGAGTTGTAGTTGTTTAAATATGCTGCCTTCGACCTGCTTTTAGGCCTGTGTTTTCAAGATGAAATTGTTTGTGAGAGAATATTGTTGTTTTTCCGCTAAAGCTATGCGCAACATTTTTGTATGACTGAAATTTAGAAAAATGTTCTAATTCGCATATTATGCATACTAATGACCCGTGCCTATTTTCTTGAAATTTTTTAAACCAAAAAAAATTATATTGAAGTAATATATCCATATTGGCAGGAGAGGATCAGTTCAACATTACATAAAAGTGAATTATTATTTATCTTATGAGTCTGCATAAAATCTTATTATTGTTCTTGTGCTAGTTCCATTTCGGACCAGACAAACCAATGATCAATATCATGAGCGTCCTACATCGATATGATGAAGAAACAAACAGGCAGGTCACACAGACCATGATGCATACTAAATACTGCCGATGTAATCCGAATGCTCAGACAGCTCGTTGGTCACATGAAACCAGACCGTTGACCGATTCGTTGGCGAAAAAAGACTACATATATTGTATGTATTGACGGGAGAACGGGGTGTATTGAGGAACGTAGACTACACAAAACAGGTGATGTATTGATTAAGTAGATCAAAGTTGATCAAAGTATATTTGAAACGTGACATTAACATGATTATAGTTCTGTCTCTGTGTAGTTTTAAATAACCCGACCTGTCTTATCACAATATGTTCACATCAATATGCCATGTTACAATAACATTTAAAACCAGAACATTTCACGTAACGTACCCACTTTACGAGAAAAATACTGTTATCCAAACTATTACGAGTGGTGCGTTTGGGTGTGGAACTTGAAGAACTTGTGCACGTGCTGGAGGATATTTACCTGTGTCGTAACCGCTTGTTATATAACCTTTATACAAACATAAAACATATAAATCTATAAGTTTCACTTTCCACCAACTGCCAGCACAAACGTCACATCCATATCGGACAAATATGTTAAACATATGAATACTTTCATTATCAACAATCAAATGTCTTCTTTCAAAACTATTTCAGTAGTTTATATCCACCATTGGAACTGACAAACATGGGCGTTGTTTTGGAAGTGGTTTATAAACCCGTATTAAACCGGTTTGAAATTCATACAAAATCCTGTTAGATGAATATCAGTCCTGTTGTTATTTGTAATAATATTAGTTGTGTAGGTAATAAATAACGATGGTGTTTGCTGAAAGTCGGTCTCACAGCAGGACAGACACCAAACGCGGTAAGCCATTGATTCCATTTGTCGACAACCATGGGGTGTTTGTGTGTCAAGTCTAAGGCTCCCTGTACTAAGTCCCCAAATGTATTATTTCAGGATCTCGTTGTCCATCAGGGTGTTAGCGCGATGACCATCTTAATTACAGTATTGGATTACGATAGTGGAACTCAACCGGTGACAATACCTTGATGCACGCGTGGTACAATTACACTCCATGACAAAAAGACCTTACCATTAGTATAATGTTTACAGAAAATTAAAACTTCACCCACCCTGTTTAAGTGAAAACGGTATGCCTGATCAAACGCGTTTGCTCCCACTGCGACAAAGATCCACTGAAGGTCATTAGATATTTATAGTTATGCTTGATCTGGTCAACTTAACGTTAACGCATGGAATGCTATCGATGATCCTCTAGTATCGCTGAAAGGCTGTTTACCAAACCGCAACACACTACTCTCAGTCTAAATTCACATCAAACACAAGCCTGTATAAACATGCTACACTTTAAAATGTGGACGTAGATTCAACAACGGTATATTTTCTTCGACACCAAGGCGATAGCGTGAGGCTTCGAATTAGAAAACACACAGCTATCGAATCGTACGAAGGCATTATTGTTACTTCGTGATTATTCGTATGTGTGTGATCATTAAGCTAATTACAAACCAAACTTCATTATGAATAACGTGTTTACTTGACCTTCTATTTCTGTTTATTCCAGAAATGACACCATCCGTAAAAATAAACTTGATCACGTTTTCTATTGTGTTCTGTGAAGTAATCATAAACACACGTTGTCATACATGAATAACGAATTAACTTGACATGTATCGTTAGTTATTATAAGAATGAGACCATCAGTACTATTAATCACATTTTTATATATCTTTTCTTTTAATTATCCGCAAACAATGCGTCGTCATGAATAAATAAGGAATTAGATTGACGATCCGATATGTTTACCGTTACTTATTTCAGGAATGACGCCATCTGTAATTTTCCCCCGTTTTTAAGTACGTTAGTGTTTTAAGTAAACAATGAATCATCAAGAATAAATAACCAGTTAACTTGACATGTTTATCATTGTTTGTTACCAAATGACACCATCAGTAAACAAACTACATTGTTGACCCATTACCGCTGGCGAGATTCTCTGTACATAGAAATATTCTCGCCTTTCAATCGTTTTAATATGTGCCAAAGTGAGTTGTGTTGTATTTATCTTAGCATCTTTTCCTTCATATTAAACTTATGTGCATTATGACAATGACTCTTGTTATATATGCGTACGTTTCTGTGGAAATGATTACAGCATTTTGCATTCGTATTTACTTCACAAAAACATTTCATGTGGCGTTTTGATGATGATGATGATGATGATGATGATGATCGGACTGGTGCTAACAAACCTGTAAACGTAATCAACAGGTACTGGGATTCGAACAGAGGGTCACGGGTTTCTGTTCCGCTCAAAGGACGAAACTCTGCACTGCGAATAGCTCCCACGACCGTAAGCTATGAATACACAAAACCATTTAGAGTTGCTGAGTGGGTTAGATGGCTGACTTTGTGTGCTTGCGCTGGGACTCAACCCAACAAAAGTAGTAGAATCTGTACTTTATGGAGAAAGCGTGATCCCAAATATAACGTGTCACATTTGACCACTTTCTAAATGGCATCTTGTATTCAAAGGAACCATGGCTAGAACACTCAAGTTGGTTTACAATTATACAAACATTAGAGCACCGTTAGCAGCAAGAAACGTATGCATGTACCCGCTTCAGAGACAATGGTTACAGGGATGTCATGAATGCTCGTGGAGCACAATGTCGTTGGTGTTTTTGTCGGGATTTAATGTTTCCCAAGTGAGTTGACAGCGATCTTTCACGAACCGAACCTTTTGTTGCAATTATTCATAACGTGCACATGCTTGAGATGGCAGGATAAATGTACCATGACAAAATGTCTATTTCCACGCAGCCTGACAATGCCCCCTACGAGAGCCATGGCCAGCTGCTGTCTCCAATACAAAGCATTGCTAGCTTGTTTTTCACAAGTGACCTAATAAAAAAACATCGACACCACTATCCGTTTATTTCCCAAGGGTATGATGAACTGTAAACAATGGATTACTTGGTTCACAAAATGTTATAGGTTGTTTAGATGTGGTCAAACGTTTTAGGATCAATGGATGAATAATGTATGGTGAAAACTAAGTGCCGCTGTACAAAGTGATGTCAGCGCTGAGTTGATCGTAGCTTGTGTGACTTCACATAGACGATTGTCGCCAAGGGCTTTGTTTGTTTGTTTGTTTGTTTGTTTGTTTGTTTGTTTGATACTGCACTCAGCAATTTTACAGGTATTTGACAGTCGAGTGTGGGTCAGACAACCCAGTGACTGCCGTCATGAACATCGATCTACGCAGTTGGGATCACAGGGGCGTGTCACGCTTAGAAACAGCGTTAGAAAGACATATAGGTATATAGACCCTATCCTAGTACTATATAAAAGCCATGGCTCTCGTAGGGAGCATTGTCAGGCTGCGTGGAAATAGAAATTTTGTCATGGTACATTTATCCTGCCATGTCAAGCACGTGCACGTTATGAATAATTGCAACAGAAGGTTCGGTTCGTGAAAAATTGCTGTCAACTCACTTGGGAAACATTAAGTCCCGACTAAAACACCAACGACATTGTGCTCCACGAGCATTCATGACTCCGCTGTTTCTAAGCGTGACACGTCCCTGTGTACATTTATATAGTACTAGGATAGGGTCTAAGTACCTATATGTCTTTCTAACGCTGTTTCTCTCACTCACCAGCACTGAAAACGCACCAGTCTAAAATTGTCCATATTTTCATCAAGATGAATTTCAGCATGACAATTATCAATGAATATTACTAACATGAAGTCACAGGGCATGTCCAGTTGAAATATTCTTTCTAGAAACGAGTTCCTGTTCACAATATGAAACTCCAAAACGCAACAACATGCATCCACGCCTTGAAATAAGCGACTTTCGTTCTGAAATTATGCTGACTGTGACCTTAAAAGCAGGTGTATGAGAAACGATTCTCATTTCTTCACTAACGATTGTGAAACGAGGACAGAGATGCCGGAGATAACACCTCAGGAAAGAGAACGTGCACTAGGCATGATTCAGGTTGGCACCAGCAGCAGGGATATTGCTCGACGACTTGGATGTAGCCACTCCACCATCGTTAGGCTTCATAGACGACATCAGCAGATAGGCAGGACCCGGGACCTTCCACGACCTTGGCAGCAACGTGTCAAGACGCGCAGTCAGGATCGCCATATTGTCCATGACCATGTCAGTGATCGAACGCTGCCGGCTGCCAGGACTGCTGCACTAGTTCAAGGTCGACGTGGGATCATCAGCGCCGACATCGTGCGACGTAGTCTACACGGTCCCGGGCTCCATGCTTGACGTTATTACATTGGACCAATCCTGACTGACAGACACCGTAATGAGCGTACACAATGGGCTAACAAGAATGTTCAATGGAGGTTCAACAATGACATGGTGTGGTATTCACTGACGAGTGACGTTTTCACCAACGTAATGCTGACGGCCGATTATGCGTTTGGCGTAGACGTGGTGAACGTTATGCTGATGAGTGTGTGGTTCAGACAGACTGTTGGGGTGGTGAGAGTATCGTTGTCTGAGGTGAAATAAGTTACAATCACAGGACTTCCTTTATGTATGTCAAGGGAGAGTTAATGTCCTTTACTACCGTGACCAGATTCTTCAGAATCACGTCGTACCATTCTTCAATCACCACCTAGATGTCCATACTTTTCGATAGGACAACGCACGGGCTCACACAGCTAGACTTTCCACGCTGTATCTGGCCCAGCTACACATCCAGGTTATTCATTGGCCGCACTGTCGCCAGATTTATCCGCTATTGAGCACTTGTGGTACGAAATAAGTCAACCTCTTTCGCGGCGACAACAGATGCGAAACATCCGGGAACTTGAGGCTGCCCTTCTGCAGGAGTAGAATGCCATTCCCCAGAACACTATTCTGACGCTTATTGACTCAATGAGACGTTGCACTGCATGTGTCAATGCAAATGGCGGTCACATGCGATATTGACTTTTCGATTTGACCCCACATGTGTTTGATCCTTTCTGACTGTGAAACAATTAAATGAATGAGCGTTTTTTCTGTGTTGTCGTTTTTGTCAGTCGTCCATCAGTTATGATCCACTAAGAAACTATCAATTGCATACACGTGCTTTTAGTAACCTCAACTTATGTAAGTGGTGTTTTTTTAATGCTCGTGAGTTATATAAAGGTGAAGCTTTTCTAAACAATCTTGATATCCCAAAATATCAGATCCATATAACATTATTGGTTGTATTTGCGAATCAAAGAGTTTAGAAATATTTTAGGGGAGATAATTCAAATCTTATATAAAACAGACGTGACGTTGAATAAGGCTTTCTCTGCTCTTGAAACTATATCTTCAATGCTTTTAGAAAAGTTCATTGTGTGGGTGAACAAGAGACCAAGATATTTATAATGACTATTAATCTTAAGATGTATCCCATTTGATACCCACTTTTTATTTACGGATAACGACGCGCCCTTTCTGAAAATGACAATATTTGTTTTGTCGTAATCAACCGATATCTTCTATTATTTTGTGTAACGTCAATTAACAGCATTTACGGGCAATAGGGCCGTTGTTTTGCCGATCACATTTTATTTTTATTCCAGCTATATGACGACGGTCTGTAAATAATCGAGTCTGGACCAGACAATCCAGTAATCAATAGCATGACTATCGATCTACGCCTTTGGGATACGATGACATGTGTCAACCAAGTCAGCGAGCCTGACCACCCGATCCCGTTAGTCGCCTCTTACGACAAGCATGGGTTACTGAAGATCAATTCTAACCCGGATCTTCACGGGAAACTATGCAATTATGAGAATAGCAAATTGTTTTCAGATTGGCCCACATGACACTCACTTATAGGATGATTTGTAACAAATTGTCAAGAAACGGAGATCAAAGATGGCTGGCGTGTGCCCCTCCTAGTCACCCACCCCTATGCCTTCCCCGCGACCAACTCCCTCGACACAAACACTCACACACCGGTACCGGACCAAAATCACTTACGAGGTCCGTGGTGAGACTGCCTTATTACATCCAATTTCAGTTGCATTCAACTGAATCGCGTTAATAATGTAAAACATGGATGAGTATCTCGCTGACATTAAGTACACGTTAATGTTTAATGCTAACGTTGTCCCCTGTGACTTTCACCGTTCACTTGAGCCAACGGCAGAATAAAACCCCACTTGTTATCATCAGGTGTGTTTCAGAAAGCGGTAAGATAAATTGAACCCATGGTGATTAGCCCTTATATAATGTATGTGAAATCGATTTTGTTGATTGTTTCGATTTCCATAAGAAATTACTTTTAGAATGTATTATGCAATTCAACATTCTGGCGCTCATCTTGTTCCTTTTGCGGACGTCATGGAAATGAAATTCTAGTCAAATGCAACGGTGTTTATGTAGTGTACAATGTTTTGTGTAATATGCAGCGCTTTGTGTTGTGATATATTAACATGACAAAGGGAGACAAGCCGTGTTTCTCTGGGATTTCCCTTGGGTTATCAGGCATCCCGACACTGGTACACATGCATTCTTCAGTGCTGAGTACATAGACGACACCAGTGGCCGTATGCACATGTCGGGCGTAGCTAACGTCAGGCGTAAGACACTACGTCGGGCTTAGCAGCGCCCTCCTCTTACACGTCATGCACAACGTCGGTTAGCCTAGGCGTTGCTACGCCCCGCTTAACGGATTTACGTCGAGGAGCAGTGAGCTATTTTTAGATTTTCGAACGTTTTTAAACCACTGGTAAAAGGCGCGAAACAACTTCGCGGTACATCCCTTTCAGCCGTAATCATGGAAAGCCAAAGAAAACCGAGAAAACCCAACTTTACCGATGGATCCTGTGGGGGGAAAAACATGGACTTTCAAAATGGGCTTCACCATAAATGTCGCCATATTTTACACATTACGAAATCACGATTCACAGCGTTATTTGGTGTATGTTTTCAAATGTTCAAATCGGATTACCACTCAGAAGTATTGAATTTCAAAAATAGCATATTACTGATCACTGATATTAGGTTTTCATGAAATCACTAATGATAATTCTGAAAATACACTTACACGAACGCCGAAGTGCGCTTTCCGTCATATAATTGGATAGTGTACGCCAATTACATCACGTATATATCATATTCAGCTGCGACAAATGCATCACTGAATTCCCCATACATTTTAGAATCAAATTACAAATGGGCTTTGTCACCAATAGCAACTGTCTTGATAAAATGAAACGAAAGATATTGGGTCTGAAAAGTCCAAACGAACGCTGTGCTCGAAAGGCCGCGCTTGTAAAGAAAGAAAATTCCGATTTTACACTACTAGCATTTTCCGACATTCAGCCGTCTATTCATTGCTTGCAATGGCTCAATAGCTTTAGAATATGCATCGAAAGAGTATCGTAGCAAGAAATGGGAAATTAAAAACAGATACAATGCAATCATTTGATATTTCATAAGAAATTGTCGAAGTTTCCGTGCAGCGTGACGCCATGACTAACGCAAAATCACGCAGAACGACAAAGGTAATTATCAGCATTTCTGGCTTCTTCTCTTACTTACAATGAAAACGATAAAACATATAACAATACACAGATAGTCAGAATCATTCTGATTACTTACATCTCATATTTTATAAACGAACGATCCCTGAATTAGGGAATGGTCCTCGCAAAATCCTGTGTACCCTTGTCAGGCCGCCATTTTGTAAGATATCAGTCATCGGTAGTGATGTCATACGTCAACATTGTTGTACATGTTAGGCATTTTCTTTGAGGTGAAGGCCGGTTGAACAAGAGTAAACACAATCGCCCTATCCTTCCGATCACACTTTCAGTATTATGACTGACTGACTGAGTATGGTTTTACGCCGTTTTTAGCAATATTCCAGCAATATCACGGCGGGGGACACCAGAAATGGGCTTCACACATTGTACCCATGTGGGGATTCGAACCCGGGTCTTCGGCGTGACGAGCCAACGCTTTAACCATTAGGCTACCCCACCGCCCCTTCAGTATTATGATGTATGTTTTGCGTATCGTTCAGATATGTTTTCATCAAACTAATTTCTGTATATACATTTAGCCTTGTTCAATACCATATTATACGTGGTTCTAAGATGCCTAGCGGTTAGAACAATCGAAAAAAAAATACATTATCAGACAATAAAGGTATAGTTTTTTGATGACGTAACAATTGAATGACGTTATCCCGTCACTTCGCCATTCTAGTGTGCCCCCTCGTAATCGAACCATTTTACATTACGTCACAATGTAAGCGACGTCACGATGCATGTCAGTTGTCATCGCCTCGTACGGCCTCCTACAGTAAACTACACCGTTGCATCCAGTTTCTTGGTTTGCTGTTGCTTCACGCAGCTAACATCACTTTGGAAACATTACGTTTATGTTTTACGACGGTTAAAATGTGTCATTTCGACTCACAAGTTTTCAGCGACACGGTAACGTTCGTAATGTTTACATTCCCACAATGCAATTGTGGAATGTCGCTTGACTACTCAACTTCCTCTGGATGTACTGATCTAAACTTACGCTGGTAGTAGAAATGCAACTTTCATATTGCCCCATATGGTTTACGTTAATGACAGATGTAATTAAAATAATTCAGAGAAGATTTTTAATCCGAACGTAAACCGCCATCAAACTGTTATCATTTGTTTTTTCTGGTAACGTTCGTCTTAACGTAGGGGGCAGACACATCAATAGAACAGCGCGCCAGTTAGCCCTGTGCGAGGATTCTTAATTTAGGTCACCGACACCGTCGTTTGTTTTCTGCCTTTAATTAATCGTAATTATCTTTAGAAAGTATTAAATTAGGCATCTTAGAAAAGAAATACACTTCGCAATACGCAAGCGTCCTCGTGCTTTAACTATAATAGTTCAGGGCAAAAGTGTGTTTTATTACACTATACATGGTGGTAGAGCGAAGTGTATTTCTAAAATATAGGGTAGGCGGGTTTTTTTATTCTTTGAAAGTTTTTGATTGTTTGAATAATATTTACATAAGAAATTGATACATTTATTATAGTACACCATATTTTAAACCTTTACACAAGTATTAGAAGATCACACGTAGCCATAACTGCAAAATATTTGGGTGTTGTGAAATATTATTTTTCATTTACGTTAAATTGATGCCAAACAGGTGCGCGTGCTGCTCACAATAAGATACGCAGTCAAACCGTCTAATTGTTGATATATTCGGGACACTATGTAATTGGTAAAATCATTCATTTTATGTTTTCTCTAAAGAGTGTTAAATTCTGACATAGAAGCCGAGACCTTTTATACAATTAATGGAAATTAGGTAAGATATATACTAATCAGCAAACCAATGTCGTCTTTTTCCGACGTCGCAAAATGCATAAAACAAGCAATGACGTCAACTAAATTGTTGGATTATTATCAGTAATTTCATTACATTTAAAGATATGGCTAGTACTCCGTTAATAATGATGCAAAATTAGTCATAATACATCTACACAAACAGGAGAACATGGGAATCTAAGAACTAACTTACATATCGGATAGGGTCATCCAAATCCAATTCTTAAGTAGTACATTGCCATCTTTTCTTATTAATTGTGAAACTACCAAAACGTATCAGCTCACATTGGGGAACTTTGAATTGGAATAGTTTGATTCACCGTGAACACAACATAACGAAAATATAGCGTAAGTATCCACAACAACTTTTCTCCAAGTGATCTGAGTAACATTGACCTAGTGTTAAGCATAACTCAGTTATGCCCCCTTATCTTTTATACGTGTATGACCTCTCTGTCGTCAGTTGACGTCATAGAAGAAAATCCATTTTTGACACTTATTGCGAGTCATTTTTAATGTTGAGCGTCTAACGTTATGCATTAGCACATAAACCCAATTCATATACACTCATGTCGTTCAGATATCAGGCTGTATTTTCTTCGCTCACACTTTCT
The DNA here is from genome assembly GCF_003918875.1 of Haliotis rubra. Classification (NCBI taxonomy): domain Eukaryota; kingdom Metazoa; phylum Mollusca; class Gastropoda; order Lepetellida; family Haliotidae; genus Haliotis; species Haliotis rubra. The sequence goes on along the minus strand of NW_025765170.1, from coordinate 1,736,238 downwards.
GTAAAGATGCCAAATTAAAAAAATCGTAGCAGAGTGCTTTTATCGGTGCACGACAAAAAGCGGAGAAATTGACAGTTAACGCGTAACAAAATTTTAGACAACATTTAGCAGTGTCTATTTCTCAAACCGGCGAGGTAGTCGCACTTATATTTATACCAACGGATATAAATTTAAATATTCTACATTTCTGTGTAATTTTATGGCCGTACGCAGATCCAGGACCACGCGAGCGCAATTCTCGCACAACGTTCACTTTTAAAAACTTTTGAAAATGTGCGCCTGATAAAAACTCGGCGTCCAGTGCCTCCATTACAAGGCTACGCCTGCTGGGTAGGTGGCGTAAATATAGAGCGCTACGACTGGCGTAACTTTAACTACGTCTACTATGTGCATACCGGTTTAACGTTACGTCCGGGCGCACATTTTGCTTACGCCCGGACTAGAATTTACGCCCGACATATGCATACTGCCACAGGTGTTACGTTTTGTTGGTTACTTGGGGAGCATGGGGAGTTTATGTGTTGGTTACATTGACAACATGAGGAGTTTATGTGTTGGTTACTTTGACAACACGGGGAGTTTATGTGTTGGTTACTTTGACAACATGGGGAGTTTATGTCTTGGTTACTTTGACAACATGGAGAGTTTATGGGTTGGTTACTTTGACAACACGGGGAGTTTATGTGTTGGTTACTTGGGGATCATGGGGAGTTTATGTGTTGGTTACTTTGACAACATGGGGAGTTTATGTGTTGGTTACTCGGGGAGCATGGGGAGTTTATGTGCTGGTTACTTTGACAACACGGGGAGTTTATGTTTTGGTTACTTTGACAACGTAGGGAGTTTATGTGTTGGTTATTTTGACAACACGGGGAGTTTATGTTTTGGTTACTCTGGGAGCATGGGGAGTTTATGTGTTGGTTACATTGACAACATGGGGAGTTTATGTGTTGGTTACTTGGGGAGCATGGGGAGTTTATGTGTTGGTTACATTGACAACATGGGGAGTTTCTGTGTTGGTCACTTTGACAACATGGGGAGTTTATGTGTTGGTTACATTGACAACATGAGGAATTTATTTGTTGGTTACATTGACAACATGGGGAGTTTATGTGTTGGTTACTTGGGGAGCATGGGGAGTTTATGTGTTGGTTACTTTGACAACATGGGGAGTTTATGTGTTGGTTACTTTGACAACATGGGCAGCATTTGTGTTGGTTACTTTGACAACATGGGCAGCATTTATGTTGGACACATTGACAACATGGGGAGTTTATGTGTTGGTTACTTTGACAACATGGGGAGTTTATGTGTTGGTTACATTGACAACATGGGGAGTTTATGTGTTGGTTACTTTGACAACATGGGGAGTTTATGTGTTGGTTACATTGACAACATGGGGAGTTTATGTGATGGTTACTTTGACAACATGGGGAGTTTATGTGTTGGTTACATTGACAACATGGGGAGACGTGTTGGTTAACTTGACGACATGAGGAATGTATGTGTTGTTACATTAACAACATAAGGAATGCATTTGTTGGTTACATTGACAACATGGACAGTTTATGTGTTGGTTACATTGACAACATGAGGAATGTATGTGTTGTTACATTAACAACATAAGGAATGCATTTGTTGGTTACATTAACAACATAAGGAATGTATTTGTTGGTTACATTGACAACATGAGCAATGTATTTGTTGGTTACATTGACAACATGAGCAATGTATTTGTTGGTTACATTGCCAGCCTTTATTATGAGACGATCCAGTATCGACGAATGGAAAAACACAATGTAAGCATTAAAGGGAAGAAGGGGTGTGATAGCTGCAACCCATGCTTGTCGTAAGAGGTGAATAACGGGATCGGGTGAGCAGGCTCGCTGACTTGGTTGACATGTCATCGCATCCCCATTGCACAGATCGATGCTCATGCTGCTGATCACTGGATTGTCAGGTCCAGATTCGATTATTTATAGACCGACCCCATATAGCTGGAATATTGCTGAGGGCGGCGTTAAACAACAAACAAACAAAAAACAAAACCGTTGCCCGACATTGAAACAATGTGTGAAGTAGACCACGGCAAGGATAAAGCATGAGAAATTGTGCCGTTCATGCGATGTAATCTGAACACTCATTGGTCAGAGAGACCCTGATTTCCTTCTCGCGAGAACCAGGCTGTGGTTTGATTGGTTGGGTGAAAATAACCGTTACATGTGGACTACATAGCGGCTGTCAGTTGTCACGGTTGATGAATGACTGTAGTGGCGACACTCATAAAGTATTGACGATGAAGTTTTGTCCACAGGAGATTCCCAAAGTAAGTTCGGCGAGTACGCTGAAGGAGGAGACGACGGTGGTACGTCAACCACGTCGTTCTTACGTAGAGAGCAACGCACGTCGTCATGCCTGACTTCTCCTTTGTTCGACATTGAAGTTCTTTACTTTGAACACAGATTCAATGAGGAATTTTGTACTTTCCTTTCCGCCCTAAATTATCATTCCTTCGTGAAATAAAAGAAAGAAGAAAGTTACCTCCACCCCCGATAGTATTGAGAATACTTATGGTCTAAAAAAAATTATAACCGAACCCACAAGGATATGATAAATTTGAGTAAGTGAGTGAGTTTAGGTTGTTACGCCGCAATATTCCACCTACTAGTATATGGCGGCGGTCTGTAAATAATCGAGTCTTGACCAGACTATCCAGTAATCAACAGCATGAGCAACGATCTGCGCAATTGGGAACCGATGACATGTGTCAACCAAGTCAGCGAGCCTGACCACCCTATCCCGTTAGTCGCCTCTTACGACAAGGATGGGTTACTGAAGATCAATATTCTAACTCAGACCTTTACGGGTACATAAATTTGAACACAATAATTGCCCTGACATTTGTCTCAAATACACGTTCAGGTGTCCTCGAGCCCTTTGTAGTGATCATTGTCCTGCGTATGATTCTCTATGTGAAATGAGACCCAATCTCATGATATCTAAAATAGGGTATAACAATGGCGTTGGGGATTAAATATTGAGGGATTAAACAGAAGTGTTAGCAATGTAGACTCGAGCGCCATTTTGTCATCTAAAGATGTTGACAAAGCAACAGGAAGTACTCTCTCCTTCATCACTAATGCATGTGACACTTACATGCCGAACAAAATTGTAACAATTAGTTCGAGAGATACAACATGGATAAACAGTAAAAAAGTACAAAAGTTATTGCGACACCGAAGGTGCCAACACTTGAACGCAAAACGTTGAAATGTAGTTAGAGACTGGGGAAGCAAGAGACACTTTATATACAAGTGAGAGTGAGTGTGGTTTTACGCCGCTTTTAGTAATATTCCAGCAATATCACGGCGGGGGACACCAGATATGGGCTTCACACATTGTACCGATGTGGGGAATCGAACCAGGGTCTTCTGCGTGACGAGCGAACGCTTTAACCACTAGGCTACCCCACAACCCTTTATATATAAAGTGACATCGGCAGTTAGAAATGCTAACAATAGTAAAAGTTGGTTGTTTGTTGTTTAAAGACCCACTCAGCAGTATTCAAGCGGTTTGTAAAATAATCCAGTCTGTTTCTCGCGAAATGGAAACCAGGGTCTCTCTGACCAATGAGCGTGCATGAACGACACAATTTCTCATGCTTCATCCTTGCCGTGGTCTACTTCACACATTGTTTCAATATCAGGCAACGGTTTGTTTTAGTTTGTTTGTTGTTTAACGCCACACTCAGCAATATTCCAGCTATATGGGGGCGGTCTACAAATAATCGAGTCTGGACCTGACAATCCTGTGATCAACAACATGAGCATCGATCTACGCAATTGGGATACGATGTTATTTCTAAACCAAGTCAGCCTGCCTGGCCACCCGTAAGTTGCGTCTTACGACAAGCATGGGTTGCTGAAGACCAAGTCTAACATAAGACCTGTAGTGTAAATGAATGTCTTAATTATAGTGAGTGAGTGAGTGAGTTTAGACTTACGCCGCTCTCAGCAATATTCCAGCTATATGGCGGCGGTCTGTAAATAATCGAGTCTGGACCAGACAATCCAGTGATCAATAGCATGACTATCGATCTACGCCTTTTGGAACCGATGACATGTGTCAACCAAGCCAGCGAGCCTGACCACCCGATCCCGTTAGTCGCCTCTTACGACAAGCATGGGTTACTGAAGGTTCATTCTAACCCGGATCTTCACGGGTTCTTAACTATAGACCAGCAGCACTTACAAGCTGTCTGACAAAAGTTGTCTCTTAGAATGTGGATTCAAATTTCGTTAGAGACAATGACATACTAAAAAACTTACGCTCTGGCTTTATGCCTAGAGATATCTGAGATATCTGTATAATTCTATGTCAAAAGCATTACATAATAGCAAAGATGTGAGAGTCGTCTTTTGTGATATCATTAAAGGATTTGATAAAATATGACATAAAGGGATACTATCAAACTAAAAACTTGCGGCATCCATTGCAAAACATTGAGCGCAGAAAGTAGTAAGCATTTAGCGACAGTTGAACTTCAGATCTAAAACATGTTGCGGCGGGAGTTCCCCAAGGATCGGCCTTAGGACCTCAACTATTTATGACATACATTAATGATATTATCGACCAAGATGGTATCGACAGTAATATCCATCTCTTTGGGGACGAGACATCAGTTAATGGCATCGTTGATGATGCAGATATCACCGCTAAATAATAAATACTGACCGATAAACTTTCCTGAAAATTCAAATGGAAAGTACATTTCAATCCAGTTATTCTAGCGTATGGTTAAATTGAGTCGAAAGACAGTGTTTATAATGATTGGTAAGTTGCTCGTTGACGAGGTTGACAACGGTCGTGTTGGTGGCAGGGGAGTGATCTTCCTGGATTTGGTTGCTGAAGCAGTAAGTAACGGAAGTTTCGTGAAGTGTATAGCTTTTCTTGAGGAAACTAGACATGTCTCACTTCCATTCCATGGTAGAAAACATTCTGCATGACGCCACAACATACAAGAAGGACCCCGTTGTTAGGCCAGATCGTCAACATAAGGCGATCCTGAAATCCATACGTGAGACTATGTGTAGACTTACATCGTACCCTTTCAAAATCCCATCCTCAGCAACTGCCCAATGGAGACTGAGCAGAACAACCACCTATTTTCTATTGACGTGATTGTGCCCAGTACCTCCCACCAACTTCAGACTACTGAGTACAGAAACTCAACCCATACTGATGAGTACATCCACTACCACTACAACCATCCTCTCAAACTTAAGACAGGCATCATCTCTACATCAACCAGAAGAACATCTGCTCGACAAATCTACAAGAAGAAATTGAACACCTGAAGGATGTGTTTGTAGTACTTAACCGCTATTCATTCCAAATAGAAACATTGTAGCAACTCTATCACCTTCCACAAAACGACCTTAACCAAAATCTCCATTTCCTACATTGTCAGACCTCTAAAACAACAGGCAGGCATAAATACCACCTTCTCATCCACCGCCTCAACAACCTTCTTCATTTCATCGGAAGAAAAGCATCAACCGTCAACAACAACCTAAAATGTCACCTATATGAAATAGACTATATGATTGTGGACAGAGGTACATAGGCGAAACATCCCACCCATCAACACCCGAGTGAAAGAACATCAACTAATTCCGACAGCAAATCAGCTTTCTCGATCTCATCATATCAAACCCCAGTCATCAAATAAATTGGACAGACATTGCGCCATTCTTGAAGCAATCACACTGACTTCAGCAAACGCAAACTCACCAAAGCTATTCACATCCGACAACAAAACCCACCATCAACTGAGACCAAGGATATCCCATCCCATCAGTATGACCCATTCTCAACTACGTCTAATCAACTGTGTAAACATCTACTCTTTTCTAGCGATCTCTTGATTTGTGCGGCTCTGGCTTCCACCTGAAATCCGTTTGTTCATTCTCTGGCTTGTACCAACTTATTGCCTGGTAAATTATGCAGTTGCTGCACTGTCTTTGTTTGCACACAGTCAATATACATCTTCCCTTCCTCATGTCACACTCATGCTTGACAACGGTACAAGAATCTGTATCAAACGTCACACCTACGGAATAACAGAAGCTGTTATACATACATTTGTCATTATCTATCATATATATGTTTACATCTATACTGTTTGTACGATGTTGCTTCCCGGCAAAAGATAAGGCAGCAGGAGAGCTCTTTAACACTTTTAGCTACAAAGGGGCGGTGGGGTAGCCTAGTGGTTAAAGCGTTGGCTCGTCACGCCGAAGACCCGGGTTCGAATCCCCACATGGGTACAAGAAGCCAATAGCTGGTGTCCCCGCCGTGATGTTGCTTGGATATTGCTAAAAGCGGCATAAAACCAAACTCAGTCAGTCAGTTTTAGCTACAACAGCAACAACTGTTTATCAGTATAGCGAAGGCGACAGCGAGAAGGATGTGCCGATCATAGGAAATGCATGAGATTGAGCTGGAGTTTCGCTCACTTCATTTATCTCACTTCGAGAAAAGTCCCTATCTTTTAGGATCTCTCAGCAGTTATCCAGCAATTAGTACGAAACCTTCCACCCTCCCAAAATTGTTGATATGGAGCTGGTCACAGAATGTATCAGGTTACTAAAAACAAACAAGGTTTACCCCACTGTTGAAACAGTGTCCACACGTTCATAGACCAACTGCATGAATATTAACTACATGGTTTAATGGACGGTGACAAGTACTGGTGTTCAACATGGTCAAGATATGTAGTATGGGTGATAAGGCTGGATGTATCATATTTTGGTTTTGGTGCTATCTCTACATTTGGAGTAAACCTCCACTCATTGCTAACCTTATGTTTTCGGAGCGTGTATTCCAATCAATTTCTATCTGTTAATTATTGTTCATTAAACATTCCAGAACAGGGAAGGAGACGTTGTCCTTGTTTCCCCAAAAGAGCTATTCCACTGGAGACACATTCGCGTTGGCGCACATATGAACTTTTCTGTTTGACGAAATAACAACTGGGATTTAAACAGTCGGACATTGATATTTTTTTAGAATAGTAATCAGATCCATCTCGTGAAGGCCATCATTGCATTACATGGGATCCGTTACCCTCAAGTCATAAAGACATTGAGTTCAGTTCATCGCCATTTTGAAAGGTATTTCAGTCACATGGGTTCGAATCACTGTTTGGACAATAATTTTCACGTTTATGATATGTAACGAGTGTAGCGGGAGAATTTTCTAAAAAAATCCATTTCTTCACCGATTTCGTTCAAATTTGAAAAATAAGTTACTCATAACATGTAAAAACAATATACGGTTGTAAAACGATTTTATTTTTAAAAATTATTTCCAAACAGTGACTCGAACCCCTGTGATTCCAGTAATATCGCTGCGTATCATGATCAGCTTATTGTGGGAGGAAAGCCATAAGTGATGCAGGGGATCCTTTCACAAAGCACAAAGGTGATCGCAAGGTTGCTTCGTGAAAGGAGCCCCAGGTCTCAGACAGTGGTGAAACCCACGAGAATGGGTGTGGTGCTGACAGGGCTTGAAACATTTTTGGCGATCCAGGATCGAATCCAAGTGAACACATGGATAAGGGTAGTCGAATTGAACTGTATATTTGTGCACAATTGTGGTCTTTTAGTCATTGTTATAACAACACTGAAAATTCGTACAGACTGGCAGTCCAAAATGGCGGCTATCTTCTCGGTGGCTCCGATGCTGTGGAAACCGGAAGTCGCAAATTAAGATGATGCTTGGGAAGATATTGGTGACGACATCAATCACCTGTAGGTCATCAGTCATCTGATCACGGCATCACAGCATGTGATCGTTGTCTGATATGCAACAAATCTAGTACACAGATCAGATTCGAACACAGACTTTGCGGTTTTGAGGTGAAGTCAGCTTTCGATGTGTCCATCCGCGGTTAGTTTGTATCTCAGATGTGGCTGGACTGACGTGTGATAATGGTTATATATGCAGACCTATGGAAACCTTGTGTTAATTCTTCTGCAGGTGTGCGACAGCACATGAGCATCGGCGTAGGTTATCTCCCCTTGCATGCGACGCCATTTTAAATCTCCGAAATCTTCAGCAATAATTGACAAGGAATAAAGAGATTATATGCTTCTTCCAAAACTGATCCTTGTCTTCAAATAGTGAAATTACTTCCGGAGTATTATTTCTCATGCACAATGGCCAAGACATACAAACGTATTGCCCATAGGCGTGTGAAGGCTTTTTGCCAGGTAACATGAAAATCACAAAGCCCACATCCAGATCAATCAATGTGCTGATGCACGTAAAGCACACAAAGACTGATGAAAAAAAGGGACCGGAAGAAGACTTTGCATCGAAAAATTGTTTGGGAGCTGCAATCGCTGTCACTGCCGTTGTTTACTTGTACAAATAGATGCTAAGCGCACAATTAGGTGAGCGCTCCACGGATCAATGCCTGCATTTATTTGATCAATATTAGCATTACGTGGAGGATAAAGGGATGTTATTAATATTTCATTGCACAGACCATTTCTGGATTTTCGTGTCTCGGCGGACTTTGGTAATGTGGGTGGATAAAAGGACTGGTTTGACGGTAGGTCGTCTTGCCGGACTTAACGGTGAAGATAATATTACCATGGCTGAACGAGTATAGTCTTGCGTCTCTTTCTGGAATATTCCAGCTATATGTCGACGGAGACACAAAAAATGACTATTAATCATTCTGGGGACGCTTCTGGGGAATCGAACCCGGACTTCGGAGAGATTTACTTCTGAATGCTTTAACTAGTGAATCATACACAAGTTATTTAAAGTTCTTTCAAGGACCCAGCAGAAAGTGAACAAAATTAGTTAAAATGTCTATGGAAAAAAACCCTCTTTTTTAAGCACCATCGCCATTTCTAATATACTGAACAGCAAAAGTAACGCAAGTCTGGCTTTTTTGTAAAGTTTTTTAATAGAAGACAACCAAAATCATGTCTAATCATTTATTCTACAGAAAACACTGTCAATTTAAAATGTTGAAAGTTGCTGTTGACATTGAATTGCAATAAGTTCAAATTGATCACAGTCCGTCAAATGGAGATACCCCTGAACGCGAAAAGTGACAGTCTCTTTAGTAGCGCGTATAGCCACCTTGAGCTTGCACACAGGCCGTGCAACGTGGCCTCATTGAGTTCACTAGAGTCTGAAAGACTGCCTGAGGCAACTGGTTCCGCTCAAACACCAATCTGTATTCCAATTGTGCAAGTGTGAGTGGCTGTCTACCTGCCCCAATCCTCCGTCCAATTTCGTTCCAGAATGTTCAAAGGGAGCCATATCCGGGAAAGAGACGGCCATGGAAAAATGTTAACGTTGTTCTGAGCCAGATGATCCATCAACACCCTTGCTGTGTGAGGGCTGCTGGCGTTGTTGACATGTCAAAACTGGCCCCACATGGCCGTCGGCAGTGGATTCCACCAGCCCGAAGACGACGCCTAATCGTATCGCTGGACACTGCTCCACTTGACCCAAGAACTAAGGCTGCTGTTACTGTTTCTGCTTGAGTTCGGTTCTTTAGATGAGTGACCCGGATGAACCGATCTTGCGTATGAGTTGTCACTCGTTGCCGTCCGGTACGGGGACGATCAGCAGCAACCCCGGTTTGTTGATGACGTTGAGCAAGTCGTGTAATGTGGTAAGATGACAGCCCAATTGCCTAGCTACAGCGGTTGCAGAGGTCCCGCCGTGCAACTTTCCAATGGCCACTCCCCTCTGCTCAGTCGTTAGTCTAGGCTTCGTTTGTGTGGCGTGTACTTCTCCTAGTGTCAATACGGAACTGTTTTTTGACACAAACCTTTATAAAGAATACCTCAGAGTGAAATGCATGCTTTCCATCCAGAACCGTCGACGCACGTGCTAAAATTATGGTTTTGATGCACTGTTGGTGTGTTTGTGCGAATGATTCGTATGGACGTCAAATTGCATGACATCATCTCATCTGGGATCATTACGTCACTTTACCATGAACGTTCCATAAACATGAATGCTAACCTTTATGAAATTTAATTTTTTCGAAACTTGGGTTTCTTTTGCTGTTCAGTATATAATGTCCCGTTCTGAAACTCCTTATGGGGCTATGGGTTGCCTGGTCGTCTAAGGCTGTGTGTGTGAAAAGTGTCCTCGGGAAAAAAGTCCTAACTTGGCCTAGGAAATAAAGTCCTCCGGAAAAAAGTCCTACTTTGAAAAAGGAATTTTTGACAAAAGAATATAAAGTACTTTTAGTTTTTTTTAATAGTTTTTCATAGCGTTTACTGACTTTCATGTATTGTATATTCATGCAACAAATGTAAAATAGACAGATCTTGTATACATTACAGAGGTTTTCAGCTTTATTCCTAATATAGAATATTAATGAATATTAATGTCTACTGACAGCATAATCAGTGAACAAAAACGCGCATGGACATTTTGACACTTACAACTCATGCCTTTGAAAACATTGTTTTAAAGATCACAGATCAATTTGAATATCTAGTCTGTCTGTTATAATCACAAAATGTAAGTACTTCATGTACATGTAAGACACTTTGACACTTATAATTCATGATCATGCCTTTGAAAACACTGTTGTTATAACAATAGGACTTTTTGTCCGGAGTACTATTTTTCTGGTACTTTTTTACCGAGGAAATATTTTCCAAGGACTTTTTTCCTACAAATTCCCTGTGCAGAGTAATGTCCCTTAGGCGTGTTGGAATCCTGTGATTGTGTGTTCGAATCCCCGATTCACCCCGAATATGATTCCTGGTTTACAAGCATCATACCCAAACTATATGGTTTCACAAAAGCCCAATACCTGTTTCGGGGCTTTCCCCGACTATTTTAAGATTTCTCGCCGTTATACGAATGAAATAAAATTAAGTGTTAAGTAGTGTTAAGCCCAACTCTCTCACTAAAATATCTCTAAATTCAGCCAGCAAAATGACCGATAAAGGACTCGAACCTGGATCAGGCAAACCAATGTTCTACAGGGAGCAAGTAGTAGGAGAACCATATCAGGTGATGACGTGTTCCAACTGCCATTTCAGACGAAAGTGGAAAGACGAAAGTGGAACCATATTTGTCGTTTATGGAGATTATGATCCACTGCCTTCAGTGAAAACTGTAGTGAAAAGGATGATCACCCTTTTTTAGCCAATGAGATAAGAAATGGACAAGCCTTTAAAAAATGCTATAAAATTGTCATTAAATATAATGAAATATTACATTTCGTTATTTCAGCACCTCATATTTGAACCTATAACAACACAAAATGATACCTTAAGGACATAATTCGTTTTCAGGAAGTAGTTTTAAATATTTGAATTTGAAAAAGATTTTGAAAAGTCCCACCTCAACAGCCTACATTTCATTATGTACGTAGTAAGTCATTATTATATTTATCTGAAACGTTATGATCAAGTGTCATACCGCGGAATAGCAACTTGAAAGAATGTGGTATTTTTCCAAGTCTTTTGATTGGTATATTTACAGTTTCTTTTTCTGTAAAGTTTATCTTGCAAATTAATGCACTTAAAGCTCTAATAGTTATTGCATATTTTATATTTGGGATTACACGTTTTTAGTAAAGTACAGATTCTAATTCTTTTGTTGGTTCGCGTCTCATCTGGGATTCGTACCCACACCCTCAGAGTCAGGCACCTAATCGCCAGCACACAAAGTCAGCCGCCTAACCCGCTCAGCCACCGGCTTCCACATTGATAGATATTGATTCAAATATATTATTGTTTTGAAGCCAAATTATGTTGCGCCGTCTATGAGATCTTATCCATGCAACTTACGTGAATAATATGTAAAAAGGTTTATCTCATTGGTAGATGACCGTCAGAGTAAATCAAACCCATGGTCAGCTGATAGAAATTCAAATTTGAGTAATTCTTTTCACTGCAATGAATGGTCCCTTCTGTAATGATTATTTCGTTTCGTTCTCAAGTCCGAACAATTGATCACGTGACATTCGATCAGGTCACCACACGATCAGCTGCGACGAGACAACAATCAACAACCCATCCTCTTGTCGTCATGTGACAGATGACATCCGTGTTGTCTCCGGGTCAGCTGTTGGTTTGTCCACGTGATGTACGCCTCAACGATGTCATATCCTGATATACACTCATGTACACAGGTAGCCTAGCCTATAGACACACTTCCTGTCGTGACCCGAACTGTGATTGTGAACACTAGTCTTGTCTGAGAGCTGTGGCCTGAATCACCATAACAAACAAACAGCGATGTCTCGTTCTGTTCAAACAACGACAGAAACATGAACGTGATGCACTTAACTAGATTAGCATTTTTAACGTTACATGCAAACTTCTCTTATGTTTACTTCAATGTGGAATATTTATGTGAAAGATCTATGATTTTTTGCTCGGGGATTTATCAGCGGTACACAAGCATGTTTCCAGGGCAATTGCAGGCATTTCAGGGGGAAATCGTTATTTTCTTAAAAACCGGAATTTGTCTGTGTTCTTTATCTAAAAGCGTAATTGGTATTTAACAAAACAATCTATGTGAGCCGTACTGCATTCAAATCAATAAGGTAAAAGAACTTTAAACATTTAAGACTTTTCCTCTTTTTTCATGTAAGTTAATGTTATTGATGAAATTCTAGTAGTAACCTCATCACATAATACAAATCTATATAAAAGTCCTTTGACTGGTCTATAGATGGAACCCAGTGTTTTCTAAGTCTATGTCAATCTCAGTACACACAATCTTTGATCGGTCTGTATTAGTAAACCCAATCTGTTGTCTGTCTGTGTCTTTAAACCTGATCTGCAGTCCATCTGAGGGGAACCACATCCATTGTCAGTCTAAAGTGAACCCAAGGTTTCAGTGGGTATTCAGTGAACCACATCTGTTGTCAGTGTGTATCAGTGAACCACATCCATTAACAGTCTGTGTCAGTGAACCCAATCTGTTGTCAGTGTGTAACAGTGAACCACATCCATTGTCAGTCTATGGGATACAGACTGACATCTGTTGTCAGTTTACTGATAGACCCAATCTGATTGTTCACTGATAGACTGACAACAGATGTTGTTCACTGATAGACTGACATCAGATTAGTTTATGGATACAGACTGTCAACAGACTGTAACAGTGAACCACATCCATTGTCAGTCTGTCAGTGAACCCAATCTGTTGTCAGTGAACCCAGTCCGTTATCAGTGTGTATCATTGAACCCAATGTGTTGTCAGTCCCTATCCGTAAACCCAATCTGTTGTCAGTCTGTATCCATAAACCCAATCTGTTGTCAGTCTGTAACAGTGAACCACATCCATTGTCAGTCTGTCAGTGAAATCAGTCCATTGTCACTCTGTACCAGTAAGTCTACCCTATCTGTCTTCAGTCTGTACCAGTAAGTTTACCCTATCTGTCGTCACTCTGTACCAGTAAGTTTACCCTATCTGTCTTCAGTCTGTACCAGTAAGTTTACCCTATCTGTCTTCAGTGTGTACCAGTAAGTTTACCCTATCTGTCGTCACTCTGTACCAGTAAGTTTACCCTATCTGTCGTCACTCTGTACCAGTAAGTTTACCCTATCTGTCTTCAGTCTGTACCAGTAAGTTTACCCTATCTGTCTATCTGTCTTCAGTCTGTACCAGTAAGTTTACCCTATCTGTCTTCAGTCTGTACCAGTAAGTTTACCCTATCTGTCGTCACTCTGTACCAGTAAGTTTACCCTATCTGTCTTCAGTCTGTACCAGTAAGTCTACCCTATCTGTCTTCAGTCTGTACCAGTAAGTCTACCCTATCTGTTGTCACTCTGTACCAGTAAGTTTACCCTATCTGTCTTCAGTCTGTACCAGTAAGTTTACCCTACCACTCTGTACCAGTAAGTTTACCCTATCTGTCTTCAGTCTGTACCAGTTTACCCCAGCTCTGAAAGTTTACCCTATCTGTCGTCACTCTGTACCAGTATGTTTACCCTATCTGTCGTCACTCTGTACCAGTAAGTTTACCCTATCTGTCTTCAGTGTGTACCAGTAGGTTTACCCTATCTGTCTTCAGTCTGCAGCTGAAAATGTGGAGCTGAAGCGTCGCCTTCATCGACTTCGGGAGCACCGAGATGAGCTACAGAGAGAGCTGAATGTTTTCAAAGAGAAAAAGAAGGAGGAAGATTTACTCCGGAACTATGTCACAACTAGAGAGTAAGATTGTTGAAGATTACATGTATAAACAACAGACTAAATGCTGAAAACATATTATTGTCATGGAAACCAACAACCCAATATGTGTATAAGCTCAAGAGGACTTCCAGTCAAATGGGACATTCAGAACATGTAAATAATTTAGAGTTTAGACTCCATTCAGTGCTTTCAATTCACGGGCTGTAAGGGAAAATAATGGACTTCAGGGACTGTAGGATAGATTTGATTGTTGGGGATAAAAAATAATAATAATAGTCTGTTTATGTTGAGCATTTATCCATGCACGTTGCATGCTCAAAGCGCTGACATATCTGTGCTATAAGGGCACACTTAAAAGTATCTTCTTCTATAAAGTAACCCAAAATCATTTATATTTTGAGGAATCAATGATAAATTTTCTTGTTGTTTCTTTGAAAATGAACATCATTTCAAAGATTTAAAACAAATATATAAACATGCTTACCTCAGAGATTGATTCATACATGAAACGTGGGAATTCAGAACCTGAGTAGCATGTTATCAATCTCAATGAAAAGGAAGATGGAAAGCTGGGTAGGGACAAGATGTGTGCAGAATGTCCTTCCTCTGTTGGTAGTGTGTATGTGCAGACTGACCCTCGTCCCTGGCACACCAATAGGCTCGGTCAGAAGCTGGATGAGAAAAAACACACAGATCAAGAGTCACAGAAGCTGAACAAGTAGGTGGATTCCATATTGTGTTCATGCCATCTATGTACATATGAAACAAAGCAGACCCCTAGGGTTCTTCTTCTTCTTCTTCTATTCTTCCTCCTGAAGTTCGGGTTAGAACATTGATCTTCAGTAACCCCCTTGTCGTCTCTTCTTCTCACCCTTCTTCTTTTCCTCCTGCTCCTGCTTTCTCCTGGATTGTCAGGTGCAGCTTCTATTTACAGAGAAATATGCTGGAATATTGCTGATTTTGTAAACTCAACTCAATCAAAAGCTAGGTTATCTTCTTCTCCCCTTCTTGTTCTCCTCTTCTTCTCCTCCTCTTCCACAGGTGCAGCCTTTTGAGAAATATGCAGTATTTTGTAAATGCAAAAAAGCTAGGTTACACACTTTGTCCCCTAAACTTCTAGTATGGTTTCTGGACATGCTGTGTTGCAGGATGCTGACGATGCACTCTCAGCTGATGAAGAGGTATGAGAAGGAGGTGAAGCAGAACATGGCTCACTTGGAGAGCATCGCTGACCTCAATGTAAGCTCACTTGTTGAACTGAAGAAAGCAGCTGTGTGATAAGCATGCAGATGGGGAGGGGGGTCCTTTAGTCTATCCTAAATTACTACTTGAAACTAGGAATCTATACTAAGCAGCCAAAGAAACGTCAGTTTGGAATTTTCCTTCACAGAAACGGATAACTTACATGTAAACTCATTTAATGTTTTGATTGTATAGTTTTGACAACATCTCCAACTTTACCTGAGCAAAGACATTCCTTCCCAAACTCAGAATGGAGCAACAAATGGTCTCAAAAAGGCAACCTGATCTCGGAGATGGTACAGTGTTCTCCATGTTTTTCATGCAACTCATGCTGCACGTGCTGTTCACAAGGACTAGCCCTATAAAATGCACCCCGAAACTTGGTTGAAACATTCACATTACAACGTCAGCAGGATGCTGCGACTCATGACAGCTCAGAGGAACCAGGCGCTAGGAAGACTTGAAGCTGGCCACTCTGCACAAGCCGTTGCCAATCACTTCCAGGTCAATGTTCGGACCATCTACAGGCTGCAGCAAGGTTTCCGGACCACCAACACCACAAATGATAGCCCCCGTACTAGCAGACCAAGGGTGACCACAAGACAACAAGACTGCCATGTTGTGTGTCAGCATGTACAGAATCCCTTCATGCAGGCATCCGAAACAGCACGCCAGACAGTGGGAACACATGGAAGACCAATCAGTACTGATACAGTACGCCGACATCTTAACAGCGGGAACCTCCATTGCCGTAGACATTACCTTGGACCTATCCTCACCCCTCGTCATCAGCGTGAACGTCTACAGTTTGCCCTACAACACCACAACTGGTGATACGGGCAATGGAGAACTGTTCTGTTCACAGATGAGAGTCGGTACTGCTTATCAACTGCAGATGGCAGAACAAGAATATGGTGACGACGTGGCCAGCGTTACTCAGACCAATGTGTTATGGAAAGAGACTCATGGGGAGGTGTAAGCATCTTGGTATGGGGTGGAATAGGCCTTAACCAGAGAGTGGGTCCTGTGGTGTTCCAGAGCCTTGGTCCAGGGAGGGGAGGCAGCATGACAGTGGTGCGCTACATCGACCAAGCTCTCAGACCCCACGTCATACCACATTTTGCACGTCACCAGAACAACATTTTCCAGCATGATAGCGCCCGGGCCCATATTGCCAGAGCTACACGGGACTTCCTACAGCACAACGGTGTCAACATTATGCAGTGGCCAGCCCTTAGTCCTGATTTAAACCCAATTGAACATCTTTGGGATGAAATTCAGAGGAGACAGAACAATGTCATACCAAGGCCGAACACAGCCGATTTATTGCGCCATGACTTTCTCAGAGTGTGGTTCCAGGTGCCAGTGGCCTTCATCAATCGATTGGTGCACTCCATGCATAGACGCTGTGCTGCAGTTATTGCCGCTCGTGGTGGTCACACTAGATACTGAAGTCAAGGGTCTGAATGGACTGCAAACGTTCACGTAATGTCCTGAAATTGTGCTGAGTTATTCATTGATGTGTCAAGATATTGTACACAAAAAAATGTTTTGATTCGCATATTATGTCCATTTCTGTAATGATTTGATTACAATGCCTATCTAATGTTGAATTCGTACTGACGTTTTTTTGCTGCTGAGTATATTATGTTTTGACAGTTGGCTCACCTTATTGAGAATCAGGCATGCTTATGTCATGATTTGTTTCACCATCGTCCATTGTCCTTCATCCATTGTACATATTTTCTCTGAAAACACGTTCCCACCACTGAGGGAGCGGTGGGTAGCCTGGTGGTTAAAGCGTTTGCTTGTCACGCTGACAACTGATTTCGATTCCCCACAATATGAAGCCCATTTCTGGTGTCATAGCATTGCTAAAAGCGGCATAAAACCATGCTCACTCACTCATTCACTCCCACCAATGATGACACCCAATTCGTTTAAGGAACCACATTGAAAAAACTGTTATGGCTGTTACGAAGTCATCATTGTTCGAACTGTAATGACATGTGGTATAGGTGTAGTTGGTCATGTGACTCAGCATGAGTTTGAAGAGTTTTGCCACAACTGATATCTTGACGTTTCTGTTCTTATTGTACAACTGATAACTTATGTTTCATGTTCATGATATTGTGACCAGTATTTGCCCTTTGCCAAGCGGCTAAATTATCTCAAAGTGCATTGACACTACTGACAGACATTTTCGTCAGATCTACTGGCCAAAACATTACATGATTGTTCCACACCCACACTTAAGTTTGTTCAAGACATTTCTCGTCAGATCCCCTGCCGTGATGTTGCTGGAATATTGTTCCACACCCTCCAAAGTTTGTAAGTAAGTCAGTCAGAAATCTGAAACTGACTTTCAATATGGCCACCACAGCATATATGTTTCTCCTTATGATTGCATCATATTTTGTTCTAAACATTGTGTGTTAATATTGATTCAGAAAATATTTTAATATCAGTACTGGAACTTTGATTAGTAACTATATTTTGCCATCTAGCCTTTTAATATCCATTACTCAGCATGTTTCTTTGAAGATTGAAAGTTCTTCAGCAACCCATGCTTTGCCATAAAAGGCGACTGCTTGTCGAAGAGGCGACTAACGGGATCGGTGGTCAGTTTTCGCTGACTTGGTTGACACATGTCATCTTTTATCGATGCTCATGCTGTTGATCACTGGATTGTCTGGTCAGCGATTATTGACCGCCGCCATATAGCTGGGATATTGTGATGGCGTTAAATCTTTCACTCATTTTGTTCAAATGTAGTGATTATCTTTAGTCAGTAGTAAGCTGTGAACATATTTGCTTTTGCAATATTTGAAAATTCATCAAGATACATTCTTGATTCTGTAAGCAAGGCTCGATTTAGTGCTTTGTTACTTGCACTTGTGCAACCCAATATTACAAAGTGCAACCTAGTTATTTAGTCTAACTTGCACCAGCTGCAGGTCAGTTTTGAGTGGGTAAACTTCTGAATAAAACATCTAAATAATTCAATAGCATATTCTTTCATGTCATATTGTAGTAAAAGCAGTGCAACTGGAATTTGGCTGGTGCAACTAGGTTTTTATTGTAGGTTGCACTTGGTGCAAGTAGGTTAACATCTCTTAAATCGAGCCCTGCTGTAAGCTTCTCTGAAATTGAACTGAGGTACATGAATATGATGACTATGCTTTGTTCAAATTTTTATGAATTTAGTGGGTATTTTAATATGTTGCAAAATGAGAATTTGTTTTGAAAAAGCTATTGAATAATATTTTTGAATTTGTTATTTGATAAATTCCTGTTGACAGGTGAGGTTGATGGAAATGGAGAACAGGGCAAAAGAGGAGAAAGAAAAGGCCTTGAGACTCGAGGCCGAACTTGCTGGAGCCAGGGGTCACTCTGGGTCAAGGACATCAGGTAATGAATATGTCTTGTTTTCGACCAGATCATAGAAACTTTAATTGTACATCTCAGTGTTGAACATAGAAGATTAACATTATTATATGATAGATTCAGTATACCTTATAACCTCTGGCCAAAATAGAGCTCTGTGGAGCAGAAGCTGACCCTATGACCTTTGATATGGGGTATTCTGTGTGGGGAGGATAAAAACTCTGTGCTCTGTGCCTATAGCTAAAGAAAGGTCAGTATGGAGTAGAAGAGGATCCTGTTCCCATTGCTGTGGGTGGTCAGTGTAGGGGAGATTATGATCCTGTGCCCTTTGCTGTGGGTGGTCAGTGTAGGGGAGATTATGATCCTGTGACCTCTGCTGTGGGTGTAGTGTAGGGGAGATTATGATCCTGTGCCCTTTGCTGTCAGTGTGGGTGGTCAGTGTAGGGGAGATTATGATCCTGTGCCCTTTGCTGTGGGTGGTCAGTGTAGGGGAGATTATGATCCTGTGCCCTTTGCTGTGGGTGGTCAGTGTAATCCTGTGCCCTTTGGTGGGTGGTCAGTGTATTATGGAGATTATGATCCTGTGCCCTTTGCTGTGGGTGGTCAGTGTAGGGGATTATAGGAGATTATGATCCTGTGCCCTTTGCTGTGGGTGGTCAGTGTAGGGGAGATTATGATCCTGTGCCCTCTGCTGTGAGTGGTCAGTGTAGGGGAGATTATGATCCTGTGACCTTTGCTGTGGGTGGTCAGTGTAGGGAGATTATGATCCTGTGCCCTTTGCTGTGGGTGGTCAGTGTAGGGGAGATTATGATCCTGTGACCTTTGCTGTGGGTGGTCAGTGTAGGGGAGATTATGATCCTGTGCCCTTTGCTGTGGGTGGTCAGTGTAGGGGAGATTATGATCCTGTGCCCTTTGCTGTGGGTGGTCAGTGTAGGGAGATTATGATCCTGTGACCTTTGCTGTGGGTGGTCAGTGTAGGGAGATTATGATCCTGTGACCTTTGCTGTGGGTGGTCAGTGTAGGGGAGATTATGATCCTGTTCCCATTTGCTGTGGGTGGTCAGTGTAGGGGAGATTATGATCCTGTGCCCTTTGCTGTGGGTGGTCAGTGTAGGGGAGATTATGATCCTGTGCCCTCTGCTGTGGGTGGTCAGTGTAGGGGAGATTACGATCCCGTGACCTTTGCTGTGTTTGGTGAGTATGGGGCACAGAAGGATCATGTGTTCTTTGCTTGGGGAGTGTGGGTAAAAGTGCCCTGTGCCCCTTCTGGTAAGGAGTCAAAATAGGACTGACATTAGAGTCTCCAATTCTGAAGAGATTTTCAAAGTCCAAAGAACAATACACAGAAATATTTTTGTCCATAACAATTTTTATCAATTTCCCAGCAGACTCTGAACTGCGTGATATTGTCGAGAGAGGAACAAACTGAAGAAAGAGAACAAGAAACTGAGGGAAGAGCTGGACGGTATTGACGAGGTATGTCTGGACAGTCATGGTCTTGTCAGGGGAGATAACTGTGAGATAACAAATGTCAATAGTATATAACCTGTGGAGATTTCAAGTCAGAATATGTTGGATCAAGTGGTCATGCTTTGTGACTTTGTTGATTGGGTGTCATTATAGCTGAATGGCATGACTAGTTGGCCACAATGTCGGTAACAGGGTTGTGTGGCCCAGACTTAATTATATACAGGCTGCAGTATGGATTGAGCATTGCTGGGTTAAACATATAAGTATGGAATCTGGTGCAGGGAAGGTCCCCAGTGTCCATGTGGAGCACTTGTGCTAATCATTCTATATGAGGATCATTTGGTCAGAGTGTGTGACGTGGGTCCCGATCCCGATAATTCATAACGTTACGCCTGTCATAACTCTACAGCTTGCTAATGTCGTCGAGCTACGAACGCTTTGTGGGTAGGGACCCTGTCTGACAAACTGTTACTAAGCTCCATTATGTAAATCATTGCTTATCTTATCAGCCACTGATTTGCCTGGTTCAGAAGTGAGGTGAAAATGTTAAATGTCTGTCTGTGTGAGTGTCTGTATGTCTGTCACCCGTGAAGATCCGGGTAAGAATTGATCTTCAGCAACTCATGCTTGTCATAAAGGTGACTCATGTGATCAGGCTCGCTGACTTGGTTGACAGATGTCACCATATCCCAATTGGGTTGTCTGGTCCAGACTCAATTATTTACAAACCTCTGCCATATACCATATACCAGGAAATTTTCAAGGTACTAAAATTTCGAGGTTTGAGACCCCCAGAACTTTCGAGGTGATTTAAATTTCGAGGTTTGGGGACCTAAAATATATAAATATTTTAGACAATTTTAATTTCGAGGTTAGAAGAAAGTGGCCAGAAACATAACCTACCGGACCAATACTCACTGAGCTATCGGCAAAACTCCTAGTAGCCAGTGATAACTGCCATCTGACTGTTATAACTACCGGTATACCAGTCCATGGCAGCAATAATAGTAATGAAAACAAACGTTTGATCCTTTGTTGTGATAAATGACCCATGAAACACTCTGTCGGCAGAGTTCAAACATGACGCCATTTTTTCTCAGACGATATTGTTTTCTTAACAACTAACTATAAGCATGTATGCATGGGTCTCTGCTGAAACTATGTTGTTGTTAGAAAGCTGAGAAGTTGACCTCTTTAGTGAAATTGAAACCATGCGGAAGATCAAATGGTTGGTATTTGTTTACGATAGTTTATACATGAAAGTAACTTGACTCAAACGTGTCATCGCACATATGAAAGTTTGTTTCATTCGATGTCGTTACATTTGACGAGAAAAAATTAGTCTAATAGCATGGTTAAAGAAGTCTGTTGATGAACCCGAAACATTCCTTCCTAGCCCTACCAAGGCCCCATCAATGAAAATGACGGCAACTACTGTGTCTGCAGCCAACAAAGAGGTTCTTACTGCACTGTCCACACCCAAGAAAAGGAAACGCGAATCCACCTACAACTTTTATGACGACGAAACATCAGCAAAGATTGCACATTATGCTCTAGAACATGGTGTTGCCAGTCGCAGTAAAAAGTTTACCAGAAGCTGCAAAAGCCCATTAGAGAATCTACCGCTGGCTCAATTAGAGACAGATACAAAAGACGTTTAGTCAAGGCTCGCAAGACAGGGGCTAGTAATCATGAGTTAAGGAAGATTGAAACAACGCTTCCCAAAGAAAACCGAGGTAGACCATTGCTACTTAAAGACTTTGATGAACAGATACAGACCTACATCAGAGCTCTTCGTGATGCCGGTGTAGTAGTGAACACAACAATCGTCATTGCCAGAGCAACTGGCATTGTCAACTGCGTGAATCCAGGACTTCTTGATACCAACGGCGGATCAATCACCTTGACTAAAGCCTGGGCTTTGTCATTATTGAACAGAATGGGATTTTCCTATCGAAAGGCAACCACAAGTGCACGCACAGTACCAGAAAACTTCTCCGACATTAAAGAAGAATTCCTCGGGCGTATCGGTACCAACATCAAAGAGAAGAAAATCCCTGATGAGCTTATCATTAACTTTGACCAAACAGGACTTAAGTACGTACCGTGTGGGCAATGGACCATGGCAGAGAAAGGGTCAAAGCTTGTAGAGATAGGGGGACTCACTGACAAGCGAATGATCACAGGTGTAGTCGGATCAACAATGAGTGGCGATCTCTTACCTCTGCAGCTGATTTATGATGGAAAGACGGAGCGTTGTCATCCACAAGGTGTGCAGTTCCCGAGTGATTGGCATATCACACACTCAGAAAACCACTGGTCAACAGATGAAACCATGGATGAGTACTGTGACAACATCCTAGTCCCCTATGTCAACAAAGTGAAGAAGGATCTCGGACTACCCAAGCATCAGAAGTCCCTTGTCATCCTTGACATGTTCAAGTGTCATCAAAACAAAACTTTCCTCACAAAACAGAAGAAGAACCACATCGATGTTGTATTTGTACCCCCAACTGCACGGATGCCTTACAGCCCCAGGATGTTTGTGTAAACAAGCCCCTTAAAGACGCGCTCAAGTCTAAGTTCACTGAGTGGTACTCAGAGCAAGTAAAAGACTCTATGAAGGAAACAGACCTTCAAAGTGTAAATGTGGATCTGCGAGTGTCAACCATGAAACCTCTTCATGCCAATTGGATTATGTCTACATTTGCAGAATTGAAAGCCAGAGAAGAAATGATGAAGAACGCATTCATCAAACCTGGCATCGCCGATGCAGTCCGTTTGGCCAGAGAGTGACATCAAGTGTATTAACAGTTGGTTTGGCTTCACATGTAAGACACTGATTGAATTACCTAATTTTTGTAATGCATGTTATTCTGGACCAACAATTACAATTAATTGTCTCGACTCCGCATTTCTGTTGTTTGTTTATTCAGGCCGTTCAGGGTCACTGAACGTTAAGATTAGTTGTAGACAGGCATTACAGAGTTAATGCGCATGTCAGGAAGTCATTGGTTGCCAGCAGTTGAAATGCTTATCGATAGGAAATCTAACCCAAAGGTTTGAAGTTCGGAAAAATTCATGGATATAATATTTTCGAGGTTGCGTTTCTAACCTCGAAAACCTCGAAAATTAGATACCTCGAAAATTTCCCATGATACGGCAGCTGGATTATTGCTGAGTCAGGCGTTAAACAACAAACCAAACCAAACTGTCCATCTGTCTGTCTGTCTGTCTGTCTGTGTGAGTGAGTGTCTGTATGTCTGTGTTTGTTTTGTTTAACATGGGCCCCACTCAGATACATTTTACTGACACTGAGCTTAAAGGGTCTTGTTTTATCACCCCAATGTCAGTATGAGGCAGATCATTGACAAGTACCATCTTCTTGAATTGAACCACCAACCTTCTGCTCTCAGCGCAGCCATTTTATCTACTTAAAGGACCATGGAAGTGGTCAGACTTGGTAGACACATGTCCTCATATCCCAATTGCGTAGAATGATGCTTATGATGTTGATCACTGTATTGTCTGGTCCAGACTTGATTATTTACAAACCATAAAGCTGGAGTCAGGCATTAAACAACAAACCAACCAACCAACCAACCAACCAACCAGAAGAGAATGTACACTCACTCACCTTCTTCAACATCATTTTGACAAACATTCAGGGAAAATAGTTTTGTAAAGCATTTCTATCAAGGATGTCTATGTGAAACGAGTTCTGTGTGAAACCATTTGTAGGATACTCATTGTCTTGAAACTTTGATCCAATGGTATTGACCAAATATTTCAGTCAAACTTGACCTGGCTTTTGACGTGGGTACAATGTGTGAAGCCCATTTCTGGTGTCGCCCGCCGTGATATTGCTGGAATATTGCTAACAGCAGCGAAACCATACTCACTCACTTAGGGTGACCAAAATTTCTAACCTTCATATGGTGTCTTGTTACTGATGTGACCTGGCTTTTTTAAGGAGTTTGTAAAACATTTCATGATTTGACCCCAAAATGTGTGAAGATTTCTGGTGTCTTTTTACAGAGTTTCTTTGATGAGATCGATGTGTGACATAAAGTTTGGATATTCAGCAGTCAGCCCAGCTCAACAAGGAGTTTGTAAAACATGAGATTTCAAAAGGCTCTTCATAAATTGTGTCAGCTCAACAAAGTTGAGAAGGCTCTTCATAAATTGTGTCAGAAGTTTGGCGTTCCCTACCCTCATCCCGAGAAAGCCATACTCATGTCGAAAAAGAAATGATCCTTCAGGATTTTTACCTCACCTGAATGTGGATGCTCAGTTGTCTGTCCGTCCAAACTGTTCGTATTTTGTGATGCAATCTCTTATGAAACCACACGCCTGTTGAGCTGAAACTTTTATGATCCCAGCTGTGGTGTGAAAAGCTGCTCACATAATTGTCCTCCATATGCAGACATGATTGCCATTGTTTAGTCATATTTCAGGTGAGCTTCAGAACCTTGAGCCTCATTTTTTATGAATTTACAGTCAATGTACATTTGTTATATCGTTTCACCAATAAACTTTATATTGTCCAAAAAAGAACAATTTGTTTGTTAGTTTGTGATATATTTTTCTTCAAGAATTTTACATTGTGATGCTTTGACAGAAATAGTCATTGTAATGTACAGTGCAATCTTGTTGACATGTTGACAGTGAAACAAATGCACATGCAGTGCGGTATGTGATGAGCGTTAACTTAGACCAACCCTACTTGTTCTCATTGTTTCATTTAATGTGCATACCCCCTTGTAATACAAACCAATAATAGCGATTTGAAACTATGATCGTTTGATAAACAGGTTTTATCCTAAGTTGAATAAAATTCTGAGATTTAAATGTCCAATTGGCAAGGTAAAATTATGAGGATTCGCAATCA
Organism: Haliotis rubra; assembly: GCF_003918875.1. Taxonomy (NCBI): domain Eukaryota; kingdom Metazoa; phylum Mollusca; class Gastropoda; order Lepetellida; family Haliotidae; genus Haliotis; species Haliotis rubra. Next base: position 1,711,044 of record NW_025765170.1, on the reverse strand, counting down.
AAATTTCACTTAATTCGATATACTTTTTTGTTTGAAGTGAAATTCATCGGTACGTTTTCACTGCAAACAGACTATATATTCAACTCAGACTTCGCTCAGGATCAAATTAGTCGTCCTTGATGGAGGAACCTTCGCAGACCAATTAAGAACTGAGCATTTGGTTTATTGTGAGGATGTTGGTGACACAGATGATTCCTCACTCACTACCTCGCTCCCTCACGAGGTTAAGCGGTAGCCTTGTGGTTAAGCGTTCGCTCATCACGCCGAACCCGGGTTCAATTCCCCCACATGGGTAGTTTGTGAAGCCCATTTCTGCTGTCCCCTGCCGTGATATTGCTGGAATAAACTCACTCACCCACTCACTCACTCTGGAGAAGACATAAACATGGTAACAATAGAAATGATACTTTATTCAGTTTGTAAAAACTGTACATCATACACACGTGTTTTCTATCCATGTAGCCATTTGAATCTCAGTAACACTGACAGTGGTATGCACTGTGCGTAGAGCTAGGTGGTCAGTGTTGTAAAGGCCTGTGATTATACATGGCTATGAATAACAACAGTCGAAGGAGGATATGACACAAATCTTTCACAAATTCAGATATTATTTAAGCCATTCTTAAAACTTACTGAGTTAATAGTTAGTGGCTTGTAATATATTGCTCTCCAGAAATATGTAAGAAGTTAAAAAATCCATCTTTTAAGTTGCTATCAATAAAAATGAATTATTTGAAATGCTATTATTATAACCTTTTGAAAAAAATATCTTAAACATTTGAGAACAATGAACAATGACAGATCAGTGTAAGAGGAAAGAAGAATTGACTTCCCAGTATACATGTCCTACCTTGTAAACTTTTGAGAAAATGAAGAAAAATACTTAAAATTGAAATTTAAGTTTTCTTATTTAATTTTTCTATATATGACCAGTGCATTTAATAGCAAATTTATTACTATGTAAATTGTATGCCAAGGAATGAAATGTTACAAAAAATTGTGTTCATGTAAATGTAATGGTCAAACTGATATCAATCCAGGAAAGGACAAAAATTGAAATGATTAACAGACATACTAGGATGAATTTGAAAGAAACTTTTTGATGGAAATGTGTATACATGGATTCTGAACCTTTTGACACAATGATGGAATATGTTACCTTGAAATACGAACTGCTTGACACAATGCTGGAAAGGTTTAACCTGGGGTTCAGTTTTGCAGAAACAATCACAGAGTACTGAATTCATTTAGTACAATCTGGACATTATTATTGCTGCTCTATGCCCTAATCGACATTAAGTCACACACTTTCCGCTCTGGAGGTGGTGGGGTAGCCCAGTGGTTAAAATGTTCGCTCATCACACTGAAGACCTGGGTTTGATTCCCCGCATGGGTACAATGTGTGAAGCCATTTCTGGTGTCCCCCCACTGTGATATTGCTGGAATATTGCTAAAAGCGGCATAAAACTAATCTCACTCACTTTCCACTCTGCATGATGAGTCACAGCGATGCAGATGTGTCATGATCTGATGGCCATGGGTTTGAATCCACTGAACATCCTTGATCTATCAGCAGCAAACCCTTTCTTCAATCTACATCAGTTTGTATTTCCTCCAGCACAAGGTGATGTACCATGCCAATATAAGTATGTTCAGAGAGGGAGCAAAGGGGTAGAAAAGGGGTTAAAGTGTTCGCTCGTTGCACCAGACCTGGATTTGATTCCCCACATGGGTATAATGTGTGAAGCCCATTTCTGGAGTCCTCCGCCGTGATATTGCTGGAATATTGCTAAAAAGCGGCAAAACATAAACTCCCTCATTCACATTCAGAGAGGCATTGGGGCGGTGGGGTAGCCTAGTGGTTAAAGCCTTCGCTCGTCAAGCTGAAGACCCGGGTTCGATTCCCCACATGGGCATAATGTGTGAAGCCCAATTGTGGTGTCCCCCGCCGTGATATTGCTGGAATATTGTTAAAAGCGGCGTAAAACCATACTCACTCACTCACTCAGAGAGGCATTAACCCAACTGACTCCCACTTTAATGGACACTGTCATGCAGTCAACGTTCTTCACGCAGCTATTACAGTGAGTATCCCTCAGTTCCAGAAACTGAGAGTTCAGTGGTTAACAGTGGCTGCAAACACTATGTAGAAGATCAGGGATTCATGTTTGGAACATGTAAAGGCTTCAGTCTGGCACAAACATGAAGGATGTTTGAACTGCATTGTGATGCATCACCTCCAGTGCTCGGTCAGTGCAAGACCATCATTCTTTTACCATTTTCTGTATAACAGTCACAGAACGTATCTCTAACAATGTCTCTATCCTGAAAATGTTTTGACCATTTTCAAGCAATGGCTTTTGACCATCATATGTGAGTCAAAATGTGATATATGGATCTTGAAATCATCCAAGAGTACAATCTGCAGGTGACATATTTTGCTGAGACATATTCTGCTGATGAAGTGTATCCCTTGAGTTCGTTGCACCAAGTTACCTGTATAAATAACTGAAGTTAGACATGAACTGCTACTCAAAGGACAACATGTACCGATGGAGGACATCATCGCAAGGTCCCTATCAATCAGTATTTCCTTTGATTAACAAATATATCAATGACGTTCACTGTGCCATGTTTGCCAACAAAAACATATTGAGTAATTTTATGTTTTCAGTAAAAGGAACTTCTTTGTAACATTTCAATTGATGACTGTAGACTTGTAGTCCTTTCAATCCATCAGGTACATCTCACACACCATGAAACACAGTTACTCTGTTGTCCTTCTATTTCATAGGGGACAGATCACAGACCATGATACACAGGCACTCTGTTGTCCTTCCTCTTTCATCACACACCGTGACACAAATCACACACCATAATATGCTCAATCTTTGCTGTCTTTTCAATCCATCAGGTACTTATCACACATGCAATGATATGCTTGTCCTCTGTTGTCCTCCCATTTCATCTTGTACAGTTCACTGTTGTTGCAATATATTATATTACAATCAATCATTCATCATCCTTCATTATCAATACATCACACATTGGTCAGACTATGTAAATTAACTGTCAGATTTTCACAAAGAAAACCTTGTATCACTTCAGAGATGTGCGTATACTTTCATGGTCAAAGACAGCAAAAGTAGTCTTTGTTTCCTTGCTAGTTCTGAACACCTTCAGCAGATACACCTTGCAACTCAAATCTGTTTGTCTATGAACAGCATAGGAATCATTCAGAATTATCTTCCAAAGCCAGTGGCATCAATCTATAATAGCCTCCAGGGCTTGATGGGCTGGTATGGCCATTTATCCACTGACTTGACGGTGGACCTTCATCTTCACTGAAGTGGTCTGTTATCAGTTTAAATCTGGAACTTCAGAAGCGCCATCATCAGGCCTGCCTGTAATGTAAGGAGTGGTCTATTGTCCTTTCAGATCTGGAACTTCAGAAGCACAATCATCAGGCCTGCCTGTAACGTAAGGAGTGGTCTATTATCCTTTCAGATCTGGAACTTCAGAAGAATCATCGTAAGGCCCACCAGTAGTGTAAGGAGTGGCCAGTTGTCCTTTCAGATCAGGATCTCCAAAAGAATCACCACCAGGCCTGCCTGTTTTGTAAGGAATGGTCTATTGTCCTTTCAGGTCAGGATCACCACAAGCATCTCCATCAGGCCTGCCTGTAATGTAAGGAGTGGCCAGTTGTATTTTCAGATCTGGAACTTCAAAAGCACCATCATAAGGCCTGCCTGTATTGTGAGGAAAGGTCTATTGTCCTTTCAGATCAGGATCTCCAAAAGAATCACCACCAGGCCTGCCTGTATTGTAAGGAGTGGTCTATTGTCCTTCAGATCAGGATCACCACAAGCATCTCCATCAGGCCTGCCTGTAATGTAAGGAGTGGCCAGTTGTCCTTTCAGATCAGGATCTCCAAAAGAATCACCACCAGGCCTGCCTGTATTGTAAGGAGTGGTCTATTGTCCTTTCAGATCTGGAACTTCAGAAGCACTTCCATCATCACGCCTACCAGTATTGTAAGGAGTGGCCTATTGTCCTTTCAGATCTGGATCAGGAATCATTCAGTGTAAAGCATTGTCCTTTCCATCAGGCCTGCCTGTGATGTAAGGAGTGGCCAGTTGTATTTTCAGATCTGGAACTTCAGAAGCACCATCATCAGGCCTGCCTGTATTGTGAGGAAAGGTCAGTTGTTCTTTCAGATCTGGAACTTCAGAAGCACTTCATCATCAAGGCCTACCAGTAGTGGAAGGAGTAGTCTATTGTCCTTTCAGATCTGGAACTTCAGAAGCACTTCCATCATCACGCCTACCAGTAGTGTAAGGAGTAGTCTATTGTCCTTTCAGATCTGGAACTTCAGAAGCATCATCGTCAGGCCCACCAGTAGTGTAAGGAGTGGCCAGTTGTCCTTTCAGATCAGGATCTCCACAAACATCATCATCAGTTCTGTGGGATGGATAAGGTGTTGTCGGTTGTGTAGGAATGGAAGCGATGATGAGAATATTGATAACAGTAGCAACAGTCATGCTTTATTGCTATAAGTGTGTCACTACATTATGTGGAAGTATAAAATAGGTTATCATGGGCTCCTTGCCCTTCAGACTTGTTAATCCACGATATTCATGTTCATATCCTTTCTTGATTAAAACTTGGGCTGTCTTTTCTGCCATCTGAAATGAATCAAAGGACACTCATGAGGATGTTTTACAATCATGAGAAAATTTAACCAAACTTTAAAACATCATTATTGACATTTTAGTGGCACAACTTTTGAAATTATTTATTGAATGTTTTTGATTGAATGTTGTTTTAATCAATGTCTCCAACAGGACTGACAGAATTTAAGTTTTAAAATTAAATCATTCTTTATGTTAAGAACTTCTGGACAGATGTTTTGTGAGGGTTCATAAACTTTTGTCCCCAAAATTCAGGCTGATATGTTAAAAATATATAAGAAAAACGTCCCTACTTCAAACATACTTTTTGTATTTCCTCAAAATGTTAGATAAGTAGGGAAAAAAATATTGTGCAAAATTAAGTAGTGATGGGAATTGAAACAAATACTTGTAGATCATTTAGAAAATGCTAATGGATAAATAAAGTGACGAATTTTACTCTTTAAAGTTACAAAAAAGTGAGGCATAAAAATGGTCAATCTACACTTGACACAATACAGTAAATTGTCTGGGATAGGTACAAGCAGAAGTCAATCGTACATCATGGTCTTGTGAGACTTCCAGCACCTCTGATGAATGTTACATACTTACACGGGGCAGTGGGGTAGCCTAGTGGTTAAAGTGTTCGCTCGTCACGCTGAAGACCTTGGTTCGATTCCCCACATGGATACAATGTGTGAAGCCCATTTCTGGTGTCCCTTGCCTTGATATTGCTAAAAGCAGCGTAAAACTAAACTCACTTACTCATATACTTACATGTATTTTACCCTGTTCACTGCTACTGTCCATACGACTAGCTACATTGACAGTGTCGCCCCAGATATCATACTGAGGCTTACGAGCACCGATGACTCCCGCTATGACTGGACCATCATTTAAACCTGTGGGATAAACAAACAAATACTTGATCTATTTAGGTTGCCATGAAAAATACTTCTCTGTTCATAATGGTTTAGTTTTGATATATATTCTTATGTGGCTGTAGAGATTGTTGTGCGGTTATTTGTAATGATTGTCTTTCACATCAGGCCCTTGAAGATCTGATTTAGAATTGGTCTTCAGCAACCCATGCTTGTTAAAAGAGACAATTAACGGGATCGGGGGGTCAGGCCCTCTGACTTGGTTGACACATGTCATTGTATCCCAATCGCGTAGATCGATGCTCATGCGGTAGATCACTGGATTGTCTGGTCCAGACTCGATTATTTACAGACTGCTGCCATATAGCTGGAATATTGCTGAGTGTGGTGTTAAAGAACCAACCAACCAACTTGTACACCAAATCACTGAATTAGTCGTAAAATGTTCATGGCAGTTGACCGTAAAATTAGTAGTGAAGTTTTAATTTCACATACCCGGTTTCGTATAATCAAACGGAAGGAACGTTCACGTGGTTAAATCATTCCAATAGGATCATCATTTTCCGCCGGTAGACAATAAGTGCGTCAAATCGCAAAGGTATTAAAATCAGCTTCAGATTTCTGACAGACAATTTTGCTACTTGCAATGATTCCAGTTCAAATATGTCATTAAATTTGATGAATGGAAGGTAAGTGAAGTCCAAAAATGTCTTTAATCGACAAAAATATATCTGAATTTTAATGAATTTTCTTCAAATTTCGCAGAATTTCTAGTGCAATCGTATTGGCGTAGTGTCAGGCAAAAATTGATAGCGACTACGATTAAATCGTAGAGGTTGGCATCTCTGCAGTCGTCGTCAAATTTTAACAGGAAGTTGTTGGCACTATCTGTTCCTAGTTGATATGATCCAACATGGATTACTTGGAAAATGGCTCACAGTTGTTGATTTCTGAAAAGAATGTGATGGGACACTCACCTATCCTGAGTTTGAACTGGTTAAAAGAATGTTGATTGAAATTGTCTAGCTTTTCTATCATTGAAAGCGCAAAGTCAGTCATCTTAACAATGTTTGCTTCATTCTCCACTGAATCCTGAAACACAAAAAATAATGTACTAAACATCGTGAAACACATAGAAATACTGTGTAAACACCACAAAACACATAAAAACAATGTAGTAAATATTGAGGAACATAAATATAATGTAGTAAACATTGTGAAAGACGTAAATAAGGCAGTAAACATTCTGAAACAAATAACAATAATGTAGAAAAAATAATAATTTGCTAATTTTCGACTTTGATGGTGGTCAGGATCAGGTCCTTCGTTGATTATGTGTCTCTATGTCCTGATGCCATGGAACACTGTTCATAACGTTAACCCTTTGGTCTGACCCTACACGTCAAGCTACCACATCATTACATAACCCTAATAATGTTAAGCAGCTATCATGGAATAATAATTCATACGAAAATTTGTTATTAATTATAACCACTACCAGCAATATATTAGGATTCAGATATTAGGAAAATATAAATATAGAATATTAGTTTCATCATGCATCAGTAATGATGTTATTTTTGTTCTTGTTAATAAAATTGTAATTAGCTTCTTGTGACTTCGGACTCTTTGCTGAGCTAATTCCCCCAAGCAGAACAGCACGCCAGTTAGATAAGGGGTTTCACCAGAACCTTCACTTGGACCCAAGACCCTTATCATAATACAGCACTAAACCGATTCCCTTGACAGGATGGTGCCTCACCTCCTTATCTTCCATGCCTGGCTGAAGTCCCGTTGCTGCCATATATGTACTGCCAATTGTCTTGATCTTCTCCACACAGTGAAATCTTGACTGGGTCAAAAGCTGAAAGAAGTTTCAAAATTAAATTAAGAATAATATTTCTGGCAATATACAGGTCTTTTCATAATTTGTTTCTATCCAGCTATTAATAAATAGGGTGTAAAATAAAAATATGTTGTACCTTAAAACAGTTATTTATCATTTTGTTAAATTAAAACTTGTGTTTTTTTAAAGATACATTATACAGTTAATTACATATACCTTACCATCTTATATTATTTTATTACACAATTTAATTAAGGTACTTGGTTAATGAAAGCATTTAGAGACCTGAGAGTTCAAAACAATTCTGCAATTACTTTTTCATCACTTTTATTGAATTTTCATGTTAAGTCAATGTAAATATATAGAACGTCATACTAGTGCATTTGGATGTTTTGTATTGAACTCAAAGATGTCATGGGAACAGAGAAACAACGAGTTCGAAGAATGAGTTGTTATTCTGCTCCAATGACATCTTCGAGTTCGATACAAAGCATCCAAATGCACTAGTATCAGTGTATAAAATAAGCCCAAAACCCAGCCAGACATCAGGGCTGGTAACTTCAAAATGTTACCAGCCCGAAATGGATTTAACCAGACCAGACACCAAGATATTGTGAATTTACTCAGATGTATGGAACATTTAAAAAATTTTACCAGACCATCGGACTGGCTAGCTGTAAATTTAGACTGTCCGTCAGAAATCTAGCCCGTCTCTGGTGGTCGGACGGGCCTTATTTCATACACTGCCAGTATGACGTTCTATATTTATTATATACCCTCTTATCTTGCATTAATCTGTTACTTTATAAAACAAATCACATCATAGTGATACATATTTTCACGCCTCTCGATACTTCCGCATTCAGGTTAGTTTGACATTAAGTATCACTCCGCAAGTGGGCAGATCATGCAACTGACCTAGATCATACATTCTTCCGCATAACGTCATGAATCAAGTCCCACTTTCACAACTTACCACAGGCAAACTAATGACGCCATTCTAATGAAATTCATTCATATTTTAATACATACAAACTGGTATGATGGAACGAAAAAGCTATTCGACTTTCAAATCCGAGCCGAGCTCGGAGAAAGTAGGACCGGCAGGGGTTCCATACAGAATCTGGGGTGCAATACGGAATGTGACCACGTCATCCGTATTGCACCCCCTGTATCACTATCTTAAGTCTACATGGGTATATAATAAATATAGAAATTGCGTGATTTCATAGTAAAGCCTCACAGTGTCAAAATCTGAGATGATTTCGTTGAGGACTCGTATACACTCAAGACCATGTCTGTTGGCAGCGTTTTGTTGGTAGAAGTCCTTGAAGTTCGGTATAGAGGCGAACATGACGCTGACATTGGGGTAGTACTTGTGATACAGGTCCTGGAAGTAGAGAAGCATTAACTGATAAATATCACAGACTAGGACCCTCTTGTAGAATGAGATTTTAGCACTGCATTGGTCAGAACTCTAAGATTCAATCATAGACTTAAGTTTGACATACTACAAAGATTGTTTGTTGCCAGTTAAGTGAGTGAGTTTGGTTTTACGCTGCTTTTAGCAATATTCCAGCAATATCACGGCGGAGGACACCAGAAATAGGCTTCACACATTGTACCCATGTGGGGAATTGAACCTGGGTCTTCAGCGTGATGCGCGAACGCTTTAACCACTGGGCTATCCCACCGCCCGTATTGCCAGTGGACTCTGTTGCAGCTCCTTTCACAATGACCTTTGATTAGAATTAATCCTTAGCAATCCATGCTTGTTCTTAGAAGCATCTAATGGGATTGGGTGGTCAGGCTCGCTGACCTGGTTGACACATGTCATCCTATCCCAATTGCATAGATCGATGCTCATGCTGTTGATCACTGGATTGACTGGTCCAGACTCGATTATTTACAGACTGATGCCATATAGATGGAATATTTCTGAGTGCAGCATTAAAAAACAAACAAACTTTCACAAGGTGATTGTAGCAGTACCGGTATGTTGATCGTAACTCTTATACTTTAACTTTGCTTTGTTGCATTTATAAAACAGGACGCTGATCCACAAGATCTGTAATTTCATTAACTCAACATAGCCTGCAGGAATACCATAGCAAAAACAAATCAAGGTCAAGGTATTTGAGTCCTAAACACTTAACTACGAGTTACTTCATAAAGCAATATTTAAATTCCTTACCTCATTTTTTCGAGATGCCCTCAGAAAATAATCTGCCACATGAGCAGGTAGAATATTCTCCAGGATGATTTTGTTGATGGCAGCTGTGACCTTGACCTCATCAGGATCCTTTCTTGTCTTCCAGAGAAAGTCTACTCGCTGTGTATACTCTGTCTGTAAGAATTAAAAAAATGAGTGAAGGTGTTTGGCGCCATGTTACATGATATTCCTGCAATATCACAGCAGGGTTCATCAAGAATGGTTATTGCACAAATTACCAATTATATTATACATAATCATTGTACAAATTACTCATATTGTACATAATAATTGCACATATTACTTATTCTACTACCGCCTCCGTGGTGTAGTGGTTAGAGCGTCCCCCCGGAGAGCGGAAGGTCGCTGGTTCGATCCCCGACCGCGTCATACCAAAAGACGTTAAAATATGGTACTTGTTGGTCCCTGCCTGGCGCTCGGCATTAATGGGTACAACAAGGACTGGTCGGCTCGGAGTCAGTATAATGTGTCTGAGTGGGGTATTCATGCTTCACTGCGGCATGGTATCTCAGTGGGCTAGCACTATAAAACCAGCTTAAGTCTGGGCTAGTACAAGCAGCCGCACATACACATACACACGCATGCACGTCGTCATATGAGCGAAATATTCTCAAGCACGACATAAAACCCAATTTCACCTCACCTCACCTCACTTATTCTACTACACATAATTGTTGCACAAATTATTAATTGTTACACGTACAAGTATCAAACTCAGGAGTTTTGTCATAACAAGAAACACCTCAACCATAGTGCTACCTCTGAACGACAATCACATGAACTAAAGGCAAATATTCAACACTGATATACACAGGAAGAAAACATCCTCATCTTGATTGTCTACACTACTCAAAGCATGTCAAAGAACACCCCAATCTGAAAGTTATGTGTTGTAAAACCCATTAGTCAGGACCAGTTAACTAAGGTTATAGGACAAAGTTTAGTGATCTTTAACTGTATTGAGTACTATATTTGTTTCAAAATTCTTATGCTTTAAACCCATAAAACATCTTAAATAAATCAGTCATTTACTCACCTTAATTTTTTGAATATTGGCAACATTAGCAGGTTTCAAGTTATCTTTGAACTTTTATGATTTAATGATAAATGTGTTGTATCACTCCAAAGACATGTAAGGAAATATATAAGTTCTCAGATTTAGTTTCACATGTTCAATTCATTCTAAGAAACAAATGTCAAGGTGGTATAGTCATCACATACCTGTCGATCCAACACATGTAGAGCTATGAACATTAAAGCCAGGTGGACTGTTGCCATAAGTCGTATATCAGCCTGCAATTCATTGGGTCTGAAATTAATGATGATAAAAAACTGAAATAACCATTCTTGAGAATGAAGACATGAACATTTCTAGATAAATGATGATCATGATGATGATAATGAGTGCTTAGATTTTACTTCGGACATTTACTGGGCGTTCATATGACATTACATTCATGAAAGGAAGAATGAGTGTGTGATGATGGTTTAACACCGCTTATATATTATATTGCAGCAACATCACAGCGGGGGGCACCAGAAATGGGCTTCACTCATTGTACCCATGTGGGGAATCAAACCCCGGTCTTCAGAGTGACGAGCCAACGCTTTAACCATTAGGCTACCCCACTGCCCGAAAGGAAGAGTCCCAGTAATGTTAGAAGGAACCTGGTGCCAGGCGTCCAACTTGACTTACTGTGTATCTTTGTTGACCAAGTTGTTGAACTTGATGAAGATGTCCTGTCTTCCGAGATGAAGAATGAGGAAGTACACTACTAGTGCCACCGACATCTCAGCCAGCTTGATGATGAAGCTGAGGTGGACGAAGACGCTGCATGATGTCAACCCCAGCATAAAACTCAGGATGTAGTACTGGAACACAACAAAGATGCTATAATTAAAATGGATGCTCTCTTACATTTCTGCATTTAAAACAGCCATTTTGGAATAATGTTGCAGGTTCTTCTGTAAAGCTCAAGAAAGCTGCTTTCTGATTGGCTAATGACAACTTCTTGTTTGTCATTTCCTTTTTGGTCAAAGTTTGCAGGATGTTCTTCTGATGTGACCAGTAATCAGAAGTCCTCAGATGTTTCTTTAATGGTAGCGAGAACACAGATCTGATTCTTCTGTGAGCAGGAAATAAGCATAAGGCCAGACCAATTTTATTTCTTGTTTTACGGATCTGCCGGTCGTATTTTTTCAAGAATAAGAAAAACATTTAATTAATTTTCCCTGCTCAAAATATAAAATTTTAATATTTTTATTGGCCAAAAATGTAAATGTGCAAGAAAATGTTTTTAGATTTTTTTGCCCCATATACACTTCATAAATTGCCCAAAGTAAAATACTTTTAGTATTTAAAAGGAATATTACTCTGACTATTGAATTTTATTTTCATTTTCTTTTCCCTCCTGCCTTTAAGTTTTCTGACGAGAAAAATCCGTAAAACAAACAAATTAAATTGGTCTGGCCTAATCAAATAATGTTTAAAAATTCATTGTTAACCTATTTCCATTCACTTACATAAGAACAATTCCTTAAAAGATAGAAAAGAAATCCTTACAAGTGGATAATCACAGCTGCTTTCTCCTGGCTCAGTGGATGAAGTGTTTTCCAACTCCGGCATGTGAAGTTCTGTATTGCAGGAGATCTGAAGAATATAGAGATTATACTTTAAAGTTGAAGTGAGAAATTAGGAACCATAAAAATACAAATTGTATTAAATTGGTAATGCATCATTTATTCTGTTCTCCTCTGAAAAAAATGTGAAAACAATGAACTAGATAGCTTTGCATGATTCAACTGCAAAACAAAACTTTAAAATGGACAGATGAATACTGTTGCTATAACATGATTGTAGTTGTTGAGAAGATTGATGCTGGACAGAAATTGCTTTAGGTTCTCTATTGTTGAAGCTAATTATGGAGCAACAACTGCCATGTGTTATAGTATAAGTGTTACAATAAGGCCACTTACATAGCGCTGAACTTCACACCGCACGGGCATGCCAAGACTAAGAGCCTACAACATCATGGACATTATTGCCCTGGATAACCCAAGTGGCCTGTGAGGTGCTGGAAGGTTAATAGTTATGACTTATCCCACCGGGTACCCATTTTCTGCTGGGTGAACAGAGACAATTTTGAACAAACTCACTTGCCAAGACTAAGAGCCTACAACATGATGGACATTATTGCCCCAGATAACCCAAGCTGCCTGTGAGGTGCTGGAAGGTTAATAGTTATGACTTATCCCACCGGGTACCCATTTTCTGCTGGGTGAACAGAGACAATTTTGAACAAACTCACTTGCCAAGACTAAGAGCCTACAACATGATGGACATTATTGCCCCGGATAACCCAAGCTGCCTGTGAGGTGCTGGAAGGTTAATAGTTATGACTTATCCCACCGGGTACCCATTTTCTGCTGGGTGAACAGAGACAATTTTGAACAAACTCACTTGCCAAGACTAAGAGCATACAACATGATGGACATTATTTTCCCGGATTACCCAAGCTGCCTGTGAGGTGCTGGAAGGTTAATAGTTTTGACTTATCCCACTGGGTACCCATTTTCTGCTGGGTGAACAGTGACAATTTTGAACAAACTCACTAGCCAAGACTAAGAGCATACAACATGATGGACATTTTGCCCCGGATAACCCAAGCTGCCTGTGAGGTGCTGGAAGGTTAATTGTAATGACTTATCCCACGGGTACCCATTTTCTGCTGGGTGAACAGAGACAATTTTGAACAAACTCACTTGCGTAAGGTGAGACTAATGTGCTACCTCATGGGCAGGGCAGAAGTGCCAGAAACTCTCAGGAATCTTGCTGCCAAACAAGGTCACCCATACAAAGACTCGCCATGCAAAACTTCAACTGATTTGTGATCTCTATGCACAAGAGGCCGGTGGGATAGCCTACTGGTTAAAGCACTTGCTCATCACGCCGAAGACCTGGGTTTGATTCCCCACATGGGTACAATGTGTGAAGTCTATTTCTGGTGTCCCCTGCCGTGATATTGCTGGAATATTGCAAAAACCGGCGTCAAACCATACTCACTCACTCACTCTGTGCACAAGACAACACACCATGGTAGTACTCACCAGACTGATGCTGGAGGCAAACAGGATGAGACTGGTACAGCAGACAGAAATGACCAAACGGAGACAGGTGCTGTAGGTGATGCATCGGCTGAACTTGACCAACACACTGACCAGCTTGTTGCCTGAAGACTGTACAAACAGAAACAACAATTGTTGGATTGTCATTCCGGAAGTTGGTGCATCAATCTTTTCCCCATCCTTACAGAAATCAACATTACCCATCTTGAAGAAGAAGACCTCTCAACATCCCCAATCCAACCTGTCTGCGGGTATAGGAAGGTGGAGGACACGTTTGTCATCCTTACAAAAGACCAGGATCCCTCCTCAACACTCTAGACCGCCTCCGTGGTGTAGTGGTTAGAGGGTCTGCCCGGAGAGCGGAAGGTCGCGGGTTCGATCCCCGACTGCGTCATACCAAAAGACGTTATAATATGGTACTTGCTGGTCCCTGCCTGGCGTTCGGCATTGATGGGTACAATAAGGACTGGTCGGCTCGGAGTCAGTATAATGTGTCTGAGTGGGGTATTCATGCGTCACTGCGGTATGGTATCTCAGTGGGCTAGCACTATAAAACCAGCTTCAGTCTGGGCTAGTACAAGCAGCCGCACATACACATACACATGCATGCACGTCGTCATATGAGCGAAATATTCTCAAGCACGACGTAAAACCCAATTTCACCTCACCTCACCTCAATACTCTAGGAGCAAACACCCAACATCAGTGTATCAAGTTTCCCATGGAGACAGAGAGAAGCAAGAAATTCCCCTTCCTAGATGCCCTTGTCTCTTTAGAGACAAAGATCCAAGCCATAGTATACAGAAAAACCACCCATTCTGACCAGTTAAATTATTTCAACTCTAACCATCCCGCTAAAATGAAGTCAAAGCAAGCAAAGAACATCAGCTCCAGGAGTCATAACCAGGAACATGATAATCTTCTACAGCATGTCTTCACCAACCTCAACCAGTATCCCACTAAGTTAAGAGGGCCATTTCGACCACTCTCCAGTCCAAATTTAAACTGACCAGACCTGAATCTACCCCCATCAGAATCACTCCACACTACATGGGCAAGGTCCTCCAATCAGCAGGCTACTTAATCACCAAGGTATCGACACCATTTTTATTGCTCCAATAACAAAATGGAGATATGATAAACTTGATAAATGGGATTGGGTGAGCACTCACAATGCAGACTTCGGCAAACTGTATCACAGATATGAGCCCAAAGGTCACGATCCCTACAATTCCAACCACCAGGAGGGGGGATATCTCTGAAAGAAAGAGAGAAGACTTGTATAAATTGGATGTATTTGACATAGGGATAAATACAGGAGTGCATATCCAATTTGCAATAACAGTCATGGACGACTTGATGACACTTAATGTGAACTATCCATGATGTTTTCACAATGTAAACAAGAACCAGGGGTGATTCCAAGGGAGCTGCCATCTTGTTTTCAAAAACCTGTACAGGTATTTGCTTTGAATGTGGAATCTTTATTCACGTAAACTATTTGCTACAAAAATATTATGGACTTTAAGTGATTAAGGATAGGTTTGGCATGTAGATTTTAAAAATATTTTATGATTAGTAGCCAATCAAAGATGTCTAAGTGTCCTGAATATCCAACAGTATGCATTGACAGACATTTTCATAGCTCCCAGTCATGACATATGTAACAACTGATGTTAGATCCGGATGAGGGATGTTGTAACGGCAGCTGGACATACCTGGGCAGCATGATGGCTTGGATGATGACGACACAGAGGAAGATGACTGCACAGCACGCCACCTGGTACTTGAACATCAGGTCAGCCTGGTGCATATAGCTGTATTCCTGTTGTCTCTGCTTGAAGGTCAGGAACACCCTGTTGACATCTGTGTTGTTGGGGAGACACCTGATGGTCGTACAGGAACATTAACACTCACTAACTCAGATCTGAATGGGTTGAATGCTAGTAGATGCCTGAACCCAATGCAGGTCAATGACATGATTGAAATAGGCTGATCTCTTGTAGGTTGTGATGAAAGACATTAAACATGGCTTCCTTGGTCAGTTTCGGTTTGCCTGTTGTCTAATGCCTAGCAATGTTTCAGCTATATGGCAGCAGTCTGTAAATAACTGATTCTGGTCCAGACAATCCAGTGATCACCAGCATGAGCATCGATCTACGCAATTGGGAACTGATGACATGTGTCAACCAAGTCAGTGAGCCTGACCACCCGATCCCGTTAGTCGCCTCTTACGACAAGCATGGGTTACTGAAGGCTCATTCTAACCCAGATCACCAGCATGAGCATCGATCTAGGCAATTGTCAATAAAGTGAGCCTGACCACCCGATCCCATTAGTCACCTCTTTTGACAAGCCTGGGTTGCTGAAGACCATTTCTAACACGGATCTTCACAGGTTCATTGGTCAGTAGTATCAATTGAGAACAAATACAAGACTACACAGCCAAAATCAAAATCAATATTAAATGTTTAGACATGTTTGTCTATGTTTATTTCACCAAATTAAGGATGATAAGACACAGAGTTACTTTCTTTATATTCCCCATCCAGAAACGGTACAGATTTGGATTGAAACATTATTATTTACCACTACTACAATTTGGGCTGAATGCGCTTTCTCTCTGTTACAAAATATACACAATCATACAGTACATGTCTTTCATTCAGCATTACATTACAGTGTTTACAAATGTAGGAGTTATTAGTAAAGACATTTTTCTTACTCAGATATCCACTTCTAAATAAAGTTAATACACGTCTATGCTCATGGGAACTAATGTTTAACAAATATTTTTCACAATTAAGCAAAGACTTATGAGAATTATAAAATGCTTAGAGAATCACTCTGAAGAGAATAGTGCCAGTTCTGATAAGCACATTCTTTAACACGTTGACTAAAGATATAAATGAAATGATCTGGATCCCCAACCTCTTGGCTTATCCAAACAAAACCATAGCCATAACGAAAAAGTAAATAATTTACTTGATTGGACCAACTCGGCCTTTTTCTCTCAAGAATGGACAACAGCATATTATAACATTGGAAAGCATATCTTTGACGTTGCATTCTTTAACAATCGTAGCCAATACTTAATACATTTAATATGATAGGAAACATAAAGTGGATATCTTCCACACTCCCCGTATGATACAGCATTCAACGATTTATAACTAATATGGAGAACAAATTTACAAAACTTCCTATGAATAATTTCAATATTACTCCTTTCTTCCCAACCCCAAATTTCAGCCCGGTATATAAGAATTGGAGTAATCTTTTTATCAAATAAAAGAAGCATCTTTTACTGTAAATTCAAAACGTCTGATCAAAGATTTTTATAGGCCATAATGCTTTACTTGCCTGCTCGCTAATGTTTTACAGGCTCTAGTCCATATCAATTTAGGCGTTATCATTAACCCCAAATATTTATATGCATTTACTATTGCCATAGGATTCCCATTAAAGAAGAATGTTTCATATTTTGACAGAGGCCCACCCATTTTAAAGACAATTATTTTACTTTTAGCTAAATTAATGTCCATACCCCATCTATAAGAATAATTATGTAGTTTTCGTAGGGAGCTTTTAAATAGTTCCGATTGAGTCATCAGTGACAGTTCTGATTGGATCATTATGTGTAAGATGTTTGTGTTTTTAAAATGTATATCCACCCAGTAATTTAAACCAAACATATTTTATAATATTCCCTCTTTTTTTAACATGATGACTTGACCTGATGCTGAAAGTGACACAGGTATTTTCAAGTGGTTGCCATTTTGTGCAGTAATGGGGTTGATCTGTTTAATTTCATGTACTCAGAAAAGCAGCTGGTTGAGGTGTCATTATTTTATTGCTACTTAATGGCTTAAATTAAGTTAACATTACAATAGAAGTCAACAGGGAAATATTTGGTTTCATGTAACCTATTAAACCAGTTACAAATTGAACCACGTGTCCACACTCTGTTTCAGTCAGAAAGGTCTTTGGTACTACCAGACACTGACCTGCCGCCACCAAGTTGTTCAAGGCGTTTACCCAGCTCCACCTTCACTTCCTGTTGTAGATACATGTCTCCCGACAGTAGACTGCTGAAAACAGCACAGCCTCAGAGTTATCTCCCTTGATGTGTTTTCATGAAATGATATATGTTCCCAAGCTGACAGTAAATGGCTTAAAAGACCTAAAATGTAAACTCCTTTGACTTATTCTTGTATACAAGAGTTATCTCCCTTGATGTGTTTTCAAGAAATCAAATGTATCAACAGTTAAAAGAAGTTCATGTCTGGGAAATAAAATGACTCACTTTTGAATTTATTTATGTTATTTCAAGAAATCTAATCCTCACAATGATTATGAAACTGTCATTTTTAATGAGAATACCTTTTTCAGGCAAGTTTTGTCATTAATGATCCATGATAGTGCCAAAAAGGTGTGGAATTATAGAAATATTTTGGCACAAACAATGGGTCAAGCTCTATTCCTGATATACCTTTGATCCAGTCCACTTGAATTAATGATGAAGTTTGTATCCACTAAGGCCAGACTCTGTTGAAAATAAGACAAACATTGACTTATAAACCACTCTCATAATAAACCTCATCATTAGCATGTTTGCTTTTATGCTGCCTTTGCCGCTCTTTCAGTTACATCACAAAATACCATAGCAACAGTAAAACAAACCTATTCATTTCAATCAAATGAGTATTGAAGGCTTACCTTGAACACTGAATAAACGACAGACACCTAATGCCTCTCTATGAAATATTGTTAATAGCTTTCGAATATTATAAAGGCAAAAAAAATTAACAGAACTTTAACCTTGTCCTATTTGATCTTAGCTACACATTTCAGTGTCAATAACTCAACTAAACTGAATGAAAGTACACATTTAAAAATTTGCTTTGAACAAAAACCTTTATCTATCTTTTATTAAGCAGAGAACAGTTGCCAAAACACTGAAAATATAAGGTCTAAAACCAAACAATGATATTGATATGAAACACATCACTGGCGAATACTCATTTCAAGTTTCTTTCCTTAGTAAGTGAGGTGAGGTGAAATGGGGTTTAACATCGTACTTAAGAATATTTCGCTCATATGACGACGCACATGTGCGTGTATGTACAGCTGCGTGTACTAGCATGAATACCCCACTCAGACACATTATACTGACTCCGAGCCGACCAGTCCTTGTTGTACCAATTAATGCTGAGCGCCAGGCAGGGACCAACAAGTACCATATTTTAACGTCTTTTGGTATAACATGGCTGGTTTCCTTAGTAACCATCATCAAACATGAGTATGTTTCCCCCGCAGTTTCTGCGTCCATTTGGTGGTGTAGATGCAATACTTACAGTGAGACTGAGGACGCGAGACACCATGGACGTAGACTGGAGGTTGGCGAAGGGTTTGTCTATTCCCCAGGTTTCCAAGTATTTGGTAACTTTCAACGAGGCTCGCATCGTGTGTTCAAATCTTGTCCTCGCCAGCTTCTGTCTCCTTGGCTGAAAAATCAGCTGATGTTATAAAACCATTTCACAGTCAGTATCTTTACATTGGTGGTTATAATCAGATATTAAAATGAATTTGTTAATTCAGAAATTTATTACATGCTTTCATGGGTGATCGTGTAACTAGCTACAATTGGTTCAATTTTCTACTCAGTAATTGATGAAATAGTAATAATAATTTTTTAAATTGTTTCAGTTCCTGTCTTATCAATAAACACACATTTATGTGGAGGAGTAAAACTTTGTTCAAAAGGTTGAACTTATCTTGAGATATATAATGAATTACCATTGCTTGCAGGGTAATTTATTTACAGCAAACTATCTTTATATAACGACATAACATGTTTGTTAGTTCTAACCACTTGTATATATTTTTTTAAATACGTATAATGAACTATGATTACAACAAACTAATAGTGCTCCCTTTGTGTTCATTGTAACCGTCGTCACGATATGGCTGAGATATTGCCAATGTGACGTTAAATATTAACTCACTCACTCACTCATTGTAATATACTTTACCGTATTTACTGTGTTAAGATATGAGTTATGGGTGGTCATTGTGTGATAACAATAGCACAGCAGGACACAAATGAAACTAACTTTTGCAGCAACATAGGTGAGGTGAAAGTGAATTTAACTTCATATTAAGATCACTTCATTAAAAGTGATGTGCCCTACTTGTCCTAGTACAAAGTGATTCTGGTTTGATGGTGCTATTCCACTAAAGTACTTTGCCACAGTTTAACATGACACATAAAAATCTCAGTTAGAATTGGTCTTCAGCAACCCATGCTTGTTGTAAGGGCGACTAGCAGGATTGGTTTGTCAGGCTCGCTGACTGGGTTGACACATGTTATCATATCCTATTTGCATAGATCGATGCATATGATGTTGATCACTGGATTGGCTTGTCCAGACTCGATTATTTACAGACTGGCAGAATATTGCTGGAATATTGCCGAGTGCACCATTAAACAACAGACAAACAGAAATAGTTCAATATGGATGCCCCATTCAGACAGTAACAGGTGAACCATAAGTACAACATTATATTCCCTTTGGATCAAACGCACCTGGCATCAAACCACACACATTCCAATTTCCAGCAAAACACTATCCACTAGACCACAGTGCTTGAATAAAACTAATTTCATTATCCACACAGCAAAGTGAACATGTCAGAAGGTTATCTTTCAAAAGTGATTACTGTGATCACTAAGATGTGCCCTTTTACAATGTGTGAATTTTTGTGTCTCTCAAGTGATTGAAAACAATTTGTGTGGCAGAGTGCTGTGTACTATCGATTGAAAACTGAAAAACATTGTTGACAGTTGTCAGTCTTACACTATCCTCCAAACTCTCCCTGTCCCATAATTCCTCATCCGCCTGTCAACAACAATTGCCATCATTCAAAGGCACTTATGTTTCCAGGCACCAAAACAGATTGTAAAAATGAAGATGAACATGTGTTGTAAAAGAATTATGTTACTAATATTATCTTGTCCTTAAAAGTACTGATATTTCTTCTTAAGAATTCCTGAGAATTCAGTCGTAATATTATATACGATAAACTAATTTATGTATATATTATGGATGGAAGCATCACTCACCCTTCTCTCAAACGGCACAACAAGGAAGGTGTTCATGTTGTTGTCGGCAATGAAGCGACTCCTGGTGTGAGCATTGCCCGGCTCTACCTCGTATTGTCCCCCTAGACTGTCCAGGGTCTGCTGGGAGATGTGAACACGCCTGGGGATGGAGGAACAGAATGTTAACAGGACACCTGGGGCACAAACTTCTGACATGTCGTGTCTCATTGTTTGAAAAGAAATATGCTTCTTGTCAGAGGACTTTTTATGTAAAATAGGTTTTAACCGAGTAAGAGTTGACTCCCTTTGTCTAACTGACTGTGTTTTCAAGATTTGTGTAAAGTTGAGAGTTATCTCCCTTGGTCACTTGTTTCTTTCTGCTCATGGCATATAAGAAACAGCCTTTTTTCTCACTAGCAATTTTAGCTAATTTTGCAAACTTTGTATATTTAATCAGTTGCTGATAGGGCATTCTTTGCAGAGTATATCAGTTATACATTGTTCAATATCAGTTATTGGTTTAAAGAGCCCTACCCAAATTTGGCAAAAACATAAAAACTATATTAAAAAATGCTGTTTTGTGACTCATGTTTTCTTTGAAAACATCATTTATGTGTGAGTTTGTCTCCTTACCCTGGCACCCCCGATGACTCCATGTGGTTTGGCAATGGTGACGTCATCAGACCACACGTCATACTGCCACTTCCTCCGGCCCAGAACTCCACACAGCACCGTACCCGTATGAACCCCAATACGCATGTCTACATTCACACCAGTCGCCTCCCTCACTTCCCTGTAAGGAAAATTACCATCATTAGAAGAAAAAATACCTTGTAAATCTCTTTAATACGCGAAAGATATGTCTCATGCACGAAAAGTGAATGCAAAACAATTGTGACCTTCTGGTCATCATGTGCAGCCTATTTATACTATATAGTATAGTATCTGACATGTATTTACTAAGTATCACGTGCCACGGGCAGTTGTGAGAGAGATGTTGGCCGAGGCAGAAAACATGCTATCATTCAGGCATAGGGCTACATGGTTTTCAACCGTATTTCAGAGTAGTAAAGTGTTTTGCATTGTAAATATGTGTAACTGTAATAGGCCTGAATAAAGAAGTGGAACAACGTCCTGTGTTTGTGGAAGCTATAATATGATTCCAATAACATGTCCTATCTGTCCACAAGAAATAAAGTGATAAGGCCAGACTGAAATTTTATTTCTTGTTTTACGATTTTTGTTACTCAGAAAACCTAAAGGCAGGAGGGAACAAAATAAAAATAAAATCACCAGTCAAAGTTATATCCCTTCTAAATATTCGAAGTATTTTACTTTTGGCAATTTATGAAGTGTGTATGGTGCAAAAAATTAATCTAAAAAACATTTTCTTGTAAGTTTTTGGCCAATAAAAACATCATGATCTTATTTTTTGAGCGAAAATTTATTATTATTTTTTTTTCTTATTCTTCAAAAAATATGACTGGCAGATCCATAAAACAAGAAATAAAATTGGTCTGGCCTAAAAGAAATTATTAGCACACTGTCCATCCTGAGTACGTGGTTAGTGTTGTTGCAATAACCTGCTATACTGTATGCCAAAAAGTTGGAGGATATAATCAAAGTGTCTTCTTTTCAGGATTAAAAGGGGTGGGTTAGCCTAGTGGTTAAATCGTTGGCTCATCACGCTGAAGACCCGGGTTCAAATCCCCACATGGGTACAATGTGTGAAGCCCATTTCTGGTGTCCCCTGCCGTGATGTTGCTGGAATATTGCTAAAAGCGGCATAAAACCAAACTCAGTCAGTCAGGATTAGAAAGAATAGTTGTTTGTGCAGAAAGGTTTGGAAGAGTTTCCTCCCTTGGTGTGATTTTACATCACCTTCGTGCAGTTCAATGGTTTGACATTTTTACCCTGTACAATACTTTTACTGCTTTCATTCCAGCAAGATCATGGGCTTCAGCGTGGCGAGCAAACACTTTATAATCTCTATTCTACCTCACCACCCATGTATATCTGAATCGCAGCCTCAAACTGTTCTTGAATATGATTCATAGTATAAGACATACGTACATAATAAGAGTTACGCTCACATCCCATCACACACAGTTTATGTAACACATGTTAAATTTAGGGTTACACGTTCTTGGTGAAGTACAGATACTAGTATGCTATTGGGTTGAGTCCAATCCAGGATTCGAACCCACACTCTCAGTGTCAGGTGCCTAATCGCCAGCACACAAAGTCAGTGATCCAACCAGCAACCCAATCTGCACCATTCTGAGAGTCTGGGTTCAAATCCGAGATGGGACTGAACCCCCAAGAGATCTTGAATCTGTACCTCACTGACAAGGTGTAATCTGAAATGCAACATGTTTCACATTTGACCACTTTCTAAATGGCACTTCCTATTAACAGATTTAACAAATTAAGGCGTGAACATTCCCTCTGGATTATGGTTGCCTAATTCTGTGGTTTCCACAGACACATACAGAATGAAGTGAAAATTTTAACACTAAGTCATAGCTATCCCTAGTGGTATGCCCTTCCAACTGACAGAGTTACCTCCCCCTGACTTAGATGTCACTGTATAGTAGTTTGATAATCCTCACAAATTTTCTGTATGGTATACACTGTACACGTGTATAGAGTGGAGTGAAAATTTGACTTCTATCAGCTTGTTTTCTACACTGATCCATCCCTATATAGGTTAGTGTTGTCGGCATTAGTACTTTGGACATCGTATTTGATTTTATTTTTAGCATTTCTAATGACCTGATAGCTTCAATCATGCGTAGCCCCATGCGGACGCAGTTGGCAGCGTTGTCCTTGTCAGCGGATGGGATGCCAGACACGCAGTAGTAGCAATCCCCCAGAATCTTGATTCGCATACAGTTGCTCTTCTGAAATCAGTAAGAGAGTTTGGTGTCAGGCTGCTAATGGAATCACATCCAGTCGGGACGGGTTATTTTCAACACTGCAAGATTCTCAAATTCACCTGCCTGGTGGTCGGGTTAGAATTTAGACATGTATATGAAGATATTTTGCGGGCAAGTAAGTTTTGGTCAGCTGACTAGTTTTACATCTAACCAGTCCTGTGGTCTGACTGAAATTTTGGGGAGTTTCATTATACCCTGATATTGCTAAAAGCGGCATAAACCCTCACTCACTCTTTGTGGTTGAAGATTTTGAGGAAATACTGCTCAAATCTGGAGTTAATCAATGAAATACAGAACAATACCTTGGCTAACTGATCAAATCTGCCAAACAGCTCATTCAGCATTTTAACAAGTTCAGCTGCTGTGCAGTCGGAGGCCAGCGGTGTGAAGTTGACAATGTCTGCATACAGGATACTGCAAGGAGAAAGTGCATCGTCAGTACCTCACTGGTATGTATACACCACCTTCCTTCATCATCTGTGAATATATATAACTACATGCATCCATTAGGTAGTGTAATATGGATGTTTTTATTTGTTGTTTAATGCCGCACTCGGCAATATTCAAGCTACGTGGTGGCGGTCTGTAAATAATTGGATCTGGACCAGACAATCCAATGATCAACATCAAGAGCATCGATCTATGCTATTGGGATACTATGACATGTGTCAACCAAGTCAGCGAGCCTGACCACCCGATCGCGTAAGTCTTTTTTCACAAGCATGAGTTGCTGAAGACCAATTCTAGCAGGACCAGATTTTCATGGGTCTAATAGTGATAAGGGCCTTGTAAAGTGATAATTTATTGGGAGGGTTGGAGTCATGACAAAAGGGCACAGCAAAAGAGGAGAGTTGCCAAAATCATTCCCAACTATATATTTTTGCATGTGGGAGTTGGGCAGTAAAAAATGACATTTCTTTTTTTCAGATAAAGAAGGTCATAAATCTAAATATTGTTTACAGATTCGAGGAGAAGAAGGAGTAGAACAGGAAAAGAAAGGAAGAGAAGGAGAAGAGAAAAGAGAGGAGGAGATAAGAGGAGGAGAGAAGAAGAGAGTAGAAAGGAGAGGAGGAAAGAAGAGAGGAGAGAGGAGACAAAGAAGAGGAGGAGGAGGATAAGAGGAGGAGAGAAGAAGATGAGAGAGGAGAGAAGAAAGATGGAGGAGAAGAAGAAAAAGGATGAGAAGAGGATGTGGAGGAGAAAGATGAGGAGAAGAAGATAAGAGTAGGAGAGAAGAAGAAGAGGAGGAGGATGGGGAGAAGAAGAGGATGTGGAGAAGAAGAAGAAGAGGAGGAGGATATTTTTGGGCAGCGATGAAAATATGTTACATGAAATGTGGGAAAGGCTAAATATCAGCTAAATATGATACAACCCCAAGCCAATCCCAACAGCACCCACACCCTATAACAAATGACCAATTCCTAACTGACAGTTGTTACAAGCTTCCCTTACACTAGCACTGTGTCCTGATTCATTATCTACATGAACATCGCACCGACCAATGGTATAAACAGATGATGGAAGAACTTATACAGTCCGTATACAGCCATGACTGGCTGTTCCGTTTCTGCAGTTTCACCCCGCCGCGACAGATAACAACTTTTGCATTTTCAATTATGATAGTTTCTTAAAGAACTTTTTTGGTGGAGTCCAGAAAATTTTCAAATATAAGAAAGCTGTTGGGTATTAGTAAATGATAAACATGTGTACTATTTATATTTATGTGGCAATTTTGTACAATGATAAAATTTGTAATTCATCGATCGGTCCGTTTCTGACTCAAATGGACTGTAAGTACAAGGACTGTCATTGTCACAAGTATATGATAACAGCACTCCTACACATACCGGTAGTCAGTATGATGTATTTAAACACACAGTCATATGAGGGGAAATACTAATTTCCATCTATCTATAATCCATGTGATCTAATTCTAAGCCACCTTACATAGTCATGTTATTATCAAGAGCAACGTCGTCAGGCTACATGGAATTAGATGCTGCTGAAAGAATGAGTTCCTGCACTTCCTCACTGTCTTTTCCAGACTCATCAACCATGCCACTACAGTAATCACGTTGGCATTAGGAGTATGGTCGACAGAATCAATAACTCCTTCGTGAAAAGAACTTCTATTCAACCAATGTATATGTATTCATTTTGACAAATAATGTGATTTTCTGTGTTTCTAGTTAATTTACTCATAAATGAATGTATAAACTTCAAAAGGATACGTCTTCCTGAAACAGCAGCAATATATATAGCCTAATTAGATGTGGCAGTAATCAACTGCTTCATTGAATTAATGATGATTCGGAGGCTGCTGGTGAGATACAGATACCACATCCCTCTGGGGTGAGGGGGGTGGGGGTGACATTGCAGAACATGGTGGATCTATTGTTTCACTGACCTAGTTACAGAAACTGATTAGTGCTACTGGGTTATGTAGTGCAATATACATCAGCAGACATAATAGATATATACACTGGCCAGCTGATACAATAGATATATACACTGATATTGGTGATATGTACACCAGTCAGCTGGTACAGGTCATTTATGTGGTGCACATCTGTAAATAAAGGTGATGAAGTAGTGTTTGTGCAATCCAGGAGTAAAACATATTAGGTTCTTTCAAGGATTTCCAATAGTTATTGACTGACTGGAAAAGTAATTGGGTTGCTGAAGATAAAGGTTCTCTTTGGATACATTCCGTGAGAAAGATTAATGGGATTTAGTCATGAGATTTTGGGACATTGTTTTTTAAATTGAAGTATTTTAGAATTAAAATTCTTCAGGAATGGAATGTTAAGAATTTAATTCTGAAAATACATAGCTATTTAAAAAGAGGTTGTTGGGCTTCGCATCACTTTGAAACCTTATGATAGCTTGCAGGTAAATATGTAAAGGGGTTAGGTGACGTGTAATGGGGTTTACGATTACAGAGATCTGTGTAGTGTGTGACTCACCTGACATCAGTGTAGTCCAGGACACACCTTACATCACTGTAGTGCAGGACTCACCTGACATGAATGTAGAGCAGGACTCACCTGACCTCTGTGTAGTACTGGACTCACCTGACATGTGTATAGTACTGGACTCACCTGATATGAGTACAGTACTGGACTCACCTGATATGTGTATAGTACTGGACTCACCTGATATGAGTACAGTACTGGACTCACCTGATATGTGTATAGTACTGGACTCACCTGATATGTGTATAGTACTGGACTCACCTGATATGTGTATAGTACTGGACTCACCTGATATGTATAGTGTGTCACTGATACTGACAGTACCTGACTCACCTGATATGTGTATAGTACTGGACTCACCTGATATGTGTATACAGTCACTGGACTCACCTGATATGTGTACAGTACTGGACTCACCTGATATGTGAGACAGTACTGGACTCACCCTGTATGTGTACAGTACTGGACTCACCTGATATGTGTACAGTACTGGACTCACCTGATATGTGTATAGTACTGGACTCACCTGATATGTGTACAGTACTGGACTCACCTGATATGTGTATAGTACTGGACTCACCTGATATGTGTATAGTACTGGACTCACCTGATATGTGTATAGTACTGGACTCACCTATATGTGTACAGTACTGGACTCACCTGATATGTGTATAGTACTGGACTCACCTGATATGTGTATAGTACTGGACTCACCTGATATGTGTACAGTGCAGGACTCACCTGACATCAGTGTTGTACAGGACTCACCTGATATGTGTATAGTACTGGACTCACCTGATATGTGTATAGTACTGGACTCACCTGACATCAGTGTTGTACAGGACATCAGTGTAGTGTGTGACTCACCTGACATCAGTGTAGTGAGGGACTCACCTGACATAAGTGTAGTGGGACACACCTGACATCTGTGTAGTGAGGGACTCACTTGACATCTGTGTAGTGAGGGATTCACCTGACATCTGTGTTGTACAGGACTCACCTGACATCAGTGTAGTGTGTGACTCACCTGACATCAGTGTAGTGAGGGACTCACCTGACATCTGTGCTGTACAGGACTCACCTGACATCAATGTAGTGTGTGACTCACCTGACATCAGTGTAGTGCAGGACTCACCTGACATCAGTGTAGTGTGTGACTCACCTGACATCAGTGTAGTGAGGAACTCACCTGACATCTGTGTTGTACAGGACTCACCTGACATCAGTGTAGTGTGTGACTCACCTGACATCAGTGTAGTGAGAGACTCACCTGACATCAGTGTAGTGAGGGACTCACCTGACATCTTTGTAGTGTGTGACTCACCTGACATCAGGGTAGTGAGGGATTCACCTGACAGCTGTGCTGTACAGGACTCACCTGACATCAGTGTAGTGTGTGACTCACCTGACATCAGTGTAGTGAGGGACTCACCTGATATCTGTGTTGTACAGGACTCACCTGACATCTGTGTAGTGTGTGACTCACCTGACATCAGTGTAGTGAGGGACTCACCTGACATCTGTGTTGTACAGGACTCACTTGACATCTGTGTAGTGAGGGACTCAACTGACA
Source organism: Haliotis rubra (assembly GCF_003918875.1). Taxonomy (NCBI): domain Eukaryota; kingdom Metazoa; phylum Mollusca; class Gastropoda; order Lepetellida; family Haliotidae; genus Haliotis; species Haliotis rubra. Next base: position 1,682,697 of record NW_025765170.1, on the reverse strand, counting down.
TCTGTGTTGTACAGGACTCACCCGACATCTGTGTTGTACAGGACTCACCTGACATCAGTGTAGTGAAGGACTCACCTGACATCTGTGTAGTGAGGGACTCACCTGACATCAGTGTAGTGAGGGACTCACCTGACATCAGTGTAGTGTGTGACTCACCTGACATCAGTGTAGTGAGGGACTCACCTGACATCTGTGTAGTGAGGGACTCACCTGACATCTGTGTTGTACAGGACTCACCTGACATCAGTGTAGTGAGGGACTCACCTGACATCAGTGTAGTGAGGGACTCACCTGACATCAGTGTAGTGAGGGACTCACCTGACATCAGTGTAGTGAGGGACTCACCTGACATCAGTGTCAGTGTAGTGCAGGACTCACCTGACATCAGTGTAGTGTGGGACTCACCTGACATCAGTGTAGTGAGGGACTCACCTGACATCTGTGTAGTGAGGGACTCACCTGACATCAGTGTAGTGACAGACTCACCTGACATCAGGGTAGTGAGGGACTCACCTGACATCAGGGTAGTGAGGGACTCACCTGACATCAGTGTAGTGAGGGACTCACCTGACATCTGTGTAGTGCTGCACATACAGGTCCTGGAAGGGGGAGGGTTTGGGTGCCTTGCTCATCATCTGCTTCTGGAGATCCTCCTTCATCTGGTTCATCAGGTTGCTGGGGATACAGCTGATGAGAAGCTCCTCCTAAGGACCACAAACATCAGCATCTCAACTATTCCAGGAGCAAGAAAATTGGCAAATTCTTGTACCAACTAAAGCAAAATGAACTCCAGGACAAAAATAAAAAAATAAGTTACCTCTTACATTTACTGCAAGGTCTTCTCATTTCAAGAGAATTCAGTGTTACTTAATTTCAGAGCGAATGTAAATGAACTGATTCCTGGAAGAATAGGAATCACATTATAGGAATAATATAAATAGCATTCAAACTATTCAAGAATTTCAAGAGGCTTTGTGATACCATCTGATGTTAAAGTCTTTCGCTTAAAAGTATTTTTCTAGTTAAAAAACTGACAAAGAGATTGGCCCTCTATTGGTGCTGCAGATGTTCAAATCCTGACACAACATGACAGATTGGCCCTATGTTGGTAATGAAGATGCTCTAACCCTGACACAACATGACGGATTGGCCCTATGTTGGTAATGAAGATGCTCTAACCCTGACACAACATGACAGATTGGCCCTATGTTGGTAATGAAGATGTCCAAATCCTGACACAACATGACAGATTGGCCCTATGTTGGTAATGAAGATGCTCTAACCCTGACACAACATGACAGATTGGCCCTATGTTGGTAATGAAGATGCTCTAACCCTGACATAACATAACACAGAGATTGGTCCTCTGCTGATGTCACTAGAGCTCCTCACCTGCTGTTTCTTCTCCCTTTCCAGTTTGATGCTTGACTCCACAGAGTTCCTGGCATCAAGGAACGCTCGTCGGTGAGCCAAATCGGACAGTGACTTGTGGTAAAGACCAACCAGATTGGCACAGAGAAGCATCACAGCATTAGCAACGAGCTGAGGATGAAATTGCAAAATACGGAGCAGTCAGATGTATTTTGTTCTTTTAATTCACAAAAAATCTAAAATATAATGTGCTGTATGTAACAACAAGTTACTAATGCATAGTATAGGTATACAATATTTACAGGCAGACAATACTTTGAATATTGTTCCCATGACAACTACTGGAATCATAAAGGTCAAGGTCACAGATTTCCAATATAACTGCCTCTATTGCATTGTCCTCAGTCTTCTTACAGTCCCTTAACCACATTATTTTCCCTCCATCTAGCCCTTTCTGCAATGCTAAAGCCCTAAATGAAGCAAGTCTAGATTTCCTCAGATTCTGAATCTCCCATCTCACTGGGGTTCCTTTTCAATTTAATGGAATTATTTGTTTCTGTCAAAATTATATACATTCAGAGACTAAGTACCATCTGTCTACATTGTCCTACCAACCTGTTGTGGCAGATGCAGAGTTAATCTATCCAGACAGAACCCCGGACAATACAAGCTCCAGGACCAAAGACAGAGATCCAACTGCAAACGACCATTTTTTGGACAATGGCAGCACCATATAGCCCACCAAGGTGATATAGAACATGACAGGCATGTCATCAGCGTGGGTGCGGCGGGGGCTGAAGCTGTAGTAGAGGGACATGAGTGACAGGATGGAGAGCCACACAGCAGCTGAAAGGAGGGAGGTGTGTTTCTGGTAGATCTTCTTCAGGGTGGTGAAGACAATGAGGAACACCTTCAACAGAGCACCACAGCCTAGTATGGACACTTGGGCAGTCTGGGAAGGACTCTGAAACAGAAGGAGGAGAGGTACTGATCTGGATCATTGATCTTATTTCATTTGTTTTGTTAATACTTCATAGTTTTTTCTAGCCTGTATTTGTTTTCCTTCTTGGTAGCCTTACAATCATACCATGTAATTCCAAGTTTGGTCTCATTTTGGTCTGTCTCATAGTCCCAGAATTGCATTACTTTAACCTTCTGCTGAGCCCTTTCTGCAATGCTAAAGCCCTAAAAGAAGCAAGTCTAGATTTCCATTCCTTGTTTCATTGCAGTAGCCTATCTGCAAATCATGAAATAGTACAAGATGCCATCTTGTTTTCTAACAAGCAAGTCAATATTCATATGATGAGCCAATATTTGAGGTCAATGAAAGACATTATTTGGCAGTCTACATTTGATCAGATTGCACAGATCCACCAATGAAATTGCAAGATTAGTTAATAGAGGTATAGTATAGCAAGGCTGTTTGTGTATTGTACACATAGGAAAACTGATTTGTATGGATAGTCAACTTCTTTATTGCAATGAGTGCGACGTTTTGGTGTAGGTACTAACACCGTTATCACTTGCTTGATAACGGTGTTAGTACCTACAACCAAACGTCGCGACTCATTGCAATAAAGAAGTTGACTATCCATACAAATCAGTTTTCCTTCATCTTCACAACTTCTAAAATGCCTCTCAAAGAAAATATTGTACACATAATCTGACCAATCGCTGATCTGAGGACGTCCATCTTTCTTGAACCAGGCAAGTCGTAATTTGATAATAGTTAAATTCCTTTTAAAGATGCTTGTCAATAGTGAGTGAGTTTAGTTCTATGCTGCAATATTCCAGCTATATGGCGGCGTCTGTAAATAATCGAGTCTGGACCAGACAATCCAGTGATCAAAAACATGAGCATCGATCTGCGCAATTGGGAACCTGACCACCCGATCCTGTTAGTTGCCTCTTACGACAAGCATAGTCGCCTTTTGTGGCAAGCATGGGTTGCTGAAGACCTATTCTACCCCTGATCTTCACGGGTCAATAGAATATGGTCTGATGTAGTAAGTTTCTGATGTTACTGATGCAGTGAGCAATCTCAGACAGTTCATTTTTTGGTTTAGAGTTGTCTCCCCTACCTTGTGTGCGTCCCCGTGTGCTAGATGGATGATGATCATTATGATAGACACTGCCACGTCCAGGCCGAGGTACATAACGATGAGGGACTGTTTGATCTGGATGCTGTACTGATGGTACATCTCCTCCAGGTCAAGTTCCTTGAAAGAGATCTGCAAACAGAACATAGATGTAGCTTGTTAGGCATCCTGACTGACCAGTGTATTCATTGACATCTCATTACAATAGCCAATTTGGACCAAATGTCCATTTTGAGTAAAGGTCAATCACATTCAATATAACTAGTAATTTGACATGACTGTACTGTCAGAAACACAGGAGGTGGTCAGGCTCGCTGACTTGGTTGACACATGTCATCATATCAGAATTGCGTAGATTGATGCTCTTGCTGTTGATCATTGGATTGTCTGGTCCAGACTCGATTATTTACAGACTGTCACCATATATTGCTGAGTGTGGCATTTAACAACAAACCAACCAGAAACACAGCAGGAATGTCTTCCAGCATAAAGACTGCCAACACCTGTTTTCATCCTCACAAACACAAATATTCCAACAAAATGTTCATTTATAGCAGTCTTCTGATTTGATATATTAGCATATCAATGGTTCACATGAGTTGGTTTTTAAAGTAAGTGAGCGAGTTTAGTTTTAAGCCGCACTCTAAATAAAATATATCACAGCTATATAACGGCGGTCAGTTAATAATCGAGTCTGGACCAGACAATCCAGTGATCAACGTCATGAGTATCAATCTACATAATTGGGATATGAAGACATGTGTCCACCAAGTCAGCAGGTCTGACCACCCAATGTCGTTGGTCGCCTCTTACGACAGGCAAGGGTTGCTGAAGATCAATTCTATCCGGGATTTCCTCAGGTCATTTGGGATACGAAGACATGTGTCATCCAAGTCAGCGTGTCTGACCACCCTATCCCCTTAGTTGCCTCTTGTAACAAGCATGGGTTTATGAAGTCCAATTCTAACCCAGAATTTATTGGTCCTGTTTTTAAAGAAGATCAATGCTGGACTCGAGTTCAGAAGTGGCATTTGGATTTGTTATTGATATCAAGGTCATGAGCAAGAGATATTTCTTGCTTTGAAGAGATGCAAGGGATGGTGATGTCATTTCAGTAACAAAGAAATGGTGACCAATGGATGTAAGCTAAATATACTTATAGGGTCATGTTCCGACATATATGGTAGCTTTCCCAGATAGAACAAGTCATAAGAAGTACAGTATATAGAAATTTATTTAAATGAACATCAGAGAGAGATAAGGAGAGATGAGAGAGAGAGAGAGAGAGAGAGAGAGAGAGAGAGAGAGAGAGAGAGAGAGAAAAGAGAGAGGAAGAGAAAGGAAGAGAGAGAGAGAAGATACAGTGGGAGCATTAATGTTTGATTACGTTGGTACATTCAAACATTGTTCCAGTTAGATACTTAGTGAATTGTTTAGGTAACAATGCATATATGGTCTGATATTTATGATAGAGAGCATTGTAATGACATCATATTTAAATATTACATGTATTAAGGCACATTTTATGCGTTATCCGGGGTAATAAGAATCAGATTCTGATTAAGCCGTGAGCAATCACTTGGTGTTTGGAAACTGTGTGCTATAGAAGATGACTTATTATTAGTATTATTTTATGAATAGCTGCCATTAAAGGAGGTTTAACATTATGTTTCATTGCAAACCTGAGATTCATAATTGATACCCATGATTATATAAAGAGGATGTGATACTCTCAGTTATTGAGAATCATGTTTTTTGTTACACTGTGCAACTTCAACAGTCAAATGTCAGACAGTTCTATATTTTATCTTTTACCAATGACACTGTGCAGCTGAGAATCACTTGCTAAAAGTCAAATCGTCACACATAAGGTGTTACATATCAGACAAAAGTTAATTGAATCCCATTTTACAACAAAAACAGTTTTTAATGGAGGTAGTGCTGTGCAGTGTTCTATCAGTTAAGGGGGCTGTGGGGTAGCCTAGTGGTTAAAGCGTTGGCTCGTCACACCGAAGACCCGGGTTCGATTCCCCACATGGGCACAATGTGTTAAGCCCATTTCTGGTGTCCCCCGCCGTGATATTGCTGGAATATTGCTAAAAGCGGCGTAAAACTAAACTCAGTCAGTCTATCAGTTAAGTGCTTTTTTTATTGTAACCTGGTACCACATTACCACATTCATAGCAATCTTAACTGGAGCTTGTTGTATACACTACAAAATTGAAATAACTAAAAGCAGTCGGCATAACTACTTCAGTGAAGCCATATTTTCAGGATATCCACAAGTAAAGATACAGGCATATTTATACAGAGGAGGTACAGATTTTGTCAAAATGGGCATGAAAGAATGACAGCAAAAGGAGTAGGGGTGTGGGGTGCCACCAAAATTTATCACCGTTAGGCCATGAAAGAATACTCTATTTCTTTTTAAATAAAATATTTTAAATCCAATAGGAAATTATTTTTTTTCCAGTATTTCTTTTAGAACAAATTATTTCTGGCAAAAGTGAATCCAAGGACCCTATTCAAGAATATCAAGCATACAAAACCATGGTTCCGTTACATCATGTGAAGACAATTCTTGGTGACTCCACAAGATTTTGTTGGAACTGTCAACACGTAGATACGCCCATTTCTGGTATTCCCCACCACAATATTGCTGGAATATTGCTGAAAACGGCGTAGAACCATACTCACTCACTCACTATTCAACAGGGTAAGCTATACCCAATGATCATCCAAATAGGCAACAGAGATGGTGTTCTGCTTGTCTCAGTGGCAGTGTTACTAGGACAAAATACTACCAACTTGGCAGAAGAAAAATCCATTCATTCACAGAGCAAATATTGTAATGATGTGTATGAGTAAAGGTATAATGCAGTTTGCAGATCATGTTTACTCAAGGTATAATGCAGTTTGCAGATCATGTTTACTCAAGGTATAATGCAGTTTGCAGATCATGTTTACTCAAGGCATAATGTAGTTTGCAGATCATGTTTACTCAAGGTATAATGCAGTTTGCAGATCATGTTTACTCAAGGTATAATGCAGTTTGCAGATCATGTTTACTCAAGGCATAATGTAGTTTGCAGATCATGTTTACTCAAGGTATAATGCAGTTTGCAGATCATGTTTACTCAAGGTATAATGCAGTTTGCAGATCATGTTTACTCAAAGCATAATGTAGTTTGCAGATCATGTTTACAGTTTCAGTTTACTCAAGGTATAATGCGATCATGTTGCAGATCATGTTTTTTATATCAAGGTATAATACAGTTTGCAGATCATGTTTAATCAAGGTATAATACAGTTTGCAGATCATGTTTAATCAAGGTCTGTATCGTATGTTTGTCTTCAGGCATTGTCACAGCTCTGTCAGGCAGTATCTGGAAATATAGGTCAGTTTCTTTTCAATTGTTGACATCTTCCAAGTCAGGGTCCCAATTCACAAAACATTTCTAACATTACGACCTGTCATGACTTTATAGTTTATCATCGTTTACAAATGTTGTAGTGCTACGAATGTTTTGTGGATCGAGACTTGTAGTCCATCCAAATCAGAATTAGTTTCTTCCAGGTTGGCAGACTGGCATCCAAAGTAACTGTGAATAACTTGATTTTATTACACTAAAGAAGAAAACACCATAGCCAGCACTGGCCTTGAATAGATCGTCTGGTCCATGAATATCCTTGAAATCGTGGACACCTCATGATTTCACCAAAGATGGGTATCTTGTCATGTCAGGACTGTGTAAACCACACAACAGTGCGCATGCCTTCTTGGGAGTCTGATGATTTGCCATCTTGTCTTCTTCTTGGGAAGACCTACAATGCCTCCTGCTTCCAGCAGAAATCCCTTCAGCTTTACATTCTCCTTCCACAAACTCCTCAGAGTGCCTCATGGGATGACTATGCTGTGGGTGATGGTGGTCTTTGATTTTCCATTTATCACCCTTCTTGATCTCCGCAGTGCCCTTGGCTTGTCGTTTGCTCTTATCTTATTATTGTTATGCAAACCTGCAACCTGCACTTTTATACCCAGTGTGGTTTCAGCACTCACTTCTCCTGAATGTGGTCATAGCATAGTTTCAACCAATATGTGATGATGATGATGATGATGATGACAACTGAGATGATGACAATAACAACGATGATGATACTGATGATATTGATGATGATGATGATGTCTTTGAATGGCATTTAGAAGTGATATCCTTCTCTTGTTGATGATGATGATGATGATGATGATGATGATGATGGCATGTAGAAGTGATATCCTTCTCTTCTTGATGATGATGATGATGATGATGATGATGATGATGATGATGATGATGATGATGATGAAATGATGACAATAACAACGATGATGATGATGATGATGATGATGATGATGATTCTCTTCTTTGATGATGATGATGATAGATGATGATCGATGATGATGATTCTTAATGATGATGATGATGATGATGATGATGATGATGATGATGATGATGATGATGATGATGATGATGATGATGATGATGATGATGATGACGACGATGACTTGACCCTTAAAACTACTCTTGAAATTTCACAGTGCTGATCTCATTTATTTACTCAAACAACAAATGATGATGTCAACACATGAAACATCAATATGGCAAATGGTTGTTTAACAATTGAAGTTCAGTTGACGATGTCAGGAGTCAGATCCCAATGGGACATATGTTTTTAACAAATAAAACAAACTGTACACAGCTGACTGAACATTCATTTCATTAGGTCATCTCCGCACTCTCACAAAATACATTTAATCACATGAGAAACATCAGGACTTCTATGGGAGCCAATGATTTGACTACATCTACGTAGTGTTATTGAGAGGCACAACTGTATAATTGTTTTGCTCTCACTAAACACATTCTCTGTTTAAAGCAACAAGCATCACGGGAGGATGACAAATCTCTTGGCTCTCACAAATTAGAGAGCACAAATCATCTGATCATTACAGCAAATCCTATAAGAGTGATGAGAGGACTATGTAATCTATTTGTCCCTGTACAAGAGTAGTTACTGAGCTATCAAAACACATAAATTGGAACCAGGGTCAAGAATTCGTCAGGTCCTTTTCCTCAGTGATATGAGTCAGGGGATATCGGACAATAATTAAAATTATAATAAATTCTGTCAAAGATTAAAGGCACCAGTTTAATATTTGGCCATTGGGTGAAGAAAAACAGTAGATTTGTAGACACATTCTGAAAAAAAGTACCTCCCTGTCAACTGATTCATAATCAAACTTTCTGTGAACATTGAATGACTGACTGACTGACTGACTGACTGACTGACTGACTGAATGAATGAATGAATGAATGAATGAATGAATGAATGAATGACGCCGCCGGACTCAGCAATATTCCAGCTACATGACGGCGGTCGCTACACAAAGTTTTGCGGACATCTCTTTATAGACAAAAGGTGAGAATGTTTGGATGTCACCTTCTTTATCAACAAGAGTATCTACTTACTCCTCATCAGCTCATTCACCTCGTAAAGGATTAAGACTGATTGATTGATTGATTGATTGATGCGACTAACGGTAACGGGTGGTCAGGCTCGCTGACTTGGTTGACACATGTCATCGGTTCCCAATTGCATAGATCAATGCTTATGCTGTTGATCACTGCATTGTCTGGTCCAGACTCGATTATTTACAGACCATCGTCATATAGCTGGAATCAGTCAATCAATGGTTTCATGTTCACAGTATGTTTGATTATGACAACCAATCAACCAACCAACCAACCAACCAAAGCTTATTTTCATTTCACAGCTTTTGGTTTCATTTCCACTGAAAACTATCAATTACTGGGTCAGTGGATACTAAAACAATATTCCTAGAACATTCACCCCTCCATCCCTCACCAACAACCCCAGCCCCCACTGAAAATTGAAATGTTGATCCCAAACAGCCAGTCTTCACCCCAAAGCACCATGATTGGCAGCATTCCACTACTTAAAACAACAAAGGCAGAATATCCATTTTAAAAAAATATAATTTAGATATTTTGTAACTTTTCAAATTCTTCATTTAGCATTTCAAACAATACATCTGAAACAAGGACCTGTTTTGAATTTATTTAAATTGCCATAACTGCCAACTGTGAACTTTCAAGGGAAGCCATTGATGTCAGGACCTGATCTCTTTTTCCCAAAGTGAAATAACCAAGGTGTTTATCAGGACTTTCAGCTATTGATGTGTCATGGCACTCAGAAATAGACAGAAGTGACACCTTCTTGAAACTTGGATCTGATTCTAAGTGGACTGACCTAATAGAAATACAATAATAGAAATATAAAACATTTTTAACCATGGTTGACAGACGATGATATACTTCAGAAAAGCTTTTACCCCTTGAAGATAACTTTGGTCCTAACTACAAGAGGAACTTGTAAGCTCTTTGGCTTTATGTAAATTCAGTGATTATTATTTTTCAGGATATGACGTCATTTGGGAATTTAAAATGTAGGCCAGTCTACTTTTAATTGAAATGTCACAGAATTTGACAGAATCCCTTGACGTCAAGCATAATTTTCATTCTCTACGCAAGACCATACTTTTTTTAGATACATTTAGAATACATTCAAATGAAATCAATAAGAAGGGATATTACTCTGTAGGAAAGATACCTACTGTGTCTCTGCCGGATTGATTCATCAGTCTGAGTGTATCAGGGTATATTAAGGCAAACAATGTTTTCATCAACAGTATTTACAAATGATATCATCTATTAAGATCTGAGCCTCCTTTCACAAAGCACTAAGGTGATCGTAAGCCACAAAGGTAACCTTAGTGCAATGTTAAAGAATGGGAGTTAAGGCTAACCTTAGTAAAGGTTGCTTCGTGAAAGGAGCCATTGGTTAGAATTGGTCTTCAGCAACCAATGCTTGTTGTAAGAGGCGACTAACGGGATCGGGTGCTCAGGCTCGCTGACTTGGTTTAAGCATGGAATCATATCCCAATTGTGTAGATGGATGTTCGTGAAAGCAAAGTAAAACAAAAAAAGACATTAGATGATAACGAGGTTATCACACCAGTGATTATGGGATATTGTCTGAATGGGTAATTATTAGGTAAAAATGTTTTGTGGCCTGCTAAATATAAATGTTAATTCCTAATGCTTGTAATTTACCATCCTAAAATACACTCGCGTAATGACAGAATACTCTATAGATCTGCACAATCACACATATATAGCATTTGCCCAGTCAGTAATTTGTGTTCTCAAAGATCAGTAACAAATGTGGGCAATCAGTTAGGGCCTCGTCTTAAAATATGAACCTGTGTTTATTTACAGGCTTATAGATACAGTCAGACAAGGACTTAATTAGAACTCACAGCCATGCTTCTGTGCTTAACAATTTACAAGTCTCTGTACTTTTACTGTCAATGAATGCCAATTCAAGTTTAGATGCAAAGAATTTCAAAAGTATTTGAGTATGCAAAGAGACTGGAGGCAAGGTACAAATGAAACAGACATTGTCAGGTTTGTTTTGGGATTAATGTGTTCCAAAATTGATGTGCATATTACAATGTGAGAAAATATTGACTTTTTATCACATCTTAAATAAGTTTAAACAAGCTGGTAAATAACAGAACAAAACACAAAATGATTTATGATCTTAGAATTTTGGCAACTAGTGGACCTTGTAAAGAATTAGATAAAAAATAATAGTGTTATTCTGGTTTTATATGTTTTTCAGGGCGGTATCCCATTTAGCATCCTGGAACACCGGGGTTCTGGGTTTGAATCCCAGATTCGCGCTGCTGGGAATTCTCAATGATCCTAACCCTTGTGACAAACAGTGGTGAGTGAGTGAGTTTAGTTTTACGCTTCTTTTAGCAATATTCTAGCAATATCATGACTGGGGACACCAGAAATGGGCTTCACATGTTGTACCCATGTGGGGAATAGAACCCAGGTCTTCGGCATGACGAGCGAACCACTAACCACTAGGCTACCCCGACGCCCCTTGTGACAAACAACATGCATTGCTTCAAGTTGGGTTTCCTCATACATGGCTTGTTATTATAACTTTCAGGCATTGTTTACTAGTCAACTGTTAGTAAATAGTTTCTTGATGCTAAACGCTGCACTAAGCAATGTTCCAACTATATGGTGGACTGGGCAACCTAGTGATTGACACTATGAGCATTGATATATACAATTGGGATCAACAAAGTCAGCAAGCCAAACCACCTGATCTTGTTAGTGAGTGAGTGAGTTTAGTTTTATGCCGCACTCAGCAATATTCCAGCTATATGGCGGCAGTCTGTAAATAATCGAGTCTGGACCAAACAATCCAGTGATCAACAGCATGAGCATTGATCTGCACAATTGGGAACTGATGACATGTGTCAACCAAGTCAGCGAGCCTGACCACCCGATCCCGTTAGTCGCCTCTTATGACAAGCATGGGTTACTGAAGATCAATTCTAACCCGGCCTTCACGGGTATGATCTTGTAAGTCTTTTATGTGTATCACTTCTAAATGCCCTTCAAAAACTTTAAATTAAACATGGTTAAATCTACAAGTAACATAGCTCTTCATTCATAGTAGGGTTATGTTTTCACATACCGGTATATACATTGATAATATGTTGTCATTTATAACACACCAGACTTTCAAAACACCTTCTAAAAATGTCAAAACAAAAATGTAGTTTAATAAATTTTGGCTGATGCATCATTTTTCAGATACTATGTGCCCCAAGTCAGTTAAAATATCGATAAAATACCACCTTCAATTATCTAGGAAATATAGCTTTTAGAACGATATTCCATAAGTTGGAATTGACATTTTCATGATCTGAGTAGAATTTTACATCTCTGAAGAATTCTGTCTAAGATCAATACCTATCATATGAGGTCCAGTCTGTTTGATGTGAGGATAAAAATTGGCCAAATTTAAACGAAGTATCTTGCACACATCCCAGAGTGCCAATCATCCCGCTTAAAGATTATGAAATCATAGTTATTGCCCCTAAATTGGACCCTCCTTGTAAGATTAGGATGGGCAACATCTTATGGAACTATTCTAGATACCGTGTGGGCTATAAATGGATACACAAAATATTTCTGGGAGTTCATTATAGAGATTCTTAATCCAATGTAAATGAGTTTCTGATACATTCTCATTAAAATCAGATATTTCATTCTGATGTGATACCTTGAGTTATTATGACTGACCATGAGAGCATGTAACATAATTTGCGCCATTATATTGCTGTTGACAATTTTCACACCCTGTCATTTCTAAACTTCATGACATCTGCACATAGATGGTAGTATGACTGAAATAACTTTTGAGTGATGCATGAATTTTCTGTTGTAACATTAAAACTTCTGAATCAAGGTGGTTAAGAAATGATGGAAAATTTTAGAACTCGAACATTTGAAGATCCCACGGATTGTTTATTTAGACTTGGTGGTCACACATTAATGCTGCTATGGAGTGAGTGAGTGAGTGAGTGAGTGAGTGAGTGAGTGAGTGAGTGAGTGAGTGAGTGAGTGAGAGTGAGTGAGTGAGTGAGTGAGTGAGTGAGTGAGTGAGTGAGTGAGTGAGTGAGTGAGTGAGTGAGTGAGTGAGTGAGTTGAATGCCACTTTCAGCAATATTCCAGCAGTGTCAAGAAGGGGTACACCAGAAATGGGCTTCACACATCGTACCCATATGGGGAATCGAACCCGGGTCTTTGGCGTGACCAGTTAATGCTTTAACTACAAGGCTACCCCACTGCCCAGGTTTTAATGAACTCGAAGGGACCACTAAGTTTAGTTTGTTATAATGTATTATGTGGATTTGGACCAAGATGTACAGCAAGCAGCTGGGACCAGTCTGTCAGTCATTATAAGTGTGTTCTTTATAAACATAGTTTACGGTATAAGTACTTCAAATGCCTGATTGCTAAAAAATACTTGTGTGTGTAATACCTGTTGTCTAATTGTTAAAATGATTAGTTAGACTATCCTGTTCTGATCTGTTTAAACCCTCAATGGGTCAAAATTCAACAACATTGTTTAATGGCCAAAAATGGGGAAAATCAACAACATTGTTTAATGGCCATATTTTAAAATATATTCAAGTGTCAAACGGGGCGACTAACAGGATCAGGTGGTCAGGCTCGCTGACTTGGTTGACACGTGTCATCATATCCCAATTGCAATGATTGATACTCATGTTGTTGATCACTGGATTGTCTGGTCCAGACTCGATTATTTACAGACTGCTGCCATATAGTTGGAATATTGCTGAGTGCGGAGTAAAACTAAACTCACTCACCAAAAATATATTCAAGAACTCTATGAGAGCACTGTGTGTCCCCATGCACAATGCATATAAAATATTTTGCATCAGCTTTTCACATTTATCAATAACCTGAAATATAACATTTGATAACCCTCATTGAAATCTTTATGGTTTCAAATCCTAATGGGGGCGGTGGGGTAGCCTAATGGTTAAAGCATTGGCTCGTCACGCCGAAGACCCGGGTTCGAATCCCCACATGGGCACAATGTGTGAAGCCCATTTCTGGTGTCCCCCGCCGTGATGTTGCTGGAATATTGCTAAAAGCGGCGTAAAACCAAACTCAGTCAGTCAGTCAGTCAAATCCTAATGGCAACAGATATTTTTGTCACACTGTTCTATCAGAACCAAATATAGAAATTAAAATGTTTCATCATTGTCAATTAGGTTAAACTAACAATTCTGTTAGTGCCTAATCAAAGACATAAAAGCCATTATAATTTAAATTATGATTAGATGGTTATAACGATTAGTTAAAGGAATCAATGATAACAAAATCGTATTATTCCATCGATCACCTTCCTTGTTCAATAACATCATAAACTACCAACATCTCAGACTGGCGAAAAACCTCCAATATTCTGTCTGGGATAAAATACTAAAAATATCTTCTGTAATATTTGGTTCAATATAGAACATGAATTATGAACTATATTAACCAAATCTCAACATTCCAAGGCATGAAAGAAACATTTGTGACCACTGCCTCTAGGTTTAATTTTGTCTCCAACTGTGAGCAACACTAGAAACTGCAATGGCCAGTGATGAAATTCTCCAAAATTCAATACAGTTTGTGGTCTCCTGTAGGATATAAACATTTTATATTCCGCACACAAGATCAAATTCTAATTCCCCTCTCCGAGAAGGAACGCTTGTTGATGTTCGAGATCGAATTTGTATGACAATGTGAAGTTTGACATTGTCAAACTGTATACTTAGAGTTAGATTATGTACAAAGTAAATGCACAAAATATGCTACTCATCAAAAGTTTAGACTCACTAGTGTAAATGTAGCCACTTACTTCAGTCAACTGTTCTAAACTAGATTTTCAAATTATTCCATACTGTTTAAAGGTACTGTTTACACATGAACTGATGTACTGCAAAACAAATTCGTAATGTTGAAAAATTATTGTCATGAGTTCAATAAATGATGAAGCTCAGTGAATATTAGCGAATTCTTAACAAAACTTTATACTAAAACGCAGCTGTTCACATGCATGGTATTTGCTTTAAGTGAGTCTAAACTTTTGATAGGTACTATATATGCCACACATGTTGCTGTTCAGTTGACTCTCTCTATATATAATTGTCTCCATATTTGAATAATCAGTAATAGATTTGTTTTTAAACATGTCAAAGAAATTGAATTCAATTCCCCACATGGGCACAATGTGTGAAACCCATTTCTGATGTCCCCTTCCATGATATTGATGGAATATTGCTTACAGCGGTGTAAAACTAAACTCACTCACTCACTGTTTTGTTAAAAGAGGAGGGGGTAGAGGGTCAGTAGGGGTGGGGAGAGAGTATGGGGTGGGGGAGAGGTACTTTATCAATATGCTGGTCTCTGCAGTCTCTTTAGGAATTAGTACATTTGATGGAGGTAAATTACAATTTTGTACATAACCGTTTCCAGTGGGATTTTGCTTATGTAGCAAACACACAAAAAAGACAATTTTTGTAAAATGGTAACATATATTGACACAAAAGTTTCCAAAACTTCCCCAGTTTCATCATACAGTGATGATAAAATTTACTACAAAACAAAAAAAATATATGAAAAGTCTTTCCCATCATTTCAATATTGATTTGGATGAAGGATTTAATACATTTTTAGATCAATTCCACAGTAAACATTTGCAAATCTTACTGAGTGATAAATAAGAAACATTTCCCATTCTCAGTGCTCTCTGTCGCTACACAAAGTTTTGAAGACTTCACTTTACAGATAAAAGGTGAGAATTTATGGATCTCACCTTATTTTTATTATGAAGAACACAATCTTTCGGATTATCTACTTACTCCTTTGTCATCTCATTCATCTCATAAGAAAGAAGTAAGAATATACTGTGCATCAGGTCAATGAGTGTAACTATACTCCGGAACATAACACAGAAGTTGACATCTATAAATCCTCACCTATAATGTGTATCACCACTAAATGCCATTCAAACATAAGAAAAGCAAGATTTATGGATGTCAACTTCTTTATTGTGAATAACACAACGTTTTGGAGTGTATGCTTGCTCCTTCTTCAGGCCATTCAAACACTTCTTCCCTTTACAGGTCAGGTCAGAATGTTTTCTTGCAAATATACTTGCTTAGCACATCAAAGACTATGTACAAATTGCAATCTCATTAAAATCATATCCCAGTGTTCTACGTCGCTACACAAAGATCTCATGACATCCCATTATGGGCCACGTCAGAATGACCTGTCATCCGACCAACGCCAGAGCGTGAAAGTCAAAGTGCGATTGTGTTTTCTAATTATTCAAGCTTGAGGCATTCTGATTGACATTTACGGCCTGTCAATCAAATTTTGTAAAGGTCATTCCGATGTGATCTTTGATGACATGTCCAGGATCAATGTGTAACCACAGCTAGCACTTGGATCAGATTCCAGTGAAGCCACAATTTGTACATGGCTTAGTTTGTTGTTTAATGCCGCACTCAGCAATATTCCAGCTATGTGGTGGTGGTCTGTGAATAATCGAGTCTGGACCAGACAATTCAGTGATCAACATCATGAGGCCAGACCAATTTTATTTCTTGTTTTACAGATATTTGTCTTCAGAAAACCTAAAGGCAGGAGGGGAAAAAAAAAATCACCAGTCAAAGCAAAACCCACATGAATTTCCATGTTAACTCTTTTGGTTTGTTTATATCAACTAGATATAAGTTGAGTGAGTTTAGGTTTCACGCTGATTATTATTAGGATTTTATTTTTTGAGCGGGGAAAACAAATGTTTATTTTTGTTCTTATTCTTGAAAAAATATGACCGCCGGATCCGAACAAGAAGAAATAAAATTGGTCTGGCCTGAGCATCGATCTACACAATTGGGATCAACAACATGAACAATTGGGATATGATGACATGCGTCAACCAAGTCATGGGTTACTGAAGACCAATTCTAACCCGGATCTTCATGGGTCTGTACATAGCCTTTGATGTACTGATGTATTTGTAATTTGCAATATTTCATTACAGAAAAGCAACACAAGTGGCATTAGGTCTGCAGAATTTCTACAGCAATTCCTCTGTGAAATAATAGCACATCATTTATGAATCAGAAATTCTGCTTAGACTGGAAAAAATATACATGGTCATAAGACAAGGGAGTTGAAGTTAATGATGTATATTGATGATTTGATGTTGTTCGGTAATTGTTAAATAGTCATTTTCTTTGCACTAAGTTACCAAAATGAAACAGAAAAACAGGAGAGCAATCAGACAACCTCATCTGTTTCATGTTTAAACTACCCGTGAAGATCCGGGTTAGAATGGTCTTCAGCAACCCATGCTTGTTGTAAAAGGAAACTAACGGATCGGGTGGTCAGGCTCACTGACTTGGTTGCAACATGTCATCGTATCCTAATTGCATAGATTGATGCTCATGATGTTAATCACTGGTTTTCTGGTCCAGACTGATTATTTACATATAGCTGGGATATTGCTGCTGTTAAACAACGCTGTTAAACAACAAACAAACATGTTTAAATTGATGTTCAGAGATTCCCAGTGACAACAAAATTAAACAAGATTGTACAAGAAGAATAATGAATTCAACTTTCCAATACTAGACTTTTAATTTTAGTTGAGTATTGTTCCAATGGCTCCAACCTTTGGTGTTTACATTTCGAACTTTTGATGTGCAATCATGAATGAGTGAGTGATCACAGTTTTACGTTGCTTTAGAAAATTCTCCCAGCAGTATCAAGACAAGGGATACCAGAAATGTGGGTCGAACCCAGGTCTTTGGCGTGACGAGCAAACGATTTAATCACTAGGCTACACAGCTGCCTGTTGAGGTACAATTGAGCATGCCCATTTCACGGAAATATTCAAAACTTTTTTATCTGGGTCACTAGACTCAAGGTCTCAGTAATGTGAGTGGGTGAGTGAGTTTTATGCCGCCTTTAGCAATATTCCAGCAATATCATGGTGGGGACACCAGAAATGGGCTTCACATATTGTACCCATGTGGGGATATTATACCCATGTGACAAGCGAATGCTTTAACCACAAGGCTACCCCCTGCCATGACTCAGTATAGTTGTCAAAAAGTTGGATGGTACACAAGGGGAGGATATTTCCATATTTTGATGCTCCAGTGTCCAAATGTCATTCGTTTTGATTTATACCCCTGTGTTTGCTCAAGCAAAAACTTAACATGCCTTTGCATGTGTTTGTGATGTGGGGGGCAGGATAAACTCTTGATTTTACAAACACTATTTGATGGTGATTCATAAACACATGTGTATGATTTATTTGGAATCACACAATGATTGCTACTTTTAGTAGAAACTTCTTCCAATTTCGGAAAGGCTTTTATTTACATATTGAAATAACACGTCAGTATGAAGATTCCCTTCATAAGAAACCTTAACTGAGTCCTTTTTCATCATCAGTCAATCAACAACACTATTGAAAGGACAATTTGATGCTCATGCTGTCAGTCACTGGGTTTTCTGTCCCTCTAGTTTAGCTGCCTTTGCCTCAGTATGTTGTTTGCTTGAAACAACTAACAACCATAACACAGACCGTAAATCTGGATTAGACAAACCAAGGGTTGATATCATGAGCAACAATTCAGTTTTCCATCAAAACCAAAAATCAAGAGAATCGCAACAATTTCATAAAAATTGTCATCACTTATCTGTAATCAGTCAATCAATTAAACATTTTCTGCTGTCTTGGTAAAAATATCAGCATATAGGAATACCCTTACCTGGTCCTTGATCTAGCCAGAATGGCACATAAATGGTGAAAACATCAAGAATTTGTGCCGCAGTAATTTCCACAGATTCTACCAAATCTCTTAAGCTCTCACAAGATGTTCTCAACATCAATGGCCTTGGAGAAAATTCCCGTGAACCACCTCAGCTTTCCACCTTATTAAGTTAAGACATTTTCACATGAAGATATTGAAAATTACTTTTTGCATCCTCCACTCATTTGAATTTTATACTAATTTCATAAGAAAATGCAACAAGTAGAACCAGAGTTTTACCTTCATCTCTTTGAGGGGGACGTCTTCAGAGGAAGATTTTCTGGTAGTGCTCTCTTCCTCTGCCCCCTTGACCAGCTGCGTCCGGCTGCCGGCAACTGATGTGAGGCTGAAAAAACTCTCACATGCCTTCGGGCTCGTGACTTCCATTGTGAGAATGCGGAGAGGCAGATTGGACACTCGGAATCCCCAGAGGAAAGTCCTTGACCTTTGCCGTTCATTCAAAACAACCTCTTGACATGGAAGTGGTTACTTGTATCTGTGATAAATAAAATGAATTATTGGAATGTTACAAATATGTTTTTCTCATCTTGACTCCATTTAGTGTTGAGATGAACAACATGCCTCTTATCTTATGTGATATAACCTTCAACAAGGCCATGCAGAAAGTTGCAGACGGTCAACTGTATATGTATTGATTGCAATTTTGATTATCTCGTTTTGTGTACCATATTATCTGAAATATTTCAAGAATATATCACAAACATCAATTAATAAGTACACCTGCATACCAAATAAACAAGAACAAGAACAGCTTGTCCTGATTCACACAGCGAGTGAGTGAGTGAGTTGGGTTTTACGCTGCTTTTAGCAGTATTCTATCAATAGAACGGCAGAGGGCACTAGAAATTCTCCCAGCAATATCAATGGAATGGAATACTAGACAAGGGATACTACAAATGGGCTTCACACATTTGTACACGTGGGGAATCATACCCAGGTCTTTTGGTGTGACAAGCAAATGCTTTAACCACTAGGCTACCCCACTGGCCCCAACTCACTTAGATCATCATATGTCGGACAATAATCCATGGAAAATGGAAGTGTCCTTTGTGATGATCCTTAGAACACTTAATCTCAAGGTGGCAAGTTTATTTTCAGATTAACATGCTGTCTGTAGTTTTAAGGTTTTTGTGTTGTGTTTAGCATGATGTCAAGTGTTTTGTTTCCATACAGCAGCAGTTTTAGCAACACACTGACATATATATGCTGGTGGCCTGGGATTGTTGTCTGAGACAGTTTTCACAGTGAGTGCTTCAAGTCAAACAATTGTTTGTATTCGCACACAAAAGGGATCTACACTCTCACTCTCACATACAAACAGCTGACACAGAGACACAAACCCAAACAGGCACAAGACTACAGGCACACATGCACAAACAGGCACAACAAACATGTGCAGACACAGAAACACTTCCAGAAACACATATGGAACCCATGCACAAACAAGCAAACACACTTTTTTTGTTAAAACCTCACTCACTCACTCGCTCACTTACTCACTCACCTTAAAAGCAGATTCATGTGAACCATTGATATATATATATCATACCAAAAGATTATTATAAATGAAAGTTTTGTTGGAATGTTTGTTTTTGTGAGGATGAAAACAGGGATTGGCCTAGACTGACTGACTGAGTTTGGTTTTATGCCGCTTTTAGCAATATTCCAGCAACATCACGGCTGGGGACACCAGAAATGGGCTTCACACATTGTACCCATGTGGGGATTCGAACCGGTGTTCGGCGCCCTTGTTTGTCCATGTGGGGATTCGAACCAGGTGTTCGGCGTGACGAGCCAACGCTTTAACCACTAGGCTACCCCACCGCCCCAGATTGGCCTAGAAGACATTCTGGCTGTGTTTCTGACAATCGAGTCTGGACCAGACAATCCAGTGATCAACAGCATGAGCATCAATCTACGCAATTCTGATATGATGACATGTGTCAACCAAGTCAGCGAGCCTGACCACCTCCTGTGTTTCTGACACTACAGTCATGTCAAATTACTAGTTATATTGAATGTGATTGACCTTTACTCAAAATGAACATTTGGTCCAAATTGGTTATTGTAATGAGATGTCAATGATTACACTGGTCAGTCAGGATGCCAACAAGCTACATCTATGTTCTGTTTGCAGATCTCTTTCAAGGAACTTGACCTGGAGGAGATGTACCATCAGTACAGCATCCAGATCAAACAGTCCCTCACTCACTCCATGCACACATGCACAAACATAAACATTCACAAACATTTATTATTATTCATTATCGGATAACGGATGAAACATTACAGGTTTGTCCTGATTCCCTAGTGCACTTGTACATAGTTCCCCGAGGGAGTTCCAGTACTGACTAGAGATGGCATCGTCCGTGGGGCATAACTCTTCATGGATACGCCAACGGCCTAGTGAGTGTAAGATCAAAGGCTGACATGACCCATTTCTCTGACTATATGTGTCATGAAAACAAGCAACCTAATGACAATAATAACAGCGATGTGTGAGTGACTGTTGTTTTGCGTATCACATTATTCCAGCTAAATCGGTGTGGCCTCTAAATAATTGAGTGTGGCCCAGGAGTATCACAGGTTAATGCTCTACCAACTATCTATACCATCAGGTCATGTACAGCCAGCTGACAGGGTGTGATCATCGGGAGCAGTGTTTCAAGCTGTCATGTTGATGCTTACATGGAGGACATATTTTGCCTCAGAATCCCACTTAGGGAAAAAAGATGATGGATGGTAATGATGATGACGTCATCAACGACTGAGGTGACATTAATGATGACCACAATGATGATGATGATGATGATGTTGAAATGATGATGATGACAACAATAATGACAATGACATTGATGATGATGATGACATCAACAACTGAGATGACATTGATGATGATGATGACATCAACAACTGAGATGACATTGATGATGATGATGATGACATCAACAACTGAGATGACATTGATGATGATGATGACATCAACAACTGAGATGACATTGATGATGATGATGATGACATCAACAACTGAGATGACATTGATGATGATGATGATGATGATGACATCAACAACTGAGATGACATTGATGATGATGACATCAACAACTTAGATGACATTGATGATGATGATGATGATGACATCAACAACTGAGATGACATTGATGATGATGATGACATCAACAACTGAGATGTCATTGAGGATGATGATGACATCAACAACTGAGATGACATTGATGATGATGACATCAACAACTGAGATGTCATTGAGGATGATGATGACATCAAGAACTGAGATGACATTGATGATGATGATGACATCAACAACTTAGATGACATTGATTATGATGATGATGACATCAAGGATTGAGATGACATTGATTATGATGATGATGATGATGACATCAAGAACTGAGATGACATTGATGATTATGATGATGATGACATCAACAACTGAGATGACATTGATGATGATGATGATGATGATGACATCAAGAACTGAGATGACATTGATGATGATGATGACATCAACAACTGAGATGACATTGATTATGATGATGATGACATCAACAACTGAGATGTCATTGAGGATGATAACAACAATGATGATGATGATGACAATGACATTGATGATGATGAATACGACATCAACAACTGCACTGACATCGATGACAGCAACAATGATGATGATATTGACATGATGATGATGATGATAATTGTGCACTTAATGATAATAAATATCATGATAGTGATGATGAAAATGACACTTTGCATTGATATTGATGGTAATAGTCAAATGTTTCTATACTATTCTGAGGAGCAGTTGGGGTTAAAGCATTTGCTTGTCACACCAAAGAGTTAGATTCCCCACATGGGTGCAATGTGTGAAGTCCATTTCTGGTGTCGTCCGTCTTGATATTGTTGAAATATTACTAAAAGCATCATAAAACCATACTCACTCCAGTTTAAGTAAACTTAGGCTCAGTATTATTCGTTACACTGCTATACTGAGTCTAACAAACCCTAGTAGAAGGTCGCGTCAGCTAAACTTTTGGACTGACCAATCAGAACATAGCTTACCAAATCATGAAAGTTAACATTCGCACATACCGTTTGAACGATCGCTTCCGATTGATACACATTGAGGACGCAATGAGTAAACTGAAAATAGCGTTTTTGTCAATTTTCAAGGATGTTATCATGCAGAAATATAGGCTAATAGTAACCATGCCATTAAAAGCCCCTAAGCGTATATACTGCAGGTCAAATATCTGTGTTTTATGCGGATTTACGCTTGTTGATAGATCAGTGTCAGCGACCAGGGAAGAGAAAATCCAAAAAACCATTTTGTAAGTCCCGCCAAACCCAAACAAGTAATTGTTGTCTGATTTGTTAAATTCATTCTGCTGTCTCATGTTTGATTGGTCGGTCATAGGTCGTTCAAAGGTTAGCAGACACGATCTTCTCCTAGGGTTTGTTAGACTCAGTATAGCAGTGTAACGAATAATACTGAGTCTAAGTTTACTGAGACTGGTACTCACTCACTCATTATACTGAAGAGTGAGTGAGTGAGTTTAGTTTTACGCCGCTTTTAGCAATATTCCAGCAATATCACGGCGGGGGACACCAGGAATGGGCATTATACTGAAGAAGTTGAGCCATGACAGACTATACATAGTAATATGAAAGAATCAAGTGTTCCTTAATTTCACTTGAGTAATATAACTGTGATAACACCATATAATCATTACCACAGAATATTATTTGATTGATGACATTCTTTATCTTAATCTTATTACCTTTCAAGCTGTGTCTCCACCGAGCATGGTCTCATCCGTTAAATTGAACGTCTTGCTTCCTTTCCTGGTTCCATTCAGAATAATTTCAATCTGCAAACAAAAAAGGTTTAAATACAATTATGTTGTCCTTTTTTATCCTGACGGAAGTGACTGACAATCACTCAGCCTATGGACGACATCTCCCTAACAACTGATTAAATATTAATGAATTCTGACTGACAGAATCACCTTCCAAATCTTACATTATTCAGCTACTAAAGCTTAGAAAATCTTTTTGCTTTGATTAACAAAATACAGATACATAACATACACTAACTGATTAGTATTCACGTTTGGGACGATACATAAGTGCCTTAGTTTCCTAGTAATTGGATTTATTAATGGTCCACCTATGAAATCAAGCTCTTCCGAGGCCGTCATTAAACCCCAACTTAAGAGTATCATCAGCAATTATTTTCCTTTTCTATAGATCTGTTTTTAAAGTAATGATTGTAAAAACTACTTTCTATAAGAGAGAAAAGATCTGTAAAAGAGGAAAAAATAAAGATCTTCTTTCTTAAAAACCTGATCATTATTTTGAAGACATATTTGTGAAATACAAAAATTCTTACAACTTTTTTCAAAGTGTAGCGTGATGTTGCAACATACATCTATCAATGATACTTGCTAATACTTCATCACTTCAGAAGAAACAGCAGATATTATAGGAAAACATTACATATTAAACATTCAATTTAAGGTCATTTTGGAGCTAAAGGTCATTGTCAAGTATTTGCAGTGATTAGTAACTTGTCTGATAAAAGCATCAGACATAATCAATGGTTCAGTTTAACTTACACTAAAGTACAGATTCTAGTGTTTTTGTTGGGTTGAGTCCCATCCGTGATTCAAACCCAGACTCTCCGAGTCAGGGAGTCAGGTGCCTAATCGCCAGCATACAAAGTTGGCTGTCTAACCCACTCAGCCTGCGCAACTTCCACAAAAATCGAAGTCAAACAACTGGTAGTCGAGCCATAGATGCTGTGTATCCTTCTGGTAATTGTAAATTGGCACGGCTCCCATGGCCGAAAGTTATGAATACATAATGCCATTTAGAAATTGATCAAATGTAACATGTGTAATACATTTCACTTACATCACAATATGCATGCATATGTATGTAGCTGCACATGATTACGGCCTGCTGAGGACCTAATAAATACCAACCATGAACAGACCACACACAGGTGCTAGAGAGTGAGTTTATTAGTTTTACGCTACTTTTAGCAATATTCCAGCAATATCACAGTGGGAGACACCAGAAATGAGCTTCACACGTTGTACCCATGTGGGGAATCGAATCCGGGCCTTGGGTGTGATGAGCCAACGCTTTAACCACTAGGCTACCCCGCCGCCCCTACTCAGGTGCTGACCGCCTCCTTGGTGTAGTGGTTAGAGCGTCTGCCCGGAGAGAGGAAGGTCGCGGGTTCGATCCCCAACCGCGTCATACCAAAGGACGTTAAAATATGGTACTTGTTGGTCCCTGCCTGGCGCTCGGCATTAATGGGTACAACAAGGACTGGTCGGCTCTGAGTCAGTATAATGTGTCTGAGTGGGGTATTCATGCTTCACTGCGGCATGGTATCTCAGTGGGCTAGCACTATAAAACTAGCTTCAGTCTGGGCTAGTACAAGCAGCCACACATACACATACACACGCATGCACGTCGTCATATGAGCGAAATATTCTCAAGCACGACGTTAAACCCAATTTCACCTCACCTCACCACACTCAGGTGCTATATTTGGTGCCCACTTGACCATGACTATAATGCACATCCCGTACACTTGGGTACAAGATTATGAAAAAATTGCTATTTGGTGATTGATATCATGAGCATCGATCTATACAATTGGGATATGATGACATGTGTCAAGCAAGTCAGTTTGCTTCACCACCTTAGTCGCCTCCTACCACAGGTATGTGTTGCTGAAGATCGGTTCCAACCAAAGATCTTCACACATTGATGAACTTTAAAACAAGCATCTACAGGATGTATTTTAAAGCTAGGATGATCTCCAGGGAAAGTGGAGCAGTGGGATAGCCTAGTGGTTAAAGCGTTGGCTCATCACGCCGAAGGCCCAGGTTCCATTTCCCACATTGGTACAATGTGTAAAGCCCATTTATGGTGTCCCCTGCCGTGATATTGCTGAAAGCCACGTAAAACCAAACTCACTCACTCAAGGGAAAGTATTTTATCACAGGATGTATGAATACATGAAAAACTCAATTAACATTGATGCTATAGCAACTGGAAAATCATTAACATGTATAATTAATTTCTGTGATATGTGTAGAGCATCATGCATGATAAATTTCAGATTTCAGAGTGAGTGAGTGAGTGAGTTTAGCATTACACCGCACTCAGCAATATTCCAGCTACATGATGGTAGTCTGTAAATAATGGAGTCTGGACCAGACAATCCAGTGATCAACAGCATGAGCATCGATCTGCGCAATTGGGAACCAATGACATGTGTCAACCAAGCCAGCGAGCAGGGAACACCCGATCCCGTTAGTCGCCTCTTAGGACAAGCATGGGTTACTGAAGGCTCATTCTAACCCGGACCTTCACGGGTTTTAGATTTCAGATGTTAAATGAACACCTATTATGAACATCCTGTATTCTTGGTTCAAGTTTAGGGAAACGTTAACGTTTGGCATATTGTGCACTATCAGTTATCATTATCCACGCTGTCATAACTGTCATTTTCAAACCAAACCCATTATTGCCCATACTTCCAGCAAGGATCAAAGGGACATTTCCAGGAATTATTGATAATGAATTTACAAATTCCATCAAAAAGTTAAAACACATAGATTATTTGAACCTCTTTTGCTTCAAATATTTTATCGTCAAACACATTATCCGACATTTGGAAACATTTTGTTCTGATAAAGGCAATAATTATTGGAAATTTATGAGTACTCTCATTTGAGATGAAATTTCCCTCTGTGGTTGTAGTTCTCACCTGAATCTTCTTGTGGTTGATGAAAAATTCATAACTGAGATTGCAAAGAATTGTTATATCTTGAAAATGTGTTTCCATAGAAATGTTAAGTAGTCATATCTTTTTACAAAATTAACACAAATTATACCGCATATTAATTTTTTAAAGACTTTCCTAAAAGAGATTTTCAATGTTGTCAGCAAGACATGGATGTGCACTCAATTGGCAGTTCATATAAACAGTGTAAGACATTAAATATAGGCAGTTTATCAAGACAGTGATCAAGATCATGAGCATCGATCTACGCACTTCGGATACGATGACATGTGTCAACCAAGTCAGCAAGCCTGACCACCCGATCCTGATAGTTGCCTCTTATGACAAGCATGGGTTACTGAAGATCAGTTCTAACCCGGATCTTCATGGGTATGGTGTGTACGGGCAGTATATATGTGAATGATACAACACATCTATGGATTATTGGTGATTGATATCATGAGCATAGATCTCCACAAGTGGGATACAATGACGTGTCAACGAAGTCAGTGTGCCTCGCCACCCAATCCTGTTAGTTGCCTCTTACGACAAGCATGGGTTACTGATCAGTTCTAACCCGGATCTTCATGGGTATGGTGTGTACGGGCAGTATATATGTGAATGATACAACACATCTATGGATTATTGGTGATTGATATCATGAGCATAGATCTCCACAAGTGGGATACAATGACATGTGTCAACCAAGTCAGTGTGCCTCGCCACCCGATCCTGTTAGTCGCGCTTCACGACAAGCATGGGTTACTGGTCAGTTCTTACTCTTCACAAACTTCTGAAGTGAGGTGAGGTGAGGTGAAATTGGGTTTAATGTCGCGCTGGAGAATATTTTGCTCATATGACGACGTGCATGCGTGTGTATGTGTATGTGCGGCTGCTTGTACTAGCCCAAACTTAAGGTGGTTTTATAGTGCTAGCCCACTGAGATACCATGCCGCAGTGAAGCATGAATACCCCACTCAGACACATTATACTGACTCTGAGCCGACCAGTCCTTGTTGTACCTATTTATGCCGAGCACCAGGCAGGGACCAACAAGTACCACATTTTAACGTCTTTTGATATGACGTTTTGTCGGGATCGAACCAGCACGACCTCCGACAGCTAATTATTCTTCGGGCAGGCGCTCTAACCACTACACCACGGAGGCCGTAGCCAATGAACAGAGGCTGGATGAACAGAGGCAATTTTGAACAAACTCCCTTACCTAAGGTGAGACCACATGTGTTTCATTGTGGGGCAGGACTGAAGTCCTAGAAACTCTCAGACCACAAACCACCAGAAACAAGACCACAAACCACCACTGATGATATTTCAACCGATACTACATTTGAACAGAGATGAGATGGATCGTGTAATATCTTCTCGTCGATTGTAATTTTCTATTATCAGTTTCAGTATCAAGATAATTACTCTCAACAAATGATGATGGATAGCAAATGTATTCTTCACCACAGAACCAGTTAAATAGCAAGACCAATTGGCTGATAATAACTAGGTCAAGGTCAGATGACTAGAGCTAAAGATGAGGTTAAGGATGATAACTCTGATTTATGCAAAATCAATTTGACCACAATCAATCCAAAAATAGGTCATATGTAAACACAGATTCACTAGGAGAGATGATGACCTGTCATGTGACGACTTGTCATATGGTCTGTCACTGTAATATCTGGGTCAGAATTGGTCTTCATCGATTCATGTTGTCTTACAGCTGGAGATTGGTTGTATTTTGGTCTCACACAACCAATCCGGAAGTTTACAGTTATGTTCCGTCTTCATCAACTCATGTTGTCTTACAGTTTTGGTCTCACAGACAGTTATGGAAGTCTTCACTCATGTTGTCTTACAGCTGGAGATTGGTTGTATTTTGGTCACACACACACAATCCGAAGCTTACAGTTAATTTGGCGTCTTCATCGAA
The DNA here is from genome assembly GCF_003918875.1 of Haliotis rubra. Classification (NCBI taxonomy): domain Eukaryota; kingdom Metazoa; phylum Mollusca; class Gastropoda; order Lepetellida; family Haliotidae; genus Haliotis; species Haliotis rubra. The sequence goes on along the minus strand of NW_025765170.1, from coordinate 1,654,099 downwards.
GTTTACAGTTATGGTGGTCACACAACCAATCTGGAAGCTTACAGTTAATTTGCGTCTTCATCAACTCATGTTGTCTTACAGCTGGAGATTGGTTGTATTTTGGTCACACACAACCAATCCGGAAGTTTACAGTTATGTTGGGTCTTCATCAACTCATGTTGTCTTACAGCTGGACATTGGTAGTATTTTGGTCACACAGAACCAATCTGTGAGTTTAAAGATTTATGTTGTGACAACATGACCTCATAATGCTGTCGCAACAAAAAGCCATTGTCACAATGAAAATTTGTTCGCTTGGATATTGCTGAGTTCATCTAATAACATTAAACAACAAACAATCAAAAACGCTTTGGGGAAACTTAAAAATTATACATGGGTTTCAGTAAGACTGATTTTAACTCATGGACTTGCAATAAATAACAAATGCTATCATGATGCAAACCCATCACAAACACATGCAAAGGAAAGTCAACTGATCATCTAAAAATAGTCAAAATGGGGACATGTTTATGCATGAGTGAATGTTGTTTTACTCTGCTATCAACAATATCCAGCAACATTTAGGACACCTGTGAACAATCCAGTCTGGGACAAGCAAACCAATGGTTGAAAGTATCAGCAACATTCAGGGCAGGATGACCTTCTGTCAGTATGGTCTCACATTGTAACCAACTAATCTGAAGAAATAAAAAAATACAAATCTTCATTTTCACACAATTGGGGTGCTGACAGAAACTGGGATCCAAATTCAATATTAGAATCCTTGAATGTCTAAGGGAGACAACTCTGCATCATGAATGGCAGCACCTTTAATCTTGCAATCAGTCAGCAAAGCCTTTTGGACCAAGAATACAGTCCAACTTCATGTCTTCAAGACCCTTAATACCTCATCATTTGAAATAAAACAGGTTGTGGTCATTTCCATTTCAGGAATCCCATAAATAGTGGCCCACTTAATTCTCCCATGTTCCAACAGAATGGCATTGTTTCAGTTCCTGAAGGTGATCAGAACATCAGAACAGGTAACGCCTTTAAAGAATTCATGACATGTGTCAAACTGTATTGGTTTTATGCCATATGACAAAAATCAATAGCCCAATCAATCAGGCCTCCACATGGGGCCTCAACTCTACTACAGACACACATCTGCAGGCACAGCTGGACAGGATTAGATGGAATCAGTCCAGGATGACCTGTTGTACAGTACTAGTGTATGTCATTTAGGAGTGGGTGAGTGAGTATGGTTTTATGCCGCTTTTAGCAATATTGCAGCAACATCACGGCAGGGGACACCAGAAATAGGCTTCACACACTGTACCCATATGGGGAATCGAACCCAGGTCTTCAGAGTGACGAGGCAATGCTTTAACCTCTAGGCTACCTCACTAGGCTACCCCACCGCCCCATGCCATTTAGGTGATAGGGGTGAGCGAGTGAGTGAGTTGAGTTTTATGCCACACTCAGCAATATTCCAGCTATATGGTGGCGGTCTGGAAATAATCGAGTCTGGACCAGACAATCAAGTGATCAACAGCATGAGCATCGATTTGCACAACTGGGAACCAATGACATGTGTCAACCAAGTCAGCGAGCCTGACTACCCGATCCCGTTAGTCGCCACTTACGACAAGCATGGGTTACTGAAGGCCAATATTCTGACCCGGACCTTCACGGGTAATAAGGGGTGCTTGTTTGTATATTCTGTAACATTTATAATAATAATAAAGCTATTTATAAAGCACCCATTTCCATGCACTTGTGCATGCTCAAAGCCCTAACACATAATTACTGTATATTACCGTCTATAAGCCAACCCCATAGATAAGCCGACCCCCAAACTTGACCTTTAAAACCAGTGTCAAAATGGTATGTTTCGTACATAAGCCGATCCCCTCGCAATGGGGGTCCTAATCCTGGCAAACACAGACCACAGACAACTGGCAGTTACCAATAATTATAACTTTGGTCCAAATTATTCAAAGATTCACAATCATATTGTGTCTACTCACGCATCTAAATGAATTGTCCTGGACAGAAAATGGATAATATGTTTTGTTTCGCTAAATATCATACTTATTGTAGTTCGATCACATGTCAACAAACTGGGGAACCCCATTCCAGGAATAAGCCGACCTCTCTACAGACGGCTTATAGATGGTAATATACGGTACTCCGGATAAACCAAGCTGCCTCTGAAGTGCTAGAAGGTCATATGAATTACCCACGAGGTACCCATTCACTGCTGGGTGAACAGAGGAAATTCATTAACAAACTCACTTGACTAAGGTGAGACCACATGTGTCATGTGTGTTTCGTTGTGGGGCAGGACTGAAGTCCTAGAAACTCTAAGAAGTCAAACTGACAAACATATCACCCATCCAAGGACTTTCAGTTAAAGTGTTGTTAACTTCAAATGATTGTTCATTGTCAGGTGACAATAATGTGTAGTTATGATCCACCAAATTCAATAAGTTAAGTGATTGTTCATGTTGGTATATATTATTCTCACCCTGGTCAATGGATTGGTGTGTTCTCGATTCATTCTCCAAATACCAGGTTGAGACAGCCGGGAGGACTTGAAATGATGTGGTACCACATGATGCATTCATATGTACTAATGGAAAAGAGTAACTATGTTTCAGATAAAGTGGTGTTAATGTTCTGTCATCAATAAATAACAACCATATGTTATTTGTCCAACCCAAATGTTGAGACAGGAGAAAGAGCAGCATCTCTTCAGAGAGGGATAGTCAAATGTGGCTCCAGTATGTTGTCTCAAAAAATGTGTCACAGATGCTGTCTACACAACCCACTTGCGTAGATTGATGCTCATGCTGTTGATCACTGGATTGTATGGTCCAGACTCGATTATGTACAGACCATCGCCATATAGCTGGAATATTGCTTACAGACCACTCACTCACCATATCAGCTGGAATATGGGGTAGCTGAGGTAGCCTAGTGGTTAAAACTAAACTCACTCACTCACTCATAGTAGGGCTTAGATGGCTTTGTGCAAGTGGACCCAGGTTTGTCATCAGTAAACAATAAGTAAATATACTGCCAGAATAACCTGTTCTGCACAACTGCTTTATACACATATTCAGTCATAATTAACTAAACTAAATCTAGACAAAGGGATGATTGATATCCCTGTGGTTAATGGTGCAGCTTGTCATGCCTGAGGCTTGGGTTCAGTACCTAAACTGGTACAGTGAATCCCCTTCCTGGTGTCCCTCACAGGCTTGTTGCTCATTATTGCTAAAAGCGGCCTAAAAATACAGTCTGATAAAGATCAGCTGCCTCTGGGGCAGAGTTTCTGCCAAGAGAGCAGGTCAGTGGTTGGTCAAACTAGATGTTTAAAAGATGGTACTTGTTGTTACCCTGGCTATTGGAGTTCATATGTTCTGTCTGATTGTTCTGTCTACATGGCTTGGCAGTTCAGATGGCTTGCACAACACACACACACACTTCACATGAATTACCTTCCTAATCAATGTGTAATACATCCTAGGTTTTGCCTTCTAGTCCAGGAGGAGAATCTCAAAAGGGGCCTAGAAATAGGATTTCGTAGCCTCCCCAGTACTGATTTTGTTTGACACTAGTTTCAGTTAGTATGATGTCTTGGGCTCATGAAAAGGCCTGTAATACTCTCAGATTGTGGTATTATTTTTTTTAAAGGCCATTATATTATGTGGGGGTCTGCGAGCATTTTCGTCACGTTTGGTTTGCTGCCCGACAACACCTCAAAGTTAATCATTGATAGTTTTACTACTATCAATCTTATCACTTTCATTTTGACTTCTGTGTACTGCTGAAGGATGTAGAAATTATTTGACATAATTTTATTTTGAAACAAAAATCAAAATGGCCGCCATTTTGGCCGCCATTTTGTTTTGTCGTGTTTTGCCTTCCCAGCACTTAAATTTACATAAAAATGAACACCAAATGTTTCCATTTACATCTAAAGTTGACACTTTTGATGTTTTTTGACACTTGTTTCTCTCCCAATTGGCATCTACAAGACCAGCTGCAATAAAATATAATTGTTAATGCAATCTTTTGTCTGTTAGTTTAGACCCCATTGGTCTTATATCCAGGATACCAGCATGTAAAACACACACAAACACACGCTACACACACAAGACCAGTGGCACATAAATACACACATGCACACATGGATTTCAACTTCTTTACTCTTTCAGTGCTATAGTTCAGTCCAAATGAGAAGATCGATGCTCATGATGTCAATCACTGGATTGTCTGTTCTAGACTTCATTCGTCTTCAGTGAAGAAGTTAATGCTTTAGTGTGGAGGCTAAACAACCGGGTTCTCAAATCTAGATGTCAACTCCGGTCTCCAGTAATACTAACATTCCCCTTAAACCCTCTGCACCTTCATCCACAGTCTAGTATCCTTCCTTCCAGTCTAGCAGCATCAGGTAATACAAAGCCACAAACGAAGATTAAAATCTACTGGTAATAATGCTGAGAGGAGCTTAACTTGACATGGTAAATCACATGGTAAATCACATGGTAAATCACCAGCCAGCATGTTGAACGCTAAGTGTTTGTGTAACACATGCTTTGTATGTTATATACACCACCAATCCAAAGTTTAGACTCACTTAAAGCACTCACTAAATGTTATGTATATATATGGTTACATCGAAGATGAATTTCTCCACTAACTTGGGGGAACCAACTGCAAACTTAATGCAGATGAATTGCACAATGATCATACATCAAATTGCTGAAAAGCATGTGCAAATATCGTGCATGTGACCAGCTGCGTTTTGGTGTAAAGTTTTGTTTCAAATTCGCCAATTTTCACTGAGCTTCATCATTTATTGAACTCATGACAATAATCTTTTCAACGTTACAAATTTGTTTTACTATACATCAGTTCATGTGTAAACAGTACCTTTAAACTGAATGGAATATTTTGCAAAATCAAGTTTAGAACAGTTGACTGAAGTAAGTGGCTACATTTAAACTAGTGAGTCTAAACTTTTGATGGGTAGTATATATGGGTTAATAATGTAAACATTTTATCATTAAAAAACATCATATAACATTTAATTTATTCAGCTGGTTCAACTATGAGGAAAATAATTTTTTCATATATATATCATGCCTCCCCACCCAAACCCCATAACACCCCACACCCCCTCCAATAAAAAAAAATTGAAGGGATGACAACCATTATTGGCATAAGTATGTTTCATATGATGACTGGTTTTAATATCATTGCTAATAACATAAAAATATTTACACATACTACTTACATGAAATTCTGATTCTTACTTGATTCTGTCATGTTACTATGACTGGGTGTTGTTTAACTTCTTATAACACCCCATGACATCATACATACACTGAAACGTCGCTATATGCAATAAACAAGAAATTGTTATCCATAAAGTTGTATGCTATTCTATTGACTCACCAATTCTAGACTGACTGACTGACTGAGTTTGGTTTTATGCCGCTTTTAGCAATATTCCAGCAATATCACAGCAGGGGACACCAGAAATGGGTTTCACAAATTGTACCCATGTGGGGAATCGAACCCAGGCCTTCGGCGTGACGAGCGAACACCAATTCTAGAATGCTGATGAAACAATCATTCATCTATTGTTGATCACCTCCAATTATGTAGCAACAGCGAATCATATTCTTTTTATTGTTTAATTTTCATTTACAATTTTTCAGACTAAAATCTACCGGTAACAACACCAAAGTACAAACTGACCCAAGAGCTGAAAAACCTTTTGCAAATTCATCTCAAACATAAAAGAAAATACTCACAGAAATGTCCCTCATCTTAATAATCCTGTTAGAGGGCTGCAAGCAGCCAGTTCCAAGTGATGTATCTGTGTGTATGTGTTCAGCCTAATCTGCCTTACAACTTAGCCTCTCAGCTCTGTGTCTGTGATCTACTTATTGTGTGCACATCTGGGTAATAACGTGTTGATTAATCGTATAAGCCGGCTGAGAGTAGCTTAACTTGACGCGGGCATAACAGGTAAATCGCCAGTGTGTTGAACACCATGTGTTTGTGTAATATATACATTGTTGGTGATATATGGGGTAATAATGTAAACATTATGTTATTAAAAAACATTATAAAATATTTAATTTATTCAGCTGGTTAAACTTCAAAAAATATTTTTTCATATATTTATTTCACATAATGAAATATATTGGTGCTAATTACATAACAATATTTACACATACTATTTAAATGAATATTAATGAACACTTGATTCTTTTGAGCAGTATATATGAGTGAGTGAGTGAGTGAGTGACATTTCTACAAATTTCATTATTAAACAATGAACAACAAATCTACAACAAAGGATTTATTATATTAGGATTCAGATATTAGGGGGAAAAAATTAGTTTCATTAACTGGTTATAGATAAAAAGATTTAGGTTTGGTTTGGTTGATGTTTAATGCCCACTCAGCAATATTCCAACCATATGGCGACGGTCTGTAAATAATTGAGTCTGGACCAGACAACCCAGTGATCAACATCATGAGCATCAATCTATGCAATTGGGATGTGATGTCATGTGTCAACCAAGTCAGTGAGTCTGGCCACCCGATCTCTATAGTCGCCTCTTACGACAAGCATGGGTTACTGAAGACCAGTTCTAACCCGGATCCTCATGGGTTGTTTTGAGGATGGGAGGGGGAGGAATTAGGAATTTTGGTAGATAAATAGATAAATTACTAGCCTACAGTACAAGAACACTTCTTCCACACACAGTATTCAAAAGGACAAAGGTTTGTCTACATAGTTTAATAGACACTTATAGATCAATACAAGATGTGGGAAATGTGAAGATATTTATTCACCTTATTAAACAAAGATTATTTGACAACCTTCAACAATCGTGTAGTTCTGTCAACAGTTTACTGATTCATTCTAGTATAAGCATTAAATCACCGGTTTAAATGTAGAAAAGTATCTTACACTCTCTATCCCTGAACATCTGAGACTGTGCAGGACTTGTTTCAGATGTAGTAGGTTTAGACTTGCAGTCGATTTTTGGAGATACACAAATGTCCCAAACACTGAAAGACTTTGTAAATATTGTATATCAAGGGGAAGATCTTTTGAGAAGTATGTATCTTAAACCATAGGCAGATCTGGAGAAGGGGGGGGGGGGATGCTGCGATGGCAGGGGTGCGCACCCTCCCTTTTGTCCTGAAAGTTTATTACATGACCATTGAAACTTGTGAAAAGGGTGAAAATGAACCGTGGAACCCCCCCTTTTTGAAAGGTACACAGAGGTGCCAGCCCTATTTTGGGCCTAAGTGTAATACTGGAGGTCAAAAAGTGTAATTTGGACCTAAAAAGTGTAATACTTAAAACACTTACATAGTGAAAGGTGATAACTTTATAAAATTACTTGTAAGAAGGTTTATTCACAGGAATAGGAAATATTCTAGACATAAATACATGTGACCAATCATTATGAAGCTTCATACATCAAAAATTGTTGGTCATGTAACACAAAATACTTTAATTCCTTACAAGTTAATTGGAATGAGCGCGATGCTAAGAGATAAGACCATTTCTGAACCCCTGTACTGGTGCGTTACGAAAGACTTCCCTGTGACATTTTATCCACTTTATTGATTTTCATAAAATGAGTAGAAAAGCATAATTTTCGCAGATTAAGTGTAATGGCGTAATTAATGGTCAAAATCGTTATAATTACGCCCAAAGAGTAAGGGTTGGCATCTCTGAGGTACAACCCCTCCCCTTTCTCAAAAAGCTGTATGACCTCCCCTGTCTTAACTATATCACCCCTGTAACATCTTTTATGGAAATTCCTTCATCTGAAAACTTTGATACTGTATATAACTCGTGTCTATATTTATATAAAGTCCAAGAACTAAGAGAACCTTAATCAATGACTTCACTGGCATGTGTTATTCATGCAATCAAACATCTATATTATGCACCTATGGCCTTGTTACTGAATAAACTACCGGTATCTGTACGTCTGTCTATAGATTATGAGATACCAGCCTGAGGTAACAAAACCCCATCTCCCAGACATACCACAAAACAAAAGCTATGTCTACATAATTAATTATAAATAAATTGCCTTGATGTATTGTATGTAAGTAAACCTGTCATCACCGTTATCAGTATACCAGTAAAGTAATGCTTCAATTTAGTGACATTTAGATTTAGGTGAGGTGAGGTGAAATTGTCGGTTTATCGTCGTGCTTGAGAATATTTCGCTCATATGACGATGTGCATGCGTGTGTATGTGTATGTGCGGCTGCTTGTACTAGCCCAGACTGAAGCTGGTTTTATAGTGCTAGCCCACGGAGATACCATGCCGCAGTGAAGCATGAATACCCCACTCAGACACATTATACTGACTCCCGAGCCGACCAGTCCTTGTTGTATCCATTAATGCCGAGCGCCAGACAGGGACCAACAAGTACCATATTTTAACGTCTTTTGGTATGACGCGGTCGGGGATCAAACCGGCGACCTTCCGGTCTCCGGGCGGACGCTCTAACCACTACACCACGGAGGCGGTCGTTTAGATTTAGCCCCAACACAGGGACTTCTATCGTAATATCACAATCTTCTTCCAGGCATCTAGTAATTATATCAAGCAGATTAGTGGCAGTTCAGTTAGCAGGATAAGAACACCTTTTGTCTAGCCATTCATCATTAATATAGCATACGACTTCATGGATAACAACTTCTTGTTTATTGCACAGAGTGACGTTTCTGTGTAGAATCGTACACCATTTTCAATCTGTTGATGGTGTTGACTGTCATGGAAGTGTAGGCACATGGAATGACCCATATGAACACGAGACAAAACGAATTTAGCAAGAGTTTATTTGAGTCATTTTAAAAAAATTGTGCATTTATCCGTCACAAAATCTGTCCTTACTGAACAAAACTTGTTGTGTGCCTCGCCTTGATGTTTTCAACCGTGTAAGTATCTACACCAAAACCAACCCAGCTGTGAAATTGCTAGTCTGTCGTACAGACCCTGAAGCAAATATATCCAAGAAAGCCCATGCAAGTCTAGAATATGTGGCAAGTCTAGATTTCCTCAGCTTAAAATGAAGAAAGTCTCAGGGCTCCTTTTCATTATATATATATTTATTTACTATGAACGTTTTTTTCAGTAAAATATGTTCATTTCAGAGACTAGTTGTTAGTCTATGAAATTGCTGGAATATTGCTAAAAGTGGCGTAAAACCTCACTCACTCACTCACTCACTCACTCAGATGTTCAGCTGACTACTGCTGGCACAAATATAACCAAGGTATTGAAAACTACATTTTACTTTAAAAGTTAAATAAAAATTGAAACATTCATTTCTGCTTGTTAGTTTTTCATAAACCTCACAACATGATGTACATCATCCATATAGCTTCCTGGGTTTAACAACCTTGAAGACAATCAGACTGTCATCTTTTGTGGGTTTGTTAGTATTTGTAAATAAAAAATAAACAATTGTTGCAGCTCCTCCACATGTGGTAAATTTTCTCAATGTGCCACACAGTGGGAGATTGCAATTCAATTATTTTTGACATCACAAAAAGTTATTTCAGAGAAGAGCATTGTAGAAAATTAATGAGCAGTGCTTACTTCAAGATTCCATGAAGATTCCAAAAGAAACAGGAAATGTTCCAGCAGCGCTGAATTTTAGTTTAAAACTGCAAGATTTTATAATGCTGTTTATAATATATACTTTGTCGCTTTGTTCTCAGTTTAGAATTGTTTCATGCAGTCTCATCATTAGAGTGATGTCGTACTGATTTATGGGTGTGCGTTGTGTAAGATTATTTCATTGCTGCAGTGTCAGTTTGTCGTGAAAAATGAATATGGATTAAGTTTCCTTATTTAGACATAAGATATTCTTAGTGTGCTTATACAGATAAAGAGATACTTTTATCTTCATCAACTGACTGACTGACTGAGTTTGGTTTTACGCCGCTTTTAGCAATATTCCAGCAACATCATGGCGGGGGACACCAGAAATGGGCTTCACACATTGTACCCACGTGGGGATTCGAACCCGGGTCTTCGGTGTGATGAGCCAACGCTTTAACCATTAGGTCCCACCGCCCTATCTTCATCAAATGCTTGATGGATATGGGTATTTGGGTGAGTGAGTGAGTGTGGGAGTGAGTGGGAGAGTGAGTGAGGAGTGAGTGGGAGTGAGTGAGTGAGTGAGTGAGTGGGAGAGTGAGTGAGTGTGAGTGAGTGAGTGAGTGAGGAGTGAGTGAGAGAGAGTGAGTGAGTGAGTGTGCATGAGAGTGAGTGAGTGAGTGAGTGAGTGAGTGAGTGAGTGAGTGAGTGATGTAATTTTAAAGCAAACGACTCTGTGCAATAAACAAGAAAGTTGTCATCCATAAAGTCGTATGCTTTATTATCAACTCACCAACTTCTAGAATGCTGATCAAACAATAAGCAAATCCTTATTCTAAATGGTTCTTACGAATGTGAGTGAGTGAGTATTATTTTATGCCACAATATGCATTATTTATTTAGTTATATCTTGTGGCCTATCAGTAATAACTTCAGCAAAGCTACAGGGTACTAACGGTCTATTCTGTCTTGGAATCTCCACAGGGAGGTAAGCATGGGTAGTTGAGACTGAGCCCTGATAGGAATCTCTACAGGAAGACAAGAACCGGATACAATAAAGGGACAGATTCTTGTCAGGAATCACCACAAGCATGAGTTCTGGCCCCCAATTCTTGTCCAGGAATCCTGACCGAGAGACAAGTCCGTACTGGTGACCTGCTCTGCCCAAGAGTCCAAGGGAGGTTAGTACGGGCTACAACAGACCTATTGATACAATAACAGAGGCGGTGGGGTAGCCCAGTGGTTAAAGCATTCACTCGTCCCGCCGAAGGCCCAGGTTCGATGCCCCACATGGGTACAATGTGTGAAGCCCATTTCTGGTGTTCCCCACCGTGATATTGCTGGAATATTGCTAAAAGTGGCGTAAAACCATATTCAGTCAGTCATACAAGAACCCCTACAAGAAGATAAGTAATGAGTGCTTGTAATATTCCTGAGAATTCCTAATGGTAAACAAGCTTGAGCCAATACAGACTTAATCCAAAGAGTTATCCCCACAAGGCAACAAGCATGGAGTATAAGGGACTTATTCTGCACTAAGATCCTGACTGTGTCAAAGCATCAAATGATTCAGGATTCAAACCCAGACACTGACCATGTTATCTAACAAATAACTACTGCTCTAAATAAATTCAACAGCTAGTTCTAACAAGTCAATTTAATGAAATAAAGCCAAGCAATTTGTACGTCACACCAAATTTAGGATTAGAATCAAATTCATTTTCAACATAAATCCTTTTTTCCTCGACAAAACAGCATTTAATCACGCAGGAACAAGAAACGTAATCTGCAACACAAAGACATCATTCACAACTAAACCACCACAAGGAACCGTTATAATCACTCTGTCTAGCCAGGTCAGCACGTGAAAAACCAATTGTATGCCTGACCTACATACAGCTTGTTGCAGGAGAATGAGGAGAAATCAAATATTTAACCAGATCGAATCTTCCAGCTTTAAGATGACCTACCTTGATCAAACTCTAGACATGCTGATGTATTTTACATGACATGTCCGATAAGCATTGAGATTCAGCTGATAACATTCCCGATAGCTTAAGGGGTTGGTGGGGTAGTCTAGTGGTTAAAGTGTTTGATTGTCATGCAGAAGGCCTGGGTTTGATTCCCCACATTGGTACAATGCATGAGCCCATTACTGGTGTCCCCCAACGTGATATTGCTGGAATATTGCTAAAAGCGGCATAAAACAATACTCACTCACTCATCCTATAGCTTACATCACCATAATTTAATTCATTCCTTGTGCCTTGATCGTTATTTGATATTTATACGTCAAATTTGCATATTTTTGTCTCTTTTTGCAAATTATTTATAAATGAATGAGTGACTTTAGTTTTACGCTGCTTTCAGCAAAATTCCAGCGATATCACAGTGGGGACACAAGAAATGGGCATCACACATTGTGTCCATGTTGAGAATCGAACCAAGGTCTTTGGCCACTAGGCTACCCCACCACCCATATAATTTATGAACCAAATGTCATTGATATCGGGTTTAGTGGTTCTAGGTTTGAATCCAGTACTTACCATGAATGTTGAATGTTTTACTCTAATTCTCTGTTTGGAGACTGACAACTCTGTTATTGGAAGCATTTCAAATTAAACTTTAAATTGTTAAATCATTTTTAACCATTAACACTTCAGGTTCCACAGTTTGGGTACAAGTTAGTGAAACATTCAGAGAGATTTCTGTTTGGAAAATGAACTTAAACAACCAGTTCCAAATGTAAATAAAAATGCCTGATGATCATTTTGTTGATGTTGATATTGTTGATGATACACCCTGTCTATGACATGGCATCAAAACATAAATAGAGCATCATCAAATGAATATTTGTTTTGTTGTTCCTTTGTTAAAATACATATATCTGAATCCAGGTAGAAAAGAAATGAAGCAAACTGTTTTTAGAAAGCTTAAATCTGATTGGCACAAGTACCCAGCATCTTTCATTAGTTTTGACCTTTGATAGAGTTGTTGTTAGATCTTCACATAGAAAGGTACGTATTGCATTTGAGTAAACAACTGATTTTAATGAGAAGTCACTGTTTTAACTGATGACTATGAATTGATTGTACACACAAATCTACACACAAAACTGAAAACAGAGCAAAACTTTGTAATAATTATTAAACATGTTCTTTCATTATCCTAAATATAAAAACAGTTGTAAACTTAGAGATATGAGATAGCCAATTCATAAAATATAAAACATAACATTTCTAGATAGCAGTACATGAAGCCATTTTGAGATAAAATTGAATTCTTTTAGACTTTTACATTGTTTCTGCTTTATCAAAATATGAAATCCAAAGAATTAAGAAATTAAAAGTTGCAAAGATATTCATGATTTTTGTATTGTTCTTAAAAGCTAAAACATTTATACTAGTTAATTGATGAATGAACACCTTCAAAGGAACTTGTCCTGCATGCTTATCACACTCTGTCCAATAGTTATTAAATCCTAAACTATATTTATATTCCTAAGAGAGCCTCACCAAAACATCATAACGAATGATGGGATCCTTGAAAATTAGATCAGCGGACATATTTCCATATTTTCTCACACAAAGCATAAGCCAGCACATAAGATTCCTTTTAATTAAATCAATTATACATTGCCAATTTTCTGCTACCAGAGCACTGAGGAGTTGGCAGGAATTGGTGCTCCATGAGGATGAACCTCAGCTGATTTCTCTCTGACTTGAATTCTGATGATGGCATCACAGTGTTTGGAGAGGTCAAGAGTCCAAACTGACCAGACAATGGACTTATTGAGGATGAATATTCTGTAGAAGCATTTATTTAAAGACCATAGAAGAGTTAGTAACAGGAATTGGAACACACTTCCAACAAAACCAAATCATATCCTATATTTGATATGGTAAACCAGCAGCAAGTGAAAACATACAGCCATATTTGATCTGGCTACACGTGAAACAGGATGAGGTTATTTGTGGAAGATGTATTTGATAAGGGATCATGGTGTCAGACTTTCAATTTGCTGCATTTTGGAACAGTTTTCAGCTAGGTATCACTTTGACAATGTGGATAATTTGGGGGTCATATCCAGGTTTCAAGTGTACACTTTTTACATTGAGTTCAAATACGCAGTTCCTGTAAGCATAGTGCATTTTTAAACTCAAACTTTTAATAAATAATAATAAATAATAAATTAAGATTTTATCATCCATAGTTTTTACCATTCATATGCTGTCTTCTTCTCGAGAAGTTCTAACAGTGTGAGATAAGTAAATTTTGATAGGCTTGAACAATGTTATGTATTGATATCTACTGTTCTTACCTACTGCTCAGGGGCAGTGGGGTAGCTTAGTGGTTAGTGTGTTTGCTCATCATGCTGAAGACCCAGGTTCGATTCCCCACACGGGTACAATGGGTTTCTGATGTCCCTCACGTTGATACTGATGGAATATTGCTACAAGCTATGTAAAACCATACTCATTCACTAAATGATGCTCTTTTTCATCAAGTATTTGACCAGTGGTATTAGCTTGTAATTATGTATTGTAAACCAAAGTTCACTGTGCTCTTTAATATCATTGGTTAAAAAACATGATCGAATGGTATTCGATTCCCTGAAATTGACAGATATTCGCTGCGTAATAATATGTACAAATATCGCACACAATTGTATTGTTGCGTCGTCATCAGCGGTTATGTCATTCAAATCATATTGTGACGTAAAGTCGGAATGACGTTACAAATAAGCAGTTCCAGATGCTACCATAGGATACAGCCGAAACGGTCGGCCGATGACATTTCACTGCTGTACCCGTACTCGATGTCAATCGAGTGCAGAAAACAAAACCGTGTGTGGACCTTTAGGTTTACTTTGTGTTCACAGTGTCGGTTCCAAATCATTTCCAGGTAATTGGCCAACACATTATGTTTATCTCCTAATTATTTACTGACCATAAAGTCAAAAGACCAAAGATGGCAGCATGGTTGGTGACTGGCATAACTAAATTGTGTAAATAAAAGTGACCACCCTTGACCAGAGAGCCAGTCTATTGTGTTTTAGTACCACTTTTGAACAGTATTCCAGTTATGTCAAGCTGTGTCTGGTAAATGTTGGAGGAAAACCCAAAGTAACGCAGGCCTCAGACATTAATACCACTTTGATGAAACAAGCATAAGTATAATAATAATTGTGGAATTATAATGCGCCGTTTCCATGTACAAGGCACATGCTCAAAGCGTTTACACACAATCTGATTATCATCACCCCAGATAACCCAAGCTGCCTGTGAGATGCTAGAAGTTTACTTGTCACATGACTCATCCCACCAGGTACCCGTTTTCTGCTGGGTGAATGAAGGTAAGTTTGAGGCGATATGTGGTTCGTTGTGGGGCAAGTCCTAAAAACTCTCAGAAATCAAGCTGCCAACATATTCACCCATCCAAGGACTCTCGGCGCCCAAAGTTGCTTAACGTAACTGATTTGTGACCTGAGCTCTACGCAAAGGACCACACACCACCACCAAGTATAGTACTAGCAAGCCTTGAAACTAAATTTTGGGTGAACTAGGATCTGAACCCATGACAGTGAAATATTGGTTTTATATTTTCAACTTCATATAGATTACATCTCTACATACACAATTTAAAAATGTTACTGGTAAATGTATTTTTTTAAATGTGAATTACAGTCAGATATTGATAATATATACTAAATTCTCTTGAAAAAAATCTCGAAATAAAATAGTATCTATAGTAGTATATAATTTTAACATGGTTTTTCCCCTTTAGGCCAGACCAATTTTATTTCTTGTTTTATGGATTTTTGTACTCAGAAAATCAAAAGGCAGGAGGGAAAAAACATAAAAATAAAAATAAATAAATACTAAATGTTTTTACTTTTGGCAATTTATGAAGTGTATATGGGAAAAAACACAATCTAAAAAAACCTGTCTTGTAAATTTACAGTTCTGACCAATAAAACATTAGGATTTTATTTTTTGAGCGGGGAAAATTAACTTTTATTTTTTTGGTTATTCTTGAAAAAGTACGACCGGCAGATCCGTAAAACAAGAAATAAAATTGGTCTGGCCTTAGCTTTTTTACATGGTACATAAATACTGATAATGTGGTAAAACAAGTTTTTATTTGAAATATTAAAAAAATAAATAAATATATTAACAAAATCTCATGATGTCCATAAAAAAATATCAAAATGAATCATTAGCATACATATTTATAGCAATAGTTCGGGCAGGATAATGTCTTATAAATAATTAAGATTAATTCTCATATCCATACATGCTATGAGGCTCCTCATAAATTAGAAAACAGAAATACACAAAAATGTATGAAAACTAGAAAAAAGATTAACATGTATGGTCCTGAAAACTAGAAAACCTAAAAGAAATGTCTCTAAAACTGTTTAACACAATAATTATTTAACATAAAGAGCAGTCTTCAACAGAAGTATGAAGAGTGTAGGAAAATATAGGAAGTCATAAGAAAAAAAGTCATAGATTTGGGTAGGACAATAAGTCATAAGAAAGTCATCAGCCAAAAAAATCAGTATTAATAATGTATTATTCAACAAGTCATAACAATATCAATAGCACTACATTTTTTCCATGACTTTTTATCCTGTGACTTTTTTTCTGATCACCAGTACATACAGTATGACTTCAATAATGAAATATGGAATATATCATAAATGTTCATATTATTGTGATATATGATACGTAATTTAAAGAAAGTGATTTTCTTCCTTACCCTGACTTAAGCCTGATGTGTTAACGCTATCATTATTATATCAACACAAGCATCAGTCATATGTGAAGGAAATGACTGAAACGTCATGTGCCGTATTACTTCCTGTTTATGTAGTAGCATCCATCATGGAAGATATCATAAAGTTCATTTAATAATGTAGTGTATCAGGAGGGAGTGTGTGTAGGGGTGATTGGAGGGGGGGATGGGGGATGGGGAGAGATGTACTACACTGGCAGGGCAGGGGATTGTTCAAAGGTACATGCCCATCTTTTTCCACCTCCATATACATACTTAGTTTATTAAGTATCGTGCTTGCTTTCAAGCTTGTTTGTTTGTTTCATTCTTTCTTTCTTTGTTAATGCCACATGCAGCAATATACGAGTAATAAGATGGCGATCTGTTGATTCTGAACCAGATAATCCAGTGATGGGCATCATGTTTATCAGTGATCTGACATTTGTAGGAGTGAGTGAGTGAGTTTAGTTTTAAGCTGCACTCAGCAATATTCCAGCTATATGGCGGTTGTCTGTACATAATCGAGTCTGGATCAGACAATCCAGTGATCAACATCATGAGCATTGATCTATGCAATTGGGAATCGATGACATGTGTCAACCAAGTCAGCGAGTCTGAGCATCTGATCCCATCAGTTGCCTCTTACGACAAGCATGGGTTACTGAAGATCAATTCTAACACGGATCTTCACGGGTCAATTGGGATACAATGACGAAGATCTTTGATTGTCAAGACCGCCTCCGTGGTGTAGTGGTTAGAGCGTCCGCCCGGAGAGTGGAAGGTCGCGGGTTCGATCCCCGACCACGTCATACCAAAAGACGTTAAAATATGGTACTTGTTGGTCCCTGCCTGGCGCTCGGCATTAATGGGTACAACAAGGATTGGTCGGCTCGGAGTCAGTATAATGTGTCTGAGTGGGGTATTCATGCTTCACTGCGGCATGGTATCTCAGTGAGCTAGCACTATAAAACCAGCTTCAGTCTGGGCTAGTACAAGCAGGGGCACATACACATACACTCGCATGCACGTCCTTATATGAGCGAAATATTCTCAAGTACGACGTTAAACCCAAATTCAACTCAACTCAATTTGATTGTCATAATTCAATGTTAAAATAAGGGAACCATCATGTTTCAGTGTTAATGTATGGATGTAACAATTGCCATAATTCAATGTTAAAGTGTTAAGATTACCTTAGTGCAAGACCACTTTATGAAACAGGGACCATTATTCATTACTCCAAGATTCAAAGCAGAGAAAGCGCCATTGACACAGCCCGAACCCATGGGAGAAACGCTCACAGCCTGCACAATGAAACCGTTTCTGAATTAGACCCCAAAGATCTGGCGCCATCATTTTCCGAACCCTATGGGCTACGCTGGGATATATCTGCCCGTCATGTCTGTCTGGTGGTTTTAGTGTAATGCATATAATAAATATGAACTCATTTCATCCCTCGTGTCATAATTCACTACAACTGATAGTTGCAGGATGCAGACCCTTTCATCTGCAGCATGTTTATGATTTATTATTATTAGTATAGGATGGATGGGACGAAACTCGTTACAACGTTCTTTGGTCAGTGCGCGAATAGAAATCATTGGGTTACACTGTAGCTAAATTAAATTTGTAATTTGAAAACTATTTCTGGTTGTGATGATATTTTCAAATAAATCAATTGCTGCAAAGGGCAGAGAGTATGGAAAAATATTCTTCAGAGCCATATTGTCTCAGGAAAATATGATAAATGTGTTTTGAGTTTAATGTACAGTCTCCATGTGAGTGAGTGAATGGGTGAGTGGGTGGGTGGGTGAGTGAGTGAGTGGGTGAGTGGTTGAGTGAGTGGTTGAGTGAGTGAGTGAGTGAGTGAGTGGGTGGGTGAGTGAGTGGGTGGGTGGGTGGGTGGGTGGGTGAGTGGGTGAGTGAGTGGGTGGGTGATTGAGTGGTGGGTGAGTGAGTGAGTGGGTGAATGGGTGAGTGAGTGGGTGAATGGGTCAGTGATCAAGTCATTTTGATTCATAAAGATATTTTTAATATATATTGATGAAGAAAGATCAAATTGAGCTGTAACACGTCAAAACAGTGTTTCCATAGTGATGAAGAAAATGGATATATGAAAGTGTTCTATTTCATATTGGAAGGGAATTTCAGGGTGGGCAGGGGGTGTATCCTAATGGTTAAAGTGTTTGCTCATCACGCCGAAGACCCAGGTTTGATTCCCCACATGGGTACAATGTGTGAAGCCCATTTCTGGTGTCCCGTGCCATGATATTGCTGGAATATTGCTAAAATCTGCGTAAAACCATATTCACTCACTCAGGGTGTGCAGGTGGTGGTAGGAAACAGAGGAAAAAATACAGCCTTTAAAACTGTGTGGCTTAAAATAATTAGCTGTTAGGATCAGTCTCAGGTCTCAGTACAAATAACAACCTGCCCTCCTTAAACGAACTTCATCACCTTACTTAGCATTATGAGATGACATATAATGCTGACAAACTGTAACGTTCATCATCATACACTATCACCTAGCAACACTGGGATTTCGGTATCTGGCATCAAGCCCTCTAAGATTCCTTGCTTTACCACTACTTCCACAATCAAGAGGAAATTGATATGTTTGTCCACACTGGTTTCTGTAACCTCTATGACTAGAGCATGTAGTGAACCGTTATCTTAGGTTTTGGAGTTGGTTTCAGTTTAATTTTTAAAAACAGAATGGTAATTGGATAAAAACAGAATAATTCTTTTGACATGAATCTGATTGTGTGGTATTTCCCCAAAACACTCATGAATCATTTTATTGTTATTCTTTCGGAACTATGATAACAAATCTCAGCTATATCCTGTTGTTTGTAATGTGGTTTTAGGATTGTATCATATTTAACTTCTCTCCACTCCACAAATATATCTAACCCATTTCTGGTTCCGCCGCCATGATAATGCTGGAATATTGCTAAAAGCAGCGTAAAACAAAACTAAACCACGCTGGCCACAAGACCAAGTGGACTAAGTGTTCAGCTCAGTCTCTCAGATGTAATTGGACCTCTAACAATTTCAATCACTGAGGATTGTCTGGTCTAGATTATTGGCAAGTTGCCATCACATAGCTGGAGTATTTCTGAGTAAGGTTGAAGAAAAAACAAACAATAATGAATCAAATTTGAAAATATACTGGATGCTGAATTAGGCCAAATAGAAAAAATGTTGTGGTTCCGATTACACCTCTTTAAAATTTAGGGTAGGTAGGTAGGAATTCTCTTTTTTATTAATACTCTTTTTGGGAAGTAAAGTATAAACTAATAACACATTTATCAATGTATAATTGTTTATTCAATCAAGCTTGCGGCCATCATGTCGACTTTCTCTATCAGAATGACCGATGTCCATTGGTGCTGGGCAAAAACAATGGTATCTGAAAGCTTATTTCATTCATACCCTTAAAAAAACTAGGGTCTGCACCAGAATTCAAGGGTCGGTTGGGTAATCGGAACCACAACACATTTTTTTAGGCCTTACAGGAACAATTCTTGAAAAACTAATTGGATTACAAACATACACCAATATACAGTCAAAACCTTGTTTCGAGCTTACAGATGTCATGAAGTAATATCTCGGTGCCTAAAAAATTACTTAATTTAATACTCATTATTTTGAGGTTGTGTCAAACATCAGATAACTCGGAGTAATTACAAAAGGTCCTTCACCTTCAACACAACAGAATTTGACCTTCAATAAGTCATTATAATACACACCCACATAGGAGTCAAATCAAGGCAGCAACAAACGGAATCACTATCAACAGCTAAATACCTAGGCACTGGTTTCATGTTCTCTGTCCATGACAACCACAGATCGTGTTAATGCCAAATTGGTGGCTTACCATCCTCATTAGCACTAATCCAGAGACATATGAAAGGTAAATAAACGATCTTCACGACAACAGAGCATATTGATTCCTATTATTAGATTTGCTGGCGCTAAATGATATCGGCATTGGACGTTGTGTTACATGGGTTCGGCTTCAGCAGGTTCCCCCCGTATTTACTCAGGCAGTGTACACATTGTTAGGGATCACAATAAGTGAGAAAAGTTCATACAAAGCCACAAATTAGCTCAGGTTTCCATGGAATTTGCAGAGACAGAACGCCACAAATGCTGTTTTTGTCTGATCATACTAAGGGTTGAGATTTTGTTTAGGCCCTGTTTTTTATGTATTTTTGTTTGTTTGGACATATTTTATTGTCTGGCTGATTGAGTTGGGTTTAATGCTGCTTGTACAGTTTTCCAGTTATATCAATGTCAGCTTAATGAGGGGGAAAAAAGGATTCAAACCCCTGGCTCCTGGTGTGCCCAAGGGATGTAACTCTGCACAGCTAGTCGCAGTACCTAAGACAAGACACTAATGTAGTGCAATCTGCTTTCAGTGTTTGGTCTGTTTTTGATGGCGTATTCATCCAATTACACTCAAAATTGATGTATATAGCTCTATCTCTCTCTCTCTCTCTCTCTCTCTCTCTCTCTCTCTCTCTCTCTCTCTCTCTCTCTCTCTTTCTTCTGTCTCTCTCTCATGTACAAGGCTCAAATGATAAAAAGACAAACCCATGACATATTAACTTGTCTCATATTGAACGAATAATGGTTTAAAGACAGTTAAAAGGCAAAATTATGAAGATATGGCAAAGATATTTTCAATGTAAAGTAATATTGTAACTCACATAATAAAATCAATATTTTAACCTATTTCAATGTTTCAGCTTTATAACATGACCATATAACTAATATTAATATATGGGTACTGTTTTGTAGGGATGGATAGCCTTGAGAAACTTGGTTGAAGGTATTACAATGCACCAAGGTTTGTGACAACTAGTGTTATCTAAACAGCACAAAGCACCAGACAATATCCTTCCTTGCAGCAACATTTCTTTTCACCACTTCACTTAATGTCTGCTTCCAATCCTTGACTCCCACTTGCCCTGTAATAATTGAATTGGTCACCGGAGGGCGATGTGATATCCCATGATATCATATCTCAATTAGTTGAGGTCTGCAGACGCTGACAGAACATATCTGTATGCAAATGGGTCGGTGTGAGAACCGACGCCAAGGTGGAGGTGCACGATGTGATCGGAAAACCTGAGACATTGTCACTCACTGTCCTGTTGGTTAAGTACAGTATCGAGTGAGTGAGTTTGTGTGAGTGAGTGAGTGAGTGAGTGAGTGAGTTTGTGAGTGAGTTTGTGTGAGTGAGTGAGTGGGTTTGAGTAAGTGAGTGAGTGGGTTTGGGTGAGTGAGTACGTGAGTGAGTTGGTATATCGGTGAGTGAGTGAGTTCAGTGGTTTTGGGGTTGGTGTTGGTGTGTGAGTTAGTGAGTGAATAAGTGAGTGAGTGAGTGTGTGGGTTTTGGGTGGGTGTTGGGGTGTGAGTGAGTTTGGTTTTATGTTGCTTTTAGCAATATTCCAGCAATATCACGGCAGGGCACACCAGAAATGCGCTTCACACACTGTACCCATGGAGTGAGTGAGTGAGTGAGTGAGTGTGTGAGTGGGTTTGAGTGAGTAAGTAAGTTACTGGGTTTGGGTGAGTGAGTAAGTGAGTGAGTCATATGTGAGTGAGTGAGTGTAGTGGGGTTTGGGTGTGTGTGTGAGTGAGTGAGTGAATGAGTTCATGGGTCAGTGAGTGATTGGGTTTAGGTGAGTGAGTGAGTATGTGAGTGAGTGAGTGAACAAGTAGGGGAGTGAGTGTTACCAACCACACAGCTTAAATACAGTGAGTGAGTGAGTGAGTGAGAAATTCAGTGAACAAAGAAGCAACATGCCAAATCCTATTGAGACACCAACAAATATTTTAATTCAGGATAAAGGCTCTTTTATCAAAGTACACATTCTAGTATATTTTGTCTTCGAGTTCCATCTGGGATTGAAACCCTCTCTGAGAGTGAGGCACCTAATTGCACCCAGTGATCTAACCCACTCAGCCACCACAACTTCTGGAATGAGTGAGTGAGTATGGTGTTACATCACTTATGGCAATATTCCAGCAATATCACAGCTGGGGGACACCAGAAATGGTCTTCACACATTGTACCCATGTGGGGAATCGAACCCGGGTCTTCAGCGTGACGAGTGAACACTTTAACCACTAGGCTACCCCAACACCCACTTCTGCAGCTTATCCCACAACTGGCAGTCTAGATCACAAACTTTGTGTAAATATAATGCCACATCTCCCACAACCCACAGCTGTGAACACAAAATGTACCTTTTAGAGTAAGTGAGTGAGTTTGGTTTCGGTGTACCGTTTTAGAAAGACATCAAACCTAACAAACGTTTCATGGTAATCAGAATCAATGATTCGGTTGACAGCATGTCAAGGTGGAATATCTCGCATCATAATAATCACTGGATTGTCTGATCAGGTTTGATTATTTACAAGCTGCCCTCATGAAGCTGAAATATTGAGTGTGCATGGTGTCTGAGTTACATCCCTACGGTTTGAATAATACATACCACAAATATTACTGTGAAGCATAATTAATTTTACCTTCACACTAACTCGATATACCAATTAGATGATTTCCCAACAGAATTAACCATTATATATTATTTAGCATTAATAACAGAATGTCAGATGAATTGTCAAACTGGACAGAAGGTGTGTAAATAAACTGGTCACTCACATCGAACTACATGCCTGTCTAGATAACTATGAAATGGCTGGTAAGAGACGTGGCTGAAAATCATCATCATCATCATCATCATTAATCGAAATTTATAATTAATTCATTATAATACAATTTTAAAAAATTAAAATTTCCAATCAACTTTTGACACACATACTCAAGTTTTTTTGTTTTTCTTATCATCTTTTAATACTGAGAAAATATATATGTTTGAATTTTTCAAAATCATTTTAAAGAAATTTCTGTGTCCAATAATTGTCAGCCAGAGCAATGATACACCGTATCTGAAAAGGTTTGTTCTCACTCGTCGCGACTTGTAGCATGCTCAGTAACAACTTGTAAGTTGAGTTTTACGAAATAGTATTTGTCCTAATTCCTACTACAAGTCACAACTCTCGACTAATCAGGTCTGTGTTCACCTCAGAGTGACCTCCCTTTTGTTTATGTTGACATCTGGTGTTGGAAAAATGACTGAAAAAAGATATACCTTACCAGAGAAGAAACTGATTGGTTTATTGGTGTTTACTTGTCACAAGAATGTTTACAGAATGCTCCGCCTAAGAATCCAGTTGTGGACCCTGACCGATTTAGTCTTTTTCTTCTTCTTTTTCAGTGACTGCGATATGTAGACTGACGTTAACTTTAGCATTTCTTCTTGTTTTTGTACATGACATGCAGGGGGGTCACTAATTTTGTACATATATTTTAGGAGGGGGGGTCATTCCCATTGTACATGCTTCTCCATAAAAATCATCATCACCCCCTAGGCATAAATTATAAAGCGATCCCTTACTACAAGCCCGTATCCTACAAGTTGTTACTACAAGTTGTTGTTACTACAAGCCATATCCTACAAGTTGTTACTACAAGCCGTATCCTACAAGTTGTGTCCCTTTAACTATCCAAAGTTGTTTAACTACAAGTCGCACCGTGGGAACTCATCTTTAACCAAACACTTCACTGCTCTGCATAGCAGTTTCAAAATCTCATAAATGTTGGATAAAATCCAGTCTACTAAACAAAATTCTGTAGATTTCATTGAGCCATGATAGCCATTTGCAAGTGTGACTGGTATCGTTAACTGATAGTTTTTAAATTCTACATCAAAACAATCCTTAAATTGGTCCAATTGTGTGGAATGCTTTGTTCTC
This sequence comes from Haliotis rubra, assembly GCF_003918875.1. Classification (NCBI taxonomy): domain Eukaryota; kingdom Metazoa; phylum Mollusca; class Gastropoda; order Lepetellida; family Haliotidae; genus Haliotis; species Haliotis rubra. Next base: position 1,629,836 of record NW_025765170.1, on the reverse strand, counting down.
CCTCATTTGTCAATAACTCAGTGAACGACACAGGAAATTATTGACCTAATGAAATGTATGACGATGACAATTTATGACACAATATTCTTTGAGGCGTTAATAACCAAAGGGTCAAATCAATAATGAAATTAACACAAATTGATGGATTTCAATATGGTTTGCATATTGTCCAAACCACATACCTGTCATAAGTGGCGATAAATCAATTGTCATTGTCATCTTGACATAAACAGTTCAATTATTCCCATCAAGATACTTGTTCAATGCATCAAATCATTTAGGCTATTGACAGCAATCGACGCCTTGCAAGGAATATTTGTCTTATATGACAGCCAGGTGAAAACTCTTTCTGTTCACAAGCGTCATTGGTTAACAGACATTAAGCCTATTGATTTGCAAGCGATTGGTTTATATGGCTCGTTGCATGAATTGAATATAATTGTTTTAGTAATATTGATGCCAAAAGCCCTCTCTGGTGTGTCGGCTTTCGAACAGGCATTCTTAATTAGAATCTGTCTGGATTTCAAAGGATGCAAAAACAGTTGGTATCGTAATAGAATCTGATACTGCATGCTGAACAAGGCGGTATCAATTTAATGTATTGAACAAGAGGCTGATTTAAAAACGGAGATAAAAATATAAATTGTTTGGAGAATCGTTTTGAAATGGAAAGCTGGTGAAAGTTCACTAATCTGTAATGTTAGGGCAAATTCATTCTAACAAAAGTCTTTGAGGAAGGAACATCAACAAAAACAAGTAGTAAACAACAGCAGCAAAAGTAGCAGTAGCAGCAGTAGTAGCTGTAGTAGCAATAGGAGTAGCTGTAGCAGTAGTTAGCTGTAGTTGCTGTAGTGGCTGTAGTAGCTGCAGTAGCAATAGAAGTAGCAGTAGTAGCTGTAGTAGCAATAGGAGTAGCAGTAGTTGCTGTAGTAGCAATAGGAAGATAGAGTTGCTGTAGTAGCAATAGGAGTAGCAGTAGTAGCAGTTGCTGTAGCAAGCAGTAGTTGCTGTAGTAGCTGTAGTAGCAATAGTAGAGTGTAGTAGTTTCTGTAGTAGCAATAGTAGCAGTAGAGTTAGTTGCTGTAGTAGCAATAGGGTAGCAGTACTGTAGTGCTGTAGTAGCAATAGCAGTTTCTGTAGTAGCAATAGTAGCAGTAGTTAGTTTCTGTAGCAAGGAGTAGCAATAGGAGTAGCAGTAGTTGCTGTAGTAGCAATAGGCTGTAGTAGCAGTAGTTAGCTGTAGTAGCAATAGTTGCTGGAGTAGCAGTAGTTGCTGTAGTAGCAATAGGAGTAGCAGTAGTTACTGTAGTAGCAATAGTAGCAGTGGTTGCTGTAGTAGCAATAGTAGTAGCAGTAGCAGCAATAGGAGTAGCAGTAGTTGCTGTAGTAGCAAGTAGCAGTAGTTGCTGTAGTAGCAATAGGAGTAGCAGTAGTAGTAGCTAGTTTCTGTAGTAGCAGTAGTTAGCTGTAGTAGCAATAGGAGTAGCAGTAGTTGCTGTAGTAGCAATAGGAGTAGCAGTAGTAGTTGCTGTAGTAGCAATAGGAGTAGCTGTAGTAGCAATAGGAGTAGCAGTAGTTAGCTGTAGTAGCAATAGGAGTAGCAGTAGTTGCTGTAGTAGCAATAGGAGTAGCAGTAGTTTCTGTAGTAGCAATAGGAGTAGCAGTAGTTGCTGTAGTAGCAATAGGCTAGTAGCAGTAGTTGCTGTAGTAGCAATAGGAGTAGCAGTAGTTAGCTGTAGTAGCAATAGGAGTAGCAGTAGTTGCTGTAGTAGCAATAGGAGTAGCAGTAGTTGCTGTAGTAGCAATAGGAGTAGCTGTAGTAGCAGTAGTTGCTGTAGTAGCAATAGGAGTAGCAGTAGTTGCTGTAGTAGCAATAGGAGTAGCAGTAGTTGCTGTAGTAGCAATAGGAGCAGCAGTAGTTGCTAGTTAGCAATAGGTAGTAGCAATAGTAGTTGCTGTAGTAGTAGCAGCAAGCTGCAGTAGTAGCAGCAGCAGTAGTAGCAGCAGGAGTAGCAGTAGCAGTAGGGGTAGCTGAGTAGTAGTAGTGGTGCAGGTATTGGCTTCATCGGCTATTTAGTTGTGATATCAGCATCAGAATCAGTATACAAGAAATAGCCTCTAAAATCAATTTGAATCAATATCATAATACCTCAGTCCTTAGAGACGAACAAAACATCTTCAGCAAACATCTTTGTATCAAATACAAAACAATCTAAACCCAACAAACGTCCCACGTTTATCCTCTACAACTAAGTCTCCGCCAGAACATGCAAGCAATGATGCCTAATACTCACTGAGTCCATAGCTACAACTGGGTGTGGCGAACAGCTTCAGACATAGCTATGCTCCGTGTTATGAAAGTGAGTCTATAAAAAACATCCTGCAGATAATCAATTGACCTTTTTTTCTTTTTCCCCAGCTAACCACATGCAATGTGCTGGACTTTGTACAACAACTTCGTGTAGCCTTCGTGTATCTTCCACAAGTTGTTTGTATGATCCATTTAATACCACAACCAGACAGTGTCAGTTATTCAAGCCTACACTAAACCGACATTTCAATTTGAATTTGACAGAACTATTTGTTTTTTGACACTAATGTGAATGATTTTAAATTTTGTCAGGGAAAATATTTCTGGTCATCGGGGTATGATTTAAGGGCCTAACAGCTGATCTCCATTGCAGCTATACATGACGGGGAACTATTGTCAAGATTTTTTAGGCCCGAAAGACTTTGAAGATAATATTTATTATGTTTTGTGACCTTGCCTTGATGATAATGATGTTTGTATTGAATTACTACAGCATGTTAGATAGCCCTTTGATGAGAAATGCTGTCAACAGAATCGATTTAGTTCTTGATTTTATGACCAGAAAGTAGATATGACATTGTAGAAGGCTATTAAAGGTTGTAAGCTGATGGCAAGGGTGCTTAAGTAACAGTTTGATTGCGATTGATTTTTCAAGTATTGGCTTTATGAGATCAGGAGTAAAACAGATTTGTAAATACATGTTTTAAAATTGTAATTATGGAGAATTAGGGTTATTGGGTAGTCAGGTGTATAAGCAATTGTTTGTTGCACAGAGGACGTGGTTCAAGAGCCTCCTTGAGATTAGTACGTGATTCCAATTGTATGGCTATTGTATGGCTGTTGTAATGCATGGTTATAGTATGGCAATAGTGTGGTTGTTGTATGGCTGTTGTATTGCTGATGTGTAGCCGTTGTATGGCTGGTGTATGTCTGTGGTATGGCTGGTGTATGTCTGCTGTGTGGCTGTTGTATGGCGTTGCAACATATGGCTGTTGTATGGCTGGTGTGTAGCTGTTGTATGGCTGATGTATGGCTGTTGTATGGCTGGTGTATGTCTGCTGTGTGGCTGTTGTATGGCGTTGCAACATATGGCTGTTGTATGGCTGGTGTGTAGTTGTTGTATGGCTGTTGTATGGCTGGTGTGTAGCTGTTGTATGGCTGATGTATGGCTGTGGTATGGCTGATGTATGGCTGTGGTATGGCTGTTGTATGGCTGATGTATGGCTGTTGTGTGGCTGTTGTATGGCTGATGTATGGCTGTTGTATGGCTGATGTATGGCTGTGGTATGGCTGTTGTATGGCTGGTGTGTAGCTGTTGTATGGCTGTTGTATGGCTGTTGTATGGCTGATGTATGGCTGTTGTATGGCTGTGGCTGATGTATGGCTGGTGTGTAGCTGTTGTATGGCTGGTGTGTGCTGTTGCTGTTGTATGGCTGTTGTATGGCTGATGTATGGCTGTTGTGTAGCTGTTGTATGCTTGGTGTGTAGCTGTTGTATGGCTGTGTGTATGGCTGGTGTGTAGCTGTTGTATGGCTGTTGTATGGCTGGTGGTATGGCTGTTGTATGGCTGGTGTGTAGCTGTTGTATGGCTGGTGTGTAGCTGTTGTATGGCTGTTGTATGGCTGGTGTGTAGCTGTTGTATGGCTGTTGTATGGCTGTTGTATGTATGGCTGTTGTATGGCTGTTGTATGGCTGTTGTATGGCTGTTGTATGGCTGGTGTGTATGGCTGTGGTGTATGGCTGATGTATGGCTGATGTATGGCTGTTGTATGGCTGTTGTATGGCTGCTGTATGGCTGTTGTTGTATGGCTATGGCTGGTGTGGCTGTTGTATGGCTGTGTGTGGCTGTTGTATGGCTGTTGTATGGCTGATGTATGGCTGTTGTATGGCTGGTGTATGGCTGTTGTATGGCTGGTAGCTGTGTATGGCTGTTGTATGGCTGTATGTATGGCTGTTGTATGGCTGTTGTATGTGTAGCTGTTGTATGGCTGGTGTGTATGGCTGTTGTATGGCTGTTGTATGGCTGTTGTATGGCTGGTGTGCTGTTGTATGGCTGTTGTGTAGCTGTTGTATGGCTGTTGTATGGCTGGCTATGTATGGCTGTTGTATGGCTGTATGGTGTGTAGCTGTTGTATGGCTGTTGTATGGCTGTTGTATGGCTGTTGTATGGCTGGTGTGTAGCTGTTGTATGGTATGGCTGTATGGCTGTATGGCTGTTGTATGGCTGTTGTATGGCTGATGTATGGCTGTTGTATGGCTGTATGGCTATGGCTGTGTAGCTGTTATGGCTGGTGTGTAGCTGTTGTATGGCTGTATGTATGGCTGTTGTATGGCTGGTGTGTAGCTGTTGTATGGCTGATGTATGGCTGTTGTATGGCTGTTGTATGGCTGGTGTAGCTGATGTATGGCTGTTGTATGGCTGGTGTGTATGGCTGATGTATGGCTGTTGTATGGCTGGTGTGTAGCTGTTGTATGGCTGGTTATGTATGTTGTATGGCTGGTGTGTAGCTGTTGTATGGCTGGCTGTTGTGGCTGTTGTATATGGCTGCTGTATGGGCTGTTGTATGGCTGTGTATGGCTGTTGTATGGCTGTTGTATGGCTGGATGGCTGTTGTATGGCTGTTGTATGGCTGTTGTATGGCTGTTGTATGGCTGTTGTATGGCTGATGTATAGCTGTTGTATGGCTGTTGTATGGCTGTTGTATGGCTGATGTATGGCTGGTGTATAGCTGTTGTATGGCTGATGTATGGCTGTTGTATGGCTGTTGTATGGCTGTTGTATGGCTGATGTATGGTTGGTGTGTGTAGCTGTTGTATGGCTGTTGTATGGCTGTTGTTGCTATGGCTGTATGTATGGCTGTATGTATTGTATGGCTGATGTGTAGTGTGTATGGCTGTTGTATGGCTGTTGTATGGCTGTATGGCTGTTGTATGGCTGTATGGCTGTATGGCTGGTGTGTTGTATGTATGGCTGTAGCTGTATGGCTGTTGTATGGCTGTTGTATGGCTGTTGTATGGCTGTTGTGCTTGTATGGCTGCTTGTATGGCTGTTGTGTAGCTGTTGTATGGCTGTTGTATGGCTGTTGTATGGCTGTTGTTGATGTATGGCTGTTGTATGGTATGGCTGTGTATGGCTGTTGTATGGCTGTGTGTAGCTGTTGTATGGCTGGTGTGTAGCTGTTGTATGGCTGGTGTGTAGCTGTTGTATGGCTGTTGTTGCTGTTGTATGGCTGGCTGATGTGTTGGTTGATGTATTGTGTAGCTGTTGTATGGCTGTTGTATGGCTGATGTATGGCTGTTGTATGGCTGTGTGTATGGCTGTTGTATGGCTGTTGTATGGCTGGTGTGTAGCTGTTGTATGGCTGTTGTATGGTATGATGTGATGTATGGCTTATTGTATGGCTGATGTATGGCTGTTGTATGGCTGTTGTATGGCTGTGTGTAGCTGATGTATTGCTGAGATAGTGAGAGAGTATGCAACTACTCTCCTTTTAGCAATTTTTTAGCAATCTCATGGTCAAGACACAAGGCATGGTCTTCACACACAGGGAATAGAATGTATTCACCACAAAGCTGCCCAACTGTTCTTTAAACATTTTAGGGATGTTTAAAGCAGCTAATTCTATTGACATAGTATGATGAATTCACTGGACAATGGTCTCTCATCAGTGACATCTGATTTGCATGGATTACTATTGGCTCAGTAACTGGAACGTAGGAGTGTGTACACATGTACTGTGTGATGTAGTGAAATTGAGTGAGTGAGTTATTTTAACGCGCCTTTTAGCAATATTTCAGCGGGGAACACCAGAAATGGGCTTCACACATTGTACCCATGTGGGGAATCGAACCCGGGTCTTCGGCGTGATGAGCGAACGCTTTAACCACTAGGCTACCCCACCGCACCAGTAGTGAAATTGGTTAAATGCCATTTTGAATAATATTTCTGTTGATTCACCAATGGCAGCATGATACAGAAGGAAGTCTCAAGTGATGTAGGTCTGATTGTTTAGCCCTCTGTTGAATACCATGAACACAGTCGGTGCAAACAGACCTTGAAACATTATGAGGAACACTCTGGGCTTCAAACCCATGACTATTGTTATCTGGAATGCCTAAGGAATGTGGTAATACACAAGTGGACCATCCTTGATCCCCACCCCATGATACAATGGGAGTGAGTTGAGTTTTATACCACACTCAGCAATATTCCAGCTATATGGCAGCAGTCTGTAAATAATCGAGTCTGGACCAGACAGTCCAGTGATCAACAGCATGATCATCAATCTACGCAATGGGATACATTGACATGTGTCAAGCAAGTCAGCGAGTCTCACCACCCGATCACGTTAGTCGCCTCTTACGACAAGTGTGGGCTACTCTCAAGATTAATTCTAACCCGGATCTTCACGGGTTGATACAGAGCTAGGGACCATCCTTCCAGCATGACATCCTATATAACCATTGGGACTCTTTGACAGGAACAATCCCTTTTCCCCTTATTTTTCCAAATTACCCACTCCCAGTCTCAAAAAGAGATCTTAAGTAAACACCATTATTTATGTGTTTGTTCGAATGTTTTTCTGCGTAATTCTTTAAAGAGAGTTGTCTGAATAACCATGTCTGTGAGAGGGCCAAACGGAACAGTTTGGACAAAGTTTACAACCGACTTAGGTATTGATCTCAGATACTTGATATCTACAGTCACGCAGTTCATCAACAGGCTGGAGTGGTCGGAAGCTGTGGGTTATGTCTCCTAAACAGTGACCAGGCCTACCAAAGAAAACTTTCCCACTGTGCAGAAAAACGCAGAAAAGCCCACATTAATCGTGGAAATAGCAACATAAACATAATACCTCGTTACTGAAACAGTAAAAATGGCAACGAAAGACTATAAAACTGCAAAAATTTATATCAGCAAACTTTGACCTCTACTGCGCATGCGCATTACGATCCACGCTTCTTTCCAATTTCTGAGCAGCTGAGAATCGCCTTGCAGAGAAAAGTATTAAATATGCTGATTGCTGTCAATCATTTCATATGAATGGAAAGTAAACTAAACAAGTGTGAACACAGAAATACTTAAAAAGGGAATGTAACTTTTGTCCAAGCTGGAAAATGTAGTTTTAGTGATTTAAAGTTTATTGATAAAGTAAGGATGGATGAAGTAAGGGTAAAAAATAAAGATGGATGAAGTAAAGATGGTTGAAGTAAGGACAGATGATGTAAAGATAGATGAAGTAAGGATAGATGAAGTAAAGATGGATGAAGTAAAGATGGATGAAGTAAGGACAGATGATGTACAGATAGATGAAATAAGAACGGATGATGTAAAGATAGATGGAGTAAGGATAGATGAAGTAAGGATAGATGAAGTGAGGATAGATGAAGTAAAGATGGATGAAGTAAGGATAGATGAAGTGAGGATAGAGAGATGAAGTAAGGATAGATGAAGTAAGGATGGATGAAGTTAAGATGGATGAAGTAAGGATAGATAAAGTAAATATAGATAAAGTAAGGATAAATGAAGTTAAGATGGATGAAGTAAGGATAGATAAAGTAAATATAGATAAAGTAAGGATAAATGAAGTAAAGATGGATGAAGTAAGGATAGATGAAGTAAGGATAGATAGATGAAGTAAGGATAGATGAAGTAAAGATGGATGAAGTAAAGATGGATGAAGTTAAGATGGATGAAGTAAGGATAGATAAAGTAAATATAGATAAAGTAAGGATAAATGAAGTAAAGATGGATGAAGTAAGGATAGATGAAGTGAGGATAGATAGATGAAGTAAGGATAAATGAAGTAAAGATGAATGAAGTAAGGATAGATGAAGTAAAGATGGATGAAGTAAAGATGGATGAAGTAAGGACAGATGATGTACAGATAGATGAAATAAACGGATGATGTAAAGATAGATGGAGTAAGGATAGATGAAGTAAGGATAGATGAAGTGAGGATAGATAGATGAAGTAAGGATAGATGAAGTAAGGATGGATGAAGTTAAGATGGATGAAGTAAAGATAGATAAAGTAAATATAGATAAATTAAGGATAAATGAAGTAAAGATGGATGAAGTAAGGATAGATGAAGTAAAGATGGATGAAGTTAAGATGGATGAAGTAAGGATAGATAAAAAGTAAATATAGATAAAGTAAGGATAAATGAAGTAAAGATGAATGAAGTAAGGATAGATGAAGTAAGGATAGATGAAGTGAGGATAGATAGATGAAGTAAAGATGGATGAAGTAAAGATGGATGAAGTTAAGATGGATGAAGTAAGGATAGATAAAGTAAATATAGATAAAGTAAGGATAAATGAAGTAAAGATGAATGAAGTAAGGATAGATGAAGTAAAGATGGATGAGTAGAGATAGAAATAAGGGATGAAGATAAAGTAAGGAAGTGAAGATGGATAGATAGATAAGGATAGATGATGAAATAGGAAATAAAGATGGATGAAGTAAGGATAGATGAAGTAAGGATAAGATGAAGATGAAGAAGTAAGGATAGATGAAGTAAAGATGGATGAAGATAAAGATAGATGAAGTAGATAAAAAGATGGATGAAGAATGGATGAATAAGGATAAGGATAGATGAAGATGGATAAAGTAAAATGGATAAAAGTAAGATATGAAGTAAAGGATAGATGAAGTAAATGGGAAAGATGGATGAAGTAAGGATAGATGAAGTAAGGATAGATGAAGTAAAGATGGATGAAGTTAAGATGGATGAAGTAAGGATAGATAAAGTAAATATGAAGTAAGGATAAAGTAAGGATAAATGAAGTAAAGATAGATGCAGTAAGAATAGATGAAGTAAAGATGGATGAAGTTAAGATGGATGAAGTAAGGATAGATAAAGTAAATATAGATAAAGTAAGGATAAATGAAGTAAAGATAAATGAAGTAAGGATAGATGAAGTGAGGATAGATAGATGAAGTAAGGATAAATGAAGTGAAGATGAATGAAGTAAGGATGGATGAAGTAAAGATGGATGAAGTAAAGATGGATGAAGTAGGGATAGATAAAGTAAATATAGATAAAGTAAGGATAGATGAAGTAAAGATTAATGGAGTAGAGTTGATTGATCTGTTGAGATTTATAACAAAGCAAGGATCAGAAGTAAAAGCACATGGATAGAAGAATGTAAAGACGGAAATGGTTGATGGAATGGTACATTGCTGTAAATATGTAGCCAAACTAAAGTACAGCAACATCATTGAGTTGATACTGTTAGGAGATGGACACTGGCACCTAGACCCAAGGTCATCACGTATTCTTCACTGAATCAAATGAAAGTCCAACAAGACATAACACCATGCTGCAAGGTACAAATGGTTATAATGCCTCGTGTCAGTAAAGTGTGACACAAACCTGTTTCCTAGCAATGTACTGATAAGGCTGCTTGTAAAACAATCACTTACTCATCATCCCGGATGAAGCTATACACACAGTGTTCATCAGCTGTTCTGTCAGGGCCAGAAATGTCTATTAGCTTCAAGACTGACAATTTTGAAATGACAATGAGACTGAAACACATAGAAACTAACCTTGTTTTGGATAACCTTTGTTGCAGTAATATCATTGTCCACAATCCCTAAAAAATGTCACATGATCAAATTTATTAATATTTGTTCTGGAAAAAAGAAAGCTGATTGACCTCTGATCACTGTTGAAATCAACTAATGGAATTAAATTCAAGTGTTCTGGTGAGTGAGTGAGTGAGTGAGTGAGTGAGTGAGTGAGTGAGTGAGTGAGTGAGGTAGTGAGTGAGTGAGTGAGTTTGGTTTTACGCCACTTTTAGCAAAGTGGGGACACCAGAAATGGGGAATCAAACCTGGGTTGCAGTGATTTCTATATTGCAGTACTAATTGACCTTTGTTTGAAATGAAGAATAACAATAATTGAATACGCTTGACTATGGCTTACAATCAGCTAAGCAGCTACCTGCAGATTTGTTTAGGATTTCCAGGAAAGATATATGGGCAAATTGTTTTGAAGGGGCTAGGGATGGGCCTTTCCTTCAAACTGTAACATGGAAAATCTGTTAAATATGTGAAAACATGTACTCAATTTCAGTAAAACAGAGCAAAATAACATAATTCTGAGTTGCTAAAACAGCTCTGTTAACTTTCAAAAGTAACCAACACATGAAGATCTGTGTTAGAATTGATCTTCAGCGACCCATGCTTGTCGTAACAGGCGACAAATGGGATCAGGTGGTCATGCTTGCTGACTTGATTGAGGCATGCCATTGTATCCCAATTGCATAGATCAATTCTCATTCTGTTGATCACTGGATTGTCTGGTCCAGACTTGATTATTTACAGACCACCATCAAAGACACCTAATATTGCTGGGTGCAGGGTTAAACAAACAAACTAACCACCAGAGGTAACCATCTTTGCAAGGTCAAAGAGTTAACTGACTATAAAAGGTCTGTTTCTATCCTTGCCAGACTAAGCGAGAATCACATCGCAAAAAATTGTAGCAACACCGGTTATATTCTCCTTATTACTACCCAATCTGGGGAGGTGGGGTAGCCTTGTGGTTAAAGTGTTCGCTCACTGAACACCCAGGTTTGATTCCCCACATGGGTACAATGTGTGAAGCCCATTTCTGGTGTCCCCCACCATGATATTGCTGGAATATTGCTAAAAGCGGCGTAAAACCATACTCATTAACCATTCCAAATCCACCTCAGGGTCACTAGATATGAATGCACATATTGTATTATAAATCCCATCTTAATTTGCTAAATGCATAGTTAACAATTATTAAAAATGAAAAGATTTGGAAAGTTCTTGTAAACAGCTGATGCTACATATATTTTGATAATACAGTCAAATGGAATCTGCACGGCCATCACCATGGTGCTTAAAACCAGATGGTGTTTTGTTCAGCGATTGTTTTATTGGACTATGCTTAGATTCATCTGTCCAGCTAAAATATAACTCAGGTGTTCCAGACATAGTTTTATAGTCTCTTGATGATGCAGCTCAGTATTAAAAAAATGTGGGTAATTAACAAACAAAAATAGATTATTGATAAAAGCTGACATGTACAAGTCAATTAACATTAATGGGCATTACAGATGTGACGGCAGAAATCCCATCTCCAGCTTCCTCATTCACTGCCAAGCCTTTCACACATCACTACACAGCAGCTGTTGTCGGTTATGAGTAATTGCGTACATCACAGTACATTTTTGCAATTGATCATTATATGAAACAATAAAAAAATAATAATAATAGTAATAATAGTCCATTTATATTGCACGTTTATCCATGCACATTGCATGCTCAAAGGGCTGACACATTACCCCTGGTCAATGAGTACAGAACACTCCATGTGGAGAATACAACCGGTCGCCTGTCAGACGCTCAAGGTTCAAATTCAGACTACCATCGTGTCATACCAGGTACCCAATTTTACTGCTGGGTGAACAGAGGCAGGTTTGAACAAACTCACTTGCCTAAGGTGAGACTACATGTATCACATGTGCTTCGTTGTGGGGCAGGACTGAAGTCCTAGAAACTCTTAGTAGTCAAGCTGGCAAACATGGTGAGCCATCCAAGGACTCTTTGAACCCAATGTTGCTTAACTTCAAGTTTTTGCAATCTGAGCTCTACGTACATGCACAGGACCACACCCCGCCACGGAACACATCAACTCTAACTTGCTGCTATAGCTGTTTGTGTATCTAAACCTAATTTATACCAATTCTCATGAAGAAATATTTTTCAGTGACAGTAAATACTGAACTGAAAATATTTTCTAATTACCTTAACTGTGAAGGCAAATGGCCCTGGCATGAAACTATCATCTAATGTGCAAACATTTGTTGTATAGAGTTATATCCATTACAGTTTTGTCATAAACCTCAAACCACAGGGCAATGAGCATCCAAGTCATCTACAAGCAATTCAATTTACTTTGCAGGGTTGTGTCCCTTTGCCATGACAGGAATCTATGATTGTAGTTTAACATCCTTGTCAGCACCATACCTGTGCTCATTGGTTTCACTGAAGTAGAACCCGTGAAATAATCAAATGTGGACCAGACAATCCAGTGATCAGCATCATGAGCAACAACCTTCGCAATTGGGAACCGATGACATGTGTCATCCAAGTCAGCGAGCCTGACCACCCGATCCCGTTAGTCGCCTCTTATGACAAGCATGGGTTACTGAAGATCAATTCTAACCCGGATCTTCATGGGTTCCTACATTATGTTCACATCTAAGCCTATCTGACTCAGGGTTTTACACAGACTTTTAAAATGGGAGTCATGGTGACTCACAAAATTTATTTTTGGGAGTCATTTTCAATATTTGGGAGTCATGAAAATTTTAATATTTCTTTGAGTTAATCATTCTCAGTATGTAACTGTGTATGTCACACCACCAAATGAAACTACAGCATTGTTCAGTTCAAACAGCCAGGATTACTGTCTCCTCTGAGTTCTCTGGAACAATCTGACAGCTCTGTAAAAGTCAAACTATCATCGAACAATATCATTTTTTGCTTATCAAATTGATTTTATTGAACTGAATTGTGAGGGCCACCCATAAAACTTGCGTCAAGCTTGACTCATATGATAATATTTTGAGAGTCATTTACAAAATTGTTGCGTCAAATATGCAGGAATCACGCATCATGTAAAACCCTGCTGACTCCGAATTACAAGCATCATAGGAAACCAAAGTGGTAAACACAAAAACCTGCATCACTTTTTGACAAACCACAATATGACCGACACACTAGTACCGTTCAAAATGGCAAAAGATCTATTAACTCACTCCTGTGTAAGAATCAATCGTAGAGACTACATTCTGTTCACATCTAAGCTATTTGACTCCAATTAACAGCATCATAAGAAGCCTGTATTTCGATTTTATGAAAAATTCAACAACCCATTTTATGAAATTAGGGACACATGAAGAGAGTAATAACAAAATACTTTATGGCTGACAATTTCTTTGTTCTCTTATGATGCAGCTTTTCATACAGGTCTTTGTACCATTGTCTAGCAAAACAATTCATACCCTTGTCTACAATAGCAGCATTCAGTGTTGACAAAATATTGATTTCGTCGATTAGTCAAACAGTTCAAACACCTCCAGATGTTCCTTGATCAGTATATCAAACATCAATCATTACCGTCAATTACACAATCACATACCAAGAATTTCTAAAGACATCCTTATCACCTAATTACCTGAAGCAAAGTAAACTGACGTACAAAAGAAAGTACACACCTGGTGATTTGGGATTATTTGAAGAGTGCTGTGATTTTGCCCGGCAACTTCGCAATTGGACACGATATCTGTGGTGTTTTGGCAGCATATTATTAAAGTCTGTGACTTATATATCACTGTAAAAACTCTTTTCAAAACATTTACGTCGCTTTTTGGAAAGCAATCCAAAAGCACCAGGTGTGTACTTTCTTTTGTACGTCAGTTTATTACTTATGAATGAGCCATTTGACTATTAATTTGAAGGGAATTGATTAAGTACGTAACTTGAGTGAGTGAGTGAATGAGTGAGTGAGTATGGTTTTAGCAATATTCCAGCAATATCAACCAGAAATGAGTTTCACACATTGTGGCCATGTGGGGAATCGAACCCGGGTCTTCGGTGTGACAAGTGAACACTTTAACCACTGGGCTATCCCACCGCCTCTGTATGTAACATGAACAGAAAAATGTCTGTTAATAGTGTGAGGGCCGTGATAGAGACGTTATGACTCTTTTGCTATATTTGCAGCATCATGTCAATGGAATGGCTTTCCCACTGAACTCCGTACTTTTCTAACCTATTCCACTTTTACAACAGCTCTCAAGACCTATCTCTTCTTCCCCTTGAACAACGAATTTCTCAAACCTATTCCACCTTCAGAATTGTTCTCAAGACTTATCTCTTCAATCAAGCTTTTAACTGAACCTTTCTTCCCTTGCTGCGCTTTGAGTATGAAATTCAGCATGGAAAAGTAAATACAAATTTACTATTATCATAGTTATGTTCTACAGATTAAGTGAGTGAGTGAGTGAGTTGAGTTTTTACGCCGCACTCAGCAATATTCCAGCTATATGGCGGCGGTCTGTAAATAATCGAGTCTGGACCAGACAATCCAGTGATCAACAGCATGAGCATCGATCTGCGAAATTGGGAACCGATGACATGTGTCAACCAAGTCAGCGAGCCTGACCACCCGATCCCGTTAGTAGCCTCTTACGACAACGACAAGCATAGGTTGCTGAAGACCTATTCTATCCCGGATCTTCACGGGTCTCTACAGATTAAGATACAATGCAGCTGAGAGAGTGGTCCTGGCACAGACAGCCTGGTAAGGCTCATCATAAGCTCAGGTACCCATACCCCTTCTACACGCAGCCCAGACAGTGAGTGGGCCTTCTCCCAGGAAGCGGAGCTTATAAATATTTGACCACCCAAATTTGTCTGTGAACATGATAATAATAATATTAATGATAAAATAATATTGGCCGTTTATAAAGAGTCTGTTTCCACACACTTGTGCATTGTCAAAGCGTTAACACATTATTACCCCGGATAACCCAAGCTGGAAGGTTATGGTGACATGACTTATCCCACTGGGTACACATAAATTTCTGCTGGGTGAACAGAGGCAATATGGAGTGAGTGAGTGAGTGAGTTTAGTTTTACGCCACACCCAGCAATATTCCAGCTATGTGGCGGCGGTCTGTAAATAATCGAGTGTGGACCACACAATCCAGTGATCAACAGCATGAGCATCGATCTGCACAATTGAGAACCGATGACATGTATCAACCAAGTCAGTGAGCCTGACCACCTGATCCCATTAGTCGCCTCTTATGACAAGCATGGGTTAGTGAAGATCAATATTCTAACCCGGACCTTCACGGATAGCAATATGGAGACACCCCAACACTGCAGCCTTCTCTACTACCCAGAGAGTCAAAAGAGCTGTGTAGTCCATGTGGAGAACCTGGCACTCCTTTTATAATTATTACCATCATTATTCATTTCCGACCTTTTCCATGTTGTTATAAAACAAACATATTGCCACCATCTGTCGCACAACTGCATAATAATTTGACAACATGGTGTACAGGTCTAAATCACTGCAGCCATGGCTCAACGCCACCCAAATCAATTTCACACAAGGACATTCAAACAATCAAGTATGATTGAATGACATCATCAATCAAAACCGATACACTCAACCCTGATGAAGTAATGACAGATCTCACAAGCAGGTCAATTAAAATGTCACCCCTCTGGACTTATGTCATAATTCATCATTATCTGGAGGTGGGAGGCATTAGGTGGACCATTAACTAATGGGCCAAACTGACCTGGACACTAGTTGGTCATCCTAACAGTAATCAGCTTCCTACACAGATGTCACGCTGCCTTGAGGGGAGACATCCTTCCTGTTGTGGCTCCCACACTGTCTATCCACACTTTGGCTTACTGCAATGTTCGGCCTTATAACTTGTTTTCGTTGGTTTTAGACTGACTAAAAAACATGAATAAACTCACTTTTGAAAAATATTGTTTGCAGACTCTTTTCACTCTTGGCAAATTAGAAGCCGACATTTATCATTGCTCTTAGTAAGAAATGGTGAATAATATGAATAAAAATCATCTTTTTAACAAAATAACAAATCATCTTAAGTATATACATCCTTGCAATCATACTTCTTAGATGGTGTGACTTAAGACGTTTTATTCAGTATCAGTATTTTGTACTTTTTGTATCAGTACTAGTTGTAAATTTTAACAAAATACTTAGCTTTGTAAACCAACTAATTAATATGTGGCCTAATGTTAAATCAAATTATATCAGACATATCATTCTTGAAAAATCTGTTTGATTTCTGGGCATTTTTTCGATAATTATTTTTATGAAGAAATTTATTTATAATTTCTTATTGCTTCTTAATGTGAAATCCAAACATAGTTATGTTCATAAAACAAATACCGTACTTACCATTATGAACACCCTGAGCCATACATATAATAGCACCTCCTGTCCAATTTCTTGACCAGTCTGTATGTACTCTTTAGAATAACCACCATATAGAAAACCTTTAATTGCATAAATCCATATTTTCTTATGTAATTTACAGATTTGTTACAAAAAGCAATTAATATATAATTGCCACAAAGCTATATTTGAATGTTTTTCTTCATTTGAACATTTGAACTAAATTTGTTAACTACGCCTTAATATTTGGGAGGGGAAGGGAGGTGGGGTAGCCTAGTGGTTAAAGCGTTCACTCACAATGGTGAAGACCTGGGTTCGATTCCCCACATGGGTTTAATGTGTGATGCCCATTTCTAGTGTCCCCCGCTGTGATATTGCTTGAATATTGCTAGAAGCGGCGTAAAACCATACTTACTCACTCACTCAATCTCTGGAAACAAATTCAATTTGTTGTATTTAGATTCAACAACCTCTCCTCTTTGTCAGTTTCCCCTAAATTGGTGAATTATTTTAATGATAACCCTCTTGTGATTCCCACTGACACCCCACCCACCATCATTATCAGTTTCCTTATCAATGAGTCACCAGAATCAGCAGCAGAACATGCACCCTCTGAAACAGATGCCATTTATACCTTCCCATTTCGAAATTTCAAAATATTCAAAATCATTGTGATCATGGATGGCCCAATATTAGGTTGGTCAGCACCAATTCCTGTTGGTTTCACATAAGTACAGTATAACCAGAATTTAAAGATTGTAAATTTTATATTTTTTTCACTCATTACTCACGTATTAAATGTGAATATTAGCAGAACATAACTCCAGATTCAAAGACAGGTGAACAGTTAGTATTTTGTCAAGTCACCATGGGCAGCAATGCAGACTTCATTGCGGCGGGGCATACTACTGATCAAAGAAGTTAAAAAGTCGTGGTAAATGCTGTCTCAATATTGGACCAACTCTTCTTTCATTTCAGCAATATTTGTCAGATTTTTCTTATTGACACTTTCCTTCATAAGTCCCCAAACATTTTCTATTGGATTTAGGTCATGGCTATAGCTTGGCCAATCTAATAATGTCATATTTTGTGTCCAAACCCATGCCTGTGAATGCTTTGAACGATGTTTTGGGTCGTTGTCCTGCTAGAAAATCAAAAAATTTCCATAGAACACGTGAGCAGATGGAAGTAAATGTCCTTCGAGAATATCTGTGTACCGCTCACTGTTCATATTCCCTTCAAATACACAGAGGGACGTTGCCCCTAACACAGATATGCCACCCCACACGTTAAATTTCAGACTGTACTTTGGGCGCTGATACAAAGGTTTTTCTGTTTGTTTGGTCCACAATTTCAGTGTATTAGGAAACAGCCACACAGAACTTTCATCTGAGAAAATCACATTGTCCCAGTTAAAATTATTATGCTCTAAGCACCAGTTCAACCTTCGCTCCTTTTGTTCAGGTTTCATGAACGGTGATGGAATTCCTCGACTTTTCTGCCAACCCATTGCATGCAGCTTAGTTCTAATTGTCTCCTTACAGACAGCCACAGTTCCTCTATCAATCATATCCAGCCTTAAGTTTTCTACACTCCTTCATCTGTTTTTAAAAAAAGAATACCAAGCCGCCTCCTGTCAACGACAGTCAATTTTCTGGGCCTACCTGCGCCTCCCTGGTGCTCAAAGCCATATCCATTTGCAATATTTTTCAAAACACAATAAACAGTGGACAAAGGGATGCCTGTTCTACTTGAAATCACTTTAGCTGATCTGATGTCCTTGTTATATAATACTCTAAAATCAACTTCCTCTTCTCTAAATCATCCATACTGAGTATCACTGAAAATGTCGTCTGCTAGCAAGTAAACAAAGGGGGATAACTCTTCACAAAGTAATGAAAAAGGATTAACGGAGTTGTCTCTCTTGAATGAAACCAAGCACTTGATAGCTGGTCAAGGTTGTTTATACTAGAAATCCAATTAAACATATTCCTAAAATTCTCAATAATTTCTGGTCATACTATAGTATGTGTCTATATCACTTTAGGCTTTTCTCCATCAAGACGACAGTGACATACTGTCACAAGTCCCTCTCACTCACTCACTCACTCTTTCATTCACTCAAATAAGGGTTTCCTTCAATATGGTTTCAATCAATCCAATCCATCGGTGACTCCACCTCCACATCTCCTAATGACAGTACTACTAAAAGCATCCCCATCTTGCAGTGACAGAAGATACAGACTGTATAGTACTGTATGTAATTGTACGGCAGAAAGTTGTCTAGCTGGCTGATCTAGAAGTCCTGGGCTATTATCAAACAATAATTGAACTCAGTAGCTGTGGGAGGAACATAACCATCTTCTTACTTTTTCGTTAATTGTGTGGCTCTGCTGTCATCAATAACGGTCCGTTGCGGAACAATTTGTCTCCAGACTGCTTCTAACACTGAGGTGACAGTAGATGGGTTTAAAGTGGGTTAATACATTAACCCCTTTTTCGCGATTTGACAGTCTTGTCTACGAAGAAATCATGGCCACTATTCAGTAAGACAAACTGATTTATTGCTGCTGCCTGAGACTGACATTAAACCCCAGAAATAAAGTTAATTAAAAATAATCTACAAAATAAATCCAATTGGAGCAGAGAACAATCCTAAATTTCTAAAACTGAGGCAATACAGACTTGCCAAATCATTGTAGACTTGAATAGCACTCCTATTTATTTCATTGTCTTGGGTCTGTTTGTTTGTTGTTTAATGCCACATTCAGCAATACGCCAGCTCTATTGTGGGATCTGTAAATATTGTTTAACGCCACATTCAGCAATACGCCAGCTCTAAATAATAGAGTCTGTAAATAATAGAGTCTTGACCCAGTCTCAGTAAACTTAGGCTCAGTATTATTCGTTACACTGCTATACTGAGTCTAACAAACCCTAGTAGAAGGTCGCGTCAGCTAACCTTTTGAATTGACCAATCAGAACAAAGCTTAGCAAATCGTGAAAGTTAACATTCGCACATACCGTTTGAATTTTTACCTCGAAAACGTTTGAACTCAAATGATTCCGAATGCTATTTTCCACACGATCGCTTCTGAGTGATACACCTGTGGGATGCCATTATTCACAACAGTGAGCAAACAGTCGCTGAAAGTAGCGTTTTTGTCAATATCTTAGGATGTCATCTTGCGGAAATGTGAGCTAATAGTATTGTCATAAAAAAAACCTAAGCGTATATAATGCAGGTCAAATATCTGTGTTTGTTGCCATTTTGTCCCGCTGAACCCTGAAATAGTAGCCGTTGTATGATTGGTTAAATCCATTCAGCCGTCACGCATTGGATTGGATGGTCATAGGTCGCTCAAAGGTTAGCTGATGCGACCTTCAACTAGGGTTTGTTAAACTCAGTATAGCAGTGCAACAAATAATACTGGGTCTTTAGTTGTACGCCACACTCAGCAATATTCCAGCTATATGGAGACGGTCTGTTAATAATCAAGTCTGGACCAGACAATCCAGTTATCAACAGCATGAGCATCAATCTACGTAACTAGGATTACGATGACATGTGTCAACCTTAGTCAGCGAGCCTGACCACCGATCCCGTTAGTCGCATGGGTTACTGAAGATCAATTCTAACCTGGATCTTCACAGGTACTTTTAGAAATGAACAACAATGGAGATAATTACTCCATCTGCTGTAATATTACTTATATACCATATACCATAGTTTAATATAAGTGGCATTGGAATGTCTGGATTTACCACTGTTCCAGACAACATTGTGTTGGGTACGCTACATAAATATTTCATGCATTCTTCCTATACATTTGATGGTTTACCTTGCTTGATACAGGTCATAAATCATAATAATAATAAATCATAATCGTGTTCTTATTTGCTTTATCATATGGTGTTGAAATATGAATATTCATTCCATAAAAATATTGTAATATCCATGTATATTGTGATTCTAATACATTGTGATTTACATTTTGTAGAGCTGAAAGATTTGATGCTTTAGGAAATGACATCAAAGCTCTTTTAGAAAACAAATTGTCTATATATTATTATGAAATTACACTGGCATTGATTATGGGCTGTAGATTCACAAAATGAAAACTTTTGAAATATTTGTAAAACTTGTTTATCATTCCTAAATAACAGTAATGTTGAAATTCTCACATTACAATTGACTAGATCTGGCCTGAATGGGCATACAGTTTAAGAGAATTTGAATTTAAAGAATGTATTCTTACATCCCATATGAACCATTTAATTTTTTCAGTGTTAATGTCAAGTCAATATTTAATATGCATTATATGAAAACACATATGTAATTTATTTGAGGTAATATATTATGATGAACTAACTCTCGGGCAAAATGTCAGAAAATATTCAGTGTGCATTGATCGGAGAGTCACGATGTGGGTAATTCTTGGGGCCCGCTGACCATTGTAAGCTGATTACAATGCATGAGTGGGAGGAGTGAGTGAGTGAATTGAGTTGAGTTGAGTTGAGTTGATTTTAATGCCGCACTCAGCAATATTCCAGCTATATAGCGGTCTGTAAATAATTTGTAATGCTTAACAGATGTATGTTCTGTTTAACTAAAGACCCCATAGTGAGTGCGTGAGTGAGTGATCATCAATGTCTCTAAATAGCATTACTTTGGCCTTTCTTCATACGAAGTAAACACATAAATCAAATATTGTTCAAAGTTTGGTAAAATTAATCAGTCCTTTTCCACAAATGAACCATTACCCATTTCAAGTTCCTATAATCCTGAATTTGAAACCACTGGTTTTGTAATGATCAGGAGGAGAAGGTGGGAGATGAAACTGATGATAATCATCCTCATTATTATTGCCATCATCATCATCATCATCATCATCATCATCATCATCATCATCATCATCATCATCATCATCATCATCATCATCATCATCATCATCGTTGTCATCATCATCATCATCATCATCATCATCATCATCATGATTCAATATAATAGTAAACGTGACTTTACCCTGTTATCCCTGACACGCCAATATACAAGATGATAAAACCACTACCTGAAGCAGAGTGAGATCAAGTGTTCCCCCATTACCTTTCAATAACAAAACAATCTTGGGCTCAGATATACATCAGAGCTATTTATCATGTGGGGTCAAATAACTATGAATCAATCTGAACTATTAACACAAGGTCCAAGGAAGTGGGGCTATTTCAAGTACTGCCACAAATCTTGGGATCAAACACTTGACCACAGTGTCAGCGATATATTTCAGATTTATTTCACCAGGAAGTTATGATCTCTACGCATGTCAGAATGTTACAGAATTAAACACAGACAATAAAACCAGCAGGAAAAGGAATTTAGTTGAAAATAACCACTGTGAAATTTTCTAAAATTAAATGCCCTGCATAAATAGTTTTTTGCGTCAAGGAAGACATATTTCATTGTGACCGGTCACATTAACACACAAACATGATGTGGCCATAATTACTATTAGAGTTATTTTAGTGCTATTTCCTTGACACACACTAGTTAGATATTCAAATGTTTGGCTAGTGACATTTATGGTAATAATTTGATATGATAAGCACATAAATATTTGATTAATATCAAAGTTGCATTTCTCGAAATAACTTGAAAAGCCATACTTAGCAGTAGCATTTTATCAATTTTTAATCATATTATCAAACCAGAATTACTTTCTATTTTGTTTTCATGACATATGTGATAAGTTGAAATACATTTATCATTAAAATTAAGAAAATATAATCTTTAAGTCAAATATTTGATTTTAGCTCAAACTCATATAAAAAATTTGATTCTGTCATTTTGGATAAAAAGAAAAGAAACATATCCAATATAACCTGAAATGTAAACTCCCATATCAGTGATAAAAAAGAATATTAAATGTATCATCATAAACTTCAAATAAAAATCATGTATCTGTGATAGTACACAAATATTAGTTAAATGATTGTAAACCTGAAAAGATCAAATTATGTATCTGTGATAATACAAACATCAGATAAACATCATAAACATGAAATAGAGCTCACATACCTGTGATCACCTGGCGCCAGATAGACCAAACATCGGAAACACTACAAACAGGATCCTACTGTACTTAAGCCCTCTATATTGATTCGGGTAGATCCCCCAACCACAAGTTGATCACGATCTTCACACAATGCCAGTCCTCTGGTTAAAACATTCACAGCCAAGAATCCGTGTTTTGTAAATTCCTGTGTCCGTTGTAGCGATGTATCTGTTCCCACCGACCTATTGGCATAATTACTGTGGAATTGTCCGCCTGACACTGTTTGAATATCAACAACACATGCTTCCACCTGAAGACTAGCCACAACTGCCGACCGTGGGCTGGTGCAGTGATGATAACCGCGTACGCTGTCAGAGTGATGAGCGTGTATGTCAACTCTCGATGTTAGCCTGCATTAAAGGAAGGACACACTTGCTAAGACCAGTGGAGGGTGCCTGTCAGCCTCATAAATTGCCAATCTGTTAGACTGAGTCACGGGTTTGGATATCTACACGAGGGGCAAATTAATTATTGTTAATCCCCTTGTTGGGGAAATAGCTCATAATCTTTTAATCTTCCTGGGGGGGTTGTTAGGAGATGTCACTCTACAAAGCAGCCCCAACTTAGGTTTAGTTATCAGGATCATGCTTATTTGGTAAATTTAATAATATAAAAACTAATTAATAAGATCCCTATATTTATGACAGGTTTTAACACTTTTGTTTTGTTTTTTTCTTATAAACAACTTATATATTTCCTAAACAATTCTTGAAATATAGTTTTGGTGATGTTAAATCGTGTTATTTCAGATGTGCATGGCTCACATATATCAATTTTAATATTTTTAAATCTATTTGTGAAGTTTAAACATCACAGGACAATTTAAAACATAATTTAATGTACTTTTTTAGACATTTTTCTTCCTTTCACATAGAACGAGCTCTTGTATGGAGCTGTCTAAAGGACATATTTTGGACCAAACAGATTTAGTCATTTTGTTGGAGTGGGAGAAATGAAAAATGCATGAAAAATAGAAAATGTACTGCATTCACCTAGCTTGAACATATACTTCTGGCTTACAGCTAAAGGTGACTTATTTTGTATAATGGTACATCAATATTTAACATGATCATGTTTATATGGATTCACTATCTGATATTTGTTTTACCCTGAGCAATGTCTATATAAACAATGTTTTGCTTGTTTACCTATCCAAATTTCATTTATGAAAACAAGAATATATTTAAACCAAATAGAAATCTAAAAAATATGTGATATGCTAACAGGTTTATTACTTTACAAAACCATTAAGATTACATATTTCCAATCAATACAGTATTTTTCTTTGCAAAACTGTTTAGCTACATTCATCGGACCTTAATGTTTGTTTGTTTGTTTATTTGTTTGTTGTTTAATGCCACTCAGCAATTTCCAGCTATGTGGAGGCGTGGCTTGCCAAGCATAAACTTTTTGCCCAAAATGAACTTAAGAAAAACCAACCGAGTTTTGATCAAATCACTATTACAAAGATGCAATCTGGGTAACATATGTTCTTAACAGAAAACATTCAGATAAGTGTAAGGAGTGTGAAAAACATAACCTTATATTCCAGTGAGTGAGTGAGTGAGGAGGAGTGGTGGGTGGGTGGGTGGGTGGGTGGGTGGGTGGGTGAGTGAGTGAGTGAGGAGGTGAGTGAGTGAGTGAGTGAGTGAGTGAGTGACTGAGTGGGTGGGTGGGTGGTGAGTTAGTGGAGTGGGTGGGTGGGTGGGTGGTGGTGGGTGAGTGGGTGAGTGGTGAGGTGGTGAGTGAGTGGTGGTGGAGTGAGTGAGTGAGTGGTGAGTGAGTGAGTGAGTGGTGAGTGAGTGAGTGAGTGAGTGAGGTTAGTGAGTGAGTGGGTGGGTGGGTGAGTGAGTGAGTGAGTGAGTGAGTGAGTGAGTGAGTGGTGAGTGAGTGAGTGAGTGAGTGAGTGGTAAGAGTGAGTGAGTGGGTGGGTGAGTGGTGTGGGAGTGTGGTGAGTGTGAGTGAGTGAGTGAGTGAGTGAGGTGGGTGGGTGGGTGAGTGGGTGAGTGAGTGGGAGGGTGGGTGGGTGGAGTGAGTGAGTGGTGAGTGAGTGGAGTGGGTGGGTGAGTGAGTGAGTGAGTGAGTGAGTGAGTAGGTGGGTGAGTGAATGGGTGAGTGTGGTGAGTGGGTGGTGGAGTGGGTGGGTGGGTGGGTGGGAGTGGGTGAGTGTGGTGGGGTGGGTGGGTGGGTGAGGTGGTGAGTGGAGTGGGTTGGTGGGTGAGTTAGTGAGTGAGTGGGTGAATGGGTGAGTGAGTGAGTGTGGTGAGTGAGGTGAGTGGGTGGGTGGGTGGGGGGTGGGTGGGTGGGTGGATGGGTGAGTGAGTGAGTGAGTGGGTGGGTGGGTGGGTGGGTGGGTGAGTGGGTGAGTGAGTGAGTGAGTGGGTTGGTGGGTGAGTTAGTGAGTGAGTGGGTGAATGGGTGAGTGAGTGAGTGTGGTGAGTGAGTGAGTGGGTGGGTGGAGTGGGTGGGTGAGTGGGAGTGAGTGAGTGAGTGAGTGAGTGGGTGGGTGGGGTGAGTAAGAGTGAGTGAGTGGGTGGGTGGGTGGGTGGGTGAGTGGGTGTGAGTGGGTGAGTGAGTGAGTGAGTGGGTTGGTGGGTGAGTTAGTGAGTGAGTGAGTGAATGGGTGAGTGAGTGAGTGTGGTGAGTGGAGTGAGTGAGTGGGTGGAGTGAGTGGGTGAGTGAGTGAGTGAGGTGAGTGGGTGGGTGGGTGGGTGAGTGAGTGAGTGAGTGAGTGAGTGGGTGACTGGGTGGGTTGGTGTGTGTTGGGTGAGTGAGTGAGTGAAGTAGGGAGGGAAGGAGGGAGGGAGCAAGCAAATGCATTAACAACTAGGCTACCCATCGCCCCGATGGTCTAGACCATGTATTGTGGAAGCTATGGTGTAATCCCAAATATTACATATATGACATTTGACCAATTTCTATGAGGCAGTGTAAAGTAATGATATAAGTGAGAATTTAGATCTGGTCTTCACTGATCACAAGTATCAGTAAACAAAAGAATCACCGTGTGCGAAATATGCATTATGTTAAAAGTGCACATAAATATCAATGCCCTTGATGTCAATCACTGGATTGTCCAGTCTGGACTCAATTATCTTCAGACCAATGTCACATAGCTTGAATATTGTTTAATTTGGCATTTAAAATACCTACAACAACTTAAACAATAAATACAACAAATATCATATAAATTTCACTATCACTATACCTGATCTTCCTCACTATGTCACGTAAGTGACTTTCTAAGAAATGTTGCTAAGAGACCAAAGGAAGCAAAAGTACCTTATCTTGCAGCACAGATCAACTTTGAGTTGAAACATCATGGTTTGACTGTTCAAATCACATCATCAGTGTATCCATGGTAATGACACTGTTCTGTAATTACTGTCACACAAGATGAACCATAACATGTGTGGATGAAATATATTTTTCAAAATGAGTTTTCAAAATAAGACACTGACAATGGTTAGACAAATACCATGTGGGATGTCTTCCTCCTTGTTGTTAACAATTAGTGATTTTCGTGTTTGCACATTTCCTGTCAAAATGGAATTATTGATATTTTTGGAAGCACGTGGGGATAAACAGTCATAGAAAGATTACTAACTACCTGCCAAGACATGCTTACTATAACAACTGTTAGTGGCACACCCATGCATAAAGGGCGGCGGGGTAGCCTAGTGGTTAAGGCTTTCGCTAGTCAAACCGAAGACCCAGGTTCGATTCCCCACATGGGTACAATGTGTGAAGCTCATTTCTTGTGCCCCTGCTGTGATATTGCTGGAATATTGCTAAAAGCGGTGTAAAACCATACTCACACACCCATGCATGAACCACTGTGTCAGTGATAAAAACATGCTTAAGCCATACTGGCAGTGCTGCAAACATCCCTAAACTACAAGCAAGACAGATATGTCTGAGGCAGGAATTATGAGACAATGGTTACACGAAAATGCATACTTTCAAAATTTACATAATCACACCTTCTGTTGTTCAGCCCAATATATTTAGGCCAGACCAATTTAATTTCTTGTTATACACATTTTTGTCCTAAAAAAAAATCACCAGTCAAAGCAAAAACCCAGTTTTCAATGTTAACTCTTTGGGTTTGTTTATATCAACTAAAAATAAGTTGAGTGAGGGTTCACGCTGATTTCAAGAGTATTTCACTTATATCATCATTGACATTAGGATTTTAGTTTTTGAGAGGGGAAAATCAATTTTTTTCTTCTTATTCCTGTAGCGTAGGTACAGGATGCCCGGGTTGATGCCATGGGTGACACTCCGCTAGTCAACAATGCCGTCCGCTTCATCGGCTACATCATGACCGCCTGGGTCGACGACGACACCAAGTTCCCCAATGCCTTGTGGAATCACCACCGCAATCTTGGATCCCGAACAAACAACAATCTGGATGGGTTCCATTATGGAATGAACAAGACCCTGCCTCATGACCACCCCAACATCTTCAGGTCATGGAGCTAATCCAGAGGATCGAGAAGTCGGAGTCAGCAAAAATGGCACAGCTGGATATTGTACTCCCCAGGAAACAGGTGTATTGTGAATAGAACAGACTTGTCAGGCTCTGGGACCAACATCAAGTTGGCCAGAAAACGTTTCTGGACGCTGCTGAATATCTGTATCTGCCAGAGATCCAGGTAGTGAAACTGACTATGTTGTAAAGTAAAAAGAAAAAGTGAAGATTTTCCCTGAGGTAAAATCAGAAGTACTGAAGAAATGTTTTATATATTTATACTTGTATGAAAATAAATAAAATCTGCTGGTTAAAGATTCTGTTTTGTGGTCGTTTCATATGGGTCATTCCAATACCTACAGAGGTACTTTGGGTTCATATGTAAGAGCAATCAACCATGACATGTGTTTAGTAAAGGCACATAACTAATGGGTCGTTTGACTGATGGGGTGCCACCTAAGTAATTATACAGTCATCACTATGTTATATAAGTAATTATACAGTCATCACTATGTTACATAAGTAATTATACAGTCACCACTATGTTACATAAGTAATTATACAGTCATCACTATGTTACATAAGTAATTATACAGTCATCACTATGTTACATAAGTAATTATACAGTCACAACTTATTACATAAGTAATTATACAGTCATCACTATGTTACATAAGTAATTATACAGTCATCACTATGTTACATAAGTAATTATACAGTCATCACTATGTTACATAAGTAATTATACAGTCATCACTATGTTACATAAGTAATTATACAGTCATCACTATGTTACATAAGTAATTATACAGTCATCACTATGTTACATAAGTAATTATACAGTCATCACTATGTTATATGTTTTATACAGTAACTATGTTACATAAGTAATTATAGTCATCACTATGTTACATAAGTAATTATACAGTCATCACTATGTTACATAAGTAATTATACAGTCATCACTATGTTACATAAGTAATTATACAGTCATCACTGTGTTACATAAAGTAATTATACAGTCATCACTATGTTACATAAGTAATTATACAGTCATCACTATGTTACATAAGTAATTATACAGTCATCACTATGTTACATAAGTAATTATACAGTCATCACTATGTTACATAGTAATTAAGTCATCAATTATAAGTAGTCATCACATCACTATGTTACATAAGTAATTATACAGTCATCACTATGTTACATAAGTAATTATACAGTCATCACTATGTTACATAAGTAATTATACAGTCATCACTATGTTACATAAGTAATTATACAGTCATCACTATGTTACATAAGTAATTATACAGTCATCACTATGTTATGCAAATGATTACACAGTGATCACTGTACACATCAGGTTGGTGATTATACACTGTGATTACTTCATACAAGTGACTTATTATAATGGCCAACGATCACTAATGACCAATGTTGGTCCAACATATAAACATCATCTGACTTATTATAATACACCCATATAAAATCAGGGCTCCAGATAAGGGCCGTAACGGCCTATGTACGGATTAAAAATATGCATGATACGGTAGGAAATAAATGAGAAAACGTAGCAGATACGCACTACAGCAATGGTGTATGGTCTTAAAATCATTTATAGATGTATTTATCTGAAAAGGTATTGTTTTATTGTTTATTTACCTGTTTACACTAGAGTAGCAATGTTGTGGTGCATATATGAAACTAAACACAAGATTACAGATACTCCATTAAATTCCATTCAGGGCCTACATTTTCGAAGCTCTCTTAGAGCTATGATAGTCGTAAGTTAATGTTAATGTATGGCACTTATGACTATCTTAGCAATAAGAGAGCTTGGAAAATCTAGGCCCAGTACTCTAAATGTACTCTTAAGGTTTTCCAGTACTCCTATATTGAAAAAATAAGGAGTACGTACTCCTGATCATGAAAAATTATCTGGAGCCCTTTAAAATGGTTGCTATGGTCTTTAAGTGACTACACCATTATCAAATTTGATATAAATGGGTACACATATGATAATCACATGGTGAATATATATGTAAATAGGGTGACAGACATTTATAACCGTTATATACTTGACCAAGTTGTCCATCAAGATTTGATGCTCATTTACATTATTACTTTTGAATAGTTATTGATAAACACTTTCACCTTCAGTCTTTTCCTTGATGACCGCCTCTGTGGTGTAGTGGTTAGAGCGTCCGCTCAGAGAGCGGAAGGTCGCGGGTTGGATCCCCGACCGCGTCATACCAAAAGACGTTAAAATATGGTACTTGTTGGTCCCTGCCTGGTGCTCGGCATTAATGGCTACAACAAGGACTGGTCGGCTCGGAGTCAGTATAATGTGTCTGAGTGGGGTATTCATGCTTCACTGCGGCATGATATCTCAGTGGGCTAGCACTATAAAACCAGCTTGAGTCTGGGCTAGTACAAGCAGCCGCACATACACATACACAGGCATGCACATCGTCATATGAGCGAAATATTCTCAAGCACAACGTTAAACCCAATTTCACCTCACCTCACCTTTTCCTTGACAGATGATATTGTTATAGATTTACTTCATTTTACAGCTATAACTGTTTATCAGGTAAACATATTTCAACCTTGTTTGTTGTGAAATATCTTCCTTGATCCATTTTGATAAAACCATGTCAATAACTTCTTGAAGAACAGACAATTAGCAACTCATATAAACATGCTGCCTATCCAAAACTTGTTCAATTTCATAATCAGGAAAATTTCAGGATCCCTCAAACATTAATATTTGATTGGTCATTTGGGTCTAGGTCAAAAGCCTCTTGGTACAAAAGCACCTCGACCAAAAGCCCCTCAGGACAAAAGCCCATCAAAAGATGACTAAAAGCCCCTCACTTTATGTATTAATGGGAAAATAAGGTTAAAGACAAGAAGTGATTAATGGCATGAAACATTTTATTGCTTCATAAAATAATGGCCCTAAATAATATATAAATTGCTATGTAATTAGCAAATAATTTTAGTGAATAAGAAATATATATCATCAAACAAATGATAACAAATCAACAAGAAATGATTAATGGCATGAAAAATTATATTGCATCATAATTAATATTTAAACAAATCAACACAACCTAATGCTGCGGCCTATGGCGGAAAGAAGTCCTCAGTAGAGGACAACGGATAGTGTGCTGTTTTTTTCCAAATTTTTTGTTTTGCAAAATACCAATTTCCTTCATAGGTTGCAGACTTTCCAAGTAATAAATTATCATATTTTCTCCATTTCCTTTACATTTTAATGATAAAATACTTAAAATACTTTATAAAACACATAACAGCAATGAGAAAAGTTCATTATACTTTATGAAATATAAAATACTTTTTCATACTTGAAATACTAAAATTTTATTGAATACATGAATTGAAGGGCTTTTGACAGGGGTGCTAAAATTAG
This sequence comes from Haliotis rubra, assembly GCF_003918875.1. Lineage (NCBI taxonomy): Eukaryota > Metazoa > Mollusca > Gastropoda > Lepetellida > Haliotidae > Haliotis > Haliotis rubra. The sequence goes on along the minus strand of NW_025765170.1, from coordinate 1,599,496 downwards.
CAAGTGTTTTTTGTCCAGAGGGGCTTTTGGTCGAGAAGCTTTTGTACCAAGGGACTTTTGTCCTGAGGGTGTGAGTACGGTTTTACGCTGCTTTTAGCAATATTACAGCAATATCACGGCCAGGGACACCAGAAATGGGCTTCACACATTGTACCCATGTGGGGAATCGAACCCGGGTCTTTGGCGTGACGAGCTAACGCTTTAACCACTAGGCTACCCCACCGCCCCTGAGGGCATTCAATGTTCATGACTAATGCAATAAGCATTTTGCTGTGAATTAATATGTAATACATCAATGTGTCAGGAAGCAGTCACCAATGCATGATTATACAGTCATTATTATGCTATCTAATGAATGATCCAGTGAGGCCTATACACAAGCATCTGTCCAGTCATCACTATGTTATATTATACAATTACAGACTGGTGATGAGGTCGAAGTCCGAGGTCAATATTGCTTTTCGCGGGTCCATAAAAACAGGTATTGACCGAATTCACCAGTCCATAATTGTTTTATTATGTAATTACCAAAAACAAAAGCTTCTAAAAACCAAAACATGTCCATTTAGTCAAGAAAAGTAATTTTATTTTTGCTACAAACCAAAAACGTTATGTCAACAATACCGTGACATGTTAACAATAGAATAACGTCATAGCTTGACGTCAAAATCTATTATTAGTAACTCAAGTCAATATGACTTTTGGTCGGACCTGGGTTGGAGTCAATATGCTTTTCTGTTGACGGTCACGTGACCACCTCTAGACCAATCAGGTGGCCGGAACAATATGCTTACATTATAACACTGAACATGGATTGTACTAACATTTGCTATAGATTGTAGTAACACTGGATATGGATTGTTACATAAATAACACTGAACATGGATTGTAATAACATTTGCTATAGACTGTAGTAACACTGGATATGGATTGTTATAGCACTGAACATGGATTGTAATAACATTTGCTATAGATTGCAAAACACTGGATATGGATTGTTACATAAATAACACTGAACATGGATTGTAATAACATTTGCTATAGATTGTAATAACACTGGATATGGATTGTTACATAAATAACACTGAACATGGATTGTAATAACATTTTCTATAGATTGTAAAACACTGGATATGGATTGTAATAACACTGAACATGGATTGTAATAACATTTGCTATAGATTGTAATAACACTGGATATGGATTGTTACATAAATAACACTGAACATGGATTGTAATAACATTTGCTATAGATTGTAATAACACTGGATATGGATTGTAATAACACTGAACACAGATTGTAATAACATTTGCTATAGATTGCAGTAACACTGGATATGGATTGTTACATAAATAACACTGAACATGGATTGTAATAACATTTGCTATAGATTGCAGTAACACTGGATATGGATTGTAATAACACTGAACATGGATTGTAATAACATTTGCTATAGATTGTAATAACACTGAACATGGATTGTAATAACATTTGCTATAGATTGTAATAACACTGAACATGGATTGTAATAACACTGAACATGGATTGTAATAACATTTGCTATAGATTGTAATAACACTGAACATGGATTGTAATAACATTTGCTATAGATTGCAGTAACACTGAACATGGATTGTACTAACACTGAACATGGATTGTAATAACATTTGCTATAGATTGTAATAACACTGAACATGGATTGTAATAACATTTGCTATAGATTGTAATAACACTGAACACAGATTGTAATAACATTTGCTATAGATTGTAATAACACTGGATATGGATTGTAATAACACTGAACATGGATTGTAATAACATTTGCTATAGATTGCAGTAACACTGGATATGGATTGTAATAACACTGAACATGGATTGTAACAACTCTGCATATGGATTAGAATAACTCTGATCCCTTATTGTGGAACTGTCCTCCAAATATTTGAAACCGAAATGGCTCTACTTTCTTGTTCTGTATAACATATGTTCAAATTGTTCACACATTATTTTAAGTTATATCAACAGTCAGATTCAATTCTGAGTTGAAAGCAATAGTTAGATGTTACATTTCTTATCACAACTATATTATCACAGAGAAGATAACGTGTATTTTTGTCACACAGTTTAGGACTCAGTTCAATCAAGTGACAGGAAATTACCTCCCAAAAAGCAATATTTGGAATTAAGTTTGATTTTTTATCATTTAAAATTGTACATGCGTGACATTGAATATGGCTGTCTTGAGCTGTCAGAATTGCATTACTTTCTATCTTGGCCTGCAATGCCACAGTGGTTGAGAAGGTATACTGAACCAATATCTTGTTCTTATGCATGGCCATGTTGCAAGTTAACAGAAAGGGCAATGTTTATATTTTAAACTAAGAACTTATTTGCTTATTGTATAAACAGATTATCCCTATTTTTTAAAACAAAAAATACATAATTTTGTTCATTAAAACTATGTTATTTAAATATATGTTATACCTTATCTCAAGAGGTTGTGTTAATGAAATTGACCACAAATAAACTTGAAATGGTACTTAATAGAATTCCGATGACTTTTCCACTTAAACTTGACAATTTCACTGACTAAAAACCATTACAAAATATAAAAAATTAAACATGAAAAGCAGTTAATTTAATAATTCACCAATGAAATATAAGTACACATTAAAAAACAAGTATTGCACTGTTGCTATGCATATACTCATCAAAAGAAGTTAAGCAACATGATATGGTAATTGCATTGATGATGCAAGTTCACATTGTACAATAAAACAATGGCAAATCAGTTTTTCATGGATTACATCAGCAATATTCCAGCTATATGGCTGCTGTCTGTAAATAATCAAGTCTGGACCAGACAATCCAGTGATCAACAGCACGAGCATCGATCAAGGCAATTGGGTTAAGATGACACTTTTCTCACGAACCGCTTCACCCGATACGATCCGCAACTTCATGCTTGGTAATTTTCTTGATGTAGTCACAAAAACTAGTAACATTTGTATTTCCTTTATATTACTATACATTAATAGTTTTGAAAATGTTTATTGGTCATATAATTGCATTTGCGTGACTTTTAAACCATATGAATAAAAAAATAGATTGGTACTGACACTCGTTGTAGGGATAAACAAGCGAAAAATGGCGGACGCTACTGCAGACGCTTTTTCTCGAGTTCCAAACTTTAGAGTGAGGTCTTCAATTTGGAAACATTTTCAATTGATCTCTTGTACAATCACACCTGAGTCCTGACAGTGTTTCAAAAGAAAGGAAACAGTAATTTCATTACCTTAAACCATGTGTTACACTTTCACAATACATCGCGGTACGAAAATGTTTGGCAATACCCAACCCTAATAGGAACAGCAGTGCCATCAAGAACACATCTCTCATGCATCTACTCCACATCATTTTTTTTCATGTAAAATTGATGACCTATCATTTTCCAGTGTTTAGTGGGATGTATCAAACAACAAAAATAGTTTAATTCAAATTGATCTGCACAATTAGATCTACAAAATTTTCAGAAAAAAATGGAATTTGAAAAAATGAGAATTTTATTCAAATTTTAAATAACTTCTTTGAGTGGCATTTTAGAAGTTGGGAAGTACAATATAGAACAAACTTTATGGATAACAACTTCTTTTTATTCTATGGTTTAGTCCTCTGTCTAGACATAATGAGACATATATTTTAGATGCCATCGATGACACAGATTCTTGTACACCATAAATAGCCCATTGTCGAGCAGGGACTCGAATGTACTAGAATCTGTACTTTACTATATGAAAGTGTAATGCCAAAAATATAATGTGTTACTTTTGACCACTTTCTAAATGGCATTGTGTAACAAATTGAAAATTAGCCCATATGTGAGAATGGTTGATAGTGATAGTCTATTACAACTATTGCAATAGTGATGTCTATTATGCGACCGACTATTGCAATAGATTTTTTCTCCTTGAATTGTCTAATTTGAAATCATTTCCAAATGAATGACATATATGTATAGTTTATATGAAATAAATACAAGCTGAAATAGTTTCAGTCTCTCTTAATGACACTTGAAACCCAGATCAAGTTTGTTTAAGAGGTAACAGAAAAATCTAAATCAAAGTGAACAAATCTGGTACTTCCTGTATTTTGCGCTGCACATTTATCAACGGAAGTCAATTGCTAAACTATCGATAGTCACACATACTATCGATGCATCGATAGTTTTTCGTGTCTACTATTGATTAATTGCTATCGGATACTCAACAATTGCAATCCATTGATAGTTTGATGCTTTGTTAGGAAATATATTCACATGTCTGTCAAAATCTTCATAGTATCATGGTAAGAAATCATTGTTAAAATGCATACATGGACAAAGTTTACAGACGGTACCCTAGTCTCTTGGCATGCTCAAATTTTGCAGCAACAAATCTGGATTGTCATGTTACTGTGTTTGGGATGCAATTCTTTACAGCGAATTGTGGTGCCTTATCTCATTTGGACAGACAGACAGACAGACAGACAGACAGACAGATGAATCAACAGACAGATGGATGGGCAGACAGACGGATGGCCGGATAGATAGACAAGTTTTTGGCAAGTATGTAAGTTCATGTTGCAGCTGCAGACCAGAAGTGATGACGCATTTGGATGGCATGTAAATATTGTCCTGTGAAGACAAAATGGCACCTTCCACAGATAATTTGCTATTTTCATCCATCAGGAGACAATTTGATCAGCACATTCAGACCAAGTAAGAGTGCAAGAGGTGTCAGACAGTTCCCCACTGGAACATTACCCAACAGGACATTTTCCAGTCACCAATTAGTGTCCACAAACACTTCTAAATTCCTAAGGGTAGTTTTTTAGATAATACTATTTTAGACATTTTGGGGCACAGTTATGAAAACACAAATTTGATATTTCTCTATCATTATTCATAAAAAGTCAATGGTTATTGTCTGAACAAACATAGAATATTCTCACTGTTGACCTCTCACTTGTGAATGGAAAGTCACGAAGCAATATCTCAAAACCATCATAAATCTTGGTAGATGTACAATTCATGTGTGGTGGGTCAGTGAAAAGGCATTTTATGAGGTGACCGTGGTCAAGATTATGTCAACAGCAATAAGACAGCATGTACCAGGATCACCTGACCTGAGTGTTGATACAAGACTGATGTCCTTGGACATCGTCCAACAGGACCGAGAGTCATCTATCACTGTCACAGGTCCAACCCAAGTAGAACAAGTCTTATCATAAGTGCTGGTTTATAGTGGAGAACATCTACCGAAACATAAGCAGTTGTTAGGGGTCTGATTTTGCTGATCAAATTGTGGTGGTGTGTGGTCCTGTGTATAGAGCTCAGGTCACAAATCAGTTGAAGTTAAGCAACGTTGGGCGCGGAGAGTCCTTGGATGGGTGACCGTGTTTGGCAGTTTGACTCCTGAGAGTTTCTAGAACTACAGTCCTGCCCCACAACAAAGCACATGTGATACATGTGGTCTCACCTTAGGCAAGGGAGTTTGTTCAAAATTGCCTCTGTTCACCCAGCAGAAGATGGGTACCCGGTGGGATAAGCCATGTGACTATTAACCTTCTAGCACCTCACAGGCAGCTTGGGTTGTCCAGGGTAATAATAATCAAATTGTGCCCTTTGAGCAGGATATTAAGTTGGGAAAGGTGTGTTGTAAATATTTTTAACTATGAATGAAATTAAAATTAAATTATAACCAGTGCATAGCAACCGGGACAAAAGACCCTATGGATGTAATCCCCATAGGTAAAAATCTCACTGTCCAAAATCCCAAAAGGATGAAAGCCTGGGGGAAACCCCTTATTTGTAAAGGAAGTCATAAATCATATTAAAGGCTCAATATTTTATTTTGTCATTTTTTGTCAATAAGATTTACTTGAAATAACAATGTTCATCTGCTCCCTTACAGAAATTTGCTACAAGGCCTCTGGATTCCATGGGATGAACATAGAGGATAGGGGGAGCGTGTACAAGTGTGTTCATTAAATACAAGACATAAAACTAGCAGTGAGTGAGTGAGTTAAGTTTTAGACCACATTCAGCAATATTCCAGCTAAGTGGCGATGGTCTGTAAATAATCGAGTCTGGATTAATAAACCAATCCAGTGATCAACAGCATGAGCATTGCTCTGCGCAATTGGGAACCGATGACATGTGTCAAACAAGCCAGCGAGCCTGACCACCCGATCCCGTTAGTCGCCTCTTACGACAAGTGTGGGTTACTGAAGGCTCATTCTAACCCGGACCTTCATGGGTCGCGACTCATAGGAACTGATTTGCTGACTTGCTGATGTCATCATATCCACATTGCATAGATCGATGCTCATGACATCAATCATTGGATCGGTCAAAACTCCTTTGTTTACATGTTCCCAGCATAAGGATAAAATCTTGTTGAATGCAGTGTCAAACAGGAAAAATCTGTTTCACACAACAATACATTTTATTGATTAATCTGTGGCATGTATTAATTATTTCCTGAATGAATTGTTGTACTTTTTGAATTCATGTAGTACTTAAAGTGCACTCAGGCTAAAAAGAAAGTTGAGCATATCTCCATTTTATTCAGAAATCCAAAACCAGGCACCAGTTCACCTCTAGACCTACCTATGTATGAAATTTGGTGATGAAACAGTGAACAGTTTTTAAGCTCTGCTCCGGAAAATAGTACTACCTACAATTTTAGTCTAAGTCAAACTTGTTGCCATGGAAACTCAAAAAATATTTTATTCAGAAATCCAAAAATACCAAAAGGCACCAGTTCACCACCAGATCTATCTATGTGCCACGTTTGGTGAAGAAACATTGAATAGTTTTTTAGAGTTGTTCTCGAAAAGAGTACTATCACCAATTTCAGTCTAAGTCAAACTTAATGTTGCCATGGAAATGCAAAAAAAATATTTTATTCAGAAACCAAAAAATACCAAAAGGCACCAGGAGACCATCAGATCTATCTATGTGCCAAGTTTGGTGAAGAAATAGTGAAATGCTTTCGGAAAAAGAGTTATGCTAAGTCAAACTTGTTGAAAAGTCAAATGTGCACAAAGGCACCAGGACGGAGTCCATTTTGAAGAAAATACGGTTTTAGCAGTCAAATGTGTTGACCTTACGGGGATAATACCCCCTGCAAAATGTGTTGCTGGGATAACAAGTGGTTCATATTTTAGATGGATGAAAGCCTTTGTGCAAGTAGAACAAAGAATAAGTATTATTTTGTCTTAAAACTACCATCTGGTTGACCCTTGCTGTTATAAGATGATCTTGACCCCTTGACATTAAAGGCAAAGAGTTGCCTATAAAAACCCACAGATCTAGAAAATCATGTTGACAAGCAGTCTACAGAAAAAGAGCCATTTTCTTTCCTGTCATACCAGGTTGTCTCCATCATGAAGGACTTCCAGGTGACTTTAATCACTGGACACATCCATCTTGGTAAACTGACCCATGATGACATGGCCGGGTTATAAGTGATCTTCAGTAACCCCTGCTTGTTGTAAGATTGGTTGGTTGGTTTGTTGTTTAAACGCCACACTCAGCAATATTCCAGCTATATGGCGGTCACCGGGTCTGTAAATAATCAAATCTGTACCAGACAATCCAGTGATCAACAGGATGAGCATCAGTCTATGCAGTTAGGATACGATAACATATGTGAACCAAGTCAGTGAGTCTGAGCACCCAATCCTGTTAGTCGCCTCTTACGTATGCGATAAACATGGGTCGTCGTTGTAAGAGATAATCAGGCTTGCTGATATCATGTCATGTCATCCCAATAGATGCTCATGATGTCAATCCCTGGATCGTATGTTCCAAGGGAAATTGCTGAGTTCACCGGTAACAGCAAGCAAGAAAAAAACGTACAGTCATACGCCAATGCATCAGCATATCTGTGCAATAATCTTGAATATGTTTGACAAAATTTTGCATCTCCTAATTCTGTTCTAATTCTTTAAATAGTTTCTTTAAAGCTCCTAATTTCCAGCATCATATAATGACTAGTGTTCTCAATATAATAAACCAATCCAAAAACTTTGATATCACTGTCTGATAAATATGCAAATGAACTCACCAACCCAAAGAAACTTGTTTGCTCCACATGTCCATGCAATGCCTTATTTCTCAATAAACCTTCCCTGATATCTGTTTGACTGGCATTTTACCCTGATAACAGTATTAGAATACTCACCGAAATGTATCATAATGTAATAAAGAAGTTGTCATCTGTAACGTGTCCTACCTTTCTTACTTCCCCAGAGAAATATTCTCCTAATATATCATCGTGTTTGTGATAAATTGGACAATTCACTCAAACATTATATTCCTACAGTTTCTAAAGCTACATGATTATATGAAATTAAAATTTAAACATCCATTATCCATTTATTTTGAAATAAAATGATAAAGAGATTCTTTCCCTTGTGTATTTCCAGATTACAAATTTTGTATTAAGACCAAAGCCTGTGGCTGTGTGGCGGTGGCTGAGTGGGTTAGGCGTCTGACTTTGTGTGCTGGCTATTAGGTGCCTGACTCTGAGGGTGTGGGTTCGAATCCCGGATGGGACTCAACGCAACAAAAGTACTAGAATTTGTACTTTACTAAGAAAGTGTAATCCAAATTATGACATATGTTACATTTGACCACTTTCTAAATGGCATTGTGTATTTCTAAATCTGTGACCTAAGGTTTACAAGTAAGAACAGGGTGCTGTTGTTCAAAACAACCTTAGCGCTAAGGCTACCTTAAGTCAGTGTTAAAGTATGGGAGTTACGGTCACCTTAGCTCTAAGATCGCTTTGTACAACGGCATCCTGGTCAAGATCTCTGACTTAAGAATTAGATGTAAAGATCCCCAGTAACCAGGCTTGCTTAGTGGTCAGGATCTTGGTCTAAAGGTTCCCACTGACCCATGGTTGCACAATGGTCAAGGAAAGATCGTTCCAACAGAACCCTTTGCATGACCAGTGTCCAGATGTGTGACTTGAGGATTACAAGGAAAGACAGGTCGCCCAAGTAGCCCCAGTAGCCAGTAAATTGTCCATCAGTCTGGATCTGTTAATGGACTATGTGATTTGCAAAATGATGGCATTGATCATGGTCTATTGGTTCCATTGTGTTAACTTAGTTCCTTAGAGTCTTCCTCAAAACAAATAAAGTAATATGGCTGACCACTTCAGTTGGGAAGGGCTTGGAGATATATTTTTAAGTAAATACATTCCCAAAAATTGTTAGAAAGATTTTCCAGTCTTTTTCACCCCAAAACTAGAACTTGTTAATCCAAATGTTTGATGTTCTAAAAATAATAGAAGTGGTAAAAATTCATTTTATTTACTCTTTCAAGTGAGTGAGTTTAGTTTTATGCCACTTTTAGCAATATTCCAGCAATATCACAGTGGAGGACACCAGAAATGGGCTTCACACATTACCCCTATGGAGAATTGAACCCAGATCTTCGGCATGATGAGCAAACGTCATAACCACTAGGCTACCTCCCTGCCCCTACTCCTTTAAGAGAAAATAATTGTAAGCATAAATATATGTTCAGTCTGAATGAATAATCCCAGTCTTTCCTGCCCCTGAACATGAAATGGTTGGTCCCATAGGTGTATATACATAATGGTAGCTCTGGGTCACTTGGAAGCTATGCAATAAAGGGAAAAACATAAACTCATAACAGCTCATGACTGCTTGTCCATTCACAGTGATGTTTCTGTATCTGTGAGTGATCTAAATCTAACCCAACTGTCATTACAGCAAGACAAATTGTCTCCTACAGTCACAGTGCTGTCAGTGTTGATGTCTCCTCTTTGATGATGAGATGTAGATAGACTCTGAGCTGAGGAATTTATTGTTCTCTTATCACATTTATAAGAAATGTTTGTGAGGCATGTCGACAAAACATGTTGTTGACAAGGACATATTTGTTGTGTGAACTTCGAGCATTCATCAGAGTGAAGTGTCAGTATGACGGTGGTGAGTCTTGGTTGAGTAAGTAAGTAAGTTTAGTTTTACGCAGCTGTTAGCAATATTCCAGCAATATATGTTGTTTGTTTTTAAATTTTTTATAATTGGATATTTATATAGCGCACATATCCATACAACTAGTACATGCTCAAGGCGCTGGTATTTTTTCCCTCGATCAGTGGATTTCAATCTCAACGGCACATTGTATTATCAATCTCAACTCCCTGGGGAGTATACAACTCTTGCAGCCACTAGGCGTACCGAGCTATTGCGGCTTTCTCATCCTTACAAGGTACCCATTCACAGCTGGGTGGACTGGGACACATTATCACAGTACTTTTTCCAAGTTTGCTGCAAGCTGATGTATCCGCAACTAAAGTACTGTCGGAAATGCTAGAAAAATGCTTTTTAGCCTTAATATCTTTATAAAGGTGATAAATGTACTATGTTGTCAATATATCAACTCGCCTATTGTCTACCTAATTTTTATTTCAATCGATTTAACATTCCCATGCATTTAAAGGGCAGTTTACAGGAGAGAATTTGGTACCAAAACAGCAACTTAAGATTTTTTCAGAGTTCAACAACAGAAATCTGAAATAGTCTTTACATTTATGCTAATAATACAGGTGCTGTAAAAACATGAATTAACGTTTATCCTAAACAAATAAATGTTGAATGTTTGTGTTACTTTACTAAAGTATCGTTTTCTTTATTGAAGAAATATTAATATAAATGTTAAGTCTTGATAAATAAGTTTCCCGTCATGCATGCACATCTTTATCACAGCGTCCACTATGGCCAACGATTTGCAGTCGATTGTTGCAAAGGTTTATAGTTTTTTTCTGCTTAAAAAAGACAGAGGTAAACCTTTCATTAGTTTAGAAAGGGTTTATTACAGAACTTGTAGAGCTGTTGGCATGTCTTACCAACAAGTTTACAATATTGTAAACAAATCAGACAAGACAGGGACCGTCTCAAATGCAAAACCGGGGACGAAAACCATCCTTGACAACTTTGACAAGAGAGTGCTTAGACGGGCGGTCTACAAACTTTATGAGAAGAAAAATATATATATTCTAAAGAAGCTACACCAGTGACTTCGTTAAATCTTTGGCCAATGTTCACAACTAGATTAAACTGACCGAATTACATCCATATTTTTCAATGAAATATACTGTTGACATGCAAAACATTTATTAAAACGTTGCACATTTCTACAATCAGTCGATAAGATAACACAAGTGATAGGATTCTTTCCAATGTACAGTAATTCGTATGTTTATTTCAAAACAAACACACATACACAAATGATCCCTTACATAACTGATAATGCGATACTATAATGCACATATTCAACATTTTGCAGAAAACATCTATTGAGCGCGGTGTGCTCAGGTGTCAATTTCACCTGTCGATACCGTGCATGCTGATGACGTAACACAGGCAGTTAATGTTTGTTTCAAATAACGTCCAACTACCCCTTATTTTTCTAAGTTTTTGGTATTTTCATCAGTAAAAACACATTTTAGAGCATGTCTCAACATTTATTCCCTCGGTCTACATTAGGTAGATGTTTCTTGAAGTGATATTTGTTATTTAAGTAACTGTAATACCTCTGAATTTTAAATATAAGTCAAAAAGCATTTTTCTAGCATTTCCGACAGTACTTTAGGTGTTTGCACGTATTCATGTGGCCACCATCTGTCATATATTATGACAGGGAACACCAGAAATGGGCTTCACTCATTGTACCCATGTGGAGAATCGAACCCGGGTCTTTGGCATGATGAGTGAATGCTTTAACCACTAGGCTACCCAACCACCTCATCAAGTAAAAGTGTCATGTCAATATACAACATATTATACAAAAGATACGCCATACGTTTGGCGCCCAAAATATGAAATCCCATTCTGCTACTGCATATTGTATATTCTATTCACTATGGGCTGTAAAGTGAAAATATTCCTTGCCGTTTTAAATATTGAATAAATAAAAAATGTATATGGTGAGGTGAGGTGAAATTGGGTTTAACGTTGTGCTTGAGAATATTTCGCTCATATGACGACGTGCATGCGTGTGTATGTGTATGTGTGCGGCTGCTTGTACTAGCCCAGACTGAAGCTGGTTTTATAGTGCTAGCCCACTGAGATACCATGCCGCAGTGAAGCATGAATACCCCACTCAACACATTATACTGACTCCCAGCAGACCAGTCCTTGTTGTACCCATGAATGCCGAGCGCCAGGCAGGGACCAACAAGTTCCATATTTTAACGTCTTTTGGTATGACGCGGTCGGGGATCGAACCCGCGACCTTCCGCTCTCCAGGCGGACGCTCTAACCACTACACCACGGAGGTGGTCTAAAAAATTGCTATGTCATATATCTTATTATGTCAAGACAGAAGACTAAACCATAGCATAAAACCCTCATCTGAGCCTCAGTTCAACTTGTTAAAATAAAACTCAGCTACCCCTCCGCTCCTGAGTCTTGGTTGAGGTTTTGGAGGTATCAGGACACTGAGATCCTTTTTGAAATATGGTGATGGATCCCTTGGGATCTCTGCTTTGTGTTTCAGGAAGTAACTGGTGCAGTTGGCATCACTGTTTGTAAAGTGAGTGAGTGAGTTGGTGGATGAGTGGGTAAATTAAAGAAGCTAGTGATGGAGACTGCATGAGAGATGGGTATGTGGGTGAGTGAGAGAGTGACAGTCAGTGAGTAAATGAGTTTGTGGGTGAGTGAGTGAGTGAGGGAGTGATGGATGAGTGGGTGAATTTAACCAGTGTGTGAGTGTTTATGTGAATGACGGTAAGTGAGTAAGTGGGTTTGTGAGTGAGTGAGTGAGTGAGTGAGTGATAGACTGAGTGATAGACTGAGTCGTGGATGAGTGGGTGAATTTAACCTGCAGTGTGTGAGTGATATAAAGTAAGTGAATAGATGTGTTTTTGTGAGTGAGTATGTGAATGACGGTAAGTGAGTAAGTGGATTTGTGGGTGAGTGAGAGAGTCACAGTCAGTGAGTAAGTGGGTTTGTGGGTGAGTGAGTGAGTGAGTGATAGATTGAGTCGTGGTGGTCGAGTGAGTGAATAACCCGCATGTGAGTGATATAGAGTGTGTGAATAGATGTGTTTTTTGTGAGTGAGTATGTGACAGTAAGTGAGTGAGTGGATTTGTGGGTGAGTGAGTGAGTATGTGATGGTAAGTGAGTAAGTGAGTGAGTGGATTTGTGGGTGAGTGAGTGAGTATGTGATGGTAAGTGAGTGAGAGACATAGTGAGTGGATGGTTTTGAGAATGAGTGAGTGAGTGAGCATGATTCTCATGGCTTTGATTTACAGAAATATGTATCATACATCAAGAATTTCATAAAGGTGCTGGTCAAAGAATATTTTGGTTACAAAGTAAAATGACAATATAATAACAATAATATGATAATATTATTCCAAAGATAAATACGGCAAACAAGGGCATAGTTTTCAGCATGATCACATGTGCGACAATTAAATAATATGCAAGCTGTATTAAACTGTTCCAGCTTCAGGGTATAGTTTTACATAGAACCTTCTCTCATTCTTCACTAAACTCTCACAGTACACTACATACTCATAAGCATGAAATGTTGACTTTATGTTTTGAGATAAAAATATCATAATCAATAAATATGTACTTAAATTCCTTTGTTACTAGGTTACAACAAGCAAGCATATCATCCATTTGAATCATGAGCTTACGGGAACATACGACAATTTTTATTATTTTCAAATCCCATTTATATGAAATTTTCAAACCCATGTACATTTCAATACCTTTATTTTCCATAGTGGAATATGAAATTCAGTTCATGCTTCATTACGAACTGGGAGAGTTCCATCACAGCAATGGCAAGCACAGGTGGATTATTGATTAAAGAGTGGTATCTAGGTACTTCATAACTATACTACCCATCAAAAGTTTAGACTCACTAGTGTAAATGTAGCCACTTACTTCAGTCAACTGTTCTGAACAAGATTTTGCAAAATATTCCATACTGTTTTAAGGTACTGTTTACACATGAACTGATGTATTGTAAAACAAATTTGTAACCTTGAACAGATTATTGTCATATGAGTTCAACAAATAATGAAATTCAGTGAAAATTGGCAAATTCTTAACAAAACTTTACACCTAAACGCAACTATTCACATGCACGATATTTGCACATGGTTTACAGCAATTTGGTGCATGATCCAATTCATCTGCATAAGGTCTGCAGTTGGTTCCCCCAAGTTAGTGGAGAATTTCATCTTCGATGTAACCATACATATAAACATAACATATAGTGAGTGCTTTAAGTGAGGCTAAACTTTTGCTGGGTAGTATACATTATTAAAAACGTGTCTTGTGGAAGTAGCTCGGAGAATTGAATTACTATTCAAACAAAGTGTACCTTAGGATTGCATTTTGCCTTTTGTAATTTGTTTTCTTGTCACAACTCATGTTCATAATGATTTTAAAGAACCGCGTGTGTGTGGTCTGGTGCACCGAGCCAAGGTCACACAGTTGAAGTTAAGTAACAGTGGTCACGATGAGTCTTTGGATAGGTGACCGTGTTTGGCAGCCTGACTTTTGAGAGTTTCTAGGACTTCTGTCCAGCTCCACAATGAAGCACAAAGATCAAAATTAGTAGTTTGACCATGGCATACAATTAGTAGTCAACTAAATACATTTTAGACTAGACCCTCGCACTCGTATTAAATTTGTGTCGTATTAATTTCATGATTTACAGTACTTAAAATCATGATGGACTCTGAGAAAGATTTAGTATGACACTAATCAAGAGTGAAGCTTTAATTTCACATACCTCCAACAGAAGATTTTCAAATTATCAGCATTATGTTTCATCTTGTCGTCTCTTTTTGGCGAAATTGTTTTTAATCGATGAAAATATATGTTTTTGTCAATATATTTGAATTTTAATGGATTTTCTTCAAATTTTGTAGAATTTCTAGTGCAATTGTATTAGCGTAGTTTGTAGCGACCACAATAAAATCGTAGAGGTTGGCATCTCTGCATAAGTCACATGACTTGTTAACCTTCTAGCCCGACAGCTTGGGTTAACTGGGGTAATAATGTCTTGTTGCTTTTAAAATGCACAAGTGCGTATACATACAGACACTTTATAAATATCCATTATTATTATTATGTTTTACAGATTAAGATGAAAATGCAGGGTTCAGGTGATCCTGGCACAGTCAGGCTGGTAAGGCTCATCATCAGCTCAGGGCCCCTCCCCCTCTACACACAGCCCAGACAGTGAATGGGACTTCTCCCAGGAAACACTGCCTAGACGAACCCACCAAGAACTTTCCAGAGAATATGTAGACTCCCCGGCACTGCAGCCTTCTGCATCACCCAGAGTGTCAGAAGGGCTGTGCTCCCGGTGGAGAACCCGGGCACTCTCCTGATCTGCGCCAAGAGATCAGGAGGTACCAAACCAAGGGCACCGAGAACAATGGGGAGTCTGATGACAGTGTACTTTGGATGCAAGCGAGACATTTCAAAGGTGAAGTCCGCATATTTCGTATGCTTTTCCTGAA
This sequence comes from Haliotis rubra, assembly GCF_003918875.1. Lineage (NCBI taxonomy): Eukaryota > Metazoa > Mollusca > Gastropoda > Lepetellida > Haliotidae > Haliotis > Haliotis rubra. The sequence goes on along the minus strand of NW_025765170.1, from coordinate 1,583,917 downwards.
TCTTGCCAATCACATTGCTGTCAAAAGGGACAGAAAATTCAATTATATAAATAAATTCATTTGCTTTATCAAAAAGGACAAGATCAGGTTTGTTGGCAGGAATTCTTCTCAGGCTGTATATGGGCCTATTCCACAGCAGTTATGAAAGCATCATTTTCCATGACGCCCTGGACATGTTCAGGGTCGTACCATGGATGGACCTCGGAGTCAAAGCCACAGGCATGGCGAAGATGATAGTAGAAATAACAAGCCATGCCATCATGTCGTTTAAGGTATGCTGTTTATGCCAAGGAAGGGCATCCACTGACTATTATTATTATCATTATTAAACTGAATTTATAACATGAGTGTTCAAATGATACTTTTAGTGTTGTTAAATCAACAGGTTACCTTGAAAACACAGTATGTATGTCTCCATTCTGCCATGATTAAAATATGTCTCCACTCTGCCATGATTAAATAGAACGCAAACTCTTTAGTCCTGCAAATATGTTAAGTGAAGCAGAATTGTTCAGTCCAATGTTTTCAGTGGTGGTTGATCTGTATTACAGAATCTAAACAAAATATATGTTCAAGCAGTTTGGTTACATCTTAATAGTTCTGTTAACCATGAAATAAACCCTGAACACTGCCACTAATCTATATGTTCACTTTTAACTCTATACTTGTACAATTGTCTATATTATTCACAATGATATATCTTCTTTGAGTTGCATTTTAGAAGTCAGGACGTTCAATCTATTGAACAGAGTTTATGAACAACAACTTGTTCTATTTCTTGAGAGCAATGTTTCGATACAGATTCTTGTACCATTGTCAAGCAGAGATGATGAAGCTCTGGCTTCCACTCCTGTCCTTTGTCAACTCACTGGCTTCATCTGCTTACTGCCTAGCCAGTTATGTTAATTATGTTGTTTTCCTTGTTACATTCAGTATATACACATCTCCTCCTCTTCGTGTCCCATTCCTGCTTGACAAAGGTACAAGAATCTGCATCAAAACATCGCACTCAAGAAAAAAAAGAAGTTTACCCATAAGGCTTGTTCAGTATTACACATTGATATAGCCCTAAAGTGTCTGTATGAAAAAAAAACACCACCAATGAAAGTCGTCGAATAAACAATTTATCTATGGTGAGTTCCAAAATCAAATGTAATGAGATGCCATTGAATGTACAACCACTCGCCAGTTAAGTTCAAACACTAATTTAACGAGAGGCTGTTGAATATATGACTGATCGCGTCTAGGTTCTGTCATGAATGACTAAATGCTCTCAAATGTTCATATTTCATAAAACACCCATGAAGATCTGGGTAAGAGTTGGTCTTCAGTAATCCATGCTTGTCAAAAGAGGCCAATAACAGGATCCTTCGGTCATGCTCGCTGACTTGGTATACACCTGTCATCATATCCCAATTGTGTAGATCGATGCTCATGCTGTTGATCAAAGGATTGTCGGGTCTAGACTCGATTATTTAAAGACCACCAACATATAGCTGGAATATTGCTGAGTGCATCCTTAAACAACAAACCAACCAACCAAAACCTCAAAACAGCTCCTTACACTCTCCTTACATAAGATGATCAACAGTCAGCCCCTGAGAACTCAAAGCTCTGGTGCACTGCTAGTGCACTTACAGGTACACAATACTCACCCAGCCAAAATTCTCAGTGACGGATACATTTGTTGCCAGGGTATTCTGACATAATGTTCTTTTAATAATAATAATGATAATACTAATAATGAGTGCCCAGGTTCTCCACCAGGAGCACAGCCCTTCTGACACTCAGGGTCATGCAGAAGGCTGCAGTGTTGGGGAGTCTACATATTCTCCGGAAAGTTCTTGGTGGGTTCGACTAGGCAGTGTTTCCTGGTAGAAGTCCCATTCACTGTCTGGGCTGTGTGTAGAGTGGGAAGGGCCCTGAGCCCATGATGAGCCTTACCAGCCTGACTGTGCCAGGATCACCCGAACCCTCTCTGTTGCATTTTTCATCTAAATCTGTAAAAAATAATGGAAAGCATTTATATAGTGCTAATCTCCGAAATGACTCTTTGTGCATTTCCGTGCAGCATCGTGTCTGTGCTATTTCGGACTTCATATTTATAGCCGTTGTAATTTCCGAAGAACCAGATGAACAATGAGAATCATATCCTCTTTGTAATTTCCATTATAATTGAACTAATTTGCTCCAGCAGTGATTCCTGCATCTTGATTTTCTAAAAATATTTACTCCTGAAAAATAATGAACCAACTCACACTATGTTTGCCATATGAAATGAAATTTTCAGTGCAGTGTTAGAATTTAACATTATGCCATCAATATTTCGGGCATCTCATGATAAGAGAAACTTATACATTACTTAGTACCACATTTCATCTAATAAGCGCCCAGGTGTTTAATTTTTCAACGGATTTCCAGACCCGGTGCTTACTGGCATTTATTGCACTTACTGGGTGTACCGTAAGTAATTGTTAGTGAGCGCCGCATCAAAGTTAGGGAGTATTCCTCAATAAATGTGTTTTTGGATCAAGAGATATTACATTTTTTAAAAAGTACCTGGCACTGGGAAAATATGATGTATACAAATCATATGGTAGCTTCTTTACCTCACATTGTCTTTCTATTCTGTCTTTGTTTTAAAATATACTTTTCGTTTTTATACAGTTGTTCATGGAAACACAATTTTTCATGTTTTAGAGTATGGAAATAATTTATATTATTATAGGATATTTATATAGCGCACATATGCAGGCAACTAGTGCATGCTCAAGGTGCTGGTATTTTTCCCTCGATCATTGGATGTCAATCTCAACGGCACATCGTATCATCAATCTCAACTCCTTGAGGAGTATACAACTCTTGCAGCCAATAGGCGCGCCGAGTTATTGTGGCTTTCTCATCCTTACGAGGTACCCATTCACAGCTGGGTGGACTGGGACACATAGTCACAGTACTTTGTCCAAGTTCACTTGCTGTACCTGCAACTAGGTGTTTGCACGTATTCATGTGGCCACCATCTGGTCATATACCAACGGATTCGTGGGTTCTTGTGTACTGTACACTAGGGGTTGTGACAACACTGAAAGAGTCTGCACACAAAGCTGGATCCAAGGTTTTTACACCTGGTCACAGGTGGGCTCGATCCCGACACCTCGACCTTGCTGGATCACTAGCCTGGCGCCTGAGCCAGCTCGCCCACCGCGATGTTTGATCTAAACCTTCATCCAATTAATTTGTCAAACATATATAACAATACATGTTTACACAAAATAGCAATGTAATAACAATAGACAAAATATCATGTTTCTCTGTTTTCTGAATGCAAAACCACCTTACAGCCGGAATATTGCTGAGTGCCGCGTAAAACTCAACTCACTCTGAATGCAAAAAAACTGGAAAACATTTGATTTAATATTCTCTTTTTTTCATTCAATACCATACACATATAAATCGACACTACATAAACCAATTCATAAATCAAATCAGAAAATGTTTTAAAAAAACACCTGGACTGACTTTCATTAAGTATATCTATGAATTTGAAATATTCCATTCATCCCATCACTCAATAGGCCAAAACCTCTCATGCAACTCTCACAAAGAAATTTGACTGCTCTTTCCAAACTCGGTGGGTGATATTGACATTCTCCACGGCCTCTGAATCTAATCGTATTTAGGGGGATAGCAATTCCTATGAACTCTCCCAGAAACTTATTAATCTGACATGGCTTGTTCAAGCTTCTAATTTTCCTTCTACCATTTGGTATTACTTTGGGGACACATTATTCAATATTTATGAATTTAGTTCCTGGAATTGATTTCTCAGCAGTATTTGTAAGGAATCATATATACAGCTGACATGAAACCAGTTAGAGAGATGCTTTTCATGGGATAAAGCACTTTATCAATATTATATTTTTTATGGGATAAAGCGCTTTATAAATATATATTACATATACAAAATCAAGCCAATTTTATAGTGTTTCCTGATGATGTGCTGAACAATCTCATTTCTTGTACAAACAAAAAGAACGAGAGAGTGGGTGAGTTTAGTTTTACACCACTTTTTGCAATATCACGCTGAGGGACACCAGAAATGGGCTTCACACATATTATCATCCAAAACTGTGTTCTGCAGGAGATATTGCTTGTGTGAGATCAAACGATATCCCCTAAGAGATATCATGTTGACAGTAGATTTTGTACAATGCCCTGACAATGCTATGGCGTCATGAACTTGATGACGTCACAATGCTTTGACATCGCTGCACTGCAAGTCTAATGGTAGAACCGTGTTCAGTGATGTACATTTATCATTGAAAACTAATGAAGAGTGATTCTGGATGATAAAATAAAATCTCACCCTCGTGTCTTCTGATATCAAATATATCAACAGTCATTCTACCATGAATCAAGAAAATACTAGATTCTGATTGGTTGTTCAGAAAAATCAGACGGCATCAATTGTGGATTGACGCTCATCTGATTGTAAGGCCGCTTCACCGCGCATTAACAAATCTTATTGTGAGAACTACTTCCGTTTGACCACAATGATGGCGGATCATAACAACAACTCCATGGATTTTGACGCTGACTTTCGAATTTTACACATAGGCAATTGGAAATTTTTGGATTAAAAATGCGTTTGATTTCATTGCGCTTCACTGCGCACGTATAGAACACTGCCCCACTACTTCAGCTTGACCACCAACATGACTAATATCAACACAACAGACGTGATGGAAATGCTGATGAAACATTTATTAAACTCGAAAAATACAGTTATATGATTTTCCCCCCTACAATTATGAGGGAACTCACTATCATATTACCTTCTATTATAAAAAATATTCAAACTCAATTACAATACACAGCCCCAAGCATAAACAAAACAATATCTAACATATAAATCAGAAAGCCTTGTAAAAATACATCCCTATCTATACAAAATATGCAGCAAAACATTAGTAAATATTTACCTACCTGGTAAATGGTATATTTAATTCCGTTTAGAATGGGAAATTTGCAAGATAGATCTAAGGGTCTGGCAAAACACCACATTTATGCCACTCATAGTCATACTCCAACATATCCCGTTGCATCGTTCACAAAATAATTCTGCCCTCTGCCAGTTTCCCCGCAAGGTTGTCACTGTTATGTTCATCTACTTTGAAAAACGCTTGGACACATCCCAGTCCCAAACGATGAAAACAAAGTTCCAAGGAATCACAAGTTAGTCGCATGTACAATAAGCAGCAGTACTGTCACTCTTTTGTCGCGATGCCGGGTGGAGGCAGTACGGAAATCATGATCGGCCGGTCATAAAAATCAACAGTCTTTGATAAGTTACAGGTCGTAGGTTGATCAGGAAAGGATCTATTCTTCGATTCTGCAGGGTTCAGATTCAACAGTCAGTCAAGTATTGTCCACTGTCACTTCAAATTTCAACCTTCGCGAAAATGTAAACAACACTGGCTCGTCCGCCATTTCAAACTGTTGCGTAACTGTCTACTTCCAAGAAAATAAGTAGGTCAGACGATTTCATTATAGTGTGGCCAGGGGGGTACAGTTTCACGGCACACAAAACAATAGGCTGGTTTTAGTCGTGTGGAGTTGGTATTACTCGGGTATTACCTAATTGCATTGAATAAACAGTAGTTTGATTTCTTTGGACAGAATATTGTTATGTTGTAATGTTAAAAAAATACGAACAGCATCTACCGCTCCCTTCACAGACGAGTTCAATTCGCCTCTCGTCCCATGCCGGATTACGCAGTGTCTTCCGCAGAGCGAGGAAGTTCGATTTTAAATGGGTCATGGTAGAATGGAGATAACCCTAGTGTGTTTGAAAATCAGAGACATGCTTTACTGAATTGATGGCGACTAAATATTTCAATTGAAACCTCACGCTACGCGTTGACACATGTCATCGTATCCCTTAGTTGACACATGTCATCGTATCCCAGTTGGGTAGATCGATGCTCATCATGTTGTCTGGTCCAGATTTGATTATTTACAGACCGCCGCCATGTCGTTAGAATATTGCTCAATGTGATGTTTAACAACAAATATTTCAATTGAAACCTCACGCTACGCGTTCGGTTCCAATTGAAATTTAGTCGCCATCAATTCAGTAAAGCATGTCTCTGATTTTCAAACACACTAGGTTTATCTCCTAATTGATAAATGTTAAAATATCCTCGGCAAGCCTTTATCAACTCGTGGTGATATAATTGATATCAGAAGACACTTGGGTCAGATTCTGTATGTATCCAGTATGGAATTGAGCACCAACAAAGAGCTATGGATCTGTAGGTCACTTACACATGAACATACAGTTTAAAATTTTACACCCTGAAAAATGTTGCTGTTACAATAAGAACAATTTAAACTGAAAACTGTTAAGTTGAACAAATTAACCTGCTGAGCAAAACAAAATATACACCTGAAAATCTGAAATAGCTAAAACGTTAACAGTTTTATTAAAACTTACTAGCTGAAAACAATTGCTCGAAAAGAGCAAGATACTATCAATTGTGGTCCGGAACAGTGGTTCTGTTTCAGCATTTAAAGGCCAAATACAACTGATACAAAACCTCGGTGCCTCTTTACTTTGCGAATGGTATTAGAAAATTAAATATCATCCATACCAGACTGAGATATATGACCAGTATATATATGACTTATATAAATACTGAATAATGATACTAACTGAATCAGCATGTCAGTTTAGTTCTCCATGTGAATACCCATGAAGAATTGATGCTCATGCTATTGATCACTGGCTTTTCTGGTCCAGACTTAATTATTTACGGGCTGCCACCATATTGCTGGAATACTGCTGAGTTCGTTTTTAAATAACAACCAAACCAAACTCATGAAGATCCAGGTTAGAATTGGTCTTCAGCATCCAATGCTTGTCATAAGAGGCGACTAACAGGATCGGGTGGTCAGGTTCACTGACTTAGTTGACACATGTCATCGTATCCCAATTGGGTAGATGGATGCTCATCATGTTGTCTGGTCCAGATTTGATTATTTACAGACCGCCGCCATGTCGCTAGAATATTGCTCAATGTGATGTTTAACAACAAACCAACCAATCTGTACATGAAAATCCTGTTCATTATTATTTTAAAATGTCCATTTTACATTTCAAAGAGAGATGCTATGTTTGCTGGTTTAAAGAACATTGTACAGAATCTTGATCTAATTTTACATGGCAATGCAGGTCTCTCAATCAGTGAGAATCAGAATATTTTCAAATGTGTCCATATGTATTTAAGTAGAATTAAAGGCAATCTCTGATTGTAAACAGACAGTAGTATTCCTTTGAACGATCACTAGATTGTCTGTTCCAGATTCGATTTGTTTATAAATGCCATCATAGAGCTTTTAAACTGCTGATACCAATATATACTCGTATAGTCACAATTGTACAATCGATTCTGCTTTCAGCAGAGATTTCTTATGAATGTGGAAAGAGTATTGTCAGCTTCTATTTATCCTTTACTCTCTGTAATTATTCATTTTTGTCACATTCTGTTTATGCATACTGCAAATATATGCATGCAACTGCTAAGAAAGGGATTTTCTCAAAGTTGGACAACTATTTACCAATCTCTTTTCTCTCATGGATTAAATATGTTTCCACAAAACAGAGCAGACTTACCATCCAGCTGCAATACCGTTATCAATTACTTCACCGTCTTGTTTGTACAATTTATTTCCAACAGCAAACATGGGTGTTTGCTTTCTTTTCCAGCATTTTATAGCATCATAAGGTCAGACCAATTGTATTTCTTGTTTTATGGATTTTTGTCCTCAGAAAACCGAAGGCAGGGGGGAAAAAAATCAAAATCAAAATCACCATTCAAAGTAATATTCCTTCTAAATACTAAAAGTATTTTACTTTTGGCATGTATATGGGGCAAAAAACAATCTAAAAATATTTTCTTGCACATTTACATTTTTTGCCAACAGAAATATTAAAATTTTATTTTTTTGAGTGTTGAAAATTAAGTTTAATGTTTTTTCTTATTCTTGAAAACATATGACCAGCGGATCTGTAAAACAAGAAATAAAATTGGTCTGGCCTAAGGGAGAAACATTTTTGCAATAATTCAGCTTGTTCAGTTTGTCAGTTTCAGAGAAGACAATACTGAGACAAATCTGCATTTTGAGACAATCTACAGGTAACTTCTTTGAGTTGCATTACCTGAGTGAAGAAGTTTTTCATCCATAAAGTCTGTCCTTATCCAATCTACAAAAAAGAGATATGAAAAAAAATTGACCCCTCCTAATCCCAAGGAAAATAATTATTATTATGTGTTCCCTTCCACAACAACCAAACAACCATCATGTTTCATAACATTGTGTACAAGCTTGAATAACTGGCTTTTCAATATGGCTGATGTGGTGGCCATTTTGAAAATTGAATTTTAACCCCTTGGAAAAGGTCATTGGTGGGCACAAGCATCTGAGGTGCATACACAATGCCATTCGGAAAGTGGTCAAATGTAACATATGTTATATTTGGGATTACACTTTCTCAGTAAAGTACAGACTTTTGTACATTTGTTGAGTTGAGTCCCATCCGGCTTCAGCTTCATTGGTCAGGTATTTTCTGAGGACCACTACTGCTATTGCCACGGCGACACCGATAAGGACATCCTGCTATGACATAAGTCCTTAAGTCAAGTGTGTATCCTGTTCCATCACCCACTAGTTTATTCAGGATCCAGGTCCTTTTTCCGGAATCACTCTCATCCCGATCTGTTTGTGACTGAGTCTGTTCATAATCAGGTTGAAAAACAAGACCAATTTTCTTCCGTTGAATTGCGTATAGTCGCATCTTCGGACTACAGACCAGACGATTGAAGTGAGTGAATGAATATTGTTTTATGCCACAATGTTCCAGTTATATCCCAGTGGCCTGTATACAATCATGCCTGGACCAGACAAGGAAGAAATACTTGAGCTATGATCCATGCTGGTTTTGGCATGATGACATGCAAGCCAAAGAGCCTCACAGCACAACCTAAATTTCTCTTTTGATTAACGCAGGGTGTTTTTGACTGAAGCATCTGGGTGTCAGTTGGATTTAGAAAAGGCCAAAAGTATTCAAACTGTTGAGAGAAATGACTGGTTTTGCTACAATGTTGATAGGGTGGACACAAAGATGACTTGGTGGATACAATGATTGGGTGATTGGATGGACACATTAGAGATTTACTGGAAACAATCATGATTGGTTCAATACAGGGATGATTTGGTTGATTGAGTGAGTTGAGTTTTAGCTTTAGCAATATTCCAGAAATAACACGGCGTGGGACACCAGAAATGGGTTTCACACATTGTACCCATGTGGGGAATGGAACTCGGGTCTTCGGCGTGACACTTTAACCACTGGGCTACCCCACTGTCCTGGTATGACTGAAGCAATAACATTTCCCTGGAAACACAATAGTGATTAGGTGATTGGTTGGACACAATGATGAACTGGTTGAAACAGTAAGAAGTCACTGGTGACAATGATTATTAGGTGATTGGTTGGATACAATGGTGATTGAAGGATAAGAATCTGCACGACAATGATTTATGGACACAGTGTTGGATATGGTTGACAAAATGGTCATTGGATGGTTGGTTTGTTGGTTGGTTGGCTGTTTGGTTGGTTTGTTGTTTAACGCCACACTCAGCAATATTCCAACTATATGGTGGCAGTCTGTAAATAATCACATCTGGATCAAATCAAGTGACAATCAAGTGATCAACAGCATAAGCATCTACGCAATTGGGATATGATGACATGTGTCAACCAAGTGAGCGAGTCTGACCACCCGATCCCGTTAGGAACCTCTTATGACAAGCATGGGTTACTGAAGATCAATTCTAACTCGGATCTGCATGGGTTAGGTTTAGCTTGTAAGATCAGACAATGAGGTGATTGAGTCACAAGGCTCTGTAGCTCACCCGACGTATAAAGTAATAACAATTCAAGATTATTATGGTATCTACAGTGAATGCAAAAGAGTTTTGAAAACAAAACAAAAACTATATTATGCCTTTATGCAGATTTGAACAATCTTGACTCTTCTTGTGATCCCTACATTAACACATAATTTAAGTTTAAGTGGTTCAGTGAAAGAAACACTGAAACTTTGCAAATTTGGATATTTTGACACAAATTTGTCATAAAATTAAGAGGATGGTCAAAGAGAAAAGTCAGTATCAAGGTCACTGGGGGTCATTGGGAGATTACCTTCCCATCAAAAGAAAGAGCTATCTCTTTGACCTGCTGGAGATCTCCTCGCCCTTGATTTAGTGTCCCATGTCCCAATTATATCTCGTTACACTCATAGCACTATAGATGAATAGTTTGGCTCTTCATGTGCACAGAAAGCCCTCCAGTTTTATCACAGAATGGCAGGTTAATTCCAACAAAAGTCCAAGGTGTCACATGTGCCACAAACATGAGTAGATCAAGAAACATATCATCATCATCATCATCACTCATCATCATCATCATCATCATCAATTTCATCATCATCATCATCATCATCGCCATCATCATCATCATTGCCATCAGCACCATCATCATCAACATCATCATCACCACCACACCATCGTCATCATCATCATTGCCATCAGCACCATCATCATCATCATCACCACCACACCACCATCATCATCATCATTGCCATCAGCACCACCATCATCATCATCATCACCACCACACCACCACACCATCATCATCACTACCACCACCATCATCATCATCATCATCGCCATCATCATCACCATCACCATCAGCACCATCATCATCATCATCATCACCACCACACCTCCATCATCATTGCCATCAGCACCCCCATCATCATCATCATCACCACCAGGCAGGTTAATATCCAACAAAAGTCCAAGTGGTCACAGTTGAAGCCACAAACATGGTAGATCAAGAAACATATCATCATCATCATCACCATAATAATAATAATAATAATAATCATCATCATCATCATCATCATCATCATCATCATTGCCATCATCAGCACCATCATCATCATCATCATCATTGCCATCATCATCATCATCATCATCATCACCACCACCAGCACCATCATCATCATCACCACCACACCACCATCATCATCATCATTGCTAGCAGCACCACCATCATCATCACCACACCACCATCATCATCACCACCACCACCATCATCATCATCATCATCATCATCATCATCATCATCATCATCATCATCATCGCCATCATCATCACCATCATCATTGCCATCAGCATCATCATCATCATCATCATCACCAGCAGCAGGAGTAGTAGTGCTTCACAAACATGCGTGAGGGTCCAACTCACCATACTGTCACTACAATTTATTAATTCTTTTTTCAAAACAATACTTTTTTCCAATCCATCCATTTTGATACCAAACAGTTCTGTCAATACAGAAAATGCTGTCATAACTTTATGTCATGGATAATGTTTACTTACATGACACATTGCAATACAGGTATCTGCATTGTAATGCATATTATTACGTTTTTGGAGTGAAAGTGTTTCACAGTGAGTGAGTGATTGAGTGAGTGTTTAGTTTTACGCTGCTTTTAACAATATTCCACCGGTGGACACCTTTAATGGGCTTCCCATATTGTGCCCTCATGGGGGTATCAAGATAACTGTCCTCAGACAACTGCCCCTCCATCCATTATGCCCCCAGACAACTGCCCCTAGGCTAATTACCCCCTAGGACAAGTGCCCCCATCATAACAAAAACACACAAACTAAAAGTAATAGTTTTAAATTTTTAATTTATAGCACTATGTAATACAACACAACATATCAATCTTCAGATTCACTTAGAGCTCATTTTTCAGAAAGTTCATAAATATCAATTCACTTAAAAGGACAGATAGTGGGAGATGGCTCTGTAAAAGTTCCATACACCATACCTAGAACCAGTGCCGACCTGATAGTCCCAGAGGAACTTACACAAACTTGGCAGGAGAACCTTTCCTTCTGTATGACAATGGTGCTGAGCAAGATCGTCTGTTATTGTTTTCCACTGCCAAAAATCTAAACCTCCTCGAAACGTCATCTACATGGTTAAGTGATGGTACATTCCAGGTAGTTCCAGAGCTTTTTTATCAACTTATAAATTATAAAATTTGAAACTATTACTTTTAGTTTGTGTGTTTTTGTTATGATGGGGGGGCAGTTGTCCTAGGGGGCAATTAACCCAGGGGCAATTGTCTGGGGGGCACAATGGATTAGGGGCAGATAGCCAGGGGGCAGTTGTTCGGGGGCAGTTAGCCTAGACCCCTTATGGGGAATAGAACCTGGGTCTCCATTGTCATCAGCGAACGCTTTAACCACAAGGCTACCCCACTGCCCTTGTTTGACAGTGATTCTGCATGCAAATCCTGTTTTCTTCATATTAAGATAAGCATTACCATTTCATCTTCATGGATAGTCAAGCAAGAAAAACCTGAGAAAAACATCACTTCAAGGTTTTCACCAATTTCAACAGAAAAGATCACTTGTGAATGAATTTTACTGTAGAGTTTAAGTTAAATAATACAAATAATAATAAAATAAAGAAAAGAAATCAAATGAACAGAAAAAAATGAAGCCATATCATTTGACGTTTATTGCAGCATTCCGGTAATGCCATGGATTCCTGGTCCAACAAGCAGCTTGTCAATAACCATGAATGATTGACTGCTATTGATTGTGTACTTAAAGACTGAATGGAGGATCCTCAATACAATGTCCGATCCTTGCCTGATATTGATTTGTGGGCAGATACAATCACATTTACAATAGTTGGTCGCAGAATACCAGGTTTGGCAGCAATTAGTGAAAATAGTGCCAATTAGGCCCTTGATAGACTAGGTGTTGATTGAGAGGTCTTCATAGTTTGGAGGACAAGGTTGCTGGGTGTGACAGTGAGTAAGTGAGTGAGTTGGTTTGAACATTATTTCATTATATCACAGTTTGATATGTGAAGACGTGAGGCTGGTCTTTGACCTTTACCAATTTTGTGAAATGAACTTACAGGTGTACAGTATGGGCAAACCTAGAGACATAATCAGTGTGCAATGGGATTCCAACACATGATGACACAATCCTGTCTATAGCAAGGGACATAACTCCTTTCAATGAATTGCAGCACAGATGAGCCACCTGTGCTTTTGTTGACTGAGAGGGTGGTGGGGTAGCCTAGTGGTTAAAGCGTTTGCTCATCATACTGAAGACCTGGGTTCGATTCCCCATATGGGTACGATGTGTGAAGCACATTTTTGGTGTCCCCCTTCTTGACACTGCTGGAATATTGCTAAAAGCAGCATAAAACCATACTCACTCACGTATGTGTCATATTTCATAAGTCAGCTGGGGCGCTGGACATTGGTAAGCCTAATGGTTAAAGCATCCCCTTGTCACACCGAAGATCCGGGTTCTAATCCCCGTATGGACACAATGTGTGAAGCCAATTTCTGGTGTTTCATGATATTGCTGGAATGTTCCTAAAAGTGGTGAAAAACTAAACTCACTCACTCACATGTTGACTGAGATACAAGGGAATATTTCATTCTTGTCACCTGTTAAACACAGTTAACAATGATTTATATCAGCTGTCCACATTATCATGCTGATTCTGTCTTAATGTTTGTTATTATCTGATTTTGAACTTCTAATAGACCATACAAGCTGATGAAGTTGACCATTCCTTGTTTACAGCCTACCTTAAAGCCAAGCCTCCAGTATTAATAGCCATTGCAAGGAAACAGGTACACGTTGCTGTTCGAAATCTCACCGTACAAAAGAGATGAGATAACAGCCCCATGAAATCTGGTACCATTCAGGATGAATTGGCATTTCTATTGCAGTGCTCTGGTCTTGGAGGATGGTAATGTTACCATGATGGAAATGTGGTGCTTATATTTGGCAGCATGGCATATGTGGGATGGAGTGGCTTCTGGCGCTTTAAATGAACATCTCTGGGATTAACTTGGGTTATCTGTTTACAGTAAACGTTTATAATAAACACGCTTATAATGAACTGATGGATATTCTGAACTGTTTTTTTTGTTCCTGTTTTTTAGCTGTATATTTTTGCATAACATTATGGTTTTAATGAACCAAAATTTATGGTCCCTTTGAGTTGGTTATAGTGTTGTTTGGTCCTTGCTTAACGCTGCACTTAGTAATATTCCAGCTATATGGCGGCGATCTGTAAATAATAGAGCTTGGACTAGACAATCCAGTGATTAACAGCATGTGCATTGACCTATGCAATAGGGATACGATGACTTGTGTCAACCAAGACAATGAGCCTGACCACCTGGTCCCCTTAGTCACCTCAAATGACAAGCATGGTTTACTGAAGACCAATTCTAACCCAGACCTTCACAAGTCGAGTTGGTTATAACTTTAGTTTAGTGAATCACATGCCTCTCTTAAGACCCTGATGGAACCATGTCATAATTGTTTTAGTTAAAATCAGTTCACCAGGTGTAACTTCATATAAGATCCACACAAAACTATACAGGTCAACTAAACTTAAGAAGATCTGAAGTCATTTTATGAAATCTTCATAACGTAAAGAATACAGTGAAACACTTCTGTGTCAAGTTTGAACGAACCAAGGTAAATATGTGAAGGATAAAAACCGACTCCAAGGTTTTGATCCAACTTATGAACTGACCAAAGATATACTTTAGATATAAATTTAATATTTGGTATTTACTGTTGAAATCAACTGAGATGCGACTGGCAGCTGATACCTTGCCTTGCATGCACAATCGAATGCTCTGCACATGCTACCTGTGTCCTGCATGTGCGCTGCATGCACTACCAATCTGGTGAGGAACACACGGTTCATATTGACAAACAATAACGTTCTCAACAGCAATCCTTCGTAGCCTAGTGGATAAAACCACCAAGCTAGTGGGCAAATGGTTGTAGGTTCGAAACCATGGGCACAATTTATTGGACGTTTTCAATAATGTGATATTTTATGACTGTATTCAGTTATATCAATCTTCAAAATGTGTAACATAGCTCAAAGTCAAGGACTGTTCCTCAGAAAATCCCTGGGACCTTGGCAGTTCTGAAGAAAATCCCTGGGACCTGGGATTTCTTGGAGAATGCCCGCGAAAGTGCTTGTAGAGGTTCACTCGGTAAAAGAAGACCTGGCGAGACAATAGAATAATGTCACTGGAGGTTTATAATTCAAGTAAGTCAATACTTGGCACAGCCTGACGACAAACCCAAAACAAATACAGACAAAGACCCTTCTCAGATCAACTACAGACCACATACAGACCAACAACAAATACAAAGACCCATCTCAGATCAACAACAGGCCACATACAGACCAACAAGAAATACAAAGACCCATCTCAGATCAACTACAGGCCACATACAGACCAACAGCAAATACAAAGACCAGTCTCAGATCAACAACAGGCCACATACAGACCAACAAGAAATACAAAGACCCATCTCAGATCAACTACAGGCCACATACAGACCAACAGCAAATACAGACAAAGACCCATCTCAGATCAACAACAGGCCACATACAGACCAACAACAAACTAACTAACCTGTATTACAGGCAGAATTGAATAATATTTCCTTTTTGCTAATGCATGGCAATCAGTGTTCGAGACAATCTGGATACAAACTGTAATTAACTCATCAGGATGTTCCAACTGGAACATAATCAACATTGACCAAAGAATGGCGCCAATGTCCCTGGTTGACCAAGAGTTCATCATCGGGCTGTTACACCTCATACTGACTGCCACTGACCAATGTCCAGACTGACAATGCTTAATATTGATGCCCACAATGACTGGTCAAGCAGAAGTTTCCATTGAGTTGACCTGATGAGGATGCAGTTACTTCACCAGCCAACTGGCAAATGAAGTTTCGAGGTAAACATTGGCGCCAGATTACTGTCTTTGAGGGCTATTTATCTTCACTGAGGACATCCATGGGGTCATGTTTTGCTTTCTTTTCAACATATTGACTGGGAAAGTGTGGGGTACTGAGTGCTGCTGTTGTTAGAGGGGGATGCCACTGAAGTGTGAACCGCACCCTTATCTGTGAGTGAAAGGACGTCAATGAAGTGTTTATTTAACCTTTAAACTGAAAATATGCAAAGAGATTTTGATTTGACATACCTGAACCATTCTTGAATATGTGACTAAAGCAATATTTTGTTTTGTTTCTTTTCAGAAAAAGCTTTCTGAGTGGATGAGTGAGTGGGTTGAGTGAGTGAGTGAAGAGAGAGTGAGTGAGTGTGTGTGTGTGTGTGTGTGTGTGAGTGAGTGAAAGAGAGGATGAGTGTGTGAGTGAGTGAGTGAAAGAGGGTGAGTGAGTGAAAGAGAGGGTGAGTGAGTGTGTGAGTGAGTGAAAGAGAGAGTGATTGAGTGTGTGAGTGAGTGAGTGAGTGAGTGTGAGTGAATGAAAGAGAGGGTGAGTGAGTGAGTGTGTGAGTGAGTGAAAGAGTAGGTGAAGGAGTGAGTGTGTTTGAGTGAGCGAGTGAGAGATTGAGTGAGTGAGTGAGATGGTGAGTGAGTGAGTGAGTGGCACTCATTAATGTGGAGGGAGGCCTGAAGTGAGCAAAGACCAATTCACTGATGACCTGATAATATTCTCTGAAACATGGTGTACACTTATTTCCCACCCCACCAGAACCACACAGGACTTGAATCCTCATCTTGGATGCACATTGGACTTTATTATCCCCACATCAACAAAGGGCTGTCCTATCCCCTGAGCCAAAAAAGGACTTCCCTATCCCCAAATCCAACCCAGATTATCCCATTTGCACATCCACAAAGGACTATCCTTTCCCCTGAGACCAAACAGACTACTGTAACTACTACATCCACACAAGACTATCTCCTTTACACATCCACAAAGGACTATCCTATCCACTCATACTATCCAGATCTACAGAGGCCTCTGTTTAATAACCCAGGTGGGGATTCAGCTATTTTATAAGGCAATGTGCTCTCCAAACAACATATCTGATAAAATAAACATCATGAAACTACCAGGTCTGGGTAATATTTTTAAACTAAATAGTTTAGTAGGATTATATTCACCTTTACACTATTGATACAGTATGTATACAAGAAAATTGCATGCATTTATGGTGATCTAATCTTAAAAGAAAGGAAAAGTTGGTTTGTTTGTTTGTTGTTTAATGCC
Organism: Haliotis rubra; assembly: GCF_003918875.1. Taxonomy (NCBI): domain Eukaryota; kingdom Metazoa; phylum Mollusca; class Gastropoda; order Lepetellida; family Haliotidae; genus Haliotis; species Haliotis rubra. Next base: position 1,566,667 of record NW_025765170.1, on the reverse strand, counting down.
GCACTCAGCAATATTAAAGCTATATGATGACAGTCTGTAAATAATCAAGTCTGGACCACACAATCCAGTGATCAACATCATGAGCATTGATCTACACAATTGGGATATGATGACATGTGTCAACCAAGTCAGCGAGTCTGACTGCCCGATCCCGTTAGTCGCCTTTTACGACAACCGTGGGTTCTGAAGACCAAATTCTAACCCAGATCTTCACGGATCGAAAGAATTGGCAGTTGCCCCAGTCAACAATTCTACTGACAATAGTTCCACTATATATCATCACACCAACTTCAAAGCAGGATCTAAGTATGTCAGCACGAAACAAATATATTTCAAACACCTGCTCCTCAACGCACTGACAACAAGAAATATGTGTCATGCTTGTGGTGTTTTCTTTCATTTTAAATCTTCTCAAAACTCAAGCACCATTCAGACTGAGTGAGTACAAGCAGTAAACCTTGGCCTATCAGAAACGTCTAATTAGTAATGTGACATGCCACGAACCCCTCCTCCAGCGTCTGCCAGAGTGCTTGTATACTTGTGTGTGCGTCATAGAGTTGTGATTAAACACCTGAGACACTCTACTTGACAGGGGTGGCCTGTCATCTGTGTTCATGTTTACCCATGTTTACACATGTTTACCCGATCTGGCCTTCCTGCTGGGAGATGTAGGTCACAGGCGATAAGTAATTCTCATCATTTTGAAGATTCTTTTCATGTGTTTGTGCATGTGAAATTGAAACATGTGTGTCCATTGTTGAAGTGTGGGAGGGAGTTGACTGCAGTTCCATTATATCACTAAGTAGGAAGAAAGATCAAAGGTATTCATCATGTCATTTTGGTTAAACCAGAGGCATTGATATGGTGCAGACAAAACTAGGATAACAGTCATAGCAGATATGGTATTCAAACCTGGAAACAGTGGATCCTAGCACCTTGAGGGCATGTAACTCAGGGTAAACCTTCTAATTCAAATCCATATGTTGCGGCAATAAAATTTCCAAGTCCCATGCTGAGATTGGAACCACGGACCTTCCGATCTGTGGTCGGACACCTTGACCACTTGATCAAAGAGGTTAACCCCGTCGGCAAGCTGACAAGGTAAGGATGTCATCTGTGGGATGACTCTACGCCCTGTTACATATTCCCCCATCAACAGAACGCATGTCCCGAGCCACATTGCAGGGTACTAAGATGTATTTCATATGAGACGTACTCAGCCTAGTGTTGGGAGCCAATTTAGCGGGCATAAAATGTCTGAGTCCTGTGCTGAGATTCGAACCACAGACCTTCGAATACAAAGTTGGACACTTTGTCCACTTAATCAAAGAGGTTAACCCTGTCAGCATTGTAAGCTGACATGGTAAGGATGTCATCCATGGGATGACTCCACGCCTTGCTACTAGTGTTGGGAATTGGTTAAAATCTAATAATTGATGATTGGTCTGTTACAACCGATCAATCATCGAAAATAATTGGTTAGCTTCATTTATAAAATGTTCCTGTTATTTTTGTTAATGCACACAAAATAATAAAGAAAAAACATGTAGTAATTTGGTTTTTTTGCAAATTGCATAAAGTCCATTTGCAAATTTTGCATATTTAAATGATGATTAGTATGTTAGGAACACATATTTCCTGGATTCTTTAAGATAAATTTAATCATGACTTGTAGTGCTTATGAAATGTAAATTTAATGACACAGACAAAACCAGCCTTGTGAAAAATATTGTTAATGCAAACAAGTGTTGCAAGATTGGTCGTGTTCGATCATGGGAAAACATGTTCGATTGCTTGGTTGTTTAGTCACTGCGACCAATCTTCGATTATTTCAAGTAATCGGAACACCACTACTTGCTACACATACATCTAAAATCATATCACAGAACACCTGATTCAATCATATTACAATAGTTAATCTGAAATGGCACTCAAATTAAATTAAAGGACACCTGCTTCTATCTAATTACTATAGTTAATCTGTCGTGCCACTCACATATAAGTCAAAGAACACCTGATTCTATCATATTACTAGAATTAATCAGCCGTAGCACTCAAATGAAATTAATGAACACATGATTATTCTGTGATGTGGCAGGTTAGTAACATGACAGGATCAGGTGTTGTTTGAATACTTTGAGTTTAAAGGGTGAAATTCTTTAGTATGAGAAACACAACATTTTGGAGAATATCCTTACTCCTTCATCATGTGAATGAGGTGAGGTGAGGTGAAATGGGGTTTAACATCGTACTTAAGAATATTTCACTCATATGACGATGTGCATGCGTGTGTCTATGTGTGGCTGTGACTAAAGCTTAAGCTGGTTTTGTAGTGCTAGCTCACTGAGATACCATGCCGCAGTGAAGCATGAATACCCCACTCAGACACATTATACTGACTCCAAGCCGACCAGTCCTTGTTGTACCCATTAATTCCGAGCGCCAGGCAGGGACCAACAAGTATCATATTTTAACGTCTTTTGGTATGACGTGGCAGGGGATCGAACCCGCGACCTTCCACTCTCCGGGCGGACACTCTAACCTCTACACCACTGGGGCATTCATCAGGTCAATGAAAGGTAGGAAGCAAAGAGATATATATGAACATGTGAGAACAACTAAAGTCAAATGACAACAAGTGTTTGCCACTGATATGGCAATGTCCCCCGCCGCTAAAGAATGGAATATTCATAACATATTTACTACTTTTTATTGTTTGGTCACATACAAGATGCCTGAAATGACTGGTGTCTGCATAATCACCCAATGTAGGTTGTCGACATAATTGAAAACATTGGGTTCAATGTTTTATGAGATATCACGTTTACATAAGTTTGAAAAGTGGTCAAAGTGTGGTGGTGACCCTGAAAATAAGGTCAAGGTCACCCAAATCAACTGCTGTCTGGGTAATCCCCCCAATGTAGGCTGTCACCAAATTTGAAGACATTGGGTACAACAGTTCAAGAGATATCGCGTTAACAAGAATCGGACGCATACGAATGACATGGTCCCCGCTCCGGATGCGCAACAAAGCTTAATACAGTGGTCCCCCGTTCCACATTAATTGGGGCAGGGGACAACAAAGCTTCCATTCCACTGCCATTAGTGGCAACTAACTTACTGACTTCCCTTGTAAGTGTTATCTTATGACTTTATAAAAGTTGACATCCATACAATTTTCCCATTTGATAGGTGTCACTTCTAAATGCCATTCAAAGATTTTTTTTACTGCAGTAAATGTATTTATATCTATAAATATTTCATTACAAAATACAACCCATGAAGATCCGGGTTAGAACTGAGCTTCAGTAACCAATGCTTGTCATAACAGATGACTAACGGGATCGGGTGGTCAGGCTTGCTGACTTGGCTGACACATGTTCATCATATCCAAATTGTGTCAGTCGATGCTCATGCTGTTGATCACTATATTGTCTGGTCCAGATTTGATTATTTACAGACCGCTGCCATATAGCTGGAATATTGCTGAGTGCGGCGTTAAACAACAACCAACGAACCTATGTGCTTTGTTCTGAGGGCCTTCTAAGTGAGTGAGTGAGTGAGTGAGTGAGTTAATATTTAACGTCACATCGGCAATACTGCAGCCATATCGTGACGAGCCTTTTAAGTCAACCCCTGAACCCCACATACCACAGGGGGTTGCAACCTCATCTAAACCTCGGTCAACAGACTTCTGTTAGATTCAAGGATGCTGACCTGTATACTGATTGTGGTTCCTCAGATGACTGGGTCATCTGTTCCCCACAAGTGACAAGGCTGTGACAGTTTCATTTATTGTTAATTACAGAATGTAGATTCCACCCTAGAATGAGGCAACATCAAACACATATGTTATTAGCCTTACCCAGTACAGTAGACTGACTGACCATCTTGTCCTCTTGAATGAAATTCAGAATTTAATACTTTGTTTTGTACAGTAGATGATTTCGTTACATTGTAGGTGTCTGTCGCCTTCAAGCCCTCCAAAACACTGCTGCAAGAATCATTACAAAGTCTTTGATCACATTACTCCAATACTAAAAGATTTACACTGCCTACCAATCCATTGGCGGAACCAGATGGGGGGTTCAGGGGGTTCGACATCACCCCCTTTTGAAAATGACTTAACACCACATTGAAGATTTTTTTTTTCATTGGCAGAGCCAATGGGGAGAACCCCCTCCCCGCCCCAAAATTCCTGCATCCGCCCTGCAATCACTCCAGAATTGACTACAAAACCGTTGTAATGACGTACAAGCGTCTCAACAGAATGGCCCCTGACTACCTCGCAGAGTTACTGCCCCTGTATCAGCCCTCACGCTCACTGAGATCACAAAAACAAATGCTAGTGACAGTGCCAAACATCAAGAATAACTTTGGCAGAAAGTCATTTGCTTTCAATGCAGCAATGAAATGGGAACTCTACTGCTTGAAAACCTGCGTGTCACAAACATCTTTTTAGACTGCCCTCAAAACATATCTTTTCCAGTGTCAATTTCCATCTTAAGTGCACAGAGCATTTACTAGTGAATGATGGGCTATGTAAATGCAAGTATTATTATTATTATGTGTCACCTGTGAAGATCCAGGTTAAAATTGGTCTTCAGCAACCCATGCTTGTTGTAAGAGGCCACTAATGGATCGGATGGTCAGACTTGTTGACTTGGTTGACACATGTCATCGTATAGATCGATGCTCATGATGTTGATCAGGTCATTTCCTGGGAAGCAAAATAGTTTCACGTTCTAGATTTTTACATCACCCACTGTTTTAATCCCATAAAATCACATTACCACCACATCAAAGGGATTATACTAAAACAACCCATTCTGATACCCAGAGGAATACCTTGTTGATCATGGGATTGTCTGGTCCAGACTCAAGACTCAATATAGCTGGGTTATTGTTGAGTGTGGCAAAAAACAGACAGACAGATAGAAAGAAAATAAATGAAGGAATGAATGAATAAAAATAGAATGAATGAATGAATAAAAATAGAATGAATAAATAAATAAATAAATAAATAAATAAATAAATAAATAAATAAATAAATAAATAAATAAATAAATAAATGTAAATAAATAAATAAATAGATAAATATTGTATGTGCACATCACTCTCCCCTGACCCTAGAGAATTAGAAAATGAATCCAATTCAAGGCTGTAACAATTGAGAAAGTCTAGACTTCTTCAGCTCTGGGCTGAAATGAACCATTGTTTTGGGCTCTGTTTGGATTATAGTTACTAAGTTGTATTTCTAGTCCTCAATGTAAACTACAGTAACAACATGCCATTTAGAAAGTGGTCAAACGTAACATATGTTATATTTGGGATAACACTTTCTCATTAAAGTTCCGATTCAAGTTCTGTTGTTAGTTGAGTCCCATCCGGGATTCAAACCCACACTCTAAGAGTCAGGCACCTAACTGACAGCACACAAAGTCAGCCATCTAACCCACTCAGCCACTGCTACTGCCAAGGTAACAACAGGAACTGATGTATGCACGCTAACGTAGTTATAAGCTAAATTAAGTCAGTAATGTAGATACATTTTTGTGAATAAAATCTTTACAGAAAGGACTGATAGAGGGGTAGCATGGAAATGGATAAAACAAATAAAGTTAAAGTTAAAAAATATATATTGATAAAGCTCTGTGGCATCCTTGTCCTACATAAGATATCTCTGTTCTTAGATGATAGATACCCTGAGTCCATTTGTCACTGTAGCTTGGACAAGGTAGACCCAGTTTTAGTGGCCCTTCACTATAGAGCTCATACTGTAGTCAAACAGGTCTGAATACCTTGACTTGAGTCTACTTCAAAGAAATATCTATTAAATAAATCACTCAATCCGATTCTGCCCACACAACAAAAACAGAAACCCATCCATCTAGTTCTTACTCATTCACAGAAACATCCACCTGCATGGATAAACACCCACCCACCTGAAGACAAACTCTCACATCCACCTACTCACTCGATCACTCACACGACTCAATCTATCACTCACTCACTCACCCACAAACCCACTTACTCACTGACTGTCACTCTCTCACTCACAAAAACACATCTATTCACTCACTTTATATCACTCACACACTGGTTAAATTCACCCACTCATCCACGACTCAATCTATCACTCACTCACTCACTCTCTCACTCACCTCACAAATCCACTCACTCACTTACCGTCATTCACATACTCACTCACAAAAACACATCTATTTACTCACTTTATATCACTCACACACTGGTTAAATTCACCCACTCATCCATCACTCATTCACAAATCCACTCTTAATCATTTACTCACTCACAAAACTCACTGTCACTCACTCACTCACTCACTCACTCACTCACTCACACAGACACTAATCCATCTGCCCCATCACTTGGCACACCAGCCCTTTCAACCATCCACCTCTCACTCTCTCACTCACTCTGAGCACAGAAACTACAGAACACAAAACTCCACCAACTTGCTCTCATACACCTATCCACACACCTTCACAATACCACTCACTTATCCACTCACTCACTCACACACCTTCACAAAACCACTCACTTATCCGCTCACACACCTTCACAATACCACTCACACACCTTCACAATACTACTCACTTATCCACTCACACTCCTTCACAATACCACTCACTTATCCACTCACTCACACACCCTCACAAGACCACTCACTTATCCACTCACACACACTCACAATACCACTCACTTATCCACTCACTCACACACCTTCACAATACCACTGACACTCACTCAGACACTCCTCACATGACCACTCACTCACACTTCCCACCACTCACCACACACACACACTCACAATACCACTCACTTATCCACCTCACTCACTCACACACACTTCACAATACCACTCACTTATCCACTCACTCACACACCTTCACAATACCACTCACTTATACACTCACCCTCCTTCACAAAACCACTCACTTATCCACTCACTCACACACCCTCACAATACCACTCACTTATCCACTCACTCACACACCTTCACAATACCACCACTTCACTCACACACTCCACTCACACACCACTCACACATCTTTCCACATACCACTCACTTATCCACTCACTCACTCAAACACCCTCACAAGACCACTCACTTATTCACTCACTCACTCACACACACTCACATACTTATCACTTATCCACTCACTCACACACTCCTTCACAATACCACTCACTTATCCACTCAATCACTCAAACACATTCTTAATACACAATACACACTCACAATACCACTCCACTTACTCACACACTCACACACACTCACCACCACTCACTTATCCACTCACTCACTCACACACCCTCACAATACCACTCACTTATCCCTCACTCACTCACACACCCTCATAATACCACTCACTTATCCACTCACTCACACACCTTCCTGCCTACCATTTACTCACTCATTCACCATCAACCCACACACCCACACACTCACTCACTCACACAAACATCTGAACACAGAAACCCTCATGCTCCACTTACTCCATCCACTTGTTCTCAAACACCCATCCTGCACACCTTAAATTTCCACTCACTCACTCATTACATCCATATACATACCAGCCCACCCACCTGCCGACTCACTCACTCACCAACCAATCACCCACTCACTCCTTGAAAGATTCCCACTACAAAACCCCTCACCAAATTTCAATCAGAAATCTACATTACAAAAGTTTCAAATCAATATTCCCCACAATTTTAAAAGAAATTCAAACAGCAATCTTAAAACACGAATCAGCTCATCCCCATTGCCAGAGAATCCCATAAACCATAGAATCCCAACATAAAGAGGGGATTGTCCATGTATTCTTAATGAAATACAAGTAATTACACACTGGTGGTGATTTCACAGCTTGGCACTAAGCTAGACATGTTACAAGAAGTCTGAGTTTTAATACGTGTTTTTGCGTCACTGGGGCCATGACTGTATTGCCGTAATTACTTTGCCTCGAGTCATGACAGTCAGTCTCATATTGTCATTTTTTTCTTCATCTTTATAATGTAAAATCTTGAAGCGTTCATCTGGACAGACAAAAAGTCGCAAGAAGTTGTTATTTTTATCCGAATGTGTTTCATATACACAGGTGGAAAATTAAGGGAACAGCAGAAAAGAGAAGCGTGATTTTCCGTAAGATTCTTGTGTGCCCTGAAAATATAAACGTGCTTCTTGTCAATTTAGAAACTATCATCTCTCTCACTTGTGAGTATTTAGTACACAATATACGGTAAAATATGCATGCATATGTACAGATATATTTGAATCCCTGAGAACTCATCACTTGTGTCAGTGCTCTGAACAATGCTCTGCGGTGTAGAACATGCATACTACTACTTCCCTACCACCAGGAACTGACTAGCCCCCTCTCTAATGTATTTACATCATCATCATCATCATCATCATCATCATCATCATCATCATCCTCATCCTCATCCTCATCATCACCACCACCACCACCACCACCACCACCATCACCACCACCACCATCATCATCATCATCATCATCATCATCACCATCATCATCATCATCACCACCACCACCATCACCACCACCACCACCACCACCACCATCATCATCATCATCATCATCATCATCATCATCATCATCATCATCATCATCATCATCCTAATACCACCACCACCACATGACCACCCCACCCAAACCACCGGGAGGGATGTCATCTGTGGCTGATCATCATCCTCATCATCATCATCATCATCACTCATCATCATCATCACCATCACCATCACCACCACCACCACCATCATCATCATCATCATCATCACCACCACCATCACCATCATCATCCTAATATCACCACTTTGTCCACATGACCAAAGAGGTTAACCCCACCCACCACCTGTGACACGGGAGGGATGTCATCTGTGGTCATCATCATCAATGCCATCATCATCATCATCATCATCATCACCATCACCATCACCATCACCATCATCATCCTAATATAAACTTGGATACTTTGTCCACATGACCAAAGAGGTTAACCCCACCCAAAACCTGTGACACGGTAGGGATGTCATCTGTGGCTGACTCAATGCCATCATCATCATCATCCTCATCATCATCATCATCATCATCATCACCATCACCATCACCATCATCATCATCATCATCATCATCATCATCACCATCATCATCATCATCCTTTGTCCAATCATAAACATGGATATCTTTGTCCACATCACCCATCAGGTTATCACCATCATCCCAAAACCATGACCGGAGGTAGGGATGTCATCTGTGGCTGACTCACCACTCACCACCATCATCATCATCATCATCACCATCACCATCACCATCATCATCATCACCATCACCATCATCATCCTAATATAAACTTGGATACTTTGTCCACATGACCAAAGAGGTTAACCCCACCCAAAACCTGTGACACGGTAGGGATGTCATCTGTGGCTGACTCAATGCCTTGCTCCATATTTCCACAGAAGGCATGACTCTGGTTGCATTAAATGGTACTGAGAAATATTAGGCTCAAAGTTGATATGTGAACATACTCAGCTGCACATTGGTTTTCAGTGTAGGATTTCCAGGTCCCAAAATGGGATTTGAACCAAGGACCTGATGATCCAAGGCCTTGTCCATATGACAAAAGAGGTTAGTGCAACCATCTAGAGCATGGAATGAGTGAGCGAGTATGAGTTTGCGCCACTTTCAGCAATATTCCAGCAACATCACAGCAGGGTACACCAGAAGTGGGCTTCACACATTGTACCCATGTGGGGAATCTTCAGGGTGACGAGCAGACGCTTAAACCATCAGGCAGCATTATGCATAAATCGAATGAATGTATGAACAAATGAATAAACAAACGAAACAAACGACACCAGAAGGAATAAACAACCCGGTCGAGCAACGAATGAACGAAGGAATAAACAAACAAACGACCAACAGTGGAGGCGGACTAGCCTTGTGGTTCAAGTGAGAGAGTTGGGATTAATGCCTCATTTAACAGTATTCCATTCCATTGGCATATCATATATTTATGTTATGTACATCACACTTAATGAAGTACATTCAGGTGAGATCACAGGGACTGAGAAACTCTTGCAATATCAGGTATATTGTGCAGTTGTCAAAGAATTATGCTTAATATTTAACCAATGTCAGCCAATCAGAATTATGGAAAGGAGAATTTCATGCACACTTTGCTATTATTAAACATTTACAAGTGTCACGCCTGAAGCGCTGGTGTTCATTAGACATCAGGAAACTATTTAATATAAATTCCAGAAATAAAACCTTTTACAAAGAGACACAACATAATGTTTAAATCATGCTGTATTTCATGTTTTGATAAAAAACATATTTTCTTTTATTCATCACCAGGTGTTAAATGGAATATCATTGTATTGTAAATGACTGTAGTCTACAGTTAGGTGATAAATATTCATGATAACTATTTCTAAATAATTTAAGAATTGATTCACTACAGAAAAATGGATAAAACATTTGGCCATATATCCTGTATATGAGCATAGCTGATGTATTGGATAAGCCTTTAGAATTGTTTACAAATAATTCCTGGAATATATTGGCCGATTCTTATTTACCCGCCATTTATCATAATTTTATTTTCTCGTTATCCAGTAAGTTAAAAAGACTAGATGAATATGTTCCCCAAAATTCTTAAAACAGAAAATGAAAAGCTTTATTTGATTAAAAGGAATCTATTTCTTTTAAATGTTATTTCAAGGGGTTTCTAACTTCAACACAAATGACACAATGTTCATAGTGTATTTGTTTTTCTCCTACATCTTTGACAAACAAACCCTGTGAAACAAGAAATTTATCAACAAGACCAAAATCAAACTTTAAGAATAGACTTTATTAACCAAGAATTTTTACATATCAAATTTCCTTTTTAGGAATAAAAATTGTATTGTGCAAAGCTTTGACAGGCATAATACTAAGGGCCTGTTCGATTATTGCGAAACTGGTTTTGGTTTTTGAAACTGGTTTTCCTGTTATAAACGAGTGTCTAGTTTCGGATACATGGTTTCAAAGTGAAACTAGTTTCTAGTTTTATAAACAAGTGGATGGTTTCACCATCTGGTTTCAAAATGGATACCAAAACAATGTCTCAGCTACTGTATATGTGGAACGAATTGGATGACAGCATGTGTTTTTCATTTTATCAGTGAATTAACAAATAATAAAGAGATGAGATGCTTTTGGAAGTAAATATTTGCATATATGTAATTATACTGTTACAAGTAATTATATGTATACAAGTTACATAACATAGTCATGTTCAATAGACTGGGGTTTTAAATAATATTTTCCTAGTTCTCAGTTGATTTTTTATCATTATTTTGGTTAACAAAACTATTTTGCCACCAGGATCAGTTGAACTTGGCGTTTTCGTTTCCGCCATGGTTGTTGGGAGAGAACGCGAAACTGAAACTGCGAAACCTGCTTCGTAGATGTTTTCGAAGTTTCAGAACCCAGTTTTAGGTTTCGACATAATCGAGTGCATGGTTTTCCCGAAAACAAAACTGGTTTAGCATAATCGAATAGGCCCTAAGTTTCTGTTTTTATATATTATTTGGCAATCTGAAAATACACATGGCTTGGAATTTTACCTCAAAATAATCCAGATGATGGACAGTTAAGATTTGATTTCACACAATCATGAAGCTTTAAAATTTGTGTATGAATATAATGTTTGAGTTAACTGTCCAATTTACCACAACACGATGATGTATTTGAAAATCTTTCCCTCAGCATATTAGGGAGGGTTTATTGAGAAAGAAGACATTGCATGGACAAATGGAGCTTAAACCGGTTCTTGCTTGGTGACCTAATTTGCATATTTATCAGATAGTGATACCAAAGTTACCTGCTTTGTTTATTGCATTGATAACACAAGCCAAAATATGGTGATTGACATCATGAGCATCAATCTATACAAATGGGACACGATGACATGTGTCAATTAAGTTAGTGTGCCTGACCACCCGACCCGTTAGTTGCCCTTTACGACAAGCATGGGTTGCTGACGACCAATTCTAACCCGGATCTTCACGGGTTATGTGTAAGTTTGTATGTTAGTGCATGTGTGTGTTAGTGTGTTAGTGTTTAGTGAGTGAGTGAGTGAGTGAGTGAGTGAGTGAGTGAGTGAGTGAGTGAGTGAGTGAGTGAGTGAGTGAGTGAGTGAGTGAGTGAGTGAGTGAGTGAGTGAGTGAGTGAGTGAGTGAGTGAGTGAGTGAGTGAGTGAGTGAGTGAGTGAGTGAGTTTAGTTTTACACCGCTTTCAGCAATATCCTAGCAATATCCTAGCAGGGAACACCTGAAATGGGTTTCACACATTGTACCCATGTGGAGAATCGAACCCGGGACGAGCGAACACTTTAACCACTTGGCTTGTTACTCCACTGCCCCTCTTCATGATACTCTACTTATCTATCCACCAACTCAAATATTGAAATATGACCAAAAATATGTAAATGAAAAGCAGTGGGGTTTTTTAAAATAAAGATATTATGCTGACCAGATATTTAGAAGAAAATAACTCATCTACATGTTGCTTTCGGTATAAATACTCTAATTAGAATGTGTTGAAATTTTATCAAAAAATGAGAATAATTGTAAAAGAATATATTAAAAAAATTATTTTTATTATCTTTTATTTCCTACTGACCTCAATTTTTGGGGCCCAAATAAATGTGCTTAGAGTGAGTGGGTGAGTGAGTGAGTTTAGTTTTACACCGCTTTCAGCATATCATAGCAATATCATAGCAGGGAACACCTGAAATGGGCTTCACACATTGTGCCCATGTGGGGAATTGAACCCGGGTCTTTGGTGTGACAAGCAAACACCTTAACCACTAGGCTAGCCAACCACCCTGTTAGTGCTTAGAGTGTCTGTGTGTGCTTGTATTAGTCCAAATACAATGCCTCAGTTTAACATGGGCAGCCATACTCAGTTGACCAGTGGGGCAGTGGGGTAGCCTAGCGGATAAAGCGTCCGCCGAAAACCCGGGTTTAATTCCCCACATGGGTACAATGTGTGAAGCCCATTTCTGGTGTCCCCCGCTGTGATATTGCTGGAATATTGCTACTAGTGGCATAAAACTAATCTCACTCACTCACTCAGTTGACCAGTCCTTGTTCATCCTCTTAATGCTGAACACAAGGCAGGGCAACAACATGTACATCTTTTAGTTCCGGCAGCCAGTTGGATGAACCACTGACCTTTCACTCTCAGTGCAGATGCTCTATCCACTGAACTATAAGAAGAAGTCAGACATTATGAAACTCTAACAATAAAGTTTTCATGACGACTAACGAGATCGGGGGGTTCAGACTCGCTGACTTGATTGATGCATGTCATCGTATCCCAATTGCGTAGATCAATGCTCACGATGTTGATCGCTGGATTGTCTTGTCCAGACTCGATTATTTACAGGCTGCCATTATATAGCTGAAATATTGCTGAGTGTGGCGTTACACAATAAACAAACAAAAAAACTACTTTTTCAAACAGGGGCAGTGGGTAGCCTAGTGGTTAAATTGTTAACTTGTCACGTTGAATACCCATGCTTCTTCTCAACATGAGTACAATATATGAAACCCATTTCTTGTGTCCCCTGCAAGATATTGCTGGGATATTGCTAAAAGTTGCATAAAACCCAACTCACTCATTCTTTTTAAACAGACATTGTCAATATTTCATAGGTTGGTAATTTGGTATGGATGACAATTTCCCCCATGAATCCTTTCTGCCAAAATATGATATAGTTGTGTCTAATTTTTCTGTCCAAGTGAAACTCACAGAAGTCAAATGAGCATTTGCATAAATTTGCTCAAATCCTTCTGATGAATGTAAAGCAGGCTGGAGCAAGGCTGTTGCACGTTGCATGATCCCCAGGGAGTTGAGATTGATAATACATTGTGCCGTTTGAGACTGACATCCAATGATCGAGGGAAAAACAAAGCGCCTTTGAGCAGGTGATCTGGATAATGGTGCTATATAAATATATATAAATAAAATATAAATAAAAAAACACACATGTGCAATATATCGTGAGTACACACTGACTTCCAAACCAGTGGGAACCACAATCTGGTATGATTTATCCATGTATCATAAAGGATCATTGTATAAACAAATCAGTAAAATACCCATGATATACGGAATGCCAAGTAATGCATATTAAGAGAAAATGTTCCATGTTTAAGAGATGTGTTACATATATGAAATATTGAACCACATGAATTTTTTTCTGATTCTGAATCTAAATAATTACAGTATTACAGAGTTCGGTGCAGATGAATACCAAATCAATAAATTCCAGACTAAGTAGTAATAATGCATTAATGTCCTCATAAACATACTTTGAAGTTTGACAAGAAAATTCATTAACGCTAACAATGGGAGATGAAAGTACTCAGAGCTCCAGTAATCGATGTAGTTAATAGCTTTGTCTTTATACTTATAAGCACTAGATGTCTTTTTCCTATATGTGATACAGGATATCTAAAGAGCAATGGAAAAACACAATAGAGACTAGCACATGTAATAATATTAACATGCCCAGTACAAAGCAATTAACAATCTCAGTGCCCTGTTGCCATAGGAATAGGCTGTGTGACTTTGCAGTTTCATCCAGCAGTTATAGCAGGATCTGCTGAAATTGAGTTTGAATCCTATATTGTGATGGTTTGTGTGTGCCATTGCTCATATGTTTGGCTGAAGTAATGCATGTCTTGATAAATTGTCAAGTTTAGAATGCAGGTATATATACCTGTAGTACTGTTCAAAGTGGTATAAAAGCAATTATCTTGGCTATGTTAACTGTTCGTAGCAATATATAGCAATATATATATATATATATATATTATATATATCAATATATATAATATATATGTGTTTGTAATAATTGTCAGTAGCAGCAAATGATTGAAATACTAGTAACACAACATCAAATGCTGCTATGGCTGGATTTGAACCTGAGTCAACTGAACAGCACTAAGTGCCTTTTGAAAAGGGTTTTGTACTCTATTTAGAGTTACCTGCCCCTTGTTTTTCCACAAGGAAATGGCTGACTTGATTGACATTGATAATTTGAGAAGTTTGGGAATGTGATAGATTCTAGATGGTTGGTTGTGCCTGTGTAAGTGTGTCTAGAGAGACCGGATTTGTATTTAACCTAACTGTCTGGAAACACTGATTTATTTCATGCAGTTTGTAACCATAATTCTGATTCTCAGTTCAAGCCACACAGTGTTACGATCCAGGTTAGATTTGGTCTTTAGTAACCCATGCTTGTCATAAGATACGACTAACGGGATCTGATGGCCAGGCTCGCTGACTTGGTTGACACATGTCATGGTATTCCAATTGCGTAGAATGATGCTCATGCTGTTGATCTTTGGATTGTCTGGTCTAGACTCGATTATTTACAGACCGCCGCCATATAGCTGGAATATTGCTGAGTGCAGTGTTAAAACAACATCAAAACCAAACCAGTTCCAGCAGAGAGACCGAGCTCTTTCAAGACAATCAACAATGAAAATATTCTAAGCAATCATGAGTGCACGTACATTAATTCCATGGCCTGCTACTTCTTGTTATTACAGTGTTTTACATTTTTTATTGAATACCCAAAATTGTGTTTTTTAATACATTTATAAAATTTACTGACGATTATACATTAATCTTCTCTGGTTTTCACAATTCAGCTCTGTACACACACCCCTGGGGGCAGTGGGCTAGCCTAGTGGTTAAAGCAATCGCTTGTCACGCCATAGATCCAGGTCTGATCACACACCCACCCCACCCCACCCCACCCCATGGGTACAATGTGTGAGGTCCACTTCTGCTGTCCCCAGTTGTCATATTTAGGATATAAATGTACTGTGTTGGAAAACCAGAGGTATATAACGAAATTATAATAGCTCTAAATTTGATTTAATACCGAACACGTAGCGTGAGGTTTTAAATAAATTTTTTTAGATCTATTATAATTTCGTTATATACCTCTGGTTTTCCAACACAGTACGTTTATCTCCATTCTACCATAACCGCGTTATTAAGATTTTGCAAAAATACATACTGTGTTGGAAAATCAGAGGTATATAACGTGATTATATACCTCAGAATGACTTTGATTAACCAATCACAATCCAGTATGAGAAATCTAGACTTGCTTCATTTAGGGCTTTAGCACTGCAGGGAGGTCAAGGTTGTAGGGAAAATAATATGGTTCAGGGACTGTGAGACAGACTAAACGAAACTCACTCTCACCAATTTCTGGGTTAATGTTTAATTTGAAATCACCTCATAACACTTAGTAAACAGTAAATACCATTTTCTCCTGCTTAGTCATTGAAGACTATAAAGGACTGAAGTTAGACCCAGTCAAAGAATAAACCTCAAAGAGGTTGACATTTCTTGAACCTGTTAGACTTGCTTCATTTGTGGCTGTAGAATTAGCATTACAATAAGGGCTATTGTATTATATTGTTCATGGACTCTTAGACAAACAAGGGCATGGCAAAAACCAGACTTGTATTAGAGGATTTACGGTACGTCAAAACCATGATTCCTTGCTACAGAAAACATGGCTTAGCACAGGTATGACATCAAACAAGCACGTGGTATATACACAGGCTAAAAGCAGACATCAGCAGTACTGTTAATTAAACAAACACATTAACAGCCCCAGTTTATAGGGGATGGTTTCTAAATGACTTAGTAAACGCCCAACCCGCTTGCTGTAGCAGATGGTATCGAAGCCAGACATGTTAACCACAGATGAGCTGAGTGTTTTGTCAATATGAAGACATTGGCAAAATACTGAATGAAGACCACAGTCAACAGATTCATCTAATAGGATAATAGCTTTTTGACATTTGTAAATCAATGATGAAATGTACATCATTGTCAATATCAATTTTTGTTAATCACAGTAATATAACATTTTACTTTAAAAAACCCTGAGTGCTGGAGAAATAAACTGATGGGTTTGACGCAAACAACCTGAATTATTACTGTCTGATCAACCATGCTGCCATAGAAAGTAAATGTACTATATTGTTCATGTTAGGTATATCACATTTACTTAAACAGAAATAGAAACAGAAGTATTAGTTGTAAGGTGATGATAATTGATAAAACATTGACTGTAGGGTTTCGACCTATTTCATGACCTATCAATATATTTTGGATGATTGGGACCATGAATTAGTTTTGAGATATTGGAATTTGACACTCCTGTTCCAGGCTCAGTGATAGATACAGGACAAGGCAAAGCCAAACCATTTGTTCTTGTACCCATGCTGTAATGTCAATCTAAAGTACTGGCACAGGTTCTTCACCTATCCTTGCTTGAAATAGTACTTACAGATTTAGGAATTTGTGACAGGAACTTAAGATGTGATTTTTTAGATAGAGAGAAAGAAGCTCGAGAAAAGAGTATGAGATAATAAGAAGCTAATTAGACAGGATCTTGTGATTATTGCTGGAAGTATAAGCTGGAAGTAACATGTGTTATATTTGGGTTTACACTTTCTTAGTAAAGTACAAATTCTAGTACTTTTTGAGTTGAGCCCCATCCGGGATTCAAACTCACACCCTCAGAGTCAGCCACCTAATCGCCAGCACACAAAGTCAGCCGCCTAACCCTCTCAGCTACCGCATGACTTCCACTTCCACTTAGCTGAGGTGTGTGAGTTGAATCCTGGATGGGGCTCAACTCAAAAAGTACTAGAATTTGTAGTGTAATCCCAAATATAACACATGTTAAGAAAGTGTAATCCCAAATATAACACATGTTAAGAAAGTGTAATCCCAAATATAACACATGTTACATTTGACGACTTTCTAAATGGCATTGTGTAATCATAAGAAGCTGGAGGCCAGAGTTTGACATACGGGTTTGAGATAGGAAGTTGAGGTAGGAGTTTGAGATAGGATGGTAGGAAGTTGAGGTAGGAGTTTGAAATAGGATGATAGTAAGTTGAGGTAGGAGTTTGAAATAGGATGATAGGAAGTTGAGGTAGGAGTTTGAGATAGGATGGTAGGAAGTTGAGGTAAGAGTTTGAGATGAAGGAGTTGAGGTAGGAGTTTGAGATAGGATGGTAGGTTTGAGAATGGGATGGTAGGAAGTTGAGGTAGGAGTTTGAGATAGGATAGTAGGAAGTTGAGGTAGGCGTTTGAGATAGGATGGTAGGAAGTTGAGGTAGGAGTTTGAGATAGGATGGCGTTTAGGAAGTTGAGTTAGGAGTTTGAGAAAGGATGGTAGGAAGTTGAGGTAGGAGTTTGAGATAGGATGGTAGGAAGTTGAGGTAGGAGTTTGAGATAGGAGAAATGGTGCCGGGGAAGTAAGTTCATACATGAAGCAGCAGTGACAGGTTGGTCCTGAGTATGTATCATAATACAGTGGAGATATAATGTACTCTGGAGAATCAAGGCAGACTGTTTATAACTACTGGCATCATCAGTTTCCACTCCGATAAGACATACATGGTCATAAAATACAAACAAATATAAGGGTAGTTATAATATGGTAACTACATCCTGATACGGTTGATAACATTTAGTTCAAATGTTCAATAGGGAAGTCTGTGAAGTGAAAGTCTGTTTCAATCACTTTGAAACTTCCGAGTGCAAACATGACTCAATGACGTCACATGTTTTTTTTCACCTACTTGACGTGCTATTTACATCGTGCACAAGCCATATGATTTTCTGATAGGAGATGTTAACAGCAAATGGACGATCTATCACTTAGGATTTTGACAGCACTAATTTTGAAAACTTTTAAAAATACTATATCAATTTCCAAATGCAGATCACTAAATACAATACGAGAACCATCATGTTCCAGGACTCAGCTGATGATAACCGTGGCTACCTCTGATGTGAATGGGGTGCCTTCTGTCAATAACAGAAGTTTGAAAGTTTGATTTTGTCCATTTCCATGGCAACAAGTGGCACTGACAGTCAATGAGATAAGGCCATTTCCGGACCTTATCTGAGATCCACTGAACATTTCTATAAAAACATTGCAATAAGTGAGGATGGTAATTGTCCCAGCTCTTGTAAGTGTAGCTGCACAGTTTGCGCTCTGGATGTTGGTTGTAAAAAATTAGGGATATTTTTTATCGATGTTTCATCTGGATTTATTATGGGAAAATCTGTACTCATATCTGATATTAAGAATGGGCTGACCCTGAGCTTTGAGTGAGTGAGTGAGTTTGGTTTTACGCCACTTTGAGCAATATTCCAGCAATATTACGCTGAATGTTCTTCACACATTTCACCCATGTGGGGGATTGAACCCGGGTCTTAGGCGCAACAAGCGTACGCTTTAACCACAAGGCTACCCCACCGCCCCTATGAGTTTGAGCTTGGAGCAGTGTTGAGAATGAACCCATCCCACTATTGGCTAGAGTTGATCTTGTGTTACAGTATAAACAATAAGCTGAACATGTTACAGGCTTTAGCTGGTCTTGGTTTAACATGGAGAATGAACTGATCATTCATGCATTTAAGCTGGTATAAATAATGCTTTTTATCAGAACATATTAGGGGTGGTTATTGCACAAATGAAACAAGGAAATATCCGAAGATTTCCGAGTGTTACGAAGTTTTCCGAATGCAAGTCAAAATACCGGTTTTCGATCGGCGTACCGCAATACGTATCGTTGTTATGTCTGAACCGGCAAATACCGGTAAACCGGTTATATTGCACAGCCCTAGAAAATATCTATAATAATATCAAATTTTGCACATTAAAGTAAAATGGGGTCAAGGCATATATTAATGCAAAACCCATGCAAAGTCTATTAGAGATTGTTTTTAATATCTCCGTCAACATCACACATAGTGATGTATATATATATATATTCCCTGTTTTCAAATTTTCGGTAAATTGAAATGGAATTAATTAAAGCAACATGCATGTGTCAAAGCTGCAAATGAACATGCAATATATTGTGTGGTTCTTTTTAAAAAAGGCGGTGGGGTAGCCTAGTGGTTAAAGCGTTGGCTCGTCACGCCAAAGACCGGGTTTGAATCCCCTACATGGGTACAATTTGTGAAGCCCATTTCTGGTGTCCCCGCCGTGATGTTGCTGGAATATTGCTAAAAGAAGCGTAAAACCAAATTCTGTCAGTCTTTTTAACAAAGCTCTATTGTATTCAGGGAAACAGTGTTTATGAATATTACACTGGAGCCTATTGTACAGTGGGAACAGGTGCCCCCACAAGAGTGACATGGAACTTCAGTGTTCTTGGCATCAGGCACGTCTCACACGTTGAAGGGGCAGACCCGGAACAAATAAAACAATGCAAAATGCAAAATGTGAACTGAATCTCACTAGCTTCTCATCAGAATTGCAAGTGTGGTGCTGTTTTGAAGAATAATGACGTGCTGAAACAATAGACTTAACCCAGAGTAGATGTGTGATATATCATATGAGAATATCAGATATGATGAATATTTTTGAAATTTGTAATGATAAGCTTTTTTTCACTGATATGATACATCTGTATGTGTGTGAATATATTTTGACACCTCCGAAGAAGGTCCCATTGGGTGTACCATGAGCAAACTTGGACCAATCGATCTGAGAGAACAAGGGCAGTAAGATAGCCTAATTGTTAAGGTGTTTGCTTATCATGGTGAAGACTTGGGTTTGATTCCCCACATGGGTCCAATGTGTGAAGCTCATTTCTGGTGTCCGATGCCATGATATTGATGGAATATTGCTAAAAGTGGCATAGAACCAGACTTATTCACTCTAAATATACAAAGTGTGGATTTTTGAACTAGTCAGCAGTCAGCTTTCTAAAACAATTCAGTATGATGACAAAGACATGATGACATGGTGAAATGTTAAAAAACCACCAGATTTCAACATCTCTAAATCTGATTTCCCTGAAACTTGAAATACAATTGCCTAGTTGAATCTTATACTCAGACCAGGGGGCGGTGGGGTAGCCTAGTGGTTAAAGTGCCAAAGACCTGGGTTCGATGGACTTCACACATTGTACCCATGTGGGGAAGCAAACCCGAGTCTTTGGTGTGACGAGCGAACACTTTAACCACTAGGCTACCCCACCACCCCTGTTTTTTATAATAACCATGACTTTGTAAACTATCACCATGCTTTAGATTCCTGGGTGGTGTGGCCATTAAAGTGGCTCTTTTACTCAAGGCAGAGATGCCAACCCTAATTTAGCACAATTAATATTTTTGCCAAAATTAGTATTAACCTTTCGAAAGAATTTTCATATTTAATAAAGAAGCGATATATATTCTAAGAACTTGTTGTTAACATTGTATTCACCTCAATCAGTAGTAAATATCCGCATATACCTTGATACTGAATAAAATGTCGCGGGTTCGATCCCCGGCCGCGTCATACCAAAAGACGTTAAATTATGGTACTTGTTGGTTCCTGCCTGGCGCTCGGCATTAATAGGTTCAACAAGGACTGGTCGGCTCGGAGTCAGTATAATGTGTCTGAGTGGGGTATTCATGCTTCACTGCGACATGGTATCTCCGTGAGCTAGCACTACAAAACCAGCTTCAGTCTGGGCTAGTACAAGCAGCCGCACATACACATACACACGCATGCACGTTGTCATATGAGCGAAAGATTCTCAAGCACGACGTTAAACCCAATTTCACCTCACCTCACCTCTCTGCAATGATGAAGCCCTAAATGAAGCAAGTCTAGATTTCCTCAGGTTTATGGGTGATTTAATGTTTCTGTATTTAGTCTTTTATCTAGTGGTTGTATAAGTCATTTTTTTATTGATAATCACCCACAAGTAGCCAATTAGTGAGAATCTCCCATCTCACTGGGGCTTCTTTTCAATTTAAATGGAATTATTTGTTTTTTTATCAAACTTATATATATTCAGCGTTAGTCTTCATTACCACCAAATATCAAGTTCATGGTAACTGATTCTTTACATATTCATCCCCAAACTTTAAACAGGATTGTTAGAACTGACCACTATCTGTTGGGAGGCCAGAATTTATCAAGAATAATTTATCTCACTAAAAGTTGTTCCTAGTCCTGTTGAATGGAACAAAGTTGTGTGTTTTATAAAACATTACATTGTTCATCTTTTTCAAGGAAACAAATATATACATGTATTTTGAATTAGCAACTTAAAGGCACAAATTTACACCACACTTCTCTAAAAATAAATAATGCATTTCTCTCAATAATACTATCAGCCCCCAGGGAAGCTACCATATACAGTACAACCAGAAATTATTGAGAATTTAAGATTGTAATTTTTAAAAAAATTCATTCATTACTCACGTATTAAATGTGAATATTAGCAGAACATAACTCCAGATTCAAAGACAGGTGAACAGTTAGTATTTTGTCAAGTCACCATGGGCAGCAATGCAGGCTTCAATGCTGGCGGGGCATACTACTGATCAAAGAAGTTAGAAAGTCGTGGTCCATGCTGTCCCAATATCGGACCACCTCTTCTTTCATTTCAGCAATATTTGTCTGATTTTTCTTATTGACTCTTTCCTTCATAAGTCCCCAAACATTTTCTATTGGATTTAGGTCATGGCTATAGCTTGGCCAATCTAATAATGTCATATTTTGTGTCTGAAACCAGGCCTGTGAATGCTTTGAACGATGTTTTGAGTCGTTGTCCTGCTGGAAAATCCAAACATTGCCTTAGAACACGTGAGCAGATGGAAGTAAATGTCCTCGATAAAATATCTATGTACCGCTCACTGTTCGTATTCCCTTCAAAAACACAGAGGGGCGTTGCCCCTAACACAGATATGCCACCCCACACGTTACATTTCGGACTGTACTTTGGGCGCTGATACAAAGGTTTTCAGTTTGTTTGGTCCAGAATTTCAGTGTATTAGGAAACAGCCACACAGAACTTTCATCTGAGAAAATCACATTGTCCCAGTTAAAATTCCTATGCTGTAAGCACCAGTTCAACCTTCGCTCCTTTTGTTCAGGTTTCATGATCGGTGATGGAATTCCTCGACTTTTCTGCCAACCCATTGCATGCAGCTCAGTTCTACTTGTCTCCTTACAGACAGCCACAGTTCCTCTATCAATCATATCCAGCCTTAAGTTTTCTAAACTCCTTCGTTTGTTTTTAGAAACAAGAATACCAAGCCGCCTCCTGTCACCGACAGTCAATGCTCTGGGCCTACCTGCGCCTCCCTGGTGCTCAATGCCATATCCATTTGCAATATTTTTCAAAACACGATAAACAGTGGACGAAGGGATGCCTGTTCTACTTGAAATCACTTTAGCTGATCTGATGTCCTTGTTATAATACTCTAAAATCAACTTCCTCTTACGTATTTAGATTACAATATTTAATTTAAAAATTCGAATGAATTAATGCAACGTTGCCCTCTTCTGGCTGAATATTATTACTAGCGAACCCGATAAAACGTCCCTTGGAACGATCTTTACGAATATCATATAACACAACTTGGGATTGAAACCAGTTCGGCAAATACCCACAACACTGTATACGATAATTTTCGATGCACGGAGTAATTTACATTCCATATATGGCAATTATTCTCTGTTTGGAAGCTGTTCGCCTCGATGTTTCAATTATCAATTTCAGGCAAGTCATAAGGGATAATAAGTCTTTTATTGCATCAACAGAAAGCTAAAGTGAGTACATATGCCCCAATATATGTAATATAGGCCAAAACATTGTTGAAAATGTGTGACATTGTGCCTTTAAATATCCTGTATGGAAACAAGTTTCGGTCTAGAATATCAAATACTGGCTTCCTGGTGGTTACAGAGATCTACTAAAAAGCCAAGCTGTCATAAAAACCAGATGAGCTCATACTGGTGACAAAATGTTCTGTCAGAAATTTTAAGTGCTGCAATCTGTCACATGAATACACACTACTGTAATAATTTTACGGAAAGGATAAAAACTCTGGCAATGATAAATGCATTTCATAACAGTTGCTTCCTTAAAAGTTGTCATTAACCATAAAATAAATGCACAGTCAAAATAATTATCATTTATGTCTGTGTAGCCACATGGTAATATAAAAAAACAACCAAAACACTGGAAATTATGCTCAGGATGTTGAACTTTATTATTTAGAGTTTCTCGGACAAATTGCCATGTATCTGGAGGGACATTTATATACATGATAAAGTTTATAATGTTTTGTTGCTTTACACATTTATTTGGGCCCCCAAAATTGAGGTAAGTAGGAAATAAAAGATAACAAAAATATATTTTTTAATATATTCTTTTACAATTATTCTCATTTTTGGATAAAATTTCAGCACATTCTAATTAGAGTATTTATACCGAAAGCAATATGTAGATGAGTTATTTTTTTCTAAATATCTGGTCAGCATGATATCTTTATTTTTAAAAAACCCACTGCTTTTCATTTACATATTTTTTGTCATATTTCAATATTTGAGTTGTTTGATAGATAAATAGAGTATCATGAAGAGGGGCAGTGGGGCAGCCAAGTGGTTAAAGCGTTCGCTCGTCCCGGGTTCGATTCTCCACAGAGTACAATGTGTGAAACCCATTTCTGGTGTCCCCCACCGTGATATTGCTGGAGTATTGCTAAAAGCGGCGTAAAGCTAAACTCACTCACTCACTCACTATTTTTATTTCAAAGAAATCTGGATAGGTAAAAAAGCAAAACTTGCTCCAGGTAATGTGCTGAATCAGCTGGTTAGTATGCACAGATAGTGTAAACATAATGTACAATTGCATAAATGAAATACATAAAGTCAGTGGTATCTGTGGAAAATTGTAATTATGCAGATATTCTTGCTAGGTAAGTTTAAAATTGCTCAAATCTTTTGCTTTTGACAATAAAATCTTTAAATTTGTTTGGACCAGCCAAAATACAGTACTAGAAAACTATGATTAATTTATTTCATGCTTTGGATTTATCAAATCTGTAAAATGAAAAAGTGATACTTCAGCTTCACAGAAATAGGTTACCTTATTTGAAAATAAATATCTTAGAAAAATAAATAACACAAAGTCAACAATTCAACCCACTCAGCCACCATTGCTTCCAAAAATATTGAAGTCTGACAATTGGTAGTCTTTTAAATTTGTGTTCCACTATGATATCGGGATTGGGTGGTCAGGCTTGCTGACTTGGTTGAATCATGTCATCATATCCCAATTGTTGAGATCGATGCTCATGCTGTTGATCACTGGATTGTCTGGTCCAGACTTGATTATTTACAGACCACCGCTTTATAGCTGGAATATTGCTGAGTGTGGCATAAAACTAAACTCACTCACTCACTCAACAGACTGTCCCATGGCAGTTGTGGTGTAGAATTACCTTTATAATGAGTTGAAACATGGGCATATCTATGCCCAAACTCTACTGCACAAGATTAGATCATGATTCATCAGAATAGATAACAGCGTGTGTACAACAAGGAAAAAAGATTACCTGAGAACAAACATCCCAGCACAAATCAGGTTTGAGACTTTATCGCTGACCTACATAGTGAGACAAAAATGTGTGTTTTTAAGGCAAGTTTGGATTAAACTGAAACTCCCCAAATCCATTAATCTCTTTAAATAATCTGATCAAATACCACTATCTCCTTAAGATGCTTGTATCTCTACAAGCCTATATCTAATGACACCTCTTTGGAAAGTTATGTCAGGTTAACCCTGAACGAAATATTTTTAAGAATATGTGGCTTCTTGACCCAATCAGATATGAGCTTTCTTTATCTGTTTGGCTTAATTTCTGAGCCACTTCCATGGTAATTAGAAATGGCAAAGTGAATGAAATATTCAAAAAGAAATGGTGCCACATTTTCGTTCAGAACAGGACAATTCTAATAAATTTTGTCACCCATGAAGATCCAGGTTAGAATTGGTCTTCCATAACCCATGCTTGTCCTAAGAGGCAACTAACAGGATTTGGTGGTCAGGCTCGCTGGCTTGGTTGACACATGTCATAGTATCCCAATTGTGCAGATTGATGCTCATGCTGTTGATCAGTGGATTGTCTGGTCCTGGCTTGATTATTTACAGACTGCCGCCATATTGCTGAGTGCGGAGTGAAACTAAACTCACTCACTCACTAATAATTTTTATGATGCTACATCTGATATAGGGGTGACTATTGATGGGGAAACAACTATTGCGATAGATTCACGACTATTGCAATAGTTTTTTCCTCTCCTTGAATTGTCTCATTTGATTAGTCATTTCCCCAATGAATGTATAGTTTATACGGAATAAATACAAGCTGAAGTAGTTTAAGTGTCTTTCTGACAAGAAACTTGAAACCCAGATCAAAGACGTACCCGGGGTATATACGTCTTTGCCCAGATCAAGTTTGCTTAAGAGGTAACAGGGGTGGGCAACTCTAAATCAAAGTGAACGAATCTGAAACTTGCTGTATTTTGCGCTGCACATTTATCAACGGAAGTCAATAATTAAACTATCGATAGTCACACATACTATCGATGCATCAACAATTTTTCGGTTCTACCATCGATTAATTGCTATCGGAGAATCAACAATTGCAATCCATCGATAGTTTGATGCATCGTTACAGCCCTAATCTGATATGAGAATCCAGGAAAAGAGCAATGGCTGGCTATGTATAAGTTCAGCTGACAGGACCTCTGGACATCCTGTCAGAACATCATTCACAGAAGTATCATATTAATGTAAACAATCTGACATTGCAAAATTCATCATTCACTCTACATTCATACATCACTCATGAATATTCATAGCCAATAGGATGGAGACCAGAGAACAATGAGGGTTCACACAATGGCAGCCTTTCTCATACAACACCACAGCCTTGCAACCAGCCACGTGCACTCTGCACAACTTCATCATCGGACAATGGTCACATCCATTCATGATTCATGAATATAGTTGGGCTCATTTGACTTCAGTGACTTAAAATGGACATGCTGAATTTATTGATGGAGGAATGGACTGTACACAAAGCCATGAAGTATTGACTGTGCACCGTGACAGACTTTAGAGTTGTTTGAATGACATTGATGACAAATCAGTCACATCTGCAAGAGAATACTGTGATAGGTTTATTGAACATAAAGACGAGGATAACCATTAAGGGTTTTATATGAGGAAGTCTTCAGACTCTGGAAGCTGTCTTATGTAAACATAGAGGCAATGTTGTATTTATTACCGTGGCATGAAGGTAATTGTTGGCTGGAACAGGTGGAGATCATATAAACTATTTATAACACCATGACCAGATGTACCTCAAGGTCAGATCCAGGACACAAAATCAGAAATGTTGCAATGAGATTTTGTCAAAGATAAGAATTTGTATCTGTGTTTGTGTTTATTTCTTATGTGTGGTTTTGTTACCCAATTTATGCTTATGGTTTACAGCTAATTCACTGGGTGAGTGAGTGAGTTTAGTTTTACACAGATTTTAGCAATATTCCAGCAATATCATGGCAGGGGACACCAGAAATGGGCTTCACACATTGTAACCATGTGGGGAATCGAACCGGGTCTTAGCGTGACGAGCGAATGCTTTAACCACTAGGCTACCCCACTGCCCCCTGTTTTACTGGGTCTAAGCAGGATTGGTTTAACACTGTTTAATAATATTCAAATTATATTCATGTCGACATGACGGGGAAGGAAAGCCCACAGTGATACCATTGCTTGTTTGATATTTACTAATGCTGCAATTAATAAACTATGAGGTAAATACGATATGTTTTAAGAACTTAGAGAACAAGTTTGAATATGTATTCATAAACTACTCTATGTTAAATATAAAGATATTAAAATAACAAACATGTCATGTAATTTCTTAAGTTGAAACATTTACATATGTTCTATACACCAAAAACAGCAATACATTGCAAATGCCAAAGATGATGACTTTTATGGAGAAGCATGTACAGTGTGAATGCCCCACCCACCCAAGTTTATGTACAAAATCAATGACCCCCTCCCCCCCATAATTTCTAAGCATAATTTTAAACATGCATTTATGTACAAAATTGCTGCCTCTTGACATTAGTGTTGGAATTGGTTATAATCTCATAATTGATGATTGGTTCATTACACCCGATCAATCATCGAAAATAATTTGTTAGTGTCAATTATCAAATTTTCTTGTTATGTTTGTTAATGGACAAAAGTATTGTTGCTTTTTTCTCAAATTGCACAAAACACATTTGCAAATTTCACATCTTTAAAGGATTACTAGTATATTTGGAACATAAATTTCCTGGAATCTTTAAGATAAATTCAGTCATGACTGGCACATGCTTGTAGTGCATGAAATGTAACTTTAATGACACAGACAAAACCAACCTTGTGAAAAATATTGTTGATGCAAACAAGTGTTTGAAAGTTGTTTGTGTTTTATGAGAAAACATGATTGATTGCTTGGTAGTTTAGTCACTACAACCAATCATCGATAATTTGAATTAATCGGAACATTGACATGAGGATAAAACAAGGAATTGTGGATTCATAATTAGTGTGAGTGGAGTATCCAGAGTAAACTGAAACATGGTATCTATAAGTTGGCTAGCACAGTAAAACATAAACCATAAGTGGTGCAAGAATGGCACAAGCACCAACATACATAGTTTGTCATAAGGGCTGGATATTGCCCTGATTCTCATATTGCGATATATTGCAATAATTTAAGAGATATTGCAATATATATTGTGATATATTGAATGGAGGGTTTCTGCCCAAGTACGTACATCATAAATTCATAATTAAGCTCTCTGTGTGTGACATCACCTTCTTAGTTACACCATACTGTCAGGCTCCCAGTCCTCATTGTGCATTGCTGTATGCCAATGGATTAGAGATAAATAAAATGGATATAGAACCTTAATGTGGAATGTTTAATTGAGGTATTGCAACAAAGGTTTGAGAACATAATGATAAAGTATAGTAATAGTATAACATAAGTTTCATGGTCAGTGCTTCAACAGAATGCACTTCAATGCAGTATGTTGTAATGATTGTTACTGTATGTCAGTGATGAATTCAGATTCAACTCCAATATAAACATGTGTTAACATAAACTATTGCAAAATGAAACAAAAACAAGATTCAGGTGAACTGCTTGAGCTTAAACCCCTCATGTAACCTCCAACAACTGAGAGCCTTGACTACTATTTCATTATACAGTTAGTAAGACTTAGACCTTTTATAAATGACAAATTGATAACATATGTCTTATTATGAAACAAACAAAAATAACAAAATAATGGGAATCGTGAAATGGTCACTCAGAGCCAGAGCCTCTACTGATAAGTCCAAATAAAGAATTGGTCCATTTGAGGCCACTTAATTCCTCCAAAATGTAACATATATGAAACCATGAAACCCACAAAACGTAAAGTATTTGGTAGAATATTTAATTGGCACTTTTTGAGCCACTTATAAAGATACTCCAACTTGTAAAATGGTACATGAAACCAACAGAAATATAAATATATTTGGCACTTTTTGAGCACATTTGTTTGCTTTGGAAACCAAGGGCAGATAATTCAAAGGGAGTTAACTCTGGATGACCGGATATATTGCAGAATCTGAACCATATTGCGTACACAGCCCTATTTGTCATACACACTCTGAAACAAGTATATCTAATGCACCCAATGTGTAATAAACCTTTGGCAAGTCTAGATTACTACTGCACTGAAAATGATGAAAGTTTCTGGCTTTAATAATTTATTGAGATAATTTAACAACTTTGTTTCTTTAAAATGTTTTCATCTTCATGAGTAGATGTAAGTCTACCACACACATACAGGTACAGGCATATTTATATTTGAATGCAATTATTTTGATTCTGATGTTCAAATGAAATCTTCATTTACAATTTACAATTCATCTGAGTAGGAGCTTTATAACAGGTATATGATTAATGATTCTCATT
Organism: Haliotis rubra; assembly: GCF_003918875.1. NCBI lineage: Eukaryota > Metazoa > Mollusca > Gastropoda > Lepetellida > Haliotidae > Haliotis > Haliotis rubra. The sequence goes on along the minus strand of NW_025765170.1, from coordinate 1,536,671 downwards.
CTCCTTTTATTAATCTTTCTCTGTAGTGGATCAGTTAAAGGCAATCAATTACCATATGTTTTGCTGCATCTAGTAAAATCATATCTTTATCAGCTTCAGAATACATCACAGCTGAGTGAGTGAGTGAGTTGGGTTTTACACCACTTTTAGCAATATTCCAGCACATCACAGCTGGAATTGCAGATCCATATATATTTGGTCCTAAACCTTAGTCCCATTGGAAGCTTCCATAAACAGTCGGACAACTGATAAACCAGATCACCTACTTTGTGTAACCCTCTGGAACTGCGTATACCTTTGAGATCAATATATACAAAAAAAATATCTCTGGCACTGTTCAAAATATCTAGCATTTCTAAAATACAAATTATATAATAACCCGTAAACAAGATTTATCTAGTGTTTTGTGGTCATGAGTCATGCGACGGTGTCATGTTGGTGTTCAGTTTAGCGACAGACTTTCCCGTTGTTATCATGACACGATCTGTGTCAGACTCCCAGGTCATCAGCTGAGCCTTGTTTGGCTCTAACGACGGTTCGCCACACCCTGATTATGTTATCAGAACCAATCAATAATGATCACGATCATGAATGAAGGAGGCAATCTCGACATAATAACACAATGACTGCTACGACTCTATCAGCTTAGCGAAAACAATTGGCAATAATCCAAATCGGATGACTGCTAAACCCTCAAAAGTGAAGGTTTCACAGATACACTTCCGGATTCCGTTTCGTTAGCAAACGCATGTTGTGGATCTTCAAACACATGCCAAATGATTTGACTGCAGATATAATGTATATTTTATACACCACAATAAGAAATAAATGAAATAAAACCGATATTACTTACCAACTGCAATCCAAAATTCCAGATCCCCTACGCAAAGGCGACAGTTCGACACAATGTCTGTGGTTCCAAATTATGTTCTCACGTCCCCACTGTATAATTTTACTGTTATATTACTTTCTACATGCTTGACGCATTTAGGTTCGCTTTAATATAGCCATGCGATCCATAAACGGTCCACTCACGCCGGCCGCTGCGGTTTGGCGGTTATCCAAGCGATAAAACCGCAGGTGAAATTCGCGAACAACGTCAGACAAATATAACGCTAATTGTAACATTGCCCTAAGACGGTCCTGGCATTAATCTGACTCGTCTCATCTAAATATTTATGGATTGTAAATGCTACTTTCCCAGTAATTTCTGTCATGGATTATGAGTATATTGAAATACTGAGAAGCAGGGACACTTTATTGTCGAGCATGATACACACGCAAATCTATTGTGTTACTTTATACAAGGTTTAGTACGCTGATTCGTAAGAAGGCTTTACGAGCACGGGACAGTTGTAAACTATTTACGTTACTATGTGAGATTTTTTAGAGCCTTGGGTGTATAAAGCCCTTTCTGTTATCTTCTTTGAAAGGTCTGCACTGCCTGGTCGGCCTTCATCGACATATGAAAGACCTCAATTCTTCAGAAGCCGCGCCTTGACAAGAAACCGTGAATGGTCTTGCGGACTTCTTCGTTCTGAATGTGTAGATTTTGTCCTAACATTAAAAGAGCGGATCCTTAGAAATGGTTTTTCTTTCATGTTTTTTGCTGTTTGGAGAGCAGGTATGCCTTGGCTCTCGTTGTTGTAACACTCGCCAATAACAGAAAAGTCATTTATCTCTGTGTTGTAAAGAAATCGTTAGCTCTTTTTATACATGTTTTTTCCCAGACCTTGGAGAAGAGCTCTTAATTCTCACGTGCCAGCAGTGTTAGGGAGCTGAGGAATCTTTGTATTTTTTACATGGAAATAATTGTCAGGTATCGATTGTTAAGATCAAGGCCCTGTACACAATATTTGAGATTGTGTTAGGCATGTTGTTCTGATGAACCTAAGCATATGATATGCGGCATGGTGGACGAATGGTCCTATTTCATTTGTCATGTCCTCTGGTCAAGTCTGTTGGTAGTTGGGTCGTATTCATACCTCGTGGGAATATTCGCTACCATGACTGCTACGTTATGAGCCACGCTCTGGTGAAAATGCGAAGTAGTGAAATCCAGTTTTTATATTGCATGATGGCAGAGAGGTTTATACACAAAATAACTTGAGTTAATGTGCAGATTTTTTGGGTTGTGACAGGTCCGTAAAGTATGGAACTGTCCGTAACCCTTGGAAAGTGGCCAGACTCGGCGAGCTATCATTGATCAAGCTGAAACAAAAGGGCTTAACACCAAATGCCATCCATGCAGATAGGACTACAACATTAGGGGAAGGATGCCTCTTCCCATGTGACGTCAGTGGGTGGCTAGCAGTGTATAAACCTTGCAGGGAGAGTTTGAAGATTGAGAGTTTGAGGTCAGCGACCTCGAAAATGATCCAGAGAACCCACAACATGGCAATGATGACCGACGACGACTGTGCGTCGTTTTCAAGTTCAGTAGGGAATTCCTGGGAGAGAGTATATTCCATCATCACTACGAAGAAATGGCAAGGAAGAAAGTAACACTTTCGGTTCCAAAGTTTCTGATATCTGGTAAAAAATGCGCCTAGCACAACATGTCTCATGACTATCTAGCTCTGTTTGGAGTTTGTCCAGAAGGTTTCTTGCAGCGATAAATAATGTGATTGTGAATGAAACCTGGGTTCTGGGTTCACTTGAGACCTGAGACCAAACAACAACCAAAACAATGGAATCATGTTGCATCACCATCACGACAGAAGGTAAAGACTTTCCTATCAGCGAGAACGGTACCCTGTCATGGCGACGGGGTCATCAGCTCTTCAGAAAGGCCAGTCAATAAACAGAGGATATTATGCACTTTACGGGCAATTACTGGGTAATTAAGACTATGACACGAAGAAAGCCGACATGGTCTCTTCCGGCAAGGGAGGTGGGGTAGCCTAGTGGTTTAAGCGTTCGCTCGCCACGCCGAAGACCCGGGTTCGATTCCCCACATGGGTACGATGTGTGAAGCCCATTTCTGGTGTCCCCTCCGTGGTATTGGTAAAAGCGGCGTAAAACCATACTCACTCACTCACTCTTCCGTTGCTTCTTTACACAGTGCCAGGATATTCTGTTTGAGTATTCTTATCCCTGAGACCGCCTCCGTGGTGTAGTGGTTAGAGCGTCCGCCCAGAGAGCGGAAGGTCGCGGGTTCGATCCCCGACCGCGTCATACCAAAAGACGTTAAAATATGGTACTTGTTGGTCCCTGCCTGGCGCTCGGCATTAATGGGTACAACAAGGACTGGTCGGCTCGGAGTCAGTATAATGTGTCTGAGTGGGGTATTCATGCGGCATGGTATCTCAGTGGGCTAGCACTATAAAATCAGCTTCAGTCTGGGCTAGTACAAGCAGCCGCACATACACATACACACGCATGCAGGTCGTCATATGAGCGAAATATTCTCAAGCACGACGTTAAACCCAATTTCACCTCACCTCACAATCCGCTCTAGCACAAATCAGTACTTTAATATTTTCTACGTGTGTGTGTGGCTTTATGCTCCTTCAGTACCAACCCTATTCTCCTGGTCTGGTTCCCTCAGATTTCCAGCATGAATCTCATGAATTAAGCTCTGAACTGGAACCCATTTCGAACGATGATGTCACAGCAGTTAATTGGATTTGTTTGGACAACCAAAAGGACTTCAACAAAATCGGGATAAATTCCCCCAACATTGTGGGCAAATGTGTATCAATCTGGAAAGGGATTGTGTAGCAAAATATATCGTTTTAATTGGTTCAGTTGAAGTATTTCGATGTAAGGACCTTTACAATCGACCTACTCATCTTTGTTTAAGGAGTGACGACACGCTCTCCATATCTCCTATAGCACAACATTTCACTTTCTCATGGGAATAATTTGATTGGAAGGCTATATTTAACGTGTTCAAAAGAATTAAAAAAAAATAAGAAACATGGGTCATATTATTCTTCGACCAGTACCTGGAAACTTCTTCGAGTGGCATTTAGAAGTTGGTGTGATGAAAAGCGGGGGAGTTCTATGGATATACAACTTCTTTAATATCAAAATGAGCGAAGTTTCGGTGTAGCTACTAACACGAGATTTTGCGGTGTCAGGACATCCAGTATGTCCAACAAATAATTTATTTTTACTACTAATAATAATATAAAATCTGAGGATTGTTTTTTTTTATTTTCCGGAACATAATGGTTTTCTTTTGAGTCTGACAATCCGGTGATTGATATTGTCAGCAACGATCCATGTCTGTTAACCCGATCTATCAGGCGCCTCTAGCATAGTTTGCTGGGGAGCCATTCTTTCTGACCCGGAATCCACACGTGTATGTCCTTTATGAAACCTAGCAATATTCCATTCCATGCGAACAATGAGTTTTGAATTTTTCTCAAGGCAAATACCTAACAGGCAACATCATGTGATTAAATCCTTAGTGAAGTACACGAGTTAGTGCTGTTATTACGCTTTGTCTGGTGTATGTAGTGTAAGTGTAGCTTTCAATCGTTATTCCATTCAATTAATTTCATCCAATATTATTTTCTAATTTCTTCAACTGAGCGGCGTGTAATCTACCTTACAGTTCCTTTCACAGTGTTCGAAATTAACGTCGGTCCTTAGGCCCGAAGCCGACTGAAAACTATTTGGATCCACAGCTTTTGTTTTCTACAGGTCCTTATGGCCGACAGCTTTTTCATCCCCAGTAACTTTTCAGGAGTATTATTTTTTAGAAATATCATTCAGTAATTACTAGGTTGTATCAGTCCCTAGAGTTAAATTAAACTCTTTAACTCAGTTTGTTAGTTGTCACATTTTTGCTTGCCGGGAATAACTTATATTGTAGCTAAAATATAGGGCCTACACAATCTGATCAGGACCCACAACTTTTTATGGTTCTGGGTCCTTAGGGCCTGCGGCTTTTCAGGGTTGAGGGCAAACACTGTTCTTTCCTCACCAACATAATTGTTATGAAAAGAAGCTTTTGTGAAAGACCAAGAACTCGGGGCTTGTTGACAATCCGGGGATCAAACTGTGTGAACCAAATGTGTGATGTGTGTGAACCCAGACGGCGTTGGCAGCTGCAGCAACTACCCATGATCTGTTACTCTGGGTGTTAAACGCGGTGTAAAACAAAATTCACCTATACAATGTAGAATAAATCCGACGGATTACAGTTAACCTGCTTGATATATTTTTGGCCTTATTCAAAGTCACCCCAAAGCCCTTTAAACCTCTAAGTTTAAAATGTACCAGCAATGCTATCATCACTTCCTTGAACAGTAATCGAACGAGGTAACATCTCACATTTAAGGTCCGCTTCAAAAGTCCGCTAGTGTTCAAACATGACACTTTTCGCGCCACGAGGGAGCAATAAATTACCAATTTGTAAACTTAATTTTTTTGTGTATTTCAATTCCAAAATTGACTAAAATGTTGCAAAAGATATTTTACAAATTAATAAAATACTCACACCAGATGATATTTATAGTAACCATAAAAAATGAGAAAATTATCTTTATGTTTTTCGAATTAATAACTTGTCCCTAAGACGGAAGTGAACAGAACGTTTGTTGATATTCCTGTGCTCTCGTGTGTGTAAGTGTATCTGTTAACCTTGCGATGCTAAGTGTTGTCGAATACTCGAGCAGCTCTGATGAAAATGACATTCATGATTCAACGGAAGCAATTCTTCCACCCACCGTCTCTGACAAACGATCAGCTTCACCGTCAAATGACACCAGCGATTGCAAACGCTTAAAAACTGTCGAGCCAGAAATTCGGTGAGTGAATATAAGCATATTGACGCCATGCGCGTGTCTAAGTGCACAACACATTAATAAGATATTTACAGCCATCTCAGCAAAGTAGCTCAGTGTCGTCCGCATAAGCAACAGCGGATGTGGGGTTATTTATGTTTTTTTTTATTCTCGTCTAGAATACAGAATTTAAATAAATTGAATTTTAGTTCGATGGCTCAAGGATGGATCGTGTCAGCTGGACGCATAGACGAATGCAAAATATGATAAGCTTAAGGGGTTGGGGGAGTCTTTCTGGAATGTTGAAAGTTATGAAAGTTTATTATTTGAAATGTTTCCTTAAAAGGAACTGAAAAATTTACAATAGAGTATCCGGGATATCACTCATATCAGGAACACTAGTTGTTGCTTCAGTTACTAATATAAAGGTGTTGTTCGTTTGTATAGTCTGTTTGCAGTGAAAATGCACTGATGAATTTCACTCTAAACAAAAAAGTAAATCGATTAAAGCGAAATTAAGATTGCGAATCCTCATAATTTTACCTTGCCAATTGAACATTCAAATCTCAGAATTTTATTCAACTTAGGATAAAAGTTGTTTAACAAACGATCATAGTTTCAAATCGCTATTATTGGGTTGTATTACAGGGGGTATGCACATCAAATGAAACACCGAGAACAAGTAGGGCTGGTCTAAGTTAACGCTCATTACGTACCGCATGTGCATTTGTTTCACTGTTCCATCTACTGCGTTTTCATTGCAAACAGACTATAATCAGTGTTTATACATCAGGTAATTCGGTATTTCCTCAGACGTGAAGACCAGCTCCTCCCTCTGCCTTCAGCAATACAGAAGTTGTATGATGATGGAACTGAGAAGACTCGCAGGGTGGATAACAGTAAACATTGTGGCCGGATACGATCCTTTGCTCATGTGGAAGGCAACTGGGCCACATTTGTGTATGTCCCAGGTATGTATATAATGGTATGTGGGTTGGGTGGGTAGGGTGGTGACAGCAGTAGGGTTGGGGTGGACACCGGGGAGGGTAGGTAGGGTAGGGTGGTGACAGGAATACCTACATGTTGGGGTTTGGTGGACATGGATGAAGACAAGTGGAGACAGTAGGGACGGGAATACAATTTGGGGTGGGATGGATGTAGAGCTGGTGGGGACAGGTGGAAACAGGGATGGGTCACAGGTGACAGGGAATGGATAGGAGTGTGGGTTGGTCGGACACAGAGACAAGGGTGGGGATAGGCAAACAGTAGAAATGGATGCAGATTAGATCGATACAAGGGATGATGGGACAAGAATATGGGTTGGATGGAAACAGACAAGCAAGGGGACATGGGAAGCAGTGGAGACGGATGGTGATAGGTGGATACAGATAGATACACCATATACAGGGATAACTGGGTCAAGAAAGAGTTGTACTGTAGACAGCTTGTGCACAGAATCGGGTTTGGTCAGGGAGTATGGACGCAGGGAGTTGGGAAGAGTTGGACTGCTGGTACCTTTCCTCAGGGGTGGAAATAACCCATTGCCCGACGCCCGAGCCCAGTGTTTTTTTCTGTCGGGCAAGCAAATTTGTATATCACACTGTACCGGTGTCCAGTTGATATTCCAATGTTAATTATGTTGTTTATTTAAAAAATCAACAAGAAAACGGCCGGTATAGTGGAAAAATTATCAGGGCAAGTGATTTTACATGTGCCACTGTACCGGAGTACATTAGCAATTTTAGAGTTATTTCCACCCCTGTTACTGTTTGAACCATGATTCATCAGTGATTTTCCAAATGATTCCATGATTTCCATGGCATGCAAATTGAGAAAAAAAATTAGTTATCTTTTAGAATTTGATCATTTCCCTGTTCATACATTTACAAATTTTGAGATAATAGGAAATATTCATTTCAACTGGGCATTTTTATTGTCATTTGCTACAGACTCTGGATTGATTGTCAACGCAACAAATCCATGTTGAGTGTAAGACACTTATGTGTGATGCATATTACAGAAACCTAATTTTTTAGATATCTTTGCCATGTCATATATGCTGTCATGTGAACTGAATTCACACATTCTCTTTTGTTGTTGATGTAGAGAAAAACGTAAGATTCGTCAAGTGTTTGTGTTTCTGTGTTCCAGTCACCCCTGACGACAGACTTCTGGAACTGTTCACCTCCCTGCTCTCATGCCTCCGCCCCCTCAAGTTCCAACTGATGTCAGATCACCATGTGACCCTCTCTCGAACCGTAGTGATCCGGCACCACTGGATAGAGTCACTCAGAGACTCCCTGAAGGAAAATCTCTCATCTTGTGATGGGTAAGAATTTGTCGTGTGTATAATACGAAATGAGTGATTCAGTGGATGTCTTAATATTTCACGACCCGTGAAGCTCTGGGTTAGAAGGTCAGTAACCCACACTTGTCGTAAGAGGCGACTAACGGGATCTGGTGGTCAGGCTCACTAACTTGGTTGACACATGTCATCAGTTCCCAATTGCGCAGATCGATGCTCATGCTGTTGATCACTGGATCGTCTGGTCCAGACTCGATTATTTACAGACCGCCGCCATATTGCTGGAATATTGCTGAGTGCTGAGTGAGCGTAAAACTAAACTCACTCATTTAATATTTCACAGTTGCCTGCCCATGAAGATCGGGGTTAGAATTGGTCTTCAGCAGCCCATGTTTGTCATAATGACGAACTGGTTCAGACAGTTAGTTTGAATATTTTGGTGCATTTTATAACTGCACAGTATTACCGTTATACCGGTATATCGCAATACACAAACAATACATATTACAATATGTTTTCTGAGAGTGAGTGAGTGAGTTTGGTTTACGCCACTTTTAGCAATATTCCAGCAATATGTGGGGACACCAGAAATGGGCTTCACACATTGTGTTCATGGGGGGATTGAACCAGGGTCTTATATGACGAGCCAACGCTTTAACCACTAGGCTACCCCACCGCCCTGTTTTCTGAGAACTGGTATATTGGGTAAAGAGCATATATGAAGTTTTTGTGATTATCTCTATGGTTTAAATTAAAATCTACACAGACTTTCATTCACAACAAATGTTGCCTTCGTTATTCAATGACAGATTAATTTGTATAAAAAAGAAAATAGAACCCATGACTATGCAACCTAATTTTGAGATTGTTGTTGTAAGAAACATAACATATATGTTTAGGGACTTAGAATGTAGAAAATAGGATTGCAATTGACATGCACAATTAGTGTCACACACTGTCAAACACTTAAGTTTGCAATATATCGAAATACGTATCGCAATACAGGTGCCTCTATATATATATATACCTAGTGCATGTCATCATCCCAATTGTGTAGATTGAATGATGCCAGTCACCTGATTGTCTGGTCCAGTCTTGATTATTTACAGACTAATAGCTGGAATCCATCGTATAGCTGGAATATTGCTGAGTGTGGTATTAAACTACAAACAAGGTAAACATGTAACAGCTGGCCAGTTCATATTGTGATAGTAAAGCAGATGCCTATCCTTACGCTTTGGGCGTAATTATTACAATTGTAACCATTAAATTACGCCATTACACTTAATCTGCGAAAATTATGGTTTTCTACTCGTTTTACGAAAATCAGTAATGTGGATAAATTTTCACAGGAAAGTGTTTATAACGCACAGGTGCAGGGGTGCACAAATGGCCTTGCACCAGGATAGGAATCGCAATATTCCAGCTCTTAGCACTCTTAGCATCGCTCATTCCAATTAACTTGTAAGGAATTAAAGTATTTTGTGTCACATGACCAACAATTTTCAATGTATGGAGCTTCATAATGATTGGTCACATATGTTTCTGTCTAGAATCTTCCTTTCGTGAAAAGGTGCACCATGTCGAAGCGTTCGGCAGACAAGTATTACACTTTTTAGGTCCAAATTACACTTTTTGACCTCCAGTATTACACTTAGGCCCCAAATAGGGTTGGCATCTCTGGTAAAGCCTTAACATAGGTCATAGATGTTTTACCACATCGGTAGAACACACAAAGATGGGTATTGGGAAGACAGTGCTAGGTTCTAATCAGGGATAAGAATACTCAAACAGAATATCCTGGCACTATGTAAAGAACCAGCTCTACACTCCCAAGAAAATGTCGAAAAACTGAAGCTATCGAACCACCATCAGACAGAGGCAGACCTTATATTCTTCTCTGAGTTTGGGGGTGGTGGGGTAGCCTAGTGGTTAAAGTGTTTGCTCGTCACGCCTTCCGGTTTGATTCCCCACATGGGTACAATGTGTGAAGCCCATTTCTGGTGTCCCCCGCAGTGATATTGCTGGAATATTGCTAAAAGCGGCATAAAACTAAACTCACTCACTTCTCTGTGTTTCTTTGGGACCAGAATTGTCTCCCTTAGTTACAGATTTTGTAATCAGCAAATATTGAGTCACTCACTTCTCTGCATTTCTTTGGGACCAGAATTGTCTCCCTTAGTTACAGATTTTGTAATCAGCAAACATTGAGTTGTACATGTCAAGTTTTTCATCAGTTACATGTTAGAAAAAAATGTTAAGACCTGTTCATGTTTGTGTTGTTTCTTTGTGAAGGAAGCTGATCTGATTTGTGCTACTGCTGAATGTAGTTTATGGATCAATTTTGTTGGCACTTAGAGGAATAAAAATATGCTCTTTGTAGTTAGTTTGTTTCATTTGTCATGTTTTAGGGTCATCAGACCTGTGAACAAAGTATTAATAATCACCCCCTTACATTTTGCAGCATGCCTCATGTCTCAGGAATCGAATAATCTTTGGAGAAATCTGGAGTTGCTCTTGCAGAACACTGTACATAACCTTGCTAAACATAGATATCTATGTGTATTAATCGTTTGTTGTTTCAGCTGTATCTGTGATATTGTGCAACCACGACTCTACACCAATGATGAGAAGACCAGGTGAGTGAGTGAGTGAGTTACAATTTATGCCGCACTCAGCAATATTCCATCTGTATGGTGGCAGTCTGTAAATAATCGTGTCTGGACCAGACAATCCAGTGATCAACATCATGAGCATCAATATACTGGGATACGATGACATGTGTCAACCAAGTCAGCGAGCCTGACAACCCGATCCCGTTAGTCGCCTCTTACGACAAACATAGGTTACTGAAGATCAATTCTAACCCGATGAGTTATCAAGTGGCCTTATTCAGGGTTTTATCTTGGGTCTGAAATGTGTGCCTGTGACAGGAAACTTTGAAATGTTTTGGGGTCAAACATTGAGATTATTTTTGAATTCTCTATTTTCCTGAAATAAACATGATAAAATGACCATTTATTATGAGTGTAATAAAGTAAAGTTCAGTATTAATATAAAGCCCTTTTCGAATTCATTAGTTCACTTGTCACTGTTTTTCAGAAAATCCAAGTAATCTTTGCCAAGATAAAACACTGACTTATGACATGATGTTAGTGACAAACTGTTAAACACAAGTTTCACCTATCAGTGTACATTTCAACTAAAGTGTTTCCTCTTGGCTTTGACATCAAAAACAGAGCTCTCCGAAACATTTTATGTGCTGAGCTGGTTGAAAATTGTAGGTATTGTCTTGTATGACAGGGCTCGAAAACTTAAAAAATATGTAGGGCGAGTAATATGAACTTTCCACTCTTCCTTCGTCCAACTTTCCCAATAGATCATGCATCACAATGAATATACATTTAAATTATTTTATTTCAAAATGTTTGCTTGGAATAAAACTACAATAAACAGTACTTACTTTGTCTTCTGTACAAAATCTTTGACAAAATTGAATTCATTCACCATTTAAGATAGCTGAACTTCAAGGAAAAAGAAAAATGTTACTTTTGGGTCAGAAAACATACTCGTCCTCTAGGACGAGCAAATTATGTTTTTCACTTGCCCGAAACAAATTTTGACTCGTCAATACGAGCGGACGAGTGGAATTTTCGAGCCCTGCTGTATGGAAGGAACTCAGACACAAATTAACAAACATGTGGATGGTATCAAGTAAATGCGTTCTTAAGTGATCTTTGAGGAATGTTTCTACCCAGGACGTTCCTGAGTCTGGAAGTTCAGGAGGAGGGGACTCACTTACGTCACTATGTGGATGTGGTCAACAAATGCTTCAAGGAGTTCCGATTACAGTCGTACTACGAGGTAGGTTACTCTGGAAGCTAGACTTGCATTTAGGTGATATTGGCTACAGAGGTTCTATGCAGTACTCTACAGTAGGGTTTCTCTATGATTAATCATTTTGTTTGTGAGAAAGAAGCTGAATTCCCTACTTGGGTACATCCATGGCACACCCTTTGATGAGATTGGTGGAATTTTGCAGGCTTGCTCCTGTTAAATGTTTGACTATACAGTTGGCCATTGGAATTGGTTTGATGTTTGTTATACAGGGCTGCAGATAATTTTTCAACATCAGGGAGTACGTACTCCTTATTTATTCAATATAGGAGTACTGGAAAACAATAAGAGTACATTAGAGTACTGAATGGAATTTAATGGAGTATCAGTAATCTTGTGTTTCGTTTCATATATGCACCACAACATTGCTACTCTTGTGTAAACAGGTCAATAAACAATAAAACAATACTCTTTCACATGAATATGTCTGTAAATGATTCTAAGACTGTAAACCATTACTGTGGTGCGTATGTGCTACGTTTTCTAAATTATTTCCTACCGTATCGTGCATATTTTTTACCCGTACATACGCCGATACGGCCCTTATCTGGAGCCCTGTTATATCTTGGCCTCACATCAGTTTGACATCGTATTATGATTGAATGGTCAAGAACGAGTGAGTGAATGTAGTTTTACGCCACCCTCAGCAATATTCCAGCTATATGGCGGCAGTCTGTAAATAATTGAGTCCAGACAATCCAGTGATCAACATCATGAACATCGATCTCCGCAATTGGGATACGATGACGTGTCATCCAAATCAGTGAGCCTGACCACCCGATCCCGTTAGTCACTTCTTACAACAAGCATGGGTTGATGAAGATCAATTCTAACCCGGATCTTCATGGGTTGAGTGAGTGAGTGAATGACTGAACATGGATCCAGAAGAGGCTGATGCAATCAAATAACCCTGTTGCCAAACATTGAATCCCTCAATTCCAGTACTATAAGAACAAGCTTTGAGGAACATCTCTAACTTTCAAGTACTGTATAAAAATAGGATGTATTCAGTGTGTGTTACTACTGATCAGGCAATAGAATGTAGTATCATCATCAGTCATTCAGGGATACAGAGAAACATATAGTCCTCATGCCACCTGAATTGGTGGTATCTTCCTACCACTGATGTTGATTGACAGATATGAATATTCCCATATTTCAGAATCCATCTTTTCACATCAGCATCGCTTGGTGCTTGGGAGATGTTACAGCTGATGTAACCGACCAAAAGTTCCGTCAGATGAAGGTAAAGTGTTACAGCAGACAATTTAGATGCACCTTGGTTAATATTGCCCCTGTGTTATATGGGCCTCCTGACATGATATGTCTTTCACATGACCTAGAGGTTTCCACAGGTAATTCCTTGATGTACCTACTTGTATCAAATACAGCTCTGATGATGCTCTTCACATGGATTAGTAACTTGATAATTGGATGATTTGTTATGCCATGTTCAGACATATATTGACAATTCAAAACCTGCAAGTTGACCCATGAAGATCAGATTTAAAACTGATCTCCAGGAACCCTTTCTTGTCATAAAAGGTGACCCATTGGATTGGATGGCCTGGCTAGTTTGGTTGATGCGTATCTTCTTATCCCAATTCCAATGTTCATGATGTCAATCAGTGGATTGTCTGGTCCAGATTTGTTTTTACAGACTGCCCTCATATTGTTAGAAAAATAACAGTGAATTCTTAGATAATAGACGTTTAGAATAATTTTAAAATCCATACTTTTAATCTTGGCGTTTCGAAGGTTTATGGTCTGCAGCAATTGTGATTGTATTTCAGAAAATGGTTCAAGTGTTTGGCCGGGAGAATCCAGATCTCAGTGTCCTCGAGGTTCAGGAGATCGAGTGCAAGTCAGGGAACAAGGTGTTCCGGTTTCCACTACAGCAGGACAGCTGACCCTAGGCAAATAAAATCCTCACACAACATTGCTGTTTGTCGTTTTAGTTTTAATATACCACTGTCTCTGAATTATGGATGGCCTCAAAACACTAGATTCCTTCCACAGTTTCATCAATGCCGTTCGTGACAGTCCTACTGAACAAGGTTCCTGTTTCCTAAACAGAGGACCATCACCTGATTCTAGAATTCCAACTGAAACTCAAGGCAGGAAGAGATCAATTTTGCAGAATTTGATCAAGGAATGTATCTTCAGCAACCTATCCTTGTCGTAACAGGTGACTGATTGGATATGGTGGTCAGGTTTGCTGACTTGGTTGAGACATGTCGTAGCCAAATACTGTTGATGTTCATGATGTCGATCATTTTACTTAATTGTTTATAACGCGCCATCGCGAGGGTTCGAATCCCGGATGGGACTCAACCCAACAAATGTACTGGAATATGTACTTTTCCAAGACAGTGTAATCCCAGATATGACATGTTACATTTGACCACTTTCTAAATGGCACCGTGAAGGTCCGGGTTAGAATATTGGCCTTCAGTAACCCATGCTTGTGGTAAGAGGCGACTAACGGGATCGGGATCGGGTGTCAATTTACGACAGACTTGGTACTGTGTTTGAACTGAAATACCATATGGATGGTTTCACAAGGAAGTTAGCTGTTCACGTATATTTCTTGTCTTGCATGACATTTCCGGTATTAACTACCTGTGAAGATCCGGGTTAGAATTGATCTTCAGTAACCCATGCTTGTCGTAAGAGGCGACTAACGGGATCGTGTTGTCAGGCTCGCTGACTTGGTTGACACATGTCATCGGTTCCCAATTGCGCAGATCGATGCTCATGCTGTTGATCTCTTGATTGTCTGGTCCAGACTTGATTATTTACAGACCGCCGCCATATAGCTGGAATATTGCTAAGTGCAGCATAAAACTAAATTCACTCACTCACTTTCTAAATGGCATTGTGTATTCATCGCCCTTATATGTAGCTGGAAAATTGCTGACTGTGGTGTTAACAAGACAACAATAATGATGTTTGCAACAAAATCAGGTTAAGTTACATGTTATGGGTGTACAACATTAAGTGTATATAAATTGTCATAAAACGTACCATTTAGAGAGAAACGATTTGCTGATAGTTCTGTCCGTCCGCAAAATATCCCAAGAGGCGTTCGTAAAATCGTCTATCTGTCTTTGCTTTGGACTGTCGTCATTCAGCTGTAATATTGCGTTAAGCAAACAAACACATGCTCATGATACAGTCGGAATTTTAAGCAGAGATTTCTAATGGATGGGGAAAACGTTTTGTCGTGTTTATTGCAAATTTCACAACATAACGCGCTATTAGCTGAACGGCACCTAAAATTACGACTTCCCAACTTGTGTTAGTTTAGAGAAAATTCACTCCGTAATGAACAAACCTGAAACCAGAGTTTTCCGCATGAAAAACGGACGCGGGACATTGTAAGAGGGGTGTATTCATTTAATCATGACCAGTTACTTTTCTTTGAATTTAATGGGCTGAATTGAACGGCTCTTCGGCAAACGTCATGAAATGGCTGCTGAGACCAAGCGAAAGCGAAAGATAAAAGTAATCAATTTAATTAAAACGAAAAACGAATGTAATTTATCAGTTATGAGGCTACCCCATTTTCATTTCAGCATAATTAAATCCCAGGACATGGGAAGGGACAAGTGTTTATGAAACATGCTATTAAGAGTTAAAAGTAAGTGTTCTTGTGTCATCGATAGTGGTTAAACGAGTATAAATAGACTTGGAACTTGGAACTGTCCCCACATATTTACTGCCGGATTTCTAACACCTCTTGCAGACCTGGGCCTAGATTTTCGAAGCTCTCTTAGCGCCAAGAGAGCTTCGAAAATCTAGGCCCAGTCCGTTTAGCCAAATATGGACCCAAACCGGCACAGACTGCAACAGAAATGGTTTCTGCTGATTTGCACTCAGAATCTATTCCTCTATCAGGTTTGACCTAGAAGGTCAGGACCATCTCCAGCACTTTACGTGAGGTTAGTTATTCTTTTCGGTTGTGTTTTAACTGTGTCATGATGCATGTCAAATGAAGGCATTGGTCTGATTTGTTTTAGAAATTTATAATTTAACAACATCAGATATCTGCATTTTGAGAATCTGCATCCTTGAAATGCAAAACTGTTACACATATGATAAGTCTCAGATTAGTTTCATCCTTATCTACCCATTGTTTTTGCGATCGTATCGTACCGTGTGAGTTTACGTACAATTAAATAGATTTGGAATACATGCTAGAATAACTGATTTTCTGTTGAAATCCGTTTAGCCTGCAACCAACGAATCAGATCGTAAATAATAAAACACACACACACACACACACACGAAAAAACCCATCATATAATTTTTTTCACTTAGAAACGCAGTCATCTGCCACCTGCCTGTTGTGTCTTCAGGAACGGGGGCGGTGGGGTAGCCTAGTGGTTAAAGCGTTGGCTCGTCACGCCGAAGACCCGGGTTCGAATCCCCACATGGGTACAATGAGTGAAGCCCATTTCTGGTGTTCCCCGCCGTGATATTGCTGGAATATTGCTAAAAGCGGCGTTAAACCAAACTCAGTCAGTCAGTCAGTCAGTCTTCAGGAACGTGACTCGACACAGGTGAGCCCCTTGTTGTAATCACATTGTGCATGGATATTGTCACTGAAACATGGAACAGTGTGGGCAGTTCCAAGTTTTATAATACCTAAGTGCTATTTTTCAGATACGTAAAAGTTTAGACAGCTGCTGGTTTGATAGAACATAAACCTGCCGCTCATCAGTTTATTGCTTCAGATTTGAATTCGTTTTTAAATTACAAAGACATTAAAAATTTTAAGAACCTGATCTGATCGCTGTTGCATGTATAATAAACTGATTTACGACATGCAGTATTGCATTACAAGGGTGTTTTTCTACCACAGCAATGCCCTTAAAAATAGCCCTAATAGTTACATTGAGATCACAGACTTCTTACATTAAGATCATTGAAGCAAATGTCTCTGATATTGTATGGGTCTTTTTGCAAGAAATAGCGAATATTCTGGAGAAATTGCGTCAGATGTTCCCTGTAAAAGGTCAGATATTCAATTCGAGATCTTTGCCACACTTAGCTATCATCGGAAGTAAGGATTTCAGAAAAAAGCTAGTTTTGATGAGACTTCACAGTGAAAAGCGTAAGTGAAAATGACAGATGGCGAGGTTCGGGAATGAATGCCCGACTCCAGTAGCTTCCAGGGTGACGTCTACATTAAGACGTGACATTTATGTCGACGTGACCGACAGAACAACAACGTCTCTGACCGTGCCCGTAGAAGCCGCGACTAAGCTTCAACAGACATACGGCTTGGAACCTTGCATCTTGAACACAGGTTTCAGATTGTTGGGGCGATGGATAGCCTAGTGGTTAAAGCGTCCACTCGTCATGCCGAAGACCCGGGTTTGATTCCCAGTTCTGGTGTCCCTCGCCGTGATATTGCTATAATATTGCTAAAAGCGGCGTAAAGCCCTACTCACTTAATCACTCCAGGTAGTCCCGCTTCAACAGAGGCGTACCGGCGAAGACAGTCAGACGACGTCTTTCCATCCGCAGCAACATCTGCAACGACCCAGAGAGGCGCCAAGCAAGACCAATACTGACAGCAGAACAAGAGCGTTAACTCTTCATGTTGTGTAGACAAATACCAGCAGTGGACGGCACGTTAATTGATCAAGGTCCTATTCACTGGTCAGTCACGTTTCTTTCCTACTGCTGACTGAGTCACCCTGGCTTTCGAAACACATGATCTGTAACAGTCGCACTTGTCTGAGATGAAAAATAATGGAAACACGTTTTCATCATCCCAAGACACCTAGCAACGTTGCAAGAACTCCTGGCTGTCTCTAGGACTTTCTCCAACGTTTATGGCCGCCTGAAACATCGTCAACAACAGCAATGACAGCAGTCTGACCGATTTTATTTTTCTTTTGCGTGTCACAATAAATTTTGCCTTCGGTGTCCTTTTGAGCCATGTAATTTTGATATTATCTTATTATATAGCTTTGGTGACATACAAAAAATAAATTGTGGTAAAGTTCTTGTGTACCTCTAAAAGCGGTCGTAAAATCCTCCTGTATTCACTGTTCTGACTTATGTGACATTCAGTTTGAGACGCACGTAATACATCATAGGTAGATCTTATGTCGTTCTGTTTATCGATATTTAATCATTTACATACCCCGGGGTAACAACTAGCGTATTTTGAAGTGACAGCAGAAACAATCAACTGTCTTTGTCTTTGAAACCAATTAAGATTTACATTTTCAATTTTCAAGAAAGTACTTTTTCATTATTATCCATTTATTTCATATAAAGAAAACCGCAACTATAAACATGTCTGGTAATATACGCCGAAAGGCTTACAGAGGAATTGTGCGATCTGAGCTCTGGACATGTTTTTATAAGTTTACATACCACATTACTCAAATTATGCTAGGGATTATGCGTCAACGTTAGCGCGTCAAACTCTGTGTATATGTGCAAATAGTCAAAGCAATGCTTCGAGAAGCACCATTGTGCCATACTACCAATACGTGTCTGAGTGGTTGCCGATAGAGAGTAAGATAGTTCCAGGGTTCTTACTTGCGTTCTGCAGGTCATTTCTGAGTGTAGTGGCATCGAAGTGATGAAGTCTTGCTGTAATCGGGACAAACGCGTCTTCCAGATGTGTGGCCTAATGCTGTCGACCACTAGCGTGTCGGTGGGTAGCGGATCCAATAGTCTGATATCGATTTCTTGCCCTGATCACTCTTTGTCTGACAGCAATGGCATTTTTGTAGACCCAGTTTCAAGTATACAATCTTTCTCGGTCGGCGTTGACGCTGAGAAGGCACGCGTGTTGCAGTCTTCCGTAGCAGGTTGTCAGGTTCGTTGACATATGTAATCATATCCCAATTACGTAGTTCGATGCTCATGTCTTTGTCACCGGATTGTCTAGTCCAGACTCGAATTTATAGACAGCCGACATATTGCTGAATATTGCGCTGAGTGCTGTGTTACACAACAAACAAAAAACAAATGTAGCAAACGATGTTGTGCTCTCTGATAACTGCGTGCAAGGATTCTGCAATTCAAACAATTTATAGCATCTTGTGCAATGTCCGTTCATCATGAAACGTCCTATACGGGTGACCCAATCATTGTGTATTACATTATTTCAATATCCATTTGTTAATGGATCATTTGATATCTACAAATCTTGATCCTCGGTAAACTTTGAGCAGTATAATTCTTTATTGAATCACTTGAAAAACATGTTACACTCATTTATCGAAACGTCGAGTAAGTATTGTAGATCGAAGGCAAGAACCGGTAATGGTTTTAGCAAGGAAGATGACTTCATCGAAAACATTACCTGTTCTGTTTTCAATCTGGAATTCATATTCAGCGTCACTTTCCACATGGATCTGTGATAAAAGGGATGATTTCAATATCTCTTTATGCCGAGCAATAATCCAAGAACTTTTAAGGTACAATAGAGCATGCTGTTTACCAAGACTCCAAAGATGGTCGTACTACTCTTGCTCAGAAGTTGTTCGATCAAAATTACATTCAAGGTCTCAGTAAAGCTTCAAGAAGTTTAATGGGTGACATGCGGAGGACATTGCTAACTTTGATGCATTAATGTCAAAATGAAGTTCGATGCAATTCCCTATCAGGACTTGTACCATACATTCCCGACTTTTGCAGGTGAACAATTGACTAGCCTGTGGATGTGTGTGTGACATGCGTCATCGGTGTGCAAGATACCCTTACATTTTTGCGAACACCGGATACCATCATAAGCTGGGCCCCGTCTCGCATATCGCTTTGTCGCAAGGTGGCGCGCGAAAAGGGAGCCGGGAACCAGCTTAATATCATCACTACTTTATAGGGATTCACACACAAATGCTCATTTCATACTCAAAATTGTGACCCGTAAAGATCCGGTTAGAATATTGATCTTCAGTAACCCATGCTTGTCGTAAGAGGCGACTAACGGGATCGGGTGGTCAGGCTCGCTTACTTGGTTGACACATGTCATCGGTTCCCAATTGCGTAGATCGATGCTCATCCTGTTGATCACTGGATTGTCTGGTTCAGACTCGATTATTTACAGTCCGCCGCCATATAGCTGGAATATTGCTGGGTGCGGTGATAAACAACAAATCAACCAACCAGCGAAATCGCATCCTCAAACGACCTTGGAAAGTGTTCTATTTGTTTTTGTCTACGAACGATATTCTGCTTTCATAGTGAATTTTCTGATGACGAGATTTGTGTTAATGTGCATTCGGGTCTCAAGGATGAGCAAATGTGACAGGGTGAGACATGGACTATTCTAAATCTGTGAAGTGGTGCTTTGCAGCCTCATCACTGACTGTTTGCCTTCCACGTCTCTTTGACGTTACCACCGAAATTTTGACGTCATGCCTTGATATAGTGACAATTCCATGCACTTACCAACTACTATCGTTTATTTTGATACCATGAAGATCCTGTTTAGAACTGATCTTCAGCAACCCATGCATATTGGAAGAGGCGACTAACGGAATCGGGTGGTCAGGCTCGCTGATTTGGCTGATGCATGTTATCGTATCCCAAATGCGTTGATCGTTTCTCATGATGTCAAGTCACTGGATTGTCAGGTCCAGACTCGATAATTTACAGACTGACGTCATATAGCTGGAAAACTGCTTAGTTCCACGTCATACTACAAACAAACACAATTGATATTTTGTAAAGGAACGGGTGGCCAAGTAGAGTTACGTCCCCTGTGCGTGCCAGAATCCTGTGAGCATGGGTTCAAATACCATTCTCCTGGGTATCCTGCATCAGGATCAAATAGGAAAAATCACTCGTCAATAAAAATTCTGAAATCTCTCTCGAAACAGAATTCATTGTTCCAGGAGTAGATCAATAAATTGTTTGTGAAAATGCACGCCCTGAGATGTTTAAACTAAAAGTCCTTTAAGTAGAAATAAGGTGAACTCATATCTTTATTACATCAAACATATCCGACGTCAAATACACACTATCCCCGTGGACAATCATTTGATACCGCAAAACATGTCCTTAAATCCGAAACTGAGCAACAGAGATATTATTGGCTGCCTTTGATAATTACACTTTTTGTCTTTTTCCTTTATTATATTGAAGCCATTAAATACTTTAATCAGGAAGTAGAAACATTACAGAAAGGATCAAAGACTCGTTAATGGCTTCTTCTTGTGATTGTATTCAAGTGTTCCGCGACCGTAAAGACCAGCTACTTGCAAATAACACCAGGTGTCAAGTAGGGTCTTTACGCTCTTGGGTGTTAAAGCTGTTTCCTCACTCGTGCTGTTTTTTATTTCATTAGCAGAAGCTTTGTTACCGCCCTCTGCCTCTTTGTTGATTAACGCTACAATATATCAGCATTATAAACCAGCGATTGATATTACGAGTAAAGATGCACACCTATAGACGAGGTTAAGTGAGGTGAGGTGAAATTGGGTTTAACGTCGTGCTTGAGAATTATATTTCGCTCATATGACGACGTGCATGCGCGTGTGTATGTGTATGTGGATGTGGATGTGCGGCTGCTTGTACTAGCCCAGACTTAAGCTGGTTTTATAGTGCTAGCCCACTGAGATACCATGCCGCAGTGAAGCATGAATACCCCACTCAGACACATTATACTGACTCCGAGCCGACCAGTCCTTGTACCCATTAAAGCCGAGCGCCAGGCAGGGACCAACAAGTACAATATTTTAACGTCTTTTGGTATGACGCGGTCGGGGATCGAACCCGCGACCTTCCGCTCTCCGGCCGGACGCTCTAACCACTACACCACGGAGGGGGTCTTGTTTAGGCGAGACTTGGATGTTCACTGAGTGTCCTAGTATTATGAGACTACCTGATATTGGACTGTGAAGCCAGTGATTGATGTTATGATTAAAGATGCACGCTTTAAGGGAAGACACAGTTACAGGCGTTAGTTTGACACATGGTTGTTTATATATAATGGACGTATACCTATAAGTGCGTGTACGTGTACGTGTGCGTGTGCGTGTGCGTGTGTGTGTGTACAGACTTTATCTTCCAAAGCATGACCCACCTGGGCCCCATCTGAAATCAACACCGGGCTCCTTAATAGGGGTGAAACGGTACGCTCTTACCACGGCACGGTAAGTATTGCGGTATAAGGCCTTCGGTTTGGTTCGTTTTGGTTCGGAATATAAGATATGATCATAATGCAGAAAATTGACAACAAGAGCCAAACCTTACATTGTTTAGTAACATGGAATAAACATAACCATAATATTTGTTACTTTGAATAAACAAAACTGTCATTTCATGACTAGATAGAAGAACGGTACGAAAACCGAAAATACCGAAGTTTTGGATTGCATTGTATACCGAACCGAAGGCAAAATACCGCTGTTGTAATAATACCGCGGTATACCGTTTCACCTCTACTCCTTAAAGCGTCAGCTCGTCACGCCAAGACCCTGCTTTGTTTCCCCATATGGGTACTATGTGTGAAGCCCATTTCTGGTGTCCCTCGCTGTGATATTGCTGGAATATTGCTATAAGCGGCGTAAAACCAAACTCACTCACTCTCCCTATCTTAAATATCGACTTAACAGTTACCAATGAGTCTGATGTCTGGTCTGGCAGCTTGGACAGATCTTGCAAGGTATTGACTTCTAACCCTTTCCCGCTTTATAGATTGTGTCTTTGTTGTTGGCCATTCTTGACTTGAATTTGCGCAAAACATCGTGAAACTGTAGCCCATCATTCCAGTGTTTCACTTTAAACCGACTCGATGGAAATATTCCAGGGCAGAATATGTTTCCAAGCACCATTTCTTTGGAAGGATCCGGCCAGAATGAAGATCAATCGGTTATGTATGTGTTTCTGGCAACAGTGCTGGTTGATTGTAATCGAACGGCGAACATCGTATCAGTTTCCGGTTTATCTGATCCAGACACGACTGGTTACTTGTGGCATATTGGAATATTGCATCTAAAGACCTAAAATCACATTCGACCCTTGAAGGACCGGGTTAGAATGAACCTTCAGTAACACATGCTTGTCGTAAGAGGCGACTAACGGGATCGGGTGGTAAGGCTCGCTGACTGAGTTGACACGCAGATCGATGCTCATGATGTTGATCACTGGATTGTCTGGTCTAGACTCGATTATTTACACACCGCTGCCTGCCATATACCTGGAATATTGCTGAGTGCGGCGTAAAACAAAACTCACTCACTCACTCACTCAGAATCACATTCAATCGTTCAGGAAGGTTTCTATGGACCACCGTATTATCATCACCATGTTTTTGTTTCTGGAGAAAGGGACTGGGCATATGCCGAGGACATGGCAGCATGGCATACTGACTTCTTTCTTACCATACAATATGAATTGTTGCTCTCCCTATCAACCACTGGTTTGTCTGGTCTAGTTTCGATCACCTACACTCACGCACTCCAGGTTGTACAAGTGCACGGAACGTCCAGTTGCCTGTGCTAGTTGCACCGCCGTAGGCACGACAGAAACCTATGATTGTGTAACGCTTTCCCCCAAGGCTACCCCAGCGTCCCCCTGACTGGCCGCTGATTTAGCAAGTTTGAGTTTCTGACTATGTATCAGTGAACGACGGTATGCATGATCTAAAGCACACGTTCTTCAAATAATCTTCCTAGTCGTTCAAGGCGACGTGTTTCGCTGTGTAGAGTTGCGTACCTTGGCTGCACCAGAATCAGTGATGTGTTTGCCCGGTATATGTTTCAGGGTTTGTCAGCTGACACACCAAATTAAACTGGAAAATTATTCAAAGCAGCGATAAAACCCAACTCACTCACTCCTGCACCAGCCGGTCCTTTCTCAAAGGGGTAGGTGGGGTAGCCTAGTGGTTAAAGCGTTCACTCGTCACGCCGAAGACCGGGGTTCGATTCCCCACATGGGTACAATGTGTGAAGCTCATTTCTGGTGTCCCTCGACGTGATATTGCTGGAATATTGCTAAAAGCGGCGTAAAACTAAAGTCACTCACTCACTCCTTTCTCAAGTCAGAAAACTAACCTATTGTTTTCAACCCGGCCTTAAAGCACCGATTTACCTCGTTCAAATGTAGCTGTAAAACAGAATAGCTTCATCTTTCAACATAACAAATCGAAGTCAACAATTCCAATCCGGGTTCTCCTGGAGCATGAAATCACGGAGTTTATGTTTTGCAGGATAAGTGTCCCATATGACGGTTGTGCTTTACAGCCTTTGCCAGACAATAAAAAAATACGATTACGTTCGTGTACGCCGGGAATTGAAATGGAACGTTAAGCATAGTGCGTCGTGCACTCTCCAGAGAGGCTTCTAATGGCGTTTGCGACAAGTGGGTATTGTTGGCTAAACGTTAGACTAAAACTACACAGCCCCTTCCTACACAGGGTTACTGGACTGAATAGTAGTGCACCCAATGTGTATTGTAGAGTCGGGCCAGCTTTCATGTAGAGTTAAAAAACAGAGTCAACCAGTTTAATGTATCCGGCAAAGAATTTTGAAATCTGTGTAAAACCAGGCGTACCATTTGTCAAGCACCACTGGTAGAATTTCCTATTATGCCATGGCCCCGAGTATTTGGGGTGATCTGACACGTAATGACTCCAGACATTAACCCCCTGAGTCCAAACTGCTGGAACTGAACTTTGTTTTGAGTGCTTAGTTTGCTGATGTTTAAAAGTTAAAAATTAAAATGTTTGGTTTTTGTGTTCGTCTGTGTGCTTTTTGTTTAACAGACAGCTTGCAAATACTCCAATCTGGACCAGACAGTGTAATTGATGTCTTGAATATTACCTTCACCGTCGTAAATCAAGCCACACTGACAATATGTTTGCTTGGACGATTCACTAATTAGAATATTTTTTATTTTCAAAGCATTTCTTTATTTTCTTATAATTAATCATGTAATATCCGCATTAAAACTAATTTATCCGTAAGTAAAAATAATGTCAAAAATAAACTCTTCAGCAAATATACCGCCTCCGTGGTGTAGTGGTTAGAGCGTCCGCCCGGAGAGCGGAAGGTCGCGGGTTCGATCCCCGACCGCGTCATACCAAAAGACGTTAAAATATGGTACTTGTTGGTCCCTGCCTGGCGCTCGGCATTAATGGGTACAAGAAGGACTGGTCGGCTCGGAGTCAGTATAATGTGTTTGAGTGGGGTATTCATGCTTCACTGCGGCATGGTATCTCAGTGAGCTAGCACTATAAAACCAGCTTAAGTCTGGGCTAGTACAAGCAGCCGCACATACACATACACACGCATGCACGTCGTCATATGAGCGAAATATTCTCAAGCACGACGTTAAACCCAATTTCACCTCACCTCACCTTCAGCAAATATATCAAGCAATTTTAAACAGACAATAAACTTATCCCACTGGGTACCATACAGAGCCTAAAAACGTTCTAAAATGTTCAAGCACTTGAGGATGAAAAACATCCAAACACTATTCGTGCCTCTCCTTTCTCACAAACCACCAAATATTTCCGGCGTTTTGACAGAAGAGAGACCTGTCTCAAACCATGACTCTGTCACACTGATACAGATTGTTTCTCCAAGCCGATGTTATATATTACTGCTCCCGGGACACACGGTACTTTGGTACCCAGGTGTGCCCTAAAATCGAAGCTCCAGTTTTTCGAAAGCCATGTGGGTATCTAGGGGGCACTTCGCTGGGAAGAATGTTGTATTGTTTTTGTTTTTCTTGAAATACATCAACTGTAACAGAAGCAATATGTCTGATAAACAAATCCCCTCAGCATGGGCAAGAAATATGGTTGTCAAGTTCAGATGGAAGGAGAATCATTTTGCTTCATAAATATATAAAGTTTTGCATCACCGGATACGTCAGTTTCAGCTCTCCATAACTATGTGTGGGTGTGTAAAACACACTCCATCGATTGATCGGTATCGTCAACTTCTGAACGCCGCTGCTTCGGAATATTGGAATGTTTATTTGTAAAACGGTATTATCATTCCAAAGGGAATCGCTTATGTCAGCTTTTCCATGGGGAATGATAGACACGTTTTTGTGGAGTGAATAACATCCCCTGAAATCTTGAAGATGGCTACCTAGGCAGAATGTGTCGTGTTTGAATTATCAAATCTTGAATTAAAGGAAATAATATTGTCAGTTATAGACCCTAACCGCTTTTGCCAAGGTGTATTTCTAATGGAAATGGTGGTGAAACTTACGACAGACTTGGTACTGTGTCTTGACTGAAATAACATTAATCCTATGCATAGTTTCACAAGGAAGTTACGCTATTCTCGTATATTACGCTCATTCAGTGTCTTGCGAGGCATTTCTGATGGTATTAATTTCAGTAGTTTTTGAGAGCGGAGGAGCCGATGGGATGCGGTGTTAATCTGATGATCTGATGGTTGACTGATGTGGTGACGTGGTTATATGGATGGTGACGTCAATGATCAGGTGATGTGACGGATGACGCAAGTGTCGGAACGCTGACGTTGGTTTGGCCGCCATCAATAATGCCATGGCGTATAGAAGTTAAAATTGATTGAACTGTGAACTGTGTTCCTGTTATATCATGGCTTGCTGTGGTTGAAAGTCTGATGCGGGTCTGAGATATTTACAAATTGTGTGAAAGGACGGATATTATGCTGACAAATGAAGAAACACAACAGGACCTCACCCAAAGGATTCGAACTCAGGGTCATAGGTTGCTGGCTTGTACAAGGGACGCAACTCTGTAGGGCTGAGCCAACGGTGTCCTTCCTGTATTGGGAAGATTATTCGAGGAACATGCTTTGGAGATAATTCTAACCGTCTTGTATTGCTATCTTGTAATTGTCTGAATGTTGTAAACTGCCGTAGTCAGTTGCCACGTGAGGAGGACAGTAGGCTAGCCTATGGGCAGCATTTTGATTTTCTGTGTTTCTCATCGTCCGATCGACCCTTCTAATTTTATTGCCGACCCCCGAAAATAACATTTTTTTCATTCCAACACCGCCGACTCGAACCTAAAACATACCGCCTCGTCATGTAAAATGTTTATCTTTTAATCAGTCGCTGCCACAAGTCCAAAGAAGGCGAGAAATTGTAATAGGAATTACAATAAATGATAATCAAAAACATGATCCAGATAATTTTGTCTTTATTTTTTTTTTTTCATGACCGACCGACCCATGTTCAGAATTTGGTGGCTACGCGAAACACAAAAAAATGATGCCCTATTTGACAAAGCATTACTCTAGCAGTGGCTTATAGTTCCACTCCATTCAGTATGTCAGACGGTCTATGCCGTCTGAATAGATCAATCTATGATCAGGATGGTAATCAATAACTTGTGTTTTTGGGTGTGTCTAACCGTAGCCAGTAGATCAGATCGCCCGGTTTTATAACCAAGGTAATGGTACCCCGACAACGTTAGTTGATGCTTATAATATCAACCACTGGTTTGTCAGAACAACACTTAGATATTCCCATCCGGAAGGAAGGATTGACTATTGCTGACTTCCGCATCGCACAACAGATGCGCATATAATGGAGCGCCTCAAAGGTCGGAAGCCAGATACTTAAATGAACTTCATTGGGTCCGGATGGCTATATCCCATAACCCCTTTCACCAAATTGAAATACGGAAGTTACGCAATATAATCACTGCAGTCATGGGTAGGATTTCACGTGCATTTTATGAGGGCATAAATTGAGCCTTTCTGCTGTAATCGACGGACCGTTTCTTGAACCTGTTATTGTGTTAGATTTCACTATGTTCAGTACTTCCAATAAGAAACAATTAACTAACTGAATTTGTCAATAAAACAAGATTTTATCTTTCAAAACACGACCCACTGAGAACCCATCTGAAATCAGCACCATGATTTTTGAATGTGTATTGACACTTCGTTTATCGGACACAGTTCTCATTTTAAATATCAACTTAACAGTTGCAGTCGAGAGGCTGGTGGTTTTACTTGCAGTCTGTGAAGATCTTAAAGGGCATTGGCTTGTAACCACGTTCCCTCTTACAACTTGTAGTTTTGTTGCTCTTGATCAAAGTCAACATATATCCTTTATTGCTGTCTTTGGCCAATCCAGACTAGAATTTGAACAAAATATCTTGAAACATTACTTCACTTTAACGACTTTCTCTTTGAACAACTCCATTTCTCGTACCAGTAGTTTTCCGGCATCAGCACTTTCGAATAATTGTTTTGATATTGGCCACTCAGATAAGATTTTTGAAGGTTTGACAGCACATCACCCGTGCTCGTGGGATTTTAACAAACCGTTGAAGGTTTTAGATCTGCATGGCTTCAGGCTTCCCTCCCGCATTCAGCTGACACGTTATGGTGTGTCAGGAATACTGTCTAAAGTGGTGCTAAACCCAACTCCTTTGTGGTGCCGGTCGTTGGCTGCCTACTATTTCCCAATACAGCCATAACGCACCTGATCCAGCAAGTCCAAATGTAGCTGCAGGACAGAACAGCTTCTACTTCCAATACGCCAAACTGAAACCAACAATCCTAATCTGGGTTCTCCTGAAGCGTGGAATCACGGCGTTTATGTTTATGTCGTCCCATATGACGGTAGTGATTTACAGCCCTTGTGTGCACCGCTAGTTGAAATGGAACTCTAGCTATGCTTTATCACACTCTACAGAGAACTTTCTCATGGCAGTTAAGAGAGGTGGGTTTTGTTGGTGAAACGTTGGACTAAAACCTCTGCCACTTACTGGACCGAATAGTAGTGTATTGTAGAGTTGAGTCAGCCTGTAGAATGTATCCGGCAATGAATTTTGAAATCTGTGTAAAACTGGGCGGACCATTTGTCAAGCTCCATCAGCGGAATTTCATATTATGCCATGATCCCGAATATTTGAGGTTATTTGACACGTAATGTCTCCAGATAAAGTAACCCAAACTGCTGGAACCGATCTTTGGTTTAAAATGCCAGAATGATTAGCTTGCTGATGTTGATAGTGTCTGTTCCTTTGGTGTCTGATTTAAGAATGTTATTATTTACATGTAGTTTTTCTTATGTGTGGATAAGCCAAGATGTTAATTGGCAATGTTTCGTTATTCTTAAATATTTGCTGTCAACGTCTGAGAGACATATCTACTCAAAATTGGCACGCAAGTATTAAAAACCCAAAGTTTTTAAGATATTATAGTAATCTAAATTCTCTTTTAGAGCCTGAAATGTACATTCTCCATTTGAATGACATATCTTTAATCAGAGCATTTTGTAAATTTCGAATTTCTTTACACAACCTTAGAGTTAACAATTATCGTAAATCTAAAGATAACGATTTGAGTAATTCATTTTGTAAATTATGCAATATCGGGGCATTAGAAGATGAATTTCATAATATGTTTATCTGTGAGAAATATTCAACTATTCGTAAAAAATATATTCCATCTCACCTAAATTTGCATAGCATTCTGAGTACAAACATTGTCAAAATTATTAAAAATGTAGCCATATTTTTTAGAAATGTATTTAATTTACGTCTAACGTCACTGTCACGTGATACTTGAATGTATTTAATTAACTTTAGTGTACTCTAGGCCATGAGCCCCTTATACTGAATCAATTCTGTTCTGTTCTGTTCTTTTCTGTTTCTTTGTAGACAATCTCTGAGTCAGATATGTTCGTTTGTTTGTTGTTGACAGACAGTTTGTAAATATTCCAATCTGGACCAGACAATCCAGTGATTGACATCATGAGTATACATATGTCATATCTCAATTTCCACTTCATCTTCACATAATCCTTCCCATTTCAAAAGAATTTTTCAAACTGATAACAGCAACTCTCATGTTAAAATAGTAAAATAAAAACAATGGTCAGTGAACTTGCTTCTAGCCCACTGTGCGCTGTACAGAACCTAAACACGCCCTGAAAATGTTCACGCACCTGTTTCAAATGACATGCACGATAATGAGAAACATTTAAAGAATATTCGTACATCCCCATCTCACCAGCCAAACACATTATTTTCGGTGTTTTGACAGAAGAGACACCTATCTCAATTGACAATCTGTCAACTGTCATAGGTTATTGTAGATGTTTTCTTCAAGCCGATGGTATATACATGTTCATGTATGTAACCTACTCTGGGACTCGGGAAATTTTCAGAAAGCCTCTTGGGTGTCGAGAGGGCAGTTCGCAGAAGGTTACTGTTAGAATTAATGTGTTGTTTTTACTTTCTTTGTATCACACCGACTGTAATAGCGGCAATATACCTGACAAATTCCGTTAGCACGTGCGAGAAATATGACTTCCAAGTTTAGATGGAAGGAGAATCCTCTTGCTTCATAAATAAAATATGTTTTTCACGATCGGTTGCGGCAGTTTCGTCTTTTATAGCTATTCTCAACTATGTTTTGGGTATAAAACACGCTCCATCGATTGGTCGGTATCGACAACGTCTGCTATTGGAATTTCGATTTGGGACCGTTAAAAATAGTATCATTATCAAGTCCAAAAGGAAATAGTTATGTCAACTTTGGGATTGATGCTCACGTTTTTATGAAGTGAATAATATCCCCTGAAATCTTAAAGATTTATATGAGGGAAATTGTTTGGTGGTTGAATTATCAAATCTTGAAGGGAAGGGAAATGATATTGTCAGTTTTAGATCATAACAGCTTTTGCCAATAGTGTATGTTTATGGAAATGGTGCTGAAATTTGCGACACACTTTCTACTCCCTCTTGGCTAAAATAATATTAATCCTATGGATGGTTTCACAATGATGTTATGCTGGTCTCGTATATATACGATATATTATTTACTGTCTTGCAAGGCATGATATTAATTCCAATAGTTTCTGTGTCAGAGTGGAACCGGTGTTAATCTGATAATGTTATTGTTAATAGATCGATGTGGTGACGTGTTTATACGAATGTTGATGTCAGTGATCTGGGCCCTTATTCTCGAAACGTTCGTAGCCCTACGAACTTCTTAAGCCATTCGTAACACATTGGTTACGATCAAAGTTAAGAATTCTTAGGGTCTACGAACGTTTCGAGAATAAGGGCCCTGGTGATGTGATGGATACCGAAAAGGTGACTTGGTATCGACGCCATCATTAATGAGTTTATTAATGACATATATTGGTTTAAACTGCTATTTGAACAGTATTCAAAGCAGCGTCCAGGTGTCGAGGTGTGTGTTTAGCTTGAGTATTTAATTCCTCACTCATTGGTTTATTCCTCTTATTATTTTACTGACGCTAGTTTGCCTGAATGCAACACTCTGCAATGTTTCAGTATTGTGACAGTGGCATGAAACCAGTGATTGATGTAATGAGCAACAATGTATCCCTGGGGTAGGATGGTGATGGTGGGTTTAGTTCTACGCCGTTTTTAGCAACATCACGGCGGGGGACACCAGAAATGGGCTCCACACATTGTACCCATGTGGGGAATCGAACCCAGTACTTCGGCGTGACCCCCATTAGGCTACCGCACTGCCCTAATGGAGGTACGAACAACCGTGTCACCAGGTCTGCCCCCCTCCATCCTTCTTACCCCCCCATCTCTCCCCTCCCTCTCTCTGTCTCCGTTATGTATTGGGTCGCGCTTCAAGACTAGCATAAGTTTCTGAGGAGCTGTTCTATTCCGGAATCCCTGGGATGTGAGACTGTGGTGTGACACTAACCTATCTTAGGTGAAAGTTTATTCCCGGTTAGAATACACCCCCAATTAAGTCTGATCAGATGGCCAGGCTGTTTTACCTTCCTAGTCGATGCTTAACATATCATTCACTGTTTATTCAGGCCAACTCTGATATATTCGAACCCGGCCGTTGAAATGATTGAGCATTGCCAACTGCCGCTTTTCACAACAAATGCACCTATGTTCAAGCGTGTCCACGTCTAGATGTTGGGTACTTAAATGGGCTTCCGTAGGTCATGATACATCTCTACCATTACTGCTTTTACCAAATGGAGATCCGGAAGTTACGCAATATAATCACTGCAGTCGGAGATAAGGTTTCACGAGCATTTACAGAGGGTATAAATTGAACCTTCCTTCTGGAATCGAGACCCGTGAAGATCCGGTTTAGAATTGATCTTCAGTAACCCATGCTTGTCGTGAGAGGCGACCAACGGGATCGGGTCTCGTCTCGCATATTGCTTTGTCGCAAGGTGGGGCGCGCAAAGGGAGCCGGGAACCAGCTTAATATCATCACTACTTAATAGTGATTCACACACAAATGCACATTACATACTCAAAATTGTGATCCGTGAAGATCCGGTTAGAATATTGATCTTCAGTAACCCATGCTTGTCGTAAGAGGCGACCAACGGGATCGGGTGGTCAGGCTCGCTGACTTGGTTGACACATGTCATCGGTTCCCAATTGCGTAGGTCGATGCTCATGCTGTTGATCATTGGATTGTCTGGTCCAGACTCGATTATTTACAGACCGCCGCCATATAGCTGGAATATTGCTGAGTGTGGCGTACAACTAAACTCACTCATTATCCCGATACATCAGGTTCACATGTAGCTGTAAAACAGAACAATTTCATCCCTCAGTTTACCACTTATCCTAATGTTTTCACCTGAAGCGTCAAATCATGGCTTTTATGTTTTTCAGGTATGTCGTCCCATATGACGCTAGTGTTTTACAGCCTTTGCTAGACGATTAAAAAATCCGATTTCACTTGTGTGCGCCGGAGTTAAAATGGAACGCTGGCCATACTTTATGGCGTCTCTCAGAGAACTTTCTGATGACGGTTAAGGCAACTTCTTTGAGTGGCATTCAGAAGTTGGTGTGATGAAATAACGAGGAGAGTTCTAGGGATATAATACTTCTTTAACTTGCTTGATAACGGTGTTAGTAGCTACACCGAAACGTCGCTCATGTCAATATTAAAGAAATTGTATTTCCATAGAACTCTCCTCGTTGTCTCTGTTAAGACAAGTTGGCATTATTGGTTGAAATGTACAATAAAACCACGTTGGGCTACTGGACCCAGAAGCAATGTGCGAAATATATAGTTTTCAAATTTTGCAATCAGTCTGAAATTTACTAGCCCACAACATAATTCACTACCCCGAAATTTGAATGTAGACACAGGTTTTATCATTAAGATGCTAATGTGAATGACATTTTTATCAGGCCATAATCTTGATTTAAAAGTGTGTTATAATTTAACAAGCCGGAGAGAGTTATATATTTACAACATGACCCCATGAAAATGAACTAGCCAGTCGGGCCAGTGACTGTGGAGATTTACTGTCCCGACTGGATTTTTAATATCCATGGGCGAGCGGGCCAGTGACTGTGGAGATGTACTGGCACGACTGGATTTTTACTAGTTCCCAGTGTGAATTTTAAAATGGAACATTTTCATGGTCACTGATCAAGATTATGACTGGACTATCTGCGTGTCCCAGGATGTCCCACAAAGTTGATTTCAAGCATTTCCCATTCAAGTAAGTGTCCAATGTATATGACTTTAATATGTATATACAGCACTTGCTATTTCTTCATAGGCAATGTATTGCTCGACCACCAAATGTTAAAACAAATCTAGCTGAAGATCGGTTACAGTTTGATGTCAGCGGTAGTTGTGCTGATACAGAGATCCGTATCCGCTTAAACATGTGAATAGAATCCAGCAAAAGATACACAACACATACTTCTAAAATACAAACAGTTCAAAAATGCAAGATCAAATACACTAACACGTGGAGGTAATCACTCAAAGACATTGTAAAATTTCTTGATAATTCCAAAGTGCAAGATATTTTTTTTATTAACACACTTCCTTATAAAATGTTTTGCACAAATTGACTGCTTAAGAAAGATTACAAGTATTTACAAAAAAATCACAAAACAGCCAAAATGTACATTGGTTTTTTTTGTCTCGAGGCTCTGAAGAACTTTACATTGTTAAATACTCAAAAGGGCTCAACAACGTAAGGTCCCAATACTTACTTACGGGCCCTATTCTTCAAATTCGAGCAGTGGAATCTTTGATTGTGGGACAATGATGCCCCAGCAAATATAGTCAATGCTTGACATATCAATCACTGGTTTGTTAGGTCAGCAATCGAGCAATTACATCCCACCGCGAGAAGGTCTGACACATTAAACAACAGACGCATATATGATCAACTGCGTCAACGTTTGGAAGTTAGAAACATAAATAAGCTTCCATGGTTACGGTGGCTCTGTTCCGTTACCCCTTTCACCAAATAGAAGTTCGGAGGTTACACAATATAATCACTTCAGTCAGCGATAAGTTTTAACGAGCCATTTATGAGGGTAGAAATCGAGTCTTCCTCCTGGAATCGAGTTTTCAGACTCTGGAATTGTGTTCGACTTTTACCATGTTTAGTACGTTTCATTAAAAACAATTACGTCTGTAATAAAATGTGGTAATTTGAACAAGATTGTATCTTCCTAAACACGATCCAATTTGATACCATCTGAAATCAGTAGCAGCCACACGATTCTGTACTGACTCTCTGTTTATCGGATGCTATTCTCAGCTTGATTATCAGCTTAACAGATGCCATCGAGAGGCTGATGTTTGAACTAGCAGCCTGTAAATAAGATCTTAAAGTTCCGTTTCCGTTTTACAATTGGCCTTCAGTAACCCATGCTTGTCTTAAGAGGCGACTAACGGGATCGGGTGGTCAGGCTCGCTGACTTGGTTGACACATGTCATCGTATCCATATTGCGTAGATCGATGCTCATGATGTTGATCACTGGATTGTCTGGTCCAGACTCGATTATTTACAGACCGCTGCCATATAGCTGGAATATTGCTGAGTGTGGCGTACAACTAAACTCACTCATTATCCCGATACATCAGGTTCACATGTAGCTGTAAAACAGAACAATTTCATCCCTCAGTTTACCACTTATCCTAATGTTTTCACCTGAAGCGTCAAATCATGGTTTTTATGTTTTTCAGGTATGTCGTTCCATATGACGCTAGTGTTTTACAGCCTTACTGAGTCTTCTCGGTGGCTAGTCAGAAGACAGCGCCTTTGTCTCTCTGTACCCGATTCATCAGGTTCAAATGCAGCTGTAAAATAGAAAAGTTTCATATTTCAATTCACCAATGATCCTAATTTACGTTCTCCTGAAGCATGAAATCATGGCGTTTTTGTGGGGTTTTGTTTCAGGAAATGTTGTCCCCTATGATGGTCGTGCTTTGCAGCCTTTGCTAGGCGGTTAACAAAACTCCGACTTCACTTGTGTGCGCTGGGAGATGAAATGGAACCATAACCATGCTTTATCGCATTTTCTCGAGAGAACTTTCTGATGGCGGTTAAGACACAGTGGGTATTGTTGGTTGAACTTTAGACTTCCCCGTCACTTCCTACTTAGGGTTACTGGACCAAATAGTTCCCAGTGTGCATTTCAATATGGAGTGTATCCGAATTTTTTTCGAAAGTTTCGTAAAACCAGACGGACCATTTTCAAGCACCAACAGCGGCTGAAATGAAACGCTAGCCATGCTTTATGGCATTCTCCAGAGAACTTTCATTTGGCGGTTAAGACAAAAGGGTATTGTTCTTGTTCCGTGCCGCAACGCGGAACGGGGGACTATGTATTCAGCAGTGTCCGTACGTCCCGATTCTTGTTAATGCGATATTTCAAGAACTGTTGTACCCAATGTCTTCAAATTTGGTGACAGCCTACATTGGGGGATTACGCAGATGCCAGTCGATGTGAGTGACCTTGATCTTATCTTCAATTTCACAAAGACATTCTCCTAATCCTTTTCAAATCGTTTCTGGGTTATTTCGCAATCTACAAAATCAGAATTTTCCTATAAAAACGGTTCCACCATAGCACTCTGACTTCGACAAAATTGTCAGAAGGAAGGGCTGATTGACAGTATCAATTAGTATTCTTTTGTTTGTTTGTATTTTGTACATAAATGATTTCGCAATCTACAAAATCAGAAGTTTTTTTCAGAATAATGCACAAGGACACCCATGCACAAGGACACCCAGAATTTCTTTCCCAGAAAGGTGAGTACACATCTCATATACATTTCTCACTCATCATATTATCAATAATATATTACCAAGTAGCATTTCAAATAGATAGTAAAGGGATACATTTTTATGAAGTACATGTGTTTTGACATATGATCTGCGATCCACTTCCATTGATGTGTTACATTCATCACTTGTTTCAGGTTTCACAAATGTTTACTTCTTATTTATTTCCTGCCTAATATAATTCATGATGAGGACAAACACCAGAGCCTAGTAGAACGAGCTGCACGAGCAAGAGAGATGGAAAGGCAAAAACGACACGATGATAATTTTGAAAAGGCAACATACGTTCAATGTTTGCCATGATAAATGTATTTAAACAGACCTACTTCTTTCACTTTTCAAAACTGAAAATGGGACACTTGTCCACCCCATTGTGAATTGATTGGGCTTTTTCTGCCCCTGCTCAGGGCAGACGTCTTCATTTATTTTACAACTGAGTCCGTAGTCAGTAAAATGGGGGTAATTATGAAAACTCTTGAGTAAAGTTTTGCTTTAACAATCATTTTACTGTATGTTGCATTCATGATTTGTTGTTTTCTCCATTGTTTTCAGATAGCACCTTCAAACATAGCCCCCACCACAGTTTCCAGCACAGTGCAATGCATAGTAAGATTGACACATTACTAAGAACGCTTTACGTATGGTGAGGCGCTACAAAACAATGCACATGTACAAGCTTTGTGTTCTTCTTAAACTTCCTCCTTGTATCTGATATCTCCACGTGGACAAGAAATCTTTGGATTCTCTGATTCGCCATGGATCTGGACTTTACTTGGATGTTGTTGGTAGTGAATTCTATTTGTTAATAACTGAACTTCCTACTGGGATAAGGAGAAAACGGACCCCAGCGAAAACGGCCACCGCCCACGAGAAAACGGCCACTAAGCCAAGAGAAAAATTGTGCTTAGGGAAAACGGCCAACATAGTTGCACCAGGACCAAAGGATATATTATTTATCCTAAATAATACAGATTTACTTCATTGTGGATAAGCTTTTAAAATGTATTGATTGTTTTGTTAGTTTATTGAATTAAACATTTACCAACTGAAGTACTATTATTTGAGTATTAACATAATATATATATTGCATTTTTCAGTGTGCGTACATGGAGAA
Organism: Haliotis rubra; assembly: GCF_003918875.1. Classification (NCBI taxonomy): domain Eukaryota; kingdom Metazoa; phylum Mollusca; class Gastropoda; order Lepetellida; family Haliotidae; genus Haliotis; species Haliotis rubra. The sequence continues at coordinate 1,499,598 of NW_025765170.1, read as the reverse complement.
CGGACGAGTGCAGAAATTCGTTGCGAAGCTGATGTCCACGTCCTTCCTCCCACACAATCACATCAAGCCTGTCTTCGGGGAGATCATCACCAGAGTGAAAGAACATGGGAAGATGAGAGATACGTCGAGAGACATTGGGTCTACAGTCCTTCCTCCCACACAATCACATCAAGCCTGTGTTCGGGGAGATCATCACCAGAGTGAAAGAACATGGGAAGATGAGAGATACGTCGAGAGACATTGGGTCTACAGTGGCACGTTCGGGATCTATCTATCTCATGCTTCAACCAGTCGGTTCGCACAAACAACCATGTTGAAGGTAATATGTCAAACACGTTTCTTAAACACTTGGTAAAATCAGTAAACACTGAATATAAACCTTTGTTTGAGTTTCCATATTTCAAAAGTATTTAAAGTCCCTTTCGTATTTTTAGGTTGGCATAGGCGATTAAATCAGAAGTGCGGGGAACAAGCCATCAACATGTACAGACTGGTACTCGTACTTCATCGTGAGGCGAAAATATTGATCAGCGGATTAGTTGAAGATTTAATTAAATCAAAGGTTAATAAAGACTGAGACATGAATAAAAGTAAAATAAACACTACAAATAGTTTGGCCGTTTTCTCTAGGCTTAAGGGCCGTTTTCTCTAGCAGCGGTGGACGTTTTCTCGTGAGCGGTGGACGTTTTTCGACGTTTTTTTTTTTTTTTGGGGGCATTTTTGCTGGGGTCCGTTTTCACTATAACCGTTCCTACTACTGTCTCCTATAAAACAATGATTTCAAAATGAATGTTTTCCCATCAGTCAGTGGATGTATGAAGTTATCTCAAAGTAGTGCACCATATTTTTCAATTGAAGATGCACTCCAAGTGTTGAAAACTCTCGCCCAAGACTATGTAATACTCTCTCTCTCTCTCTCTCTCTCTCTCTCTCTCTCTCTCTCTCTCTCTCTCATCCCCAAAATTACCCGCCGAACATATTATTTCTGGGGTATTGACAGACGAGAGACAGCAGGCGCCTGTCATACGTCAATGTATATAGATATCTATTCCAGGTCGGTGTGATACTTTACTATAACTAGTCAGTCTCACAGTCCCAGAACCATATTATCTCCCTTCACGCCAGCGCTGCCTGTAATGTAAACCTACACGTAGCAAGTCTAAATTTCCTCAGGTTAATGATCTCCAACCTCCTTGGGGCTCCTATTCAATCTTAATGGAGCTCTTTGTTTCTCTGAGAGTTTATATCAACAAGAAGTCCCTGTTTCCAGAATGCCATGGGTGTCAAGAGAGCATTCCGCTGAGAAGGTTACACTTAAGAATATTTCATGCAATACATCAAGTAAAACAGCAGCAAAATACCTGATAAGCCACAAAAAAATATATAAAAAATATGGAAGGAGAATCCTTTTGCCTCATAAATATAGAAAGCTTTGTTTGATTGGCCAAGACAGTTTCGTGTTTCCGAGCTGTTCTTAACAGGTTTTTTGTCGGCCTTCAAAACACGGCCAGTCGATTGGTCGGTATTGTCCACTGCTGCTTCGAAAAATTGGAATTTCGATTTAGGACCGTAAAAAATAGCATTTTCATTTTCTTTGAGTCCAAGAGGAAATAGTTATGCCAACTTTTCAACAGGGATTGATGTTTTTCAAGCATTGAACGACAGCCTTTAAATGTTCAAGATTAATTTTGAGATGAAATGTGTCGTGCTTAAATTATCAAGTCTTAAATTGAAATGAAATAATATTGTCAGTTATAAGTTGTAACCGCTTTTTAAGCGTGTATTTATAATGGAAATGGTGATGTCATTTACAACAGACTTAGTACTGTGTTTTAACTGAAGTTGACTGTTCTCGTATATTTATTGTCTTGCATGACATTTCTGGTATTAAGTACCCGTGAAGATCTGGGTTAGGATTGATCTTCAGTAACCCATGCTTGTCGTAAGAGGCGACTAACGGGATCGGGTGGTCAGGCTCGCTGACTTGGTTGACACATGTCATCGGTTCCCAATTGCTAAGATCGATGCTCATGATGTTGATCACTGGATTGTCTGGTCCAGACTCGATTATTTACAGACCGCCGCCATATAGCTGGAATATTGCTGAGTGCGGCATAAAACTAAACTGGCTTAATCTGGTATTAACTTCAATAGATTTTGTGTCTGTGGGGAGCCAAGGGGATTGTGTTAATGTTATGACGTGATTATTGATGCAGTTATGCAAATGGTGACGAATGTATTGGGAAGATTTTTTAAGGAGTATGTATTGTAGCTAATTCTAAGGGACTTGCTTTGCTATATAGTCAGTGACTGAATCTTGTTAAGCGCTGTAGCCAGTGGCAATGTCACGGGGTGGTAGGGTAGCCTATGTTGCAATGTACAATATAGAACAAACTTTATGGATAACAACTTCTTTTTATGCGTGAGTGCGACGTTTCGATACAGATTCTTGTACCGTTGTCAAGCATAATGGAACTTGAAGAAGGGGGAAGTGTATATATACTGGATGTAACAATGTAACAAAGAAAACAACATAATTAACATAATTGGCTAGGCAGAAAGCTGATGAAGCCAGAGAGTAGACAAAGGACAGGCGTGGAAGCCAATGATGTACAAATAATAATGAGATGTTTATACAGCAGAGTTTATACAGTAGATTGGGCTTGGTGGATGAGTGCATCATAAGCGGATGGAATGAAGTATCCTTGGTCTCGGTTGATGGTGGGCTTTTGGCGTTTGATGTGGATGGCTTCGGTGAGCTTGCGTTTAGTGAAGTCTGTTTGTTTGTTAGAGAGAATGGTGATGTCAGACCACTCTATTTGATGATTGGGGCTTGCTTTGATGTGGTCGGAAATGGCAAGAATCTGTGTCGAAACGTCGCACTCACGAATAAAAAGAAGTTGTTATCCATAAAGTTTGTTCTATATTGTACTTCCCAACTTCTAAAATGCTACTCAAAGAAGTTATTTGGCAATGCATTCACACTGGCTGTAGGCAGCAGTTCTACTCCATACGCTAGTCTTCAGATATGATGCGGTCATCTGGGCACCTAGCGCAAGATTTGACCACGGTATCTGTTTGAATGGCCACAAGTGAGGCCGACAGTCAAAGTTCTGTGTCCCTGTTGAGCCAACACATTCCAGTACCGTTCATGTGAGAATCCTTACATCGGACTCTCATCCATGCAGACACACAATAATACAACTGAAATATTTTTGAGAAAGAAAACTTCACTCATGAACTGATATTTTGAAAATTTCTCTCGAAACGGAACTCATTTGTTTCAAGAGTAGATTCATAATTTAAAAGTGTTCTGTGAACATTTATCAACTCATATGTTTGTTTTATCAAACATGTCTGATTTCAAATGCACACAATCATAGTTGAAAATATCATGCAAAACCCTAGAACATTTGCTTGAAACTGAAAATGCAACAGGGTTATGTTTGGCTGCTTTGAAAACTGCATCTTTCATCTATTTTTCTGAAAACATTTAAACATTGTAATGTAAATATAGAAATATTACAGAACAGATCAAAGGCCCTTGAAAAGCTTCAGCTGGCGAGTGAATGTGTTTCTCGACCGTGTCTTTCTTTAGCAGCTTGCACATAACACCAGGTGTTGAGTGATGCCATAACCCTATATCGGGTGAAAGCTGCTTCTGATGTTTGTCGTTAAAACTGCACTAATCAAAATTTCATTTGTGTGAAACAGGTGATTGATGTAATGAGCAACGACGTATACCATTGAGGTAGGGACAACCGTGCCACCAAGTCTGGCCCACGATCTACTGAGTCACCCTGAGGCCCAGTCCTAGCCCAGAATCCCGGGGGTGTGGGACTGTGGTGTCTCAGGCAATAGTTTATTCTTGGTTAGAATACGTCCCAAGGACTCCAGTCCTTGTCGGAAGTGCAGATATAATTTAACAAGATGTGCAACTGGCTAACGATACCCCGATTAATAGTCGATGCTTACAATATCACTCACTGGTTTGTCAGGTAACACTCGAACATTTACTTCCCACTTAAATAAACATCCTTAGGTTACGATGCGACCCGGGTTAGAATTGGTCTTCAGCAACCAATGCTTGTCGCAAGAGGCGACTAACGGGATCGGGTGGTCAGGCTCGCTGTATTGGTTGACACAAGTCATCGTATCGATGCTGATTCCAATAGATCGATGCTCATGATGTTGATCACTGGATTGTCTGGTGCAGACTCGATTATTTCCAGACCGCCGCCATATAGCTAGGGTATTGCTGAGTGCGGCGTTAAAAACAAACGAACCAAACCAGAAGGTTACAATGGCTCTCCTCTAACACCCCTTCACCAAATGGAAATGCGGAAGTTGCGCAGTATAATCGACGTACCGTTTCTGGGACCTATAATTGTGTCTGACCTTTACCATATTTAGTATTTTCCATGAGAAACAATAAAACCAAACAAATTTGTAAATTAAACAAGATTTTACCTTCCGAAACACGACCCACTTAGAACCCATCTCAAATCAGCATCACGCCATTTGAGTCAGTATTGACTCTACTTTCATTGGATGCAATTCTCAGCAAAACTATCAACTTAACAGCTGCAATCGAGAGGCTGATGTTTGGACTTGTGGTGAAGATCTTAAAGGGCATTAGCACGCAACAGCTTTCCCACTTACAGCTTGTAGTTTTGTTGTTTCTTGATCAAAGTCAATATTTAGCCTTTATGGCTGTCATTGGCTATTTCAGACTTGAGTCTGAGCGAAATGCCGTGAAACATTACTTCACTTTAACAAGTTGTTTCTCTTTAAACCAACTCCATTTCTCGTCACAGAAGTTTTCTCAAAAGATTATTTTTATGCTGGTCGACACGATTATGTTTTTCAAGGTTTGTCAGCTTTTTTGTCGTCATAGGCTATTCTTAACGTGAATTTGCGGTAAAAATCGCGAATAACTTCTCCACTTTAACATCTTTTACGATTTGACTTTGAACCAATTTCTTTCGCGGTCACAGTAGTTTCCCATCACCAGTTCTGTCTGAAGTTTACCTCATATATTGGTCAGCCCGATTACGTTTTCAAATATTTGTCAGCACCTGTGCTCGTGAGTTTTATGACATATATGTTAAAGGTCTGATATTTGCATCAATTCAGGCTTCCCTCCCACATTAAGCTGACATGCCATGATATATCTGGAATACTGTTTAAAGTGGTGCTAAACCCAGCTAACTCACTTAATCCTTTCTGCATACAGTGGTGCTGATCGTTGGCTTGTTAGAAAATGTACCTACTGTTTCTCAATGCAGCCATAACACACCCGATCCTGCACGTCCAACTGTACATGCAAAACAGAACAGATTCATCTTTCAATACACTGAATCGGATCCAACGATTCTAATCCGGGTTCTCCTGAAGAAGCCTGAGTTCACAGTGTATATTTTCCCCATATGACAGAAGTGTTTTACGGCCTTTGCTAGACGACAAAAAATCGAATTTTGCTTATGTGCTCGGGAATCTGAAATGGAACGCTAGCCATATTTTATGGCTATCACTCTCCAGAGAACTTCATGATGTTTGAAAATTTCAGAAAATTCCACGCAGTGTAAAATCGGGATTTGTCTTTGCTTACATTTCAAACAAGTTCAGTCTTTCGAGCACAGCGTTCGTTTTCACACCCAATATGTTTCGTCTCATTTTATCTAGACAGTTGATATTGGTGACAAAGACCAGTTGCAATTTGATTCTAAAATGTTTGGGGAATTCAGTGATGCATTTTTCGAGGCTGAATATGAAATATACGTCATGTAATAGGCGTCTCAATACCGGCCTTCGCGAAACGTGATTATGTAAACACTATCCAATATGGCGGAAAGCGCTCTACGGCGTTCGTGTAAGTGTATTTTCGAAAACATCCCAACCGATTCTAGATTCATCGGCAACGTTTCAGAATTATCATTAGCGATTTCATGTAAAACTGATATCAGTGATCATGAATCTGTTAATTTTGAAATTCAATACTCCCAGTAATTATCCGATTTTCACATTTCAAAATATACAGCAAATAACGCTGTGAATCGCGATTTCGTATTGTGTCAAAAATGACGACATTTTCGATGAAGCCTATTTTGAAATGTCATTTTCAGCACTTGAGCTTTGTCTAAAATAATAGTGGATGGTATCAAGAAACAGGAAATTTCCCGCAGAATTCGAAACTGTGAAGTGTATTTGTGTGCGTGGGAAATTTTGATTTTTATTGGACCTTAAAGTGAGGGTTGAAGGGGAAGGATATATATGTCCCTGTGGCACCCAGGGGGTTAGAACAAGTGGATATTGTTGGTTGAACTTTAGACTACGTAGGGTTTCTGGACCAAATAGTTCCAGTGTGAATTTTGAATGGAGTCACCGCGTGGAATGTTTGGAGCAATGAATTTAAATCCGTGTAAAACGAAACGGACAATTCCCATGAAACTGTAGGGCACATCCATTTATGCCACGGCCCGGAGTATTTGAGATGATATGACAGGTAATGACTCCAGACATTAACCCCCTGAGTCCAAACTGCTGCAACTGAACCTATTTTCATTTGGCTCGAATGCTTACTTTGCTGAAATTGAAAGGTGACTTAGATATGTCCTTAGGTCTTATTTAACAGGCAGTTCCAATCTATACAAGACAATATAGTGATTTACATCATGATAATAAATACGTCATCTCTCCATTTTCTATTCATCGTAACTGACGCCAACGCCCGGTGAATAACCCATGCTGACAATATATGTGTTATGGCAGTTTGTGACTTGTCAGAATGAAACCACTTTTCAAAGTATTAACTTTGGCAAAATAACCCCAAAGCACTTTCTGGCACAGGTGGGTACTTTCTTTTGTTTGACAGTTTGTTATCATCTTTTAAGGTCTTGGAGATCCACTTCTACCAATTCGACCACCGAAGTTTTACACGTATGTTGTCAATTTTCCACTTCATCCTACTTGACGTCAACGCCCGGTGAATCACCCATACTGACAATATGTTTGCATTTCAGATTCATTAATTTGAATACTCTTTGAAAGAATTTCTTTTAAATTTCCTATATTTTTTGTGTATGGAAAAGAATTTCCCCGTACGCAGAAATTTGATTCAAACTGTAATGGGGATTCAAACTATAAAAGGTAACTCAAACATAAACAAAAAAGGTCAGTGCACACGTACATAGCCCACACAGAGCCTAAATTCGCTGTAAAAATGTTCACGCGCTCGTTTTAAATCAACTGCACGATGATGAGAAACATCCCCAAAACAGTCGAGCCTCACCCGTCCACCGAGCCGAAAAAAATATTTCCAATGTTTTGACACAAAATCATAAATGTCTTAAATCATTTTAGATTTCTTTTACAAGCTGTTGTTTTATATCACTTCCTCTTTGACTCTTGGTATAAGATATTATGTGGTTTGGTTCATAGGTGTGCCCTAACACGAAGAGCAGGTTTCCAGAAAGCCGTGGGTGTGATGGCAGACCGCTGAAGAGGTTATTGTTGAGAATATTTTATTATTCTTTTGTGTTTCTTGTATTATATCGATTATAACAATGGCAATATCCCTGAAAAACAAATACCTTTTACAGGGCAGGAAAATAAGACTGTCAAGTTTAGATGAAAGGAGAATCCCTTTGCTTCAGAAATGAATAATGATTTGCATCGTCGGTTACAACATGTACAGTTTCGTCTTTTACAGCTGTTCATAACTGTTTTGTTGGTCTATAAAACACTCTCAGTGGATTAATGTTATTCTGAATACAGCTGCCTCGAACTATCGGAATTTCGATTTTGAACCTTGAAAAACGGTAGTATCATTTTCTGAAAGGTAATAGGTATCTCAAATTTTCAATGGGGATTCACACATACATTTTTTTAAAGTAGGATTTTAAGGATGATATCGAAGGAAGATTTATCATATTTGAAGTATCAAATCTTAAAATAATATTGCCAGTTATAGATCATAGCCTACCATGGAAATGGTGATGAAATTTACGACAGGCCTAGTACCGTGTCTTGACTGAAATAACATGAATCCTCTGCATGGTTTTACAAGGAAGTTAGGCTGTTCTCGTATGTTACGCCTATTAATGAGAATGAGGAATCGGATGAGTACATCTATATATATACTGTTCACTATCACCATTATCCACCTGAAGAAGGGGCAAGAACAAGTCCAGACACGTTGTGAAAAATAAATCAAGAAGTTGTTATCCATAAGATTTGTCTTGTATTACTACACCAATTTCTAAATGCCTTTGAAGAATTACTTTCCTTTAGCCCAGGGACAGATATAAACTGGTTGTTGGACAATGCTACTTTTACACTTTGTACTTGATGTTTTGTACACTGGTGCTCTGTGAACCACGTACTATAATGTACAGTTCAAGAATCCTCTTTTCTTCTTGTGTTTTTAGGTCTGAGATACTGTACAGAAAGCAAAAGATGAAGCAGCACACAGCGACCTCAGGTCACCAGTGGCCAAAATGCAAGACCAAATACACTAAAACAGGGAAGAAATCACTCAAAGATATTTCCTGTATTGTGAATGATACCAAACCAATACATGAAGTGTAATTGATAAATTAGACGTGTTGATGTTATGTACAACTGAACATGTTACGCCCTAAACAAAGGCTTAATGTGGCCGTAGTTATCAAACACATATACACATTACATTTATGAGAGACACCTATTGAGAGCTCTTAAAATGAAACATTGCGCATCTTTTGTTCTGTTGGAGTTCATATTGTTGATGTACATAATGCATCTTGCATGTGACATATTTATTCATAAGAGCTGCAGGAATAAGCCGTATTTTAATATTATCCATTTGTGCTTTTATATTAATGCAACTGTATCTGACGCGTGAAGAGATACTTTTTTTACAAGTTGGGATCATATTTATTAAAGTAAGTGTTTTCTATTCACGGTCCTGTGCGATCAACTAGGAACCAATTCTTTATATTAGTATAACTTCACTCATTTGCGGCTGCCACAAGGAATCGGACGTTTTGGGTTTGTGCTCTTAAATAAATCATAGTGAAGTAATTAATTTGGTCATTTATAATAAAAGGTGACTGAATGTTTAATAAATGATTCAGTTTAGATCACGTTAAATAATTTCTAGAGAAATCAGTACACAAGTTTATATCACAGACGATTCCAGAGAGAACTAGTTTGTGAGATTCTAGTTTATGGAAAGCATTAAATTCCAAAATAAGCAAGCCACTCTGATCTCTAATGCTCAGGAATTAATACCAATTATATGACAATAGTTTGAGATGAGTGTTCAAATCCGCAGTCGTCTAGATCTGCTGTTTAATGTGATTCTTAAAAGGCTTTAGGCGACATCTGCATGTTCATCTTTTGACGTATTGATATAAAATATGCCTCTTTAGTGACACCCGCGACGAAGGAACTTATATTTGTTTAGAACATGTTAAAACCTGGATGGACAACACAACACCAATCGTAACCCAATGCTTGTTTCATCGGCATTCTTAAAGTACGAATTCACCGATGCCGATTTCTTGTTGATTCATAGAGGGGCGTTTTCGTGTTTATTCTCACACCGTTATCGAGATAAAAGTTACTACAACCAGGTGAATAGAATTAAGTATATTTGCAGAGTGAGTGAGTGATAGATGTATATATGCATAGTGAGTGAGTGATAGATGTATATATGCATAGTGAGTGAGTGATAGATGTAATTATGCATAGTGAGTGAGTGATAGATGTATATATGCATAGTGAGTGAGTGATAGATGTATATATGCATAGTGAGTGAGTGATAGGTGTATATATGCATAGCGAGTGAGTGATAGATGTATATATGCATAGTGAGTGAGTGATAGATATATATATAGATAGTGATAGGTGTATATATGCATAGTGAGTGAGTGATAGGTGTATATATGCATAGCGAGTGAGTGATAGATGTATATTTGCATAGTGAGTGAGTGATAGATGTATATATGCATAATGAGTGAGTGATAGATGTATATATGCATAGTGAGTGATAGATGTATATATGCATAGTGAGTGAGTGATAGATGTATATATGCATAGTGAGTGAGTGATAGATGTATATATGCATAGTGAGTGAGTGATAGATGTATATATGCATAGTGAGTGAGTGATAGATGTATATATGCATAGTGAGTGAGTGATAGATGTATATATGCACAGTGAGTGAGTGATAGATGTATATATGCATAGTGAGTGAGTGATAGATGTATATATGCATAGTGAGTGAGTGATAGATGTATATATGCATAGTGAGTGAGTGATAGATGTATATATGCATAGTGAGTGAGTGATAGATGTATATATGCATAGTGAGTGAATGATAGATGTATATATGCACAGTGAGTGATAGAAGTATATATGCACAGTGAGTGAGTGATAGAAGTATATATGCATAGTGACCAGCAGAAGATCAACAACAACATGTAATTCAGCAAGTAGCACATCGTTGGATGGGGCCAGCAGGAGAGTAGGATCAACAAATTGTAAACAGGTTGATTGGATGCTAATTGAACAGCTGATTGACAGATTCTATCTGTAAATCAACTTCAGTATGACAAAGTCGAAATTCACTCCATTGTCCAAGTGATGGAATCAATCAACAATCAATCAGCTTGTTTATCCTGAAGGGTGTACATCGAAATGCCGCTCTATGCAATAAACGGAATAGTTATCACGTAAGCGGTATGTTTTTGTTATCATGTATCCACACACTGTTTACTGCAGTATAAGTGAGATTTGCTTCAGTTTGCGAATGACCAATCTTTTGAAGTTGAGTTGAAGTTCTACTTTAGTAAACTGCTTTCTAACAAATAGATCTCAGATTTAAACATCTCATTCCAAATTCTTGTAATCTTGTCCCAGTTACTAAGAAATACTTAATCTTTACATGATTATATGATCTTACTGATTATGTTGACATTTATCGTAACTCGTCTGTATTTGGTACTAAAAATAAATGGTCAAATCTTGTAAAAGATAAAGTCTCAAAATTTGAAGCAAATGTCGTTACCTCTGAACTTAACTACAGAGTCAATCTCCACAGATACTCTCTCTTACGCAATCCAGCTGCTGGTTAATAACTCTTAATGATTCAGATGATTTCTATGACATATCCTACCTTATCCGTGTCGGCACTTTCTCTTTACAATCTAAAGAATGTTTATGTGGCATACATGCTTATGACATTGTAAAACTTGTATTTCTGTTTTGTCCACAAACGGAATGTAACAGAGAGAGACTATTTAGCTCTCTTATTGATCCATTGGATTTGCTTGATAACGGTTTTAGTAGCTACACCGAAACGTCGCTCATATTATATTAAAGAAGTTGAATATCCATAGAACTCTCCTCGGTGTCTTAAGTGACTTGACTCTCTCATCAATTAACAAAGCAGTAGGCCTTGGGACGTACAAACAACAATCATTTACCATCACCCACCAGTTGTATCCCCTTGTTGACACTTTCAAGATTGTAAATTTTTGTAAATCTCATCTTTCCAAAATTGCAAATGTCTTGTAAACCTCATCTTTACAAGACATTTACAAGCTTGTAAATGTGGACATATTTTCCAGTGTTAAGTCTATTCGACCGTAAGATCTAGATGGTGCGATTTTATGGTGTTTAAGCAACATATTATTGTTCTCGTGTCTGTCAGATACCATTTATCTTACAACTCGTTGTTTCAAAACGTTCGTTTAGTAATCTCTATATCAACTATCACAAACGGGAAGGAAGATAAGATGTATATACCGGACGCTAGGCGATGGAAGATATACCGCATAAAGTGAGTGAGGAAGTTAACATTTTAAGTCACATCTGCAGTAGTTCAGTCACATCGATACAATAACAAGTTATACATTAATAATAATTAAAGATAAATAATAAAAACACATAAAAAGCACATTTCACAAGAATGACAGTCATCATAGTCATTACTGCTGTCCACGAGGTGACGTTGACGTTACTACCTTGTATGACCACCTCTTACTGCTAGAACTGCACGACACCTCCTTGACACTGATCGAATCAGTTGTTGGATGTTTCGTTGTGGAATCCTTCTCCATTCCTCCCGCAGCATGTTGAACAACTGTTAAAGGGTCAATGGCGGATTACGACGTTGACGTACACGTTTATCGATCTGATCCCACAGATATTCAATTGATTTCTGATCTGGGGATGTGGAGGCCCAGGGGAGGACATTGATGTTGTTATTGGCCAGGTAGTCCACTGTAGCACGTGCGGCGTGAAGTCTGGCGTTGTCCTGTTGGAACAGCTCCCTTTGGCGGGTTGACAAGGCGATGCACGCGAGGACAGAGAATCTGGTAGATATATCGAGCGGCGGTTAGATTGCTTTGGACGAGCACCAATTCCGTTCCGCAGATGTATGAGATGGCTCCCGACACCACGTCACCATCTTTCACCAAATCTGTCCACTTGCCTGATACAGTTGGGTGCAAAGGGTTCATTGCGTGGTCTATAGACACGTGGTCTTCCGTGATTCATCACTGAACCATATGTGCCTCCAGTTTCCAAGGTTCAATAGCTACACCGTGTTACACTTACACCACCTGACTCACGGACATTGATGTAATCGTGTCAGAAAGGGGGCAACATTTGGACGTCTGGCACGCATACCTGCCTTTCGGAGACGGTTCCTGATTGTCTGGTCGGACATTCTCCGGGCTCCAAACCGTTCTTGTGCTGTGTCCCGGGCGGAACGATGGCAGTCACGTAGGTGGGTTACCCGGATGTAGCGATTTTGGGGCTGGTGTGGTGACTCGCGGTCTTCCTGGTTTTGGATGGTCATTTGTCGAATTGGAATGCACAAAACAATCCCACAAACGAGTTATTGTTCTGGGATGAACGCTGAAGGTCCTTGCAACGACACTCTTTGATTGGCCAGCTTGTAATCATCCAATGGCAATACTTCGGTCGGCACCGTTGAGACGTCCCATTTTCTCATCAAGTATTTGCAAGGGTCTTGGATGAATTTGCGAGTTGCATATGGGTCTTTTTAATAGTCATAGGTTGTACTCATACTTTGCACGTGAAAAGCAATAATTGCGGCTTTGATTGTGTTCCAAAACAGTCAAGCTCATAATGACAATCATGATCGATAAAACCATTTAAAATCGTTTATGGTAGCATTCGCTCACGCATGTTCTTCTAAACCATACCAACAACAATATTCAACCCTCAAAACATGCTTAACTTGACATATGCGTACAAACTTTCGATCATTATTTTTCAATTATTTTCAAATTTTATTTTGCGTTTCTTTTTTGAAGAGTGTATGTTAAAGTACATGTACGCAGAGGTACTTTGAAAATAATCCTAAGGTTAAGTAGATTGGGAATATGAATAATATCTCAAAAAGTGATGGATAGATTTGAATGAATCTTGGTGGTTATGTTAGGTATGTCGAAAGGGCTATCTGCGTACGGTTTGGTGAAAGTACATTAACGTACAAGTACACAGTAGCACTTTAACAATGTAATAGTGAATGGAGATTGCTGTGCAAGGCAAAATTTTCAAAATTAAGAAACAAATATGCATAGAATTCATGCTCACATGTGTTTTGTATGTCAAATAATTTCGGAGATTGTATTTCAATAGCATATTCTGTTCTTGCAGGTTAATGACGGATTGATTGGCAATGCACGTTACCTAACAATGCTAAATCCTTGTGAAATTTAAAATAAATATACTAGTACACATTATACATTGCACTTGAATTCCCACTTGTAACATGTAGTTATCTGTTCACTATGATATAATTTGCCACTCCTGTATTAATACATTCAGTTTATATTGACTGCTGATTTGGCTTTATGTCATTCGTCATTTAATTACCCAGACACGAGTTTCTTTTTTTGAAGTGTGTCAGTGACTACTGGTAGGCCTGATTTGACACTTGTGCATGACTATATGTTAGTCACATTAACCTTACCTGGGTACTATTATTACTACATAAGTGTGTCACAGTTGTATGTATTATGAAATGGGAGAATACATTAATTGAATAATCGTTTCCATTAATATAGGCCAATACTTACAATGTTGGAGTCCGATGAAGGAAAGACAATATTTGATTAATTTGTCATCATCATCATCATCATCATCATCATCATCATCATCATCATTATAACCATTTGTAATGCGCTGGCATCCATGCAGTCCATGCTCAAAGCGCAGATAGAATGTAACAAATTACACGATGATATTTGAAAAGGCTATCCTGAACAAATGTGTTTTTAACTGGGATTTGAATGTGACAAAGTCAGTACAGTCCCTGAGATTCTGTGGAAGTTTGTTCCAGGCCACTGGTGCTGCATAGCCAAAGGATCTGTTTCCATACTGCACTGTTCTTGTTTTAGGGACAACAAGCAGAGTTTTATGGTCATTATTCCTGGATCTTGTGACAATGCTGGCTGCTACATTCTGGACTCTTTGTAGCTTTTGTATCTGAGACTTGGTTGCACCGGCCAACAGACAGTTGCAATAGTCAAGTCTGCCCATGACAAGGGATAGAACAAGAGTTGTTGCTGTTTCAGTAGTCAGGTATTGACCGATATTGCCAATGTTCCGGAGTGAGATGAAGCAGGTCTTAACTAAACTAGAGACATGATTGTCAAGTGACAAATCTGAGTCTAGGATTACACCAAGATCTCTGACTTGATCTGAAAAAAGGAATATGTGAGTTGTCGAACTCGAAGGAATCAATAGCACACAGATCCCTCCGTTTCACTGGACCCAGGAGAATAGATTCGGTCTTGCTGCTATGAAATTTTAGTTTATTTACTAGCATCCAGGATTTGATACCGACACAGCATTGGGGCATGCCTCTCGAGGCAATATCTGTTTGGTCCTTGTCAGGAGTGAAGCATCTGTTCACCTATGCATCATCTGCATAGTGATGACGCTTCACACGGTGCTCATCAATTACGCTTCTGTTATGTACAATGTGACCATACTTGATGCTGGCCGACTTAGAGTAATGCTCATCAATGATGACGGTCTGAACACGACCCGACAGATACGACTGGAACAAAGTAACAGGTGTTCCGTCAAAGGAGAAATCACCCCTGAGACGATTGATGAGTTTGTAATTGTCGATGGTATCAAAGGCACTGCTTAAATCGAGAAGGGTTAATATACCAACTTGTGTTCATCAACACCACGCCTCAGATCATCGAGGACCTTGACTAGTGCCGTCTCAGTACTGTGATGACCACGATATGCAGACTGGAGATTGTCATACAAATCGTGTTGTTGGAGATGTTCTGACAGTCAAACACACACTGCACGTTCATTGCGCTTGGAGACATAGGTGAGGTTAGAAACCGGTCTATAGTTGCTAAATTCATCACAATCCAGGTTTGGCTTTTTCAGCAATGGTTTTACAAGTGCTGATTTGAAGACATGAAGCATTTCACCAGATTCAAGGCTCGTATTGATGATAACCGTCAAGACTGGGAGAAGGACGTCAAGGTTGTTTAACAGCACGGACGTTGGTAAAGGATCCAGAGCACATGATGTTGGTTTAAGTCTCTTGATCAGCTTGAGTACTTCCTCCTCACTGAAAGATCTGAATTTAGTGAGCTTCTGCTGATTACGAACACTACTGTCAATGGACCTACTGATAGGTTCCAGATCAACTTCACTAGGGTCAGACACAGAATGGTGTTTCCATCTGCCATAGAGTCACGGATCTTTTGGATTTTGTTCTTGAAAAACTGCTGGCGGCGCTGTGGAAGACGGAAGAGGGTGCGTTGAAACCTTGCCTATGTCCACAGACGGGACATAGGTCTGTGTAATGATTTAGAATCATGCATTGATGCAGTGATTTCACTATTGAGGGATGCTTGCTTAGCTCACCTTATTTCAGAGGTGACCTTCAGGAGTTTCTGGCTTCACAAAATATTTGTCTGTCCACTTCAAGGCATGAACGTCTCCACGTCCTCTTGGCACGGCGACGCCTCTGTTTAGCAGCTAGTACTTCTGTTGTCATCGTCCATGGCGTAACAGATGTGTCTGTTATCCGTTTGTTACTAGCTGGTGCATGTTTATCCAAGGTTTCACAAAGCACAGAGTTGTACAGATTTGCGAGTTCATTCGGATCAGTGGGCGGACAAAGCACGAGGCTGCTGGCCGATAGAGCACCACTGAAGGCAGAGTGGTCAATACCCTTTATGTTTCTGTACTTTATGAGCTTCTGTGGAAGAGGAGGCTTCGCTGTGTCCAAGAAGAAGGAAACCAAATAGTGATCAGATATTTGGAGGTCAATTACAGTTGTGTCCACAACACAGCACACATCCTTAATAGACACAACCCAATCCAGATTGTGCCCACTCTTGTGTGTTGGAACTTTTACCAACTGTATGCACTGCAGGGATTCAAGGAGTTTTCTCCTCTTGAGGCATTGTATACTGCCTTCGTTATTAAAGTCAACATTAAAACCTCCAAAGGCAATGAGTCTTAAATGCAGGGTACACTTTGTTTCCAGCAATACATAGAATTCGTCATGGAATTGTATATTGCTGGAAGAGGGAGGTGGTCGATACCAGGCAACAAAATGTATTGCAGTTTTGCCAGCTGTTACGACAGCCGTAGCAGGGCTTTCAAAAGAGGAGACAGAAGAAGCATCATCAAGCATTTCACGCTGAGAAACAACTTGTAAACAATGGCCTCACCCCCACCACGTGATGGACGGGACTTGTGTTTAACCTCATAGCCTTTATACGATTATGTCATATTTTATGTCACCAAATTGAAATTACAAGCATATTGTAAGGTTATTTCTAGATCATGCATCATCAGTTATCTTTTGATATGCTACATTAAAATTGTTGTGATAAGTTTATGTAAATATTGTTTTATCGAAATGGTGTCGCAAGCAAATTTGGGAACTCATATTCAATCACCCTACAATGACACTTATAGCAAACAGAAAAAATAGAACCATGTTTTTTTCTGAATCCATGCACAAAAGTGATTACAGTTAGTATTGGTTCCAACAATTAACATGTAATTCCCACTGAGAGGAACATTATTTATGGAGAGACAACTTCTGTATTGCAGTGGATGCGACGTTTCGGTGTAGATCCTAACACTGTTATCAAGTAAATGATGTTCCTCTTCATCATAGCAGCTTCTCAGTGCCACTTAAGAAAGGAATTCCCACGGAATTGGTGGTGGCGCGTGGTCCTGTGCTCAAAGCTCAGGTCACAAGTTAAGCAGCGTCGAGCTCGGAGAGTCCTTGGATGGGTGACCGTGTTTGGCAGCTTGACTCCTGAGAGTTTCTAGGACTTGAGTCCTGCCCTCAACGAAGCACATGTGACACATGTGGTCTCACCTTAGGCAAGTGAGTTTGTTCAAAATTGTCTCTGTTCACCCAGCAGGAAAATGGGTACCCGGTGGAAAAAGTCATATGACTATAACTTTCTAGCGCCTAACAGGCAGCTTGGGTTATCCGGGGTAATAATGTGCTGTGCCTTTACAAAGAACGCATCTGAAATTTTGTAAGTATATACTTAAGGTAAGACAATCTACTCCAAATTTTATGGTTTATGGGGAACTCGGTAGATATCCTATTGAAGTAATGATTAAAACAAGAATAATAAGTTACTGGTGTAAAGTCATTACATCAATACATAAGTTTCCTCATATAGTGTATAATGTAATGGCTAATGTGTCAACTTGTTTGGGTATTCAATTTGATCTTTTAAATGTAGTGAAAAGTATACTTCAAAAAGTTGGGTTATCTTATATATGGCAGTCCCAAAGGTTTCCTTCCGCATCCTGGCTAAAAAAAATACGTTAAATACACACTTATAGATCAGTTTAAGCAATCATGGAATGCTGACCTTCAAAACTCATGAAAAGGTAAATACTACTCCTTATATAAGCATACTCCCAACTTAGAACCTTATTTAATCAGTCTCCCACTGAAACAACGTATCTGGTTAACAAAACTGCGAACATGCAATCACAGATTACCGATTGGAACCGGCAGATGGTATAATACAGACACAGAAAATAGAATATGTACAATTTGTAACCAGCCTGTTATATGTGACGAATTTCATATTGTATTATCATGCAGAGCTCTAGATGATGTAAGAAAAAGTATACTCCATAGCTATTTTTGTAATAACCCCCATATTGATAAATTTGTTTCCCTTATGAAATCTGACTATCATCCTTTGGTACAGAAACTGTCACGTTTAACGAAAATTGGATTATCCCTGTTTTAGTTATATATTTATATTATATTCATATGCATATAAGCCAAAATGGCACTTTGTATTTATCAAAATATATGTATGTTCTCGATATCATTTTGTATGATTTATGAGAATAAAATCCTGAGTCTGAGTCTGAGCCTTGATTGTTAGCGCTATGAGCATACCTAGTGTGGAGTTTGGCGCTATATAAATGGACACATTATTATTAGTGTGCTGGCAGAATAAATAATATACTGAAAGGCAAAGAAATGTTGTAATATTGGAAATGACATTTAAGTATCAATGGAATATTTGAACCTATGTTTTTAAAATATTACGCCACTGAAATGCAGTACCGACTTTCATCAGAGAAGATAGCCCCTCTCCATTGTCCCCCACGACAGTTTTGCCGCTGTTGTGTCCACTTGGAGACGTTCCCGGCGGTGACGTTGGGTGAATATGGGTCTCCTGGCAGGACGTCAACAAAACAGGTTCCTGAATTGGAGACGTCGCCGAATGGTTCGGTCACTGACTGGTCGCTGGTGGTTTCCTATGGTCACCCAAGCTGTTTCTCTTCCCCTTGCGAATAGGTCTTGCACGTGTTGATGGACGATATGACGGTCCTGGCGACGTGTTGTTACACGGGGTTGACCACTACGTGGACGGTCATCAGTGCTGCTGGTGGCGTTGTATCGCTCTCTAAGACGTTCTATCGTTCGTGCGCTGCAATTGAAGTCATTAGCAATGACTCGAGCATGTTGACCAGCATGTAGACGTCCAATGGCTTGTTGTCGTTGATCTCTCGTTAACCTAGCCATAGCTGCTGTGTTCAGACAACAAGTGAACGACTGCCATTCAAGCCGGCAATTTATGCCTGAATGCATTTATGATGCACGTGCATCTCGATTTCAATGTTGTGCTTGTGGGAACTCCTTCCTCTCCAAAAACAAAAACATTTCTAACTTCAATCTCCAACAATACTTTATTGGGCAATGCAGGCTATACGACCACGATTCATGTTTCCTCAAACTTGACTTCTGGTGTATATTTAAAAAAAATAGGTTCAAATACTCCAAATGTCATTTCAAATATTACGACGTTTCTTTTGCCTTTCAGTATATATTGCAAACGATGTACCCGCCGACTAATGGATTAAAAAGGAACAGCTTTGTCCGTGTGCATTCACGCCTGCCCTCTAAAGATGGCAGTGCTCTCACGGGATTTTGCCGTAAGTATATCCAGCATTCTTCCGTTTCGTTCCAATGAGTTAAAAGATTGCAGGCGAAAGGCAATAAATAGACATAGCGAAACAGAATTACATGAGATATTCAAAATGAGTTTGATGTCTGTTGGAGTATATGCTATAGCTCTATTGATGACGTATGTTGTGAAACAAAAGCAGTTTGTCAACAGTAGGTGTGAGGAGTGTGAAGTGAGATATGTCCCATCTTTTGACGACTTGATGGTCCTGGAGTACAAGATGTGGACGAAGCAAGCCCCGAGACAGGACCAATGTTACAGGCTCTGCCAGCTGGATGTCCCCTGCCTCAGTTTCCAATACAACGAAGTCACCAAGCTATGCCGCGGGTACGCCTCTGGTTTCACGTCGCCAACCATCGTCCAGACATCTGCGGAAAATGGGACTAAACTATACGTGACATGCAGAGGTGAGTGTTTTCATCACATGTTTGTTTATACTGATAGTCATAATCATTGGTCTTCAGAAGATCGGTGGTGAGTCTCTGTGTCTTGTTTGACGGCGTGAATGTTAGCCCATAATATCAATCCCTGGATTGACTCCGACCATCAGAGTGCAACGTTAAACAACAAAGACATATTCACAATTACAAAGGATATGTACGTGAAACAGTGTTGTATATGTATTACATTGTTTCTGTCAAGGGCAAAGACGTGCTGGTTACTATATTTAGAATGGGAGATAACAATGGTCTGAGAATGTGCCTCTTACAATATACCCAGATAGTTTGAAGGTCTGGAACCTCAGTCATCTCAAGTTAGATCAAATTAAACACCGTGACAAGGTCTGTATTGGAAGCTTGACTGTTGACGCAGTGAGGTAAATGTTATCAATGACATGTTTTGCTATGGTCATCTTTGTGTTATATATTGTCTTTCTGTTTGTGCTTCCACTGAATTTGCTGCAAGGGGTGGTTAATACAGCAAGGTATTTTGTTAACTGAGATAGTTGAAGTTAACCAACGTTGGGCGCGGAGAGTCCTTCGATTGGTGACCGTGTTTGGCAGCTTGACTCCTGAGAGTTTCTAGGACTTCAGTCCTGCCCCACAACGAAGCACATGTGATACATGTGGTCTCACCTTAGGCAAGTGGGTTTGTTCAAAATTGCTTCTGTTCACCCAGCAGAAAATCGGTACCCGGTGGGATAGGCCATGGGAACATTAACCTCCTAGCGCCTTACAGGCAGCTTGGCTTATCTGGGGTAATGATAATCAGATTGTGTGTTAGTGCTTTGAGCATGTGCCTTGTAAATTCACAATTATTGTTATCATCATATGGTTAGATGTTTGAGCGGAGGTGGTCGGACTGGTTGGCGGGCTTGATTTGATGCTGGATTTAATACACAATACTTTAACGTATAACTACTTCCGGGTTGTTTCCTGTGGCACCACAATACAATCCTAAAGCACTTTGTGGCACAGTACTCTCTCAGTCAGCGCATGTAGCTGAAACCGATTATCTTTTTTCTGGATGACTTAGATTATTGCCAGTTTTCGGTTCTTTGAAAACTGTAGTGATTTCCTCCAGTGTTCGAGCAGCAGCCTACACGTTACAGTTAGCATCATGCAAAGAAGAGTCGAATAAGAGTGGCAGGAATATTTCATGTAATCATTCTGTGGAAATTATTTCTTAAATTTCATAGTTGGCCTCCGTTTCTCAATCGGTAAATCAGAGTTTTTATTTTAAAGTGACATGAACAAAACATACAATGGATCCTCCACAACAAATATAGACGGAATCGAAAGAAACCTCCAACTCTCCGAGGTCCAAATGTGTTATTCTTATATTGGCTGGGTCGTCATTTCGCACGAGTAATGCTGAGTAAGTGAAAACCTTGCTATCGAACAACGCATTTTGTCTTTGCCTTGACACATGCAGATTATCCAGAAGACTTGGCTTTGTTCGTGAAGATTTTCTCATGATATGATGTCCATCACTATTCCAGCGACAAATCACATGGGCTCAGCGTGTGCCCTTGCTGGAGACTGTCTTGCCCCTGCAACTGGCTGTGTTGACGGGATCTGCAACTGTTCCACCGATCACAAGTACTCCATGCACACATGGTCGTGCTTCAAATGTAAGTCAATGCAAGACACAAAGGACAACACACGACAACTGTTCTGTTGACCCTCAGGATCCGAAGAGATTTTAAGAAAGGAGCAAAGGGTTCAGTGAATGAAATAAACATGATGATATCCGATGTATGCTTATGGATGGGTATCGGCATCTTTCTAAACCTTTATGTTTAATAACATCATTAAATATATACATATGCAAGGTTAATGTGAGCAAACATACACATAGTTGATTTTATAGCTTTTTGGTGCATTTTTGGAATATTTGACTCTTGATTAGTGGGATATGTTGACAAACGCCATACAAATATGTGGTACAATACAGACTTTCAGACTAATATGAGCCAGACCGATAAACTCTTAGAACAGAAAGAAAGCAGACTCGTTGTTAAGTACATTTACATGTCAGACAATCTTTGTGTCAACAATTTGAAGAAAGACAAGTTTTATGCAAGTATTTCGGAGGTTTCTGTAACTTCAATATTGGCGACTTCCAGTGAACAAGAACTGTTCCTATTATTTCGGCATTTGATCCGTTAATTGGAAACAACTTTCAGACATGTTCAATGCATGATCTACAGTGAGTGAGTGAGTTTAGTTTTACACCGCTTTTAGCTACGCTGGCAGCAGAACGATCACTTCGGTGAACGGCTCCGGAAGACGGCGTGTATCGTCTTTCATAACTCTCACTTGTTTTCTTTGTAGATTATCATGGGTGTTTTACCGACAATGAAAGTCGTATATTGGATTATGCAGGCTTGGATTGGACTAACATGACTAACGACATATGCGTCAGCCACTGTCGTACCCTTGGCTACCCGTTTGCTGGAACAGAGGTAAGTTACCATGACGGAACGGTATGTGGGGGTTTGTTCCATACAGTGTTCCTGACGCTGCGATGGTTGCCGCCTATGTATGGGAGTAACGATCACCTTAACGGGAAGATGGCGTATCACTACATCTATAAACAATAATGTTACACTTCACTACATCTATGAACAATAATGTTACACTTCACTACATCTTCTATGATAAAATAATGTAACACTTCACTACATCTTCTATGAACAATAATGTGACATTTGACTACATCTTCTATGAGCAATAATGTAACAATTCACTTCATCTTCTGTGAACAATAATATTCAACTTCACTACATCTATCAACAATTATGTGACACTTGACTACATTTTCTAGGAATAATAATGTTACACTTCAGTATATTGTATTCCACTGAACCTCCTATGAACAGTACGTGGTCAGGCTTATGCATGGCATCGAATCCCAACAGCGTCTATCTCACATTTAATCTAGTTAACCTCACCTCTGCCACTATACGTCATTGTGTTATATTTCAGCATTCTCAGAGCTGCTTCTGTGATAATGCTATAAGCCCGGCCTATCCGAAGCTACCAGATGATCGATGTAATTATAAATGTGCAGGGGACGCACAACATATTTGTGGCGGTTTCTATACCATCTCTATCTATGCAACTCAACAATGAACTGTCCGCTTGTGCTCCTTGGTATACACCGCCGTGATATTGCTGGAATATTGCTAAAAGCGGCGTAAAATCAAACTCACTCACTCACTCATTCCTTGGTACACCTGATATTGTCAAACATGTTATTATGTCTTGTACAGTTCTCAATCATCTGAGAAAGGAAATGTTTGAAAGGATATATGATATCATATCAGTTTCTGATTTTGTTGAAATCTCGGGAAATGATGACGATGCAGTAATTGCTGATTTGCTTGGTGGACAACATTTGTTAATTTAAATATGACAGGATGGGAGAAAGTTATGCTATTGGTGTCTGATTTTATGACTGTCTGTCACTCCAAATTATTCCCACAATAAACTGTGTATTGTTTCAATGTATATTCAACTTGTAATATTGTTGTAATATGTAACAATCTCCATATTTTTTGGAGGAAATAAAGATGATCTGTCTGACTATCCTACTTTGAGTGTAATCCTTCAAGTATATTTCCCCGCTTGAAACTGAGTGTGTGATTATGGTTTTACGCCGCTTTTAGCAATATTCCAGGAATGTCACGGCGGGGACACCAAATGGGCTTCACATGTGGGGAATCGAACCCGGTTGTTCAGCGTGACGAGTGGACGCTTTAACCATTAGGCTACTTCACCGCCCTCGCGTGAAACTGAACGGGTTGGGACAGCAATGTAGCAGTCAGCATGTCTGTCCACAGGCCTTCGTTTCCAACGAAAACCCCCCAAACCGTTGACTATACACATCAGCCTAGGGTCGAACTGGTGCCCTTTGATGATTTAGACTGTATGCTGTTCTATTATTTTTTAATCTTTTCATGACGGCAAGTAGTGAGTGAGTAAATTACAAATGATAGTCATATCGGCAGTATATGGTGACAAACTATTTATATATTTGTTATAAACACAGTTAAATGGAAATACCTGTCGACGAAGGACAACAAAACCAACTAGAATATCACAGCAACAGAATTTTAAAACTAGCATCTATTTCTAAAATTTGATTTGATTTCGATCAGGACAATATAATATAAAAACGGTCTGTAGATCGCCAGCAACTGAAGGCAGATCACCGTACTAAGGACCATGGGTACTTACAGTACCTTCGCTTCCAGCATGGACCCTACATAATCCCCTCAGCTGTTGGCAATTTGGACAAATTTAGCCATGAATTAAAACAATATATATGCTACGATTAGACATGTGTTCAGATTAAGCATATTTTAATGGCCTGGTCTTACATACCCTCTCAGGAGGACAATGATTTTACAACACCATTGTTCTATTTACAAAAAAACCCACGTTATTCAAAATTATTCCAACAATTCTATTTTTAAAAAAAACCCATTTATCAAATGATAATTAACTTTAATATAATGATCTTTAATTATTTGTACACTGAGTATTGAGGATATTGTTCTGGGTCCAATGACAGTGGCACAAGCAACTGCGCCACCCTCCTTGGATCCATCTGTTAATAAG